>NC_060124.1:520047879-521264308 GCF_021461395.2 Schistocerca americana
TGACTATTTCATCCCTCAAAGCTACCCATTCATCTTCTATTGTATTCCTTTTCCCCATTCCTGTCAATCGTTCCCTAATGTTCTGCCTGAAACTCTCTACAACCTTTGGTTCTGTAAGTTTATCCAAGTCCCATATCATTAAATTCCCAACTTTTTGCAGTTTCTTCAGTTTTAAACTACATTTTATAACCAATAGATTGTGGTCAGAAATGTATTACAATTTAAAACCTGGTTCCTAAATCTCTGTCTTACCATTACATAATCTATCTGAAACCATCAAGTATCACCAGGCCTCTTCCATGAATACAACCTTCTTTCATGATTCGTGAACCAAGTATTAGCTAAGAATAAGTTATGCTCTGTGCAAAATTCTGCCAGGCAGCTTCCTCTTCCATTTATTACCCCCATTCCATATTCACCTACTACGTTTCCTTCTTTTCCTTTTCCTAATATCGGATTCCAGCCACTCATGACTATCAAATTTTCGTCTCCCTTCACTATCTGAATAATTTCTTTTATCTGATCATACATTTCATCAATCCCTTCATCATCTGCGGAGCTATTTGTATATAAACATCTACTACTGTGGTAGGCGTGGGCTTCGTGTCTACCTTGGCCACAATAGTGCGTTCACTATGCTGTTTGTAGTAGCTTATTCATTATCAAGCCTACTCCTGCGTTACCCCTATTTGATTTTGTATTTATAGCCCTGTATTCACCTGACCAAAAGTCTTGCTCCTCTTGCCACCGAACTTCACTAATACCCTCTATATCTAACTTTAACCTATGGATTTCCCTTTTTAAATTTTCTAACCTACCGGCCCGATTAAGGGATCTGACATTCCACGCTCCGATCCGTAGAACGTCAGTTTTCTTTCTCCTAGTAACGACGTCCTCCTGAGTAGTCCTTGCCCGGAAATCAGAATGGGGGACTATTTTACCTCCAGAATATTTTACACAAGACGACGCAATCATCATTTAACAATACAGTAAAGCTGAATGCCCTCGGGAAAAATTATGGCTGTAATTTCCACTTGCTTTCAGCCGTTCGCAGTACCATTACAGCAAGGCCGTTTTGGTTAGTGTTACAAAGCCAGATCAGTCAATCATCCAGACCGTAGCCCCTGCAACCACTAAAATGGCTGCTGCCCCTCTTCAGGAACCACACGTTTGTTTGGCCTCTCAACAGATACCGCTCTGTTGTGGTTGCATCTACGGTACGGCTATCTGTGTCGCTGAGGCACACAAGCCTCCCCACCAACGTCAAGGTCCATGGTTCATGGGGGGGGGGGGGGGGGGGTTGCGTATTATATACCATGAAAAAATGAATTGTTTTATTGACGTTAGATTACATTTATTTTTTATTCCATAGACCGAGAAATGAGCAGATTCTTGCGGGCGTGGAACATGTTAGAAAACGTATTATAATACACTTATTTAGAACGCTCGAGTCCAGGCCTCAGTTGTGAATTCACACCACAAATGAGTGTCATTACGCTCATTGACACTCTAAGTACTTCGTATTTGTGGAGACACTCTAAAATAATAAACCTGATGACACAGTAAAGTAAAAGTACGCAAAAAATACCATCTTTATATTAATATTTCTGTTGGCATCCCTTCAAAGAAAATGCGATGTTGCTGTACAGTTGAAATTTATTCCGACCAAATCTCCCCTAAATTTCCCTTATAATCATGTCACACGCTGATCACATCCCTCAAAATAATGGTCAAATGTTTGTCTCACAACTTTCGCACTTGGCCGTTGTCTCTGTTCACTTAACGCAGCGAAGCGACCAGGCATTGTGGCACAGTTTCTGAGGGGAGTAAAGGCGGCGGAGCGCCACTTTGGGAGGTCACTCTGTGTGTCACGAGCAGCGTGTCGCCTCGCCTTTCTCACCACCTCTTCTTCTCTCTCTGTCTCTCTCTTTCTCTCTCTCTCCCTCTGTCTTTCAGTTTTTAGAAGTTGCCAGCCCGGGGCCAGCTTACCCGGCAGCCCTCAGCAAATTGAAAGTTGGCCGCCAGTTAATTGGTTTCCCGCCTCGCCGTCCCAACACCATCCCTCCCCCCCCCCCCCCCCCCCCAGGCGGCACCACGACCGCCCCAGAGCCACCTGTCAGGACGACTGGGGCAGCCCGACGCCGCTCCCTTCTAATCGCACGGCTTTTCACAGAAACGACACCACGCATTTCCTCTAGTCTCTCCTGACAACACTTTAGCATCCGAATTTATTGCTGCTACTGTGACAATATCTCAGAGTGACGTAGACAGCGTTCAGCCGATGGTACCTAGTAATTCACTTACAGTGTTCGACTTGCTGCTATTACTTTTCAGAGAGCCTCCAATTGAATAGGATATGCAGGAGAACCCTGGAAAAGACTCCCATAGAACAAGTAGGTTACAGACCAAATTTTTTTCGCGGTCCAGGGCACACCGAGTGTTTAATCCGTATTTCCAACCCTCTTTGCACTTGTTTCATTTGTCTCGGAAATATAAACGTTGAAAGCATTGCGGATAGCACTGTGTCCTGTAGTAATCCATTATCTAGTTTCCTTTCCGCGCTTCTCAGATTAACCTGGACCAACCGTATGTGCCTATCTGAGAGCTTATTACTGTTTAATCTCAATGCAATATGGTAGGCGATGTCTCTGATCAACTTACATAAGTACGTTGTTTCCTCACTGAATCATAAGCGGTCTAGTCGACAATGATTGCACATGTCTTCAATTGCTTCGGAAACTTACCTTCGATGTGTATATTCAGGCTTAGAACTTGTTGTATTTGCGCTTTGTATATCACACCTGTGAACTGTTAACACCTACAAATAAGCATGTGTATCTCATGCAAAATAATGTGGTGAAGTGATACACAATTATAAGTATTAAACAACAGTATGACATCCCGGAAAATTCTACTGAGCTTGTCTGGTGACTCCTGTATGTTTGCTCACTTTTTTTTTCTGCAGCTACAGATTTAACACCTGGCTTTACAACGACAGGAACGCACTAACGTAATCGATCAAGGTTCAGAAAATTAACGTAAACACCGAGATACACCTGAAGATGGTCTCGCAGGGCCTAAAATGCTTGGTGAAGTGGAATAACATTTGAAATGTTACAAAGAGAACTCATTGTTTAATGTATTTCATGTACTCTGAGAGAAGTCATATCCGTAACTGTCAAATACAGATAGGTTACTCTCGTCTTATTCAATGTGCAAGTGTGGAAATTAGATACTGGATATGACGTTCATTAATTAAACACCCTCCAAAACAATGAATTAGGAATTAAATGACTGTTATATAAAAAATAATCATAATTAATTCAGTTTAAACCATTAAAGAAAACATTTGATAGGAAATAACATTATTTTTGTAGTAAAACCTCGCCATTTCTGATCAAATAATCTATGGTAAGATTCTAATAATCATGCAAATGAAAATATTTCAAGTAGATGTACCGCTCGTTTAAAGATGTTAGTAGAGAAGGTAGATAGTACCACACGAGGGAATGCATTGAACATGTAGTCAGAGTTGAAAACTAGCTGGTCACTGAATCTGAATACAGTTCTTCAAACTGAATATTAAAGTCATGAAATTCCATAAAATTATTTTTATGTCCAGCGCGTCATATTGAAGTTGAGGCGCGATCTCATCGTAGCATGAGGAGCGTTCAGTAAGTTATACAACAATTTTTTTATCGGCCAGTTTCGGTTGATCGTCGAATATTCTCCCTTCAGTCTCTATACTTTCGTGAAATTCTGTTAGGTGATGGCGCTGTACGTAGCCTCCAATACAGCCCTGTAACGGTGGTGCATTCCATGCAGAGAGATTCTGTTCTTTCGGCGGAAAACTAGAGCATTACAAATACTTGCTGGCTCTTGCAGAGTGTCCACAGAGACCCAGAAAGGAACGAAAGCACGTTGAGTCGTCGGGCGAAACATCTGTCATCATCGCAACAATGTCGAACAAACCTGGTCGATCTCACGGAAGCCGATTGTTCACACACTCTTTAGCGTGTTCGTCGCCACAAAAATTGTAACGTTCCCTGGCAGCATTTGGCATAGAGTTTCTATACTTTGACACAATGGTGCCAGTAACGTTCTTTACATTTCTGTTTTTTTTTTTTTTTTTTTAATGTGGAATGGCTCTTTTAATTAGTCCCAGGGTTATATATGTTCTCATGCAAAAAATCATATACAGGTATTACCACACAATATTGGTTAGGCAATACATACAATACATGAAAAAATTATTAATTGTTCTCCAACAAAGTTCGACTACCATAATTCCCTAAATATCTCATGGGTATTTTGTGGCCACTGCTTATTCGAGCCCCACGTTGGGCGCCAATTTGATGAAATAAAAAACAAATTTATTTATTTATTATGTAAAAATGGAAAAAGTATGAAAATGGATGTCAATGGGGAAGAAATGTTGCTTTAAATATTTTTGATATTCGCTCTTTCAGTACGAACTTTGTTGTAGGACCCCTTATTTACGTGTGGTAATAAAAATTCATTTAGACAGAATTAAGCACATTTAAAGTTGCGTGAACCTTTGCAACCCTCTCATGCTGATAAATTCATATTAACTGATTAAGAACATTTAGTTGAAAATTGTATAAATTAAATTTTTTTTTACGTATTTCGGCCTTGGCACACATTTTCTAAATGCAGTGGGTTTTTAAATAGTTACTGAATTCTTTCCCGGCGTTAGCTATGGAACACAAGACTGTCTCTGTTAACATAAATTGGTTAAATATTGCGAAGCCGACCTGAACGTTTAATTATCATTGACAAAACACACTTCACTATACGTTTAAGTTATTTGATTTAGAAATTGAAAGAACCAACAGATTAACAACTTCAAACTTTAATTATCCGCCTATGAATGCACAAATGTAAAACCAGTAATAAATTCCGTCAGCCTCAGGATCGCTGTAAAAGAAAAGTATTTCGTAATTCACTGCTAATTTTATCTGCTCCCGATTTACGGGTTTGGTTAATTTTTTTAGCGGAACAATTTTTTAAATGTGCCGCCGCTGCAAATCGTTCGGTCGCGGCACATCCTAGCAACACCAACGGTAATCGCTAAAAATGCTGAAAATTCTTTAAAGAAATGTTATAGATGACATGGGCAAGCTAATTTACATTAGTAATACACAATTTTGATAAATTATAATGTATTTAGACCACAACAATAATTAAACTTACATTACTTTGTAATTTCTCCTCTAATGGCGGCTAAAGATAGATACAGACAAAAGGAGTCTACTCATTCATAAAATGCTACGTCACAGGTTGCTCTCTCTCTCAGCTCTCGAGGAAGACGACAAAGAATGCACATTATGTATTCCTATTTATACTATTGCTGATTGTTAATGTCTCTTTGTAATCTTACAACATTATTTTCCTCTGTGGCTGTATTTTACATTTTTTTTATCGCAGATATTAACATATTTCGTAATTACATTATGAGTATAGGAATATTACAATCATAAATACATCGAGAATATTATTACAGGAAATGTTACAATAATAACGAATGTCCTTTATACAAAATTAAATAATATTTTTTTGTTAAACAATTACAGTACATACGAATTGCTTCACAGTGGCGTACATAGTACAATTAAACGTCATTTCATTTTATTAATAGTGTGTGTACTGCCAGGGAACGTCACAAAATGCAAACGAACTTCTCCTCCATGGCAACACAAGACCATACGCAAGTCTGCGCGCCCGAGAGAAGCTCACAAAGCTTCATTGGACGTTCTTCCTCATCCATCAAACAGCTCGTATTCGATACTTTACGACTTACATCTGTTTGATCCAATGAAGGATGCACTCAGCAGGATGCAGTACATCGATGCTAGGGATGTTACTGCTACAACAAGACGTGGCTACGACGTCGGCAAGCAGAGTGATGCCATGTAAGTATACAGTCCCCCCTCCCAGTAAGGTGGCGCAAGGCAGTCGCGTAGTACGGAGATCATGTTGGAAAATAGATTTCAATAGCCAAAAGAGTGGTTAATAATATAGTGTACTGGAATCCTCAGCAAAATCAATATACTCTCAGCATAAATGTGAATGCCTCTCAGGACTGCATGTGGCGGCTGAGGTGGCTGCAAAATCAGTCATTGGCAGCTCACCCACTACTGTCGTCAACGTCTATGTGCACATCAGCCCGAAAACTCGAGACACTTTGAGATGAAATGGAGATAGCTCTCTACGAAGAAGAAGTAATTTTACTCCGAGTGTTCCACGAAAGGAAAACTATCATATACTGTTTTCGCACTGTTTATTCAGTTTCACTGGGCTCTGGATCTTTCGAGTGCCGACTGGTAAAAACGTTCCTGAGATAAGGCTGCGCCCCTTCCCTAGGCTATTCTTCAGGCAGTTAATCACTTTATTACTGAATAAAGACATCTCACTCTCTTTCCATCTTTCTCCAGGGCCATTGAGATGGTTTCTCATCAGGATAGTCGAGTTTCTCTGTCTGATCTCGAGTTTATTCATATTAGTCAATCCTGTAAATTGTTAAATTGCATAAACATTTGGTTTTTGTGAAGTCCGCAGTGCCTGACACCTACAAAGCATCTCAAAACTGCAGCTCCCCACGCCATTTTTGAGATAGCATCAACAGAATCAAGCGCTTTCTACTGGAAACACAGCTTTCGACGTTTTGAGCAAAATCGTGCCTTCTTGGACTTTGCGGAAGTCAGTATCCCTTCTCATTCCACTACTGTGTGATAAAAACGGTTGCCGCTGTGGTTTTTGCAGCACAGGAGACCTTTTCTCTGTTTGTCTGTGGTGCTTCAGTCGCTCAAATGTGGCACTACAACGACCTGTTCCCCCTCCTGGTGTTGCCGTCTGAGAACCACACCGAGGGTTGCGCACTGTGTGACCCCACGGCTCGGTGGCCTCACCTCAATTTGCTTTCAGCGTCCTCTCACTTATATTGTTGTTGTTGTTGTTGTGGTCTTCAGTCCTGAGACTGGTTTGATGCAGCTCTCCATGCTACTCTATCCTGTGCAACCTTCTTCATCTCCCAGTACCTACTGCAACCTACATCCTTCTGAATCTGCTTAGTGTATTGATCTCTTGGTCTCCCTCTACGATTTTTACCTTCCACGCTGCCCTCCAATGCTAAATTTGTGATCCCTTGATGCCTCAAACCATGTCCTACCAACCGATCCCTTCTTCTAGTCAAGTTGTGCCACAAACTTCTCTTCTCCCCAATCCTATTCAATACCTCCTCATTAGTTACGTGATCTACCCACCTTATTTTCAGCATTCTTCTGTAGCACCACATTTCGAAAGCTTCTATTCTCTTCTTGTCCAAACTGGTTATCGTCCACGTTTCACTTCCATACATGGCTACACTCCATACAAATACTTTCAGAAACGACTTCCTGACACTTAAATCTGTACTAGATGTTCTTCAGAAACGATTTCCTTGCCATTGCCAGTCTACATTTTATATCCTCTCTACTTCGACCATCATCAGTTATTTTACTCCCTAAATAGCAAAACTCCTTTACTACTTTAAGTGTCTCATTTCCTAATCTAATCGCCTCAGCATCACCCGATTTAATTTGACTACATTCCATTATCCTCGTTTTGCTTTTGTTGATGTTCAGCTTATATCCTCCTTTCAAGACACTGTCCATTCCGTTCAACTGCTCTTCCAAGTCCTTTGCTGTCTCTGACAGAATTACAATGTCATCGGCGAACCTCAAAGTTTTTACTTCTTCTCCATGAATTTTAATACCTATTCCGAATTTTTCTTTTGTTTCCTTTACTGCTTGCTCAATATACAGATTGAATAACATCGGGGAGAGGCTATAACCCCGTCTCACTCCTTTCCCAACCACTGCTTCCCTTTCATGCCCCTCGACTCTTATAACTGCCATCTGGTTTCTGTACAAATTGTAAATAGCCTTTCACTTATATAAGGCATCCAAATTAGAATAAAAGAGTCAAAGAAGAGTAAATGACATCATAGCAGCTACTGACAATCACTTGTACTACTGCATATTACATTTCTCAGTGTCAGTTAATTATTCCAATCGAATGGGCCGTTGCGTCGTCAGCTAAGGGGCCGTGAAGTTCGGATTGATGCTAGTACGCAACTATGATTGCGACTCTGCGAGCAATGCAGAGCCTAATTGAGGATATGGAACTTAATTTCGTAATTGAGGAGTTAACAATACTTGTTACGCTCTTTGAAAGCGAAAAAATTATATTTTTATAATAAGAATGCCTACTAGCTTTGCATCTGATTCCTGTTGGCGTACGTATTACCACACCACATCGTTGTGCGCTACCACAGCATTGTCAATGTCATCATTTACTAATTTACCTTGAACGTAAGTTTAAGTACTACAGTACAACCACTTTAACCTTTTAGTGTTGTCAGCCAACTTTAAACGCCATCCTTAAAGCTGTCAGCCTACCTTAAACTATATATTCTGATGATGCTCTTGTTCTTTCGAAGAGCGAAACCGTTAAATGAAAAATGCACACATCAAAAAAAGTTTTCCATCACCTCGATTCTGAGAGTTCCGGAACCTGTACAGAAAATTGTAATAGAGATCATCATAAACATTATTTCCGCCTTTTTTACTGCTCATAAAAACCACACATTGCATGTTGCACCACCATACAGTGAGAGGTGGTGGTCCAGATTGCTGTACACACCGGTACCTCTAATACCCAGTACAACGTCCTCTCGCCTTGATACATGCATTTTTTCGTCCTGGCATACTATCTACAAGTTCATCAAGACACACTTAGTCCAGGTTGTCGCACTCCTCAACGGCGGTTCGGCGTAGGTCTCTCAGAGTGGTTGGTGGGTCACGTCGTCCATTAACAGTCCTTTTCATTCTATCCCAGGCATGTTCGATAGCGTTCATATCTGGAGAACATGTTGTCCACTCTAGTCAAGCGATGTCGTTCTCCTGAAGGAAGTCATTCACAAAATGTGCACGACAGGGGCCGAATTGTGGTCCATGAAGACGAATGATTGGCGAATATGCTGCCGATATGATTACACTATCGTACAGTCGTTACGGCGCCTTCCATGACCATCAACGGCGTACATCGGCCCCACATAATTCCATCCCAAAAAAGCAGAGAACCTCCACCTTGCTGCACTCGCTGGACAGCGTGCTAAGGCTTCATCCCGACCGGGTTGCCTCCAAACACGCCTCTGACGATTGTCTGGTTGAATGCATATGCGACACTCATCGGTGAAGAGAACGTGATGCCAATCCTGAACGGTCGATTCGGCATGTTGTTCGGCCTATCTGTACCGCGCTGCATGGTGTCGTGGTTGCAAAGATAGATCTCGCCATGAACATCGGGAGTGAAGTTGCGTATCATGCAGCCTGCTGTACACAGGTTGAGTCGTAACACAACGTTCTGTGGCTGCACGAAAAGCATTATTCAACATGGTGGCGTTGCTGTCTGGGTTCCTCCGAGATATAAATCTTTGGTAGCGATCATCCACTGCATTCGTAGCCCTTGGGCGGCCTCAGCGAGGCATGTCATCGACAATTCCTGTCTCTCTCTCTCTGTATCTCCTCCATTTGCGAACAACATCGCTTTGGTTCACTCCGAGACGCTTAGACACTTCCCTTGTTGAGAGCCTTCCTGGTTCAAAGTAACAATGCGGACGCGATCGAAACGCGGTATTGACCGTCTAGGCATAGTTGAACTACAGACAACACTAGCCGTGTACCTCCTTCCTGATGGAATGAATGTAACTGATTGGCTGTCGGACCTCCTCCGTGTAATAGGCGCTGCTCATGTGTGGTTTTTTACACATTTGGGCGGGTTTAGTGACATTTCTGAACAGTCAAAGTGACTGTGTCTGTGATACAGTGCCCGCATCTCGTGGTCGTGCGGTAGCGTTCTCGCTTCCCACGCCCGGGTTCCCGGGTTCGATTCCCGGCGGGGTCAGGGATTTTCTCTGCCTCGTGATGGCTGGATGTTGTGTGCTGTCCTTAGGTTAGTTAGGTTTAAGTAGTTCTAAGTTCTAGGGGACTTATGACCACAGCAGTAGAGTCCCATAGTGCTCAGAGCCATTTGAACCATTTGTGATACAGTATCCACAAACAATATCTATATTCAGAAGTACTGGGAACCGGGATGATGCAAAACCTTTTGTAAAGTGTGTACAAAGTGCAACTTCTGGCTGTTTTCAAAAACTTTGTCTCTTTGCATTTGATTCTGATTACACTTCTGCTAAAGTCATGTACACCGAATAAACGCATTTTGACACAAACAAGATTAAAAACAGTGATTGTAGAGGCGATACCATTTCCTTTTCTCTTCTGAATCTTAATTGACTAGTTGGATGCAGTACTGATAATTTTCTCTGATATATTGTAAGATCTGAGTTGGTAGCGATCCTGGGAAGAGAAAACCAGGTTCGCGTGCAAACAGGATGGGTTGCTGCGGCATGGGAAGACGAACTTCGGACAAACGTCCGTTGTCCTAAGCGCAGGTGGATCCAGCAAGACGCCCGCTGGCGGGTGAGTGAAGCCACGGCTATCGATGAAAGACGCGGCACCAGGAATCGGGGGACAATGCGGTGACCAGTCAAAGGCGTTAAAGATGGTGACGTCCCGTTGGCTCGAGTGCGCTGTTTTTGGCTTGTTCCCACTGAAGAAATGTTGAACTGGAAGCTTCCATTGTGGAGTGAGCTATTCTAAGAACGAGAGGTGGCAGTTAGGACTATACCAAATGATAGCATTATGAAGAGAAGGCTTCTCCTGTCTGCCCTAAAATATAGGGAAGGGCGGGACAAGATGGGGAAGCCAACTTAAAAACCCATACAAAAGGGACAAAAATAAGCAAATTCAAGTAGGTTTGATTATCATTTGTTTACTTAAGCATTGAATTACAAAAGCATGCAAAGAAACCTGCAAACTTGTTGGATTTAGTTAGAAATATGTCGATTTGAAACGTTAACTACCAGTTCTCCGTCTTGCCCCATATGCGGGGTAAGATGGGGAACTAGCATCAATTCATCTCTAAAGCTTAAATAAGGACTGGAATAACGAAATCATGTGACGACAAGGTTTCAAAACATGGTTCTGCGAATTGTAGAATCAGGTATTACGCTTTATTTAGGCCTCTTACTTTCACATAGTACACAAGTGTGGGCAGCCTCGTCATCATCACTTTCTGTCCCAGCACAAGTGTCGTGGGCCCAGCGTCCGCAGCTAATACACCGTGTCCAGCCTCCTTCAGAGAAGTCATAGCAGTATAAACATTCTTCACCCTCTTCCTCATTGTCATTCGACCTCAGTTTATTATGCCTTGAGCATGAAGGGGTGGTTAAGACGTCAGTAACGTTCGTCTCTTTTTCGTTGTCATTATGTCCTTTTGGTGGAATCCCAGGTTTATTAAACGTCTTTGAGAAGAGTTTTAGTTTACATGCAGCACGTTTGGGGATTTCTTTTCGTTTAATTTCTTCAGATAGTTCACTCCTATAAGGAGATTCGGTTAAAACAACGGGTTTTCCACTCCAATCAGATGGTTTCCTTTTGGTTTTTTTTATCCACCTTTGGAATAGCTAACTAACACCATTTCAGGGCTGGTAACCTGAAAGTTAGACGAAACAGAGGCTTGATCGTCAGTTGTTAATTGTTCAGGTGTTTTACGTCTTGACAACATCTCTGGTACTTGGTCTTCCGTTTCTGTAACTTCAGATGCCTGAGCTTGATGAATGTCTGTAGTTGAACAGGGAAGGTAATCACTTTCTTGAAAAACATTTCTGTTTACAGGAAAAATGCCTGTTTTCCGAACCCGTTCACTGCTGTCGACATTGTAGCTGAATGAAAGAAGACTTTGCCGAATAAACTTGCGATATGATGCAGCGTAACAACTTTTTCCAGGATGGGTGCGAACCCAAGATCTTACTTCATCTTCGTAAAATTTACTGAGAGGTTTCATAAATGTCACGTCCAATGGTTGAAGACGGTGTGAGCAGTGTGGTGGCAAACACAGCAAGACAACCCCATTTTCGCGGGCCACATCTATCAGTTCTAAATTCTTGGTGTAAAAAATAGTTCTTTCGTCATCGAACCAGTTTCTTGGACTTCTGCCCAGGCACCATGGGCAGGCCAGTCTCAAACGTTTGTTGCATTCGTTTTCGAGGATAAATTTACATAGGTAGTACGTAGCATCCCGACGCTGAAACACAGATTTCTGCAGCCACAGTCTGACCTCTTTCTGCTGAAGTAACTGCTCCCACCTGTCTGTGCCTTTTCAATGCAACCACCTTTGTGTGACCTTTTGGAATGACTCTTAAACCAGTCTCATCGCAACTGAAAATTCTGTCTCCCGTAAACCTGAATGTGTCTGACTTTCTAACAGATCGAAAAATCGATCTATAGCATCTCGATTAAACCCCACTGCTTGTGCGATTGATGTGGCCTCTGGTTTTCTTATTGTTAATGTAGGATTTCGTGCAAGAAACCCATTTAACCAATCTCCTCCAGCAGATTTGGGTGCAGCATTAAATGGATGTTTGATGTTGTTTCGTTCAGCTAGATGAAAAGCAAGTTCACAATGTTCTTTAAGTGTTAGGCCAAAATACTGTCCTTCCATCTGTGTTAAGTAGTCTTTAAGTTTTGCCTCTTGTTCTGGGGTAAACACGCTAGTGATTGGTCCTAACCTTTTCACAACTGTATAGCCGAGATTAGCACGTTTCTTTGCCACATGTCGTTCAATCGTTGTCTCTGGCACGTCGAACTGTCGAGCAGCCAAAAAAAAAAAAAAAAAAAACACATGACCTTCTATAACAGCATTTACAGCGCCTTCCATTGACTCCAATGATCAATCTTGCCTAGACGTTTGTAGCCGATACTTGCAAACCATCTGAAATAAAATACGTGGAACGTACTATTAAGTCAGATCATGCCTGGTAATCCATATTATGTAGTAAATACTATATTTCCAATAGTCAGTCGTTAAAGCATAGCAAGAATACTGACTTTGCACGTTTTGTGAATTTTAATTCACCCTATAGCCTAAGGCATACTTTGTAATTAATTAGGAAACGGTGGAATAACGAATACCATTCTATTAACAGTTATATTCAACGTATAGTGTATGTGTTCAAAACCCGCAGCGAGGTAAACACATGAGACGATAAGAACGTAATGGTAGGACAAATATAGGAGCAAGATGGGGAAGCTCCCCATCTTGCCCCACCCCGTCTTGCCCCCTACCATGCTGTCCCCCTACATGCTGTTACCTCTACATGAACACTATTTAGTGAACATTGACTACTGACACAGACGTTTACTGTTAATAAGACGTACTATTCCGTGCTCTATATGCAGTCTCGACAAATGTTCAAGAAACACATGTTTTAGGACCTCGAAAGGTTTAAAACATTGCAAATCAGTATAACAATTGTACGGACCTTGCAAAGCTCACAGAAACCGCTGCGAAACTATCACTGGGACCTGTGTATTGATGATGTTGAAGTAGCTATCCACAGATGGCAGCACTGTAGCTTATAGCCCTTCTCCGTCTTACCCCACCTCCCCGTCTTGCCCCACCTTCCCCAACCTAACTGTGCTTGAAATTTTTGACTATTCCTAGGTGGGCAACGCCAGCGAACAGCGTTATCTTCCAATTTCTCCTTTCCCCATAGAAAACAGCGGTGGTAGCCTTAAAAATGCAGATTTGCCAAAATTTTGTCACGCAAGAGTGACAAACCCTTTGAGTAGAGAATTTTTATGACAACTCCTTTAAGTTCTTATCTTTGTCAGTCTCTGATGGGAGATGAGCAACAACTGCACAGTTACACCACTGGCAGGTTACTTTTTAACTTTTTCGGATTGCTGAACAGATTTGCTGGGTGCAAAACAAGATAGCGTGCGGTCTCAGTCTTCGTTCTTAACTCAGTTTGATGTGGACCTCTGGATAGAACACTAAGATTCGGAACTTGATGCGCCAGGAGCTCTTATTCGGGACTTTTGACGATTTTTGGGGATTCTGAAGGTGGCTCTCGACTTCGGAGGTAACTTTGGAGGTTTCTGGTCCTACTATGCACACTACTCTGATCGCTATGTGCTGCCTGAGACTGAGACCCTGATTGTGACTGCGACTGTCTGCGACTGCAACTGACTCACTGACTGTCTGTGACTCACTGGGCCCTGCGGTTCGCGGTGGCTGTCTAAACACTGGCGGTCGAGAGGGCGTTGGCGGCACCTTTCTTGCGGGTTTGTCTTTGGCCTCAACACTGATAAGCTCGTTTGCTCCAGCGCCTATTACCGATCTTCTTGGAACCTCTTTGTTGACAAGTGTGCTGGCGACAGTTTACGCCATCACAGTTTGTAGCCCTATCTTGTTCTGCCCTGGAGCTATTTATGAGTATTGCTGACACTCTAATTTGAGTACAGTTGCTCCCATGATTATACGATCGTTTTGATCATCGTTAGAGCTGCATAGAAGAACCAACTGCCGTGGGATAGTCAGTAGTGGGGTGCCAGTGCTAACACACATCTTCAAGTATATTGCAGTCTCTGAGCTTTCTTACTGCTAAGACACTTGCTGTTGTTTTTTTTGTACTGACAACGACCTCAATGTTGTTGAACAATACCTGCTACAGTTTTAGCTTCCGCAAGTACTACATACCTTGATGAATCATGATAGTTTGGCAGCAACTCTTAATGAGTAGGCCTGGTAAGATTAAATGAATCACAAAGAGATGGCCCTTAGGTTATCTGGACAACTGTGGCGTCAGGAAGGATATCTGGCCACAAATATAAGGAATATAATAAATTTTGTCGCATTCTGAAAAGGTGCACACACAACTAGATGGGACAAACGATAGAAAAAAAAAGTATAAGAAAAAAAAAAGTAGTTCTGATGATAAGCAGGCGTTGGTTTCGTTGGCAATCACTTCGAAGATGTAAAGGAAATGGGTACAAGAGAAGAAAATGATAAACTAGAAGAACACAGTGAATTTCACCATCTCTGTAGGGAACCACTGTCTTGTGATAACCGTTTCATTTATTTTCGTATCCCTCGAGAACAGTTCTGAACGTAAGTTCAGATTATTACGAGCACCAAAGCAATAAGACGCGTCGAGAAACCTCCGGCAACTGTAAATACTGGATTACAAATACATGTAGATTTGAGTAGGTGATCCACAACACGCCAGATAATTCTCACTAGAGTCGACTATAGATCTTGTCAGTGTTCGCTGTGTTCTTCATTACGATGAGCCTCGAAGGTAGCCGTGGCGTGAAAGCTTCGTAATCGTCGTGCAGGTTATCAGTCTCCTTTAACGAGGAATCCCCATCGTCTATCTGCGCCTCAGGACTGAACTTGGGCTTCATACGGATTACATGGACAACACCTCCACGCTTTTGTCTCCTTCATGGAGGGTTTTATTCTTCGACTTCGTCACATCTGACAACCGACGAAAGAATCGATAGGGCGCAAAACAGTACTTTATTAACTTTTCCTTTAATCCCAAGATCCAAAGAGGCCTGAAAGTTCATACCAAGGCTCTGTCTGTATCTCGCTGATCGGTGCCTGGCGCTATAGTGCTTTCGGTGCTTCTCCTGACTCCTTCGTCCTGGTTATGTGTCCCACGTAGTCATCCTGGATGTCGTTCGGTTGAAAGACGAGCAGTTTTGGCTTCGCGACCGTGAAGCAGAAAAAAGAGTGTGAAGCCGACAGTGTCTTGGTTCGCTATGTTGTATGCGAACGTCACGACGGCCAGTATTGTACTCCAGTCTCTGTGTTCGACATGAGCGTACATCAGGAGAACACGTGCTAATGACTTAAAAAGTGTTCTGTGAGGCAATTCTTTTTTTGGATGGGAAAAGTCGTCGTCACGACAGTGATGTCGCTACATGAAATTACCTGTGATACAAATCTCGACCGAGAAACTTTTCCATGAGCAGAGATCCTTACACACCGTGCTCTACGCTTCAGAATGATGTCTTATGCAAGGAATTTTGCAATTTGCAGAGCTTCGACAATGGGCACAGCTTTTCCGGCAGTCGCAAAGGGCAGGTAGTTAGTGCAGACTATTTATGAATCGGGAACCTCCGGAGAAGTCGAATCCAATTTGGTGCAATGGCGCTGCTGCAGATGGAATTCTTACCTGATGTCATGTAGGTCATAGCGGAAAATGATTCCATCGTTGGCATTCCTTAAAATGGATCACACAGTGTCTAATGGATCGGTAGAGACCTGACCAGCGATATCTGCTTCTTATTCCGCCTAGAGTCTACATGAAACCTAGGTAACCAGATGTTGGAGCATCGTGGAAATATTTTAGGATAGCTGGCAGTGGGTCAGCTGGTATGATGAGCAAGCTTTTGTACCCCGCTGGAAGATAGTTCCTGTTATCTAATTTTTTTATTGATTGAAACTCTCTTTTAGTCGGTTCCTCCTTCTTGAAAGCTTGTATGTTGGTCAGCCGCGCTGTATCTTTCATCTCTTCAGCAGCAACGGCAGCGGTAACTGATATTCTATCCGCGCTGCATTGTTCCCTCAAAGCTTTCCCGGAAAGGCGGTCAGCGTCCTTGTGTTCAAACCTGTTTTTGTATATCGCTGTGATGTTGTACTGCTGAAGTTTCAATGGCCTTTATGTCTTTCGACCCACTTGGATGGTTCAAATGGCACTAAGCGCTATGGGACTTAACATCTGCTGTCATCATTCCCCTAGACTTAGAACTACTTAAACCTAACTAACCTTAGGACATCACACACATCCATGCCCGAGGCACGACCCACTTGGATTTTAAGGCTGCCAGCCAGCACTGAGATTGGAGTTCCATGACAGTGGTGAATGGGTTGTCAAATAAACACGACAAACAACTGCAAAACGATCTTTCTCAGTTGTAGAATATTTCATCTGTCGCTTGGAGTGTACTCCGGAAGCATAAGCTGTCAATTTTCAGCGCCTTCTTGAATTTTCACTAGAACTGCACCTACCTCGTAACAGCTATTATCGTTGTGAAGTTCTCACATACTGTGCTACAAGTGGAGAAGATGATAGCACCTCCTTAAAGATTCTTCTTGCACTTCAAGCCAGGAAAGTTTGGTGTCGTTCTTAAGTAGTTCCTGTTAGGGTGTGCAGTGTGCCTTCGTATAAGTCCTTGATGAATCGCGGATAGTACAAGCACATTCTAAGAAAAATTTGTACCATGTAGCGACGTTACTGAATGGAGGGCTCGGTTTTTTGGATTGAAAGTCATCTCAGGTGAATGTTTCCTTCATTTAAATCTTTAACAGAAAATAAGTCCTCCTGTGTCATTGGGACCTCTGCATCCTGGTCGCTGGGGCTAGCGATGGAGCAACAGAAAACTATATAAAGAATGTGGCCTTTTGTAACTGACGTACTCCTTACAGCAGATTTCGCAGGTGGAAATAACTTAAACTTTCAGATGCACCGTGTCCTTGAACTGCGACGATTATAACAGTCAATTAAAATTTTTGAGTATCTTCCAGGGCAAACAAACTTCCCTAAAACATCAAAAACGACTGCTTTCGTTAACTTAATTCAGTCTTTGATGGACGGCGTCTTTAAGTTTGTAGTATCAAATCAGCAATGTCTCTCAAATGTGGAGCTCAGTATGCACCACCACACACACAGACGCTCCTCATGTGAAACAGCGCGAATGGTTAATCAGCACAAGTAAATACAGGGTGACACACGGGAGACGGACGGTTTTTAATGAAATAATACTCAGCAAACTTTGAAATTAATGCATGTTTATTTACACACAATCAAGGCTCATTATTTGCCATTTCAGTTAACAAGTTATTTGCGAAAAATAATGTCGTCAAGGTGATGTCTATCATTTCGAATGCAGGGCTCAAGTCTCTTCCTAAAATCCTCCATTACACGAACTAAAGTCTCTGCAGGGATGGCAGCAATTTCTTGAATGATTGCATTCTTCAACTCGTCCAAATTTCGTGGTTTGTGGTTATAGACACAGTTCTTAAGCTACCCCCACAGAAAAAAAGTCATATACTGACAAATCGGGAGACCTGGGAGGCCAAGGAACATTGCCAAAACGTGAGATAATCTGGCCAGGAAACATGCGTCTAAAAACTGTCATTGAATTGTTTGCGGTGTGCGATGTTGCCCCATCCTGCTGGAACCAAACGCGTTTTAAGTGGATTCGTCGTCTTCTTAGTTCTGGTTTAAGGAATGTTTCAAGCATACGAATGTAACGAACAGAATTAACAGTAACTGTGGCCCCGTTCTCTTCGAGAAAATAAGGTCCAATAATGCCAATAGAGCCAAGAGCACACCAGACTGTTACTTTTTCTGAGTGTAGAGGACGCTGGTGGATAATTTGTGGATGCTCTGGAGCCCAGTAACGTAGGTTTTGCTTATTCACGGTCCCGTTTAAATGAAAATGAGCTTCATCGCTCATCAATAAAATGTAATTTTCATTCGATCCCAAAATTACTTGCATTCTGTGAGCGAAGTCTTCTCGTACAGCAAAGTCAGTTTCCTTAAGTTGTTGGACAATGAGCATTTTGTAGGGATGGAATTTTAATTCTTTATACAAAATTCGTCTAACCGATTCACGATTGATTCGTAACTCACTAGCATGATGTCTAGCTGACCGTCCTGGGCTTCTGACTGCCGCTTGCATTACCCTTTCAACATTTTCTGGTGTCGTTACTCTGCATCTTGGGCCAGGATGCTTCTTATCCAGTATGTCTCCAGTTTATCAGAAGTTTGCCACCCACCTAAGGATTGTGTTACGGCTCGGAACAGCTCCATGTCTACCGACATTAAACCGCGCGCGAAACAGTCGCTGCATAGCAATAATAGACTCACTACTTTTCACCAAACTGTCATAGACAAAAACTCGACGTCGCAAGTCCCACTGCTGCATAGTGACTGAATAAATGAAATGGCGTCTTGTGTGGATCAGAACTATCCCCAACACGACCACCTCCCACCACCGCGCCCTCAGTACTACGCAGTTCAAAACCGTTCACCTCACGTGTGCCACCCTGTACAAGCGAAAAGCGTCAATAAGGTTGTTAGACAACTCACAATTACTCTATCCTGTCTCCAGTTATTAAAATTCCTGGTAACACAACCCTACTACCACAACCATTTAGTAAGCTATGAAGAAAATAGTGCATATTGTATGGCCCACATTAGAACCTGGTACTTAGTGTCGCTAAGGAGACAGCGTTGGGCATTAATACCAAGTTTTAGTTAAGCTGTTGGGCACTAACCCGTTTATTGTGAGCCGGCGCTACTAAATGTACCTTAGTTAACTGTGGAAAGTAATCCCTCTCTTCCCACACTGGTATTAATGTGAGACAATTAATTCTTAAATTATAACTTAATTTGGATGTCGATAGTGGTCAGTGTACTAACGTTATTTGCCACTGACAAACAGTTTGCGCTACGAGGCCTATTCCGAAAGATCCGGTAAGAAGTAAACGCGGCTAATATACCGCGCTAGCTAAAATACGCCGTGCGCAATAACCACCCTTCACAGGCTAAAATATACCCACCATGAACGAAAACACTGCAATAGACCAAGCAGTCACAGTCACAGAAACGACGACTGCAAATTTTTTATCCAAAGGAGTGCGATCACTCTCCTAAGAATTTTCACCACGGACGAAATTAGATAAAATAAATCGAACCAACAAGTTAACATGTATGAAACATAATCAAGGCAACTTTACGTCCCTCAGACGTGGCTTTCACAAGCCGCCTCACCCAGCCAACAGAAGCAAGCAATTTTGACTGTTTACCAAAACTGATGAGGCTACACTAACTGCGTTGCCAGTTTTTCAAATAACAAACAACAAGAAACAAACAACTCAACTAAGGCATTCCCACGTACGACGTGCGGATTACCGCTTTGTCGATCCACAGCCCGCACAGAATTCACAGCAACCGTAACAGAAGAATATTATCAAGCCCTAATGCTAACAACCGTAACTAATCGGCGTCAATCAACAGAAGGAAGTACACGATAACCGAAAGATACGATTTTACATTCGACGATGTACATCCCCGAAACACCAAACTCACGAAATTGTGGAAGTAAAACCATCAAGCATGGCTCGATTGTCCAAGAGATGATGTCAATTTGCTCCAGAAAACGCACTCACACACACATTAGCCATTTTCGCGTGGAGGTCAGCTAGTCAGTTCCTAACGCAGACGCAAGCTCTGAAGGAGCTGGCCGACTTCGAGTGATGCATACGGCTCACAACAGTCTACAACCACCAACGGATCACACGGTACACAGGCGCCCTTGTCTCTGATCCAGCATCACAGTAAGTCAGCCGATGCACTCTTCCACTTACGAAACCAGAAAACCAATCAACCAGACATACATATATGCCACGCCTCATATCAGTAATTAATTTTGAAAGTACAGATCTTCGAAAATGTGGCAGGTGCTACCGGCTGATGGGCCCTTCCACTCTCTGCGGGGCCACTGCAGGAACTCACTTTCTCAGAAGAGTCCGTCTATAGCTCCAGGGAAACGGCCTCCAGATCACACCGTTGTGGTCAGCAGTGTTACACGCTATCAGAGCGGTAATTCAAATTCCAGCGGACGCAAGTACTTGAGTCATCTTATCACTTCACGAGTGTGTTGAGGAGTCGAAAAATCTGTGACTTCCTTTGGAGGGGACGGACTTTTTCCCCATCCACTAGATGACCCAAGAAATTTATTTCCTGGTTAGCGAAGAGGCACTTTTCGGATTCACGAAGAAGAATAAAGTCTGAACACAGTTCATCACAACTGCCAGGTGATTTAGATGTTCTCCAAATATCTTCAATAGAATGACAGTGTTACCCAGACGCCAAAGAAGCATCGTTTATTTAAGGCACTGTATTAGGTTGTCCACCGTAAGTTGCCTGGAGCTTTACACAGATCAGTCCGCAATAAACTGAACTCACAGTGGCCGCCAGGATCCTCGTCAACTTCAGATTTCCAGCAGTCTCTCTGCATATCCAGAGTTGAAAAATACCTTGCTCCTTTCAAGCAGCCTACTGAGTAATAAATGCGTGACAGTTGGTACATAGCTATCTTCACGATTTTATTCAGTCGTCGGTTGTTGACACAGAAAGCGGTTCTTCTCCGCTGGAGAATACCAATGGATCTCTGACGCTTCAGTGATGTCATCTTTCAGCGTCCCCTCCACTTCCACCCACATTATCCGCCATTCAGCTAGCGACATTTTAAGTGAGCGCTGGCCAATTGGTAGAAAATCACCAGTATTGATATGGCTTCTACCGTGGACTGCCTGGTCGTCTTTCCTCCACCCTGGAATTGTAAGCAGCCGAAAATTGTATCAGTACGGTTAACATTATGACGTTATTCCTCAGTCAGGTCAGAACCAAGCTGCAGATCTGTATTAAGTTCCTCTCCTGCGTATCTGTAGTGCTAGCGGAGCACGATCCTTCCTCGATATACTTCGCTGTCCTTCATGGACACTTTTGGCTGACCTTAAGCACATGCCCCTAGGGACGGGTTGCGGCTGCTTGTGACAGCTAGCCAACGTTTTCCTTGATCACCTACAGTGCTTATGACTGTCGCTAGCCTAATGATTTCTTTTGTGAGCATGAGTAGCTCTTGTTCACTAAATGTCGACGACACGTGTATGTGAACATACACGCCAAGTGTAATGTCAGTCTGAAGATGACAGCTCTGTTCTGTCGAAATTAGTAAAAGGAATGAAGGTCTTAAAATCAAACGATCTTGTTTTTCACAGAAAATATCTGTATAAACACGTGAGCGCCCCAACAACATGTGTTGTGTGTGCTTGTTTAAATAATTTCGTCATTCTGGAGCTCCTATCTTCCACAGTCTATGACCGCTACTGACGCCTGCAAGAAGTCCAGACCAAAAATAACATAATTACTGCATTCTGATTAAATGAAAAATAAGAATGGCTGTCTTCTGACACCGGTATTTATTCTTGCAATATGTGCTCCTGCTAGCTGGATTTGTCTCCCATTTGCGTGACATTCAGCAAAAGCAGGAAAACAGTCTACTTTAGCTGGCGGCGATAAGTGTTCGACATTACAGAAGAAATCCTCTAAGTCTACTAACGCCAAGACTCGTTGGCCATCGGTGATGACGTCAATGAGATTCCCTGTCATCTTGGTGTATGCTGTCCATGGATGATTTTCATCTGTGACAGCCTAACCTCCATAATTATTGCCTCGCTTGGTTTCCCTGAAGTCTGCAGCTAGACGAGCTCCTGGCACCTCAGTATTCTGGCAACAGAGGAAAACTACCGTCGGTTGACGAGTGTCCTGGTCCAGAGCAAGGCGATAAGCGTCACTCCACAGTTAGTCTAGAGTCGTCAACAGTTGACTGACACGAATAGCACAGTTGTGATGGTTGACGCAGAGGGGCTTAATAATCGTCGAACATTGGTCTTACTTCTCTGCAGTAGCGCAGAATGTGTCGGGGAAGTCCACAGTGAGAATAGACCGTGTGCTTTCTTCTCTCTTCCAGGCGTCGGTCCTTCTGCAAGTCATTATACTTGGTGGAGAAGATGGTTGTACCTGGGCTGGTCGTATGATGGGATGTCGTTTGATGACGGCGGCGTAAGCCCGCTTTTGGTGGATCCCTTCTTCGTGGTGCTTTCCACTGGCAATGGAACGTAATGCGAAATATCGACAGATTCTTGTTCAACATTCTCTACAACTTTCTGACATTTTTCTTGGTCATCAGTCTACTGACTGGTTTGATGCGGCCCGCCACAAATTCCTTTCCTGTGCTAACCTCTTCATCTCAGAGTACCACTTGCAACCTACGTCCTCAATTATTTGCTTGACGTATTCCAATCTCTGTCTTCCTCTACAGCTTATGCCCTCTACAGCTCCCTCTAGTACCATGGAACTCATTCCCTCATGTCTTAGCAGATGTCCTATCATCCTGTCCCTTCTCCTTATCAGTGTTTTCCACATATTCCTTTCCTCTCCGATTCTGCGTAGAACCTCCTCATTCCTTACCTTATCAGTCCACCTAATTTTCAACATTCGTCTAAAGCACCACACCTCAAATGCTTCGATTCTCTTGTGTTCCGGTTTACCCACAGTCCATGTTTCACTACCATTCAATGCTGTACTCCAGACGTACATCCTTAGAAATTTCTTCCTCAAATTAAGGCCGATATTTGATATTAGTAGACTTCTCTTGGCCAGAAATGCCTTTTTTGCCATAGCGAGTCCGCTTTTGATGTCCTCCTTGCTCTGTCCGTCATTGGTTATTTTACTGCCTAGGTAGCAGAATTCCTTAACTTCATTGACTTCGTGACCATCAATCCTGATGTTAAGTTTCTCGCTGTTCTCATTTCTACTATTTCTCATTACCTTCGTCTTTCTCCGATTTACTCTCAAACCATACTGTGTACTCATTAGACTGTTCATTCCGTTCAGCAGATCATTTAATTCTTCTTCACTTTCGCTCAGGATAGCAATGTCATCAGCGAATCGTGTCATTGATGTCCTTTCACCTTGTATTTTAATACCACTCCTGAACCTTTCTTTTATTTCCATCATTGCTTCCTCGATGCACAGATTGAAGAGTAGGGGCGAAAGGCCACAGCCTTGTCTTACACACTACATAATACGAGCACTTCGTTCTTGATCGTCCACTCTTGGTTGTTGTACATATTGTATACGACCCGTCTCTCCCTATAGCTTACCCCTACTTTTTTCAGAATCTCGAACATCTTGCACCATTTTATATTGTCGAATGCTTTTTCCAGGTCGACAAATCCTATGAAAGTCTCTTGATTTTTCTTTAGCCTTGCTTCCATTATTAGCCGTAACGTCAGAATTGCCTCTCTCGTCCCTTTACTTTTCCTAAAGCCAAACTGACCGTCACCTAGCGCATTCTCAATTTTCTTTTCTATTCTTCTGTATATTATTCTTGTAAGCAGCTTCGATGCATGAGCTGTTAAGCTGATTGTGCGATAATTCTCGCACTTATCAGCTCTTTCCGTCTTCGGAATTGTGTGGATGATGCTTTTCCGAAAGTCAGATGGTATATCGCCATACTCATATATTCTACACACCAACGTGAATAGTCGCTTTGTTGCCACTTCCCCCAATGATTTTAGAAATTCTGATGGAATGTTATCTATCCCTTCTGCCTTATTTGACCGTAAGTCCTCCAAAGCTCTTTTAAATTCCAATTCTATTACTGGATCCCCTATCTCTTCTAAATCGACTCCTGCTTCTTCTTCTATCACATCAGACAAATCTTCACCCTCATAGAGGCTTCCAATGTATTCTTACCACCTATCTGCTCTCTCCTCTGCATTTAACAGTGGAATTCCCGTTGCACTCTTAATGTTACCACCGTTGCTTTTAATGTCACCAAAGGTTGTTTTCACTTTCCTGTATGCTGAGTTTGTCCTTCCGACAATCATATCATTTCGATGTCTTCACATTTTTCCTGCAGCCATTTCGTCTTAGCTTCCCTGCACTTCCTATTTATTTCATTCCTCAGCGACTTGTATTTCTGTAATCCTGATTTTCAAAAAATGGCTCTGAGCACTATGGGACTCAACTGCTGTGGTCGTAAGTCCCCTAGAACATAGAACTACTGAAACCTAACTAACCTAAGGAAATCACACCCATCCATGCCCGAGGCAGGATTCGAACCTGCGACCGTAGCTGTCGTGCGGTTCCAGACTGTAGCGCCTTTAACCGCTCGGCCACTCCGGCCGGCAATCCTGATTTTCCCGGAACATGTTTGTACTTCCTCCTTTCATCAATCAACTGAAGTATTTCTTCTGTTACCCATGGTTTCTTCGCAGCTACCTTCTTTGTACCTATGTTTTCCTTCCCAACTTCTGTGATGGCCCTTTTTAGAGATGTCCATTCCTCTTCAACTGTACTGCCTACTGCGCTATTCCTTTTTGCTGTATCTATAGCGTTAGAGAACTTCAAACGTATCTCGTCATTCCTTAGTACTTCCGTATCCCACTTCTTTGCGTATTGATTCTTCCTGACTAATGTCTTGAACTTCAGTCTACTCTTCATCACTACTTTATTGTGATCTGAGTCTATATCTGCTCCTGGGTACGCCTTACAATCCAGTATCTGATTTCGGAATCTCTGTCTGACCGTGATGTAATCTAATTGAAATCTTCCCGTATCTCCCGGCCTTTTCCAAGTATACCTCCTCCTCTTGTGATTCTTGAACAGGGTATTCGCTATTACTAGCTGAAACTTGTTACAGAACTCAATTAGTCTTTCTCCTCTTTCATTCCTTGTCCCAAGCTCATATTCTCCTGTAACCTTTTCTTCTACTCCTTCCCCTACAACTGCATTCCAGTCGCCCATGAATATTAGATTTTGGTCCCCCTTTCATACTGCATTACCCTTTCAATATCCTCATACACTTTCTCTATCTGTTCATCTTCAGCTTGCGACGTCGGCATGTATACGCGAACTATCGTTGTCGGTGTTGGTCTGCTGTCGATTCTGATTAGAATAACCCGGTCACTGAACTGTTCACAGTAACACACCCTCTGCCCTACCTTCCTATTCATAACGAATGCTACACCTGTTATACCATTTTCTGCTGCTGTTGATATTACCCGATACTCATATGACCAGAAATCCTTGTCTTCCTTCCACTTCACTTCACTGACCCCTACTATATCTAGACTGAGGCTTTGCATTTCCCTTTTCAGATTTTCTAGTTTCCCTACCACGTCCAAGCTTCTGACATTCCACGCTCCGACTCGTAGAACGTTATCCTTTCGTTGATTATTCAATCTTTTCCTCTCCCCTTGGCAGTCCCCTCCCGGAGATCCGAATGGGGTACTATTCCGGAATGTTTTGCCAATGGAGAGATCATCATGACACTTCTTCAATTACAGGCCACATGTCCTGTGGATACACGTTACGTTTCTTTAATGCAGTGGTTTCCATTGCCTTCTGCATCCTCATGTCGTTGATCATTGCTGATTCTTCCGCCTTTAGGGGCAATTTCCCACCCCTAGGACAAGAGAGTGCCCTGAACCTCTATCCGCTCCTCCGCCCTCTTTGACAAGGCCGTTGGCAGAATGAGGCTGACTTCTTATGCCGGAAGTCCTCGGCCGCCAATGCTGATTATTTATCAAAATTTAGGCAGTGGCGGGGATCGAACCCGGGATTATGAATCAAAGACGCTACCCCTAGACCACGGTTACATATCTCTTTCTGACATGTGGGGTCCAAGATCATGGTAACTATCTCTTTTGTACTCGGCCTGACATTTCTAGGTGCCTTAAGAGCTGTATGTCTCTTCTTATAACCTGGCATATGACAGAGGAAAGTTCGTGGTGATCTAACATAACTGCCATATGGATTACGTTCTCCTTTTTTCTGTTGCGTTTCCTCTGTGCTCTAACATCATTTTTTGAGTTCTTCTGTTGCTGTGATATCTTTTACCGTAAGAGCTTGGTACGTGTGTTCTGCGACTTCTTTCATCATATGTGAGGTTCTGTCGGCTTCTGTCATTTCCGGATTCACTCTTTACGTAAGACCCTGTCAACTCAATATGACGTTATGCGCCCTTCTTCAGTTGTCCTTCCGCGTAGACTGTTGTCAGTCACAGTATTCCTCAGTTCGTTCCGGAATTTCTTCCAGCTACTGAGCTGCTCTTCGTTGCCCTCGGACCACAACTGGGATGTGCTGTCCAAATGAAACTATAGATTTGCCAAATACATCATCGTACCACCTATGGCAGTTGGTGACTCGGTTGAATCCTTCTAGCAATTTTGTTGAGTCCTGACCAGCATCTTCGAAAAACATTGGTCGATGGTTCACGTGCAGCTGACTTACTGCTGTTTTGGAGGCTATTGATCTCATGAACATACAGCTCCTAGGAACGACTGTATTTCGATTCCTGTCTGTGTAGGCGACGACTTTTACTCTACCTAATTGCGGCATGGAACTGTCGACGTGAAGTAACCAGCGTCTCCACCAATCAATAACAAATCGTAACCACGATTATGTTCAAATCTGAGGGCATGGTCGTGAAGGGAATACAGCAATTAGCACTGAAAACGCGTCGATTACAAACACTAACGTATAGCTGGAACAGAACTGAACTCCTGGACAGAGGTTGCTGCTGTTCATATGGACACAGAACATTCTAGCATATATGAACACTACAGACGTAAGATATTTCGAGTCCCTTCGAAAAATGATACATACTGAATGAAAATAATTATTGGTATTGGGTTTCAACTGGCGACCCGCTGCAGCGCCGCTAAACCTAACAATTGCATGCACTAAACCATGGCACAGTATTAGCGTTTCACTTAAAATTTACACAACAATATTACGCTGTTAGTGCATCAGGGTCATTCAGCTAAACTTTTCATCCCAGATATTTCCTCATCCGTTAAAGACATCACAATTATGTTCTTATTACATATGGCCATTGGCCTGTTTAAAAATGTTTAAATGTGTGTGAAATCTTATGGGACTTAACTGCTAAGGTCATCAGTCCCTAATCTTACACACTACTTAACCTAAATTATCCTAAGGACAAACACACGAATCTATGCCCGAGGTAGGACTCGAACCTCCGCCGGGACCAGCCGCACAGTCCATGCCTGCAACCATTGGCCTGCCCCTACAGCTTCCAGCACAGCACCCATGATCAATGAGTAGTGATGCTCCAGTGCAAGAGACGGTTCTCTACCGGAGCGATGGAAGTACAATGTGTGCGTCTATCAACATACAGACGATAACCGGAATTACGCCTTTTGAGACTCCAGGCACTTCCGGACACCACCAGAAGCGCCAGCCTCAGCGCTTCAATCGCAGCAATATGTTACACAAATAGCTCAAGTGTTCCCGTAGCACATCGCCGATATTCTTCTGAATGCGGTCTGTTTAAAACGCTGTTTGACAGATAGCAGACAGGTTACGCTCACGCCCCGTGCTTTAGACCGGCTGATTGGCGGCGCATCAATCATACCTCTCGCCGAGCTCCCAGCAGATCCGTCCAGCCTATCCCTGCCTCTGGATCTGCATCTTGCTGCGACACCGATCCAGCACCCAGCCTGGAAGGCTATTCTGCGGCAGCCACACGGAGCCGCCAGCCATCATTCTCGGAACCTTCGCCCCCTCCGACACTGGCCCTCCGCGATCTCAGTGTCCGAGGACGTGAGGTCATCTTTGGAACTGTGAACCTGTACTTCGCAGTTCCCGTCCTGATCTACGTCACGACGCACTTCTACTTCGTCTTATTTGTACCTGGTCAGGAGGATCCTTTATTTGTGTTTTGCAGAACCTACGTTATGCTGAACTTCATTTTTGATATGTTTTCCTGAGAAAGTACTATTCATGCGCATCCTGGGAATCGTCAGTTACTGTGTCCATGCTGTGAGAAATGTCAAAAACGCCGTCAATAAATGACGTACGGTCTCTTTTCACAGTTATATTAATTAGAGAAATAACAGTATTAACTTAATTTTCTCAAGTGGAACACAGTAATTTCTTCTTCTGGTATCGTACTTCTAAGAGAGAGAAATTAATGGTTTCCAGGAGAGCTTCTGTAAAATTTGGAAGGTAGGAGACGAGATACTGGCAGAAGTAAAGCTGTGAGGACCGGGTGTGAGTCGCGCTTCGGTAGCTCAGATGGGCAGTCGGCTTTCAGCCGTGTTACCGTGCGGACGGGCTCGGCGCGCCGGGCAGTGCTCCGTAGGTGTTGTTTACCCGCTAGCGCGCGGTCGCGCCGTTGTATTGCCGTATAGTACCTGTACCGACCCGACATGGCGTTCTCATATCGAAAAGCTACAATCAAACTAACGTTCAACGCATCGTACACGAGACCGAAGGCCCATGAAATTGAACGGTTTCTACGAGACATCATGCACATCGAACCACAAGAACTGATAGGAATTCATCTGTCTATTGTAACCAGCACAGTGTACCTCAAACTGATTGACGAAGCGGCCTGCGCAGATTACTCCAACGATCTGCAAACGGCTTTCGCTTCTGTCACGCAGACGGTAACGTGAGCTTGGTAGGAGTTGACCATGCTGGTCTGGGGGTGCGTACCGTGCGCATCTTTGAACTACCGTTCGAAGTTCCTGCCAACCTAGTCGTTGATGCGCTGCGGCCATACGGCACAGTTCTGAGCCACACAGAGGAGAAATGGAACACATTCGAAACGTACCCTGTCCTTAACGGGGTACGACAAGTGCGCGTAGAACTTAAGAAGCACGTTCCATCATATGTTTTCGTTGGTGGCTGCCGCGCAATTGTTATACGTATATGATGGACACCCGAGGACCTGCTCGGGCTGCGGCCAGGAGGACCATGTTAGAACTGAGTGTCTGCAGCGCCGCCTCGTTCAGGTGCCTCGCAATGAAATTCCGGAACGATCCACTATGACCTCTCTCCCGCTAACATATGTGGAGGCGGCACGACATGATGTGATGGATGATCAAAACCTGCTACCTCCTCAAGCCGCTGCCAGCTCCGTTGGAGAGTCAGCGCCGTCGACGACGCCACAGCCCAACGGTGCAGAGGTTCCTACAGCCTCTGCCCACCGCAGCGTCGTGGGCACCCAGCCACCGTCACTGTCGGGATCAGACACAGGGGTTCCTAGCGACCGAGACTGTGTCGAGCCCCGCTCTCCAGTGGATGTCGAATCTCGGACCCGAAAGCACAAATCACCCAAGCGACACAAGAAGAGGCGATTGTCAGCTGAAGAACAGGACAGGGATGTGAAGCCTGTGGAAGACATCGACTTCGTTGACTCGCCCACAATTGCAATGGACTCCAGTGGCATCATTCACCAGAAGGTGCCTGAAGACAAGGAACACTCTCCTAAATCTGGTGGCCCAGAAAACGAGGCGCACTGCGTCGACTCCCAAAATGTGGGCTCCTGTGAAAGCGACCAGCCCCAATGACATCACAATCGTCTCTTGGTGATTGGGCAGACGATATAGAGGCAGATGATGCACAGCAAACATCGATATCTCCACCAGAGCCCATGGCTGACATTGAGCCCGGAGGGCTCTTCCAGTCAGGGACTCCTATGGCACAGTAATGCACAGCATGCAGATGGATGGCTGTGTGGTGGGTGGTGTGTGAGATCACTGTGGGATTGCACCGACACACTGCCTCCGCCACTTGATATGTCTCAGTCATACCGTGTGGGAACAGTCAATGTAAATGGTGTCCACTCCACTGTCAAGACCCACATGTTACACGACATGATCAGAGCGGCAGACTTGGACATTGCCCTTCTCCAGGAGGTCCGCCCCGAGCTGTGTTTAGACCTATATGGCTACACCACGTACAGCCTACCCGTAGGTGATGGCGCAGGAGGGACGGCCATCCTTCTCCGAGATGGCATAGACGCGACGGACGCGACGTACTTGCCGAACGGGCGAGGCATCGCACTCACACTTGCCGCAGTCCGCCTCATTAACGTCTACGCTCCCTCCGGTAATTCGCACCGTGGTGACAAGCATGTCTTCTCTTCGGAGGAGGTAGCCGCACTTTTGCTAGGAAATATGGACCATTACATAGTGGGCGGCGATTTTAACAGTGTTCTGCGGCCCGAGGACCAGATACCGCATTACGTCCCATGCCCGGCTCTACAAGCATTGATACGTGACCTCGCGCTCCACGACACATGGCTCTTACATCATGGGACTCAGAGTGGATATATGCACTTTACCAGCCATTCTGCCAGTCGTCTGGACCGGATATACGTCTCGCGTGCCCTCCGCGCAGCAGCCCGTGATGCAGAACTCTGGCCGACGGCCTTCATGGACCATCTCGCGTACATCTGCACTGTCACCTTGCCCCGACAACTCACAAGACGCAGCAGGGGCCCGTGGACGCTGAACGTCTCCCTCCTTCGCGAGGAAGCGTGTCGGCGAGCAGTCACTGACACGTGGCGTCGATGTATCAGGCGCCTGCCCATGTATGCTTTCACGTTGCTGTGGTGGCTTGATGGCCTACGGGCGTGACAGATTGAACTGGCAAAGGGCAACATCGGAATTTTACTATACAGCGTTACGTGAGCTGGCGACGCAACCGCCGTCTCCCGAACGTCAGATGTTCGTACAACGCATCAAAGCTCGTCTACTTCGCACCAGGACAGAGCAACTAGACGGTGTCCGCATCCGTGCGCGAGTGCAAGACTGTATCCCCAACGAAACAGCGTCAGTGCATCACATTGGGTGCGAGAGGCGCCACCGCAAACGTCAGCTCATTACGGCGGTAAACACGGAGGACGGCGGCCGCGCAGTGACACAAACGGACATCGCGCACACGTTCGCCAGACACTATGGGACCTTGTACATGGAAGATCCGCGAAATGTACGTGATTATGACGAGCTATTGCACGATTTTCCCGCCCCTCGGGACGTGGCACCCGATGATAGTCTGATGTTGCCCATTACACCCGACGATCTGACATCAGCCTTGGCACGGGGAGCACCGAACAAGTCGCCTGGACCGGACGGTTTACCCCTGGAATTCTACCGCACTTTTTACCACCTTATGGGTGACAAGTGGCTCCAAATGTTTCAAGACCTGATCCGCCCTGATTTCACTGTCCCCCCAGAATTCACAGAAGGCATCTTGATCCCAGTTCCGAAACCGAATGGTGGTTGTAAGTGGCAGGATTTTCGCCCACTCACACTCCTCAACAACGACTACAAGATCTTCGCCCGTATCCTCCGCGCGCGTCTCCACACCGCTATCGGGAAAACCATCCACACCGATCAGACATGTTTGGGTGGTGTCAGCAACATTCATACGGCGTTAGGAGCATACCGCGACGTAATTGCTTTGACGGCGGCCTGCAAAATACGAGGCGCCCTAGTCGCCGTAGATTTTGACCACGCATTCGACCGCGTTGACCACGGCTTCTTGCGCGCAGTTTTGCAACACATGGGCCTCTCTCCGGAGTCTGCACAGGTGGTCCTTCGCCTGGTCCACGGAGCGCGCTCCCGCATGATGGTCAACGTTTATCAGCCTGGTCACATTGTTGTTGGACGGTCAGTGCGACAAGGGTGCCCCCTGTCGGGCATATTATTTGCTGCAGCGCTTGAACCAGCTTTACATGGTCTAAGGCAGCGATTAACTGGTATCTCCTTGCGGGACGTGACCTTTTGTTGTGGTGCATTCGCCGATGACGTGGGGGTCCTGGCCAGATCAGAGGATGAAATGCATATGGCGCTACAGTGGCTACGCCAGTACGGGGCGGTCGCTGGGAGCGTCATCAACGTGAAGAAGACAAAATACATGGATGTCGGAGGGGGGATTTCCCACACAACGGCGGTGCCCTTTGACAAGGTGCCCGCACTCAAGTGTTTAGGAGTGCAATTCTATAGCAATGTCCGCCGCACGGCGGCGGCTACGTACCGCCGGCTCATACACCAGACACGTGCTCTGCTGCAGGACAACAAACTGCGTCGCTTGGATATGCTCCTCAGACACGTTATGTCGACAACTATCTTGTCTCAAAACTATTTTGCGCATATCCGTCCCTTGGCAGCTACGATGGCCGACAGATTTCAAGCAGCATATGGACATTTCGTAAGCACTGGTCTGGTTTTTAAAGTCCGATACGCCACCCTGACACTGCCGCAGCGGGCGGGCGGTATCGGTTTAATTCACGTATATAACCATGCGCGATCGCTTTATCTCAACACTATGCGTCGCACGTGGACCTCTGCCCACGCCACTCTGACGGGCACCCTGATAGCGGAAGTGGCACCACACTCTCTGCATCCCCCGGTTTCTGTAGGACACATTTCACCGGCACTCACCCACATCAGAGAGTTCTTTATTGACTTCAGCTACTTACGGTTAGAACTTCCGACGACACGGAAGCCCAGCACAAAAGACTATTATCGCCTCTATCAATAGCGGCAACCTGTAAATACGGTCACCCACAGACACCCTGAAGTTGCTTGGAACACGGTGTGGCGAGCGGTACACGCGCCTTTTCTACCTACGACGGTGCGTTCATTGTGGTACGTGGTTGTGAATGGGAAGTTTGCTACTCTTCAGAGGTTACATTCCATACATCTGACGGACGACCCCTTGTGTCCGACATGCTCAGTCGCTGACTCGGATGCACACCGTCTGACGTGTGCCACGACCAGCGAGTGCTGGCTACTGACGCAGCGCATCCTGGCATTACTCTTGCGGCGCTTGCCGCAGTCTATCTCCCCTGATGACGTATTGTGCCCCGACGGCGTATACTTTCCATCAACCAGAACGAACGCCGTTAACTGGCTAAAAGGCATGGCCGTTTACTACATATTTTGCGATGCTCCCAAAGGCACACTCGACTTTTGGTCCCTATTGATGACGACACATGCAGCTTTCAGCGGCCACCCGAAGTACAGAACTCGTTTCGCAAATTATTTAGGTTCATTATTTGCGGATTCTCCTGCTCACTGGGGCGTTCCGGGTACGAGACGCTGAAAATGAAGAAGAATCCTGGAGCATATTGATCCTCTACGGACGGAATAGGGGGGAAGCCCTCCCAACAGAGGAGAAGACGACTCGGACGCTCGGCTACGGCAGTTGTAGGATCTTTCTTTGTAATGAAACAAAAATAAATCTATAATACAAAAAAATGTTATAAAAATTAAAGAAATAAATAAATAAAACAACATCGACAAACCCAAAAAAAAGATGGTAGAGCACTTGCCCGCGAAAGGAAAAGGTCCCGAGTTCGAGTCTCGGTCGGGCACACAGTTTTAATCTGCCAGGAAGTTTCATATCAGCGCACACTCCGCTGCAGAGTGAAAATCTCATTCTGGAAATTAAATAGCGTTTCTCTCTTGAAAATAGGGGTGGTAGTTCTGGAGAATGTTCAATGTGTAGTGTTTAGAATTTATGTATTTTGAAGAAAGATCATGTTTTTATACGATACTGACATACCAGCCTGATATGACGTTGCAGCTTACCACGTATAAGAAAGTGTACGAACAACGGGTGAATAGAGGAGAAAATTTTAACTTGAAACTGATCGTAATGGCACTTGGCTACATGTGGTTGGACCTACACACCAACGGGAAAGCAAAAGGCGTGGTATTTAAGCAGGAAATATCAGAGGTAACATTCTGGTCTCGTTTCTGTCGGATCTTCGAATAGAAAAGACCAAGACTGCGTGGATTTATAAATCATGGAACTGAGTTGTAAAGAAGCTTAATGTTACGACATACGCGTACTAGTACACAGTTAAAATTACATCAGTTACATCAGGAACAGCAGCGAAATAGAAATCACAAATACATACGCTGATAAACACTACCTTAAAATTCAATTACCGTTATCAAGTCTGCGAAATGCCAACAATCTATTGAAATACACGTTTCCGGCTGCTCGAGCAAGTACATGTAGACAGAATGAAGAGATATCCCTCGTAGCACTGTATATGTTGTATTGTTTCAGTTCCTCGTAGGTTGTCGGAATTTATTCATACACTTTAGGTTTGAGATCATCGCAGTGAAAAATTTCCAATGGATCCAAATCACGCGAGTCTACAGACAAACTGGAAACTCCTGCACGTTCTCTACAGCTAACGTGAAAGATTCGAGGAAGCGCTTTCCTAGCCAAAAGCAAACACTGAGTCGGGTACCCATCGTCCTGTTACCACCCACATTTATGTATTTAAAGTGAAACGGATGGATGTTATTCGCAACAAAAATGCGAACAGCGTTGGCTTGACTTATTACAGAGGCACTCGTATTTTCTCTGAGGCTAACGTACAGATTATCATCAACATCTCCTGGAAAACCTATTTCGTTATGTCGTTGCAGGCGTGAACCTTACCATCTGCCCATAATAATTTTTTGAGCATTTGTTGAGCTGTCATTCTTGGCTGTCTGTCGGGTACTTTTGTACGTATCATTCAACCGTTCTTCTTGTTTTGTTCTCCGTTCTTCGTAAACAATGATGCTATCTAGCGCCTCTTGGTTTGTGAAAGGGATTTATTTTTACTATCTAACCAGCACTCGACACACATAAACGAAACATTGAGAAAGACAGTATCAATTCTAAATGCTGTAGATATTCCGAAACTACTAATCTGAAATACAGTTTCATTCGTCACTTTTAAAACTTCTGTACTAGAAGCAAACTCCTATATTTGATAAAATAAAGTTGATAGTTAATATAGCTAGGAAAAGAGACAATACATTCTTTAGTGAGGCCTTCCGCACAATTCATTACGATATCTTGCACATTTCCGGAAATATTGAAGTTAAGCACCTGTTTTCCATGAATATGCATTTGATGTAAGTGTATGGAATACATTAGTACCCATCTGAATCAGACTTGTGATTTTATCCTTCCGTGCTGCTACATTTTTCGACATATTTCTGCATTTGGTGTGTCGTGTATATTACAAGAATACTTTCGCCGACACCAAATAATTTAATCTTTGGGGTTCCTCCAACATTTCTCACAGCTTCCCGGTTACGAAATATACAGCGGGGCTATATGTATGAATTTTACCAGTTATATCACGAGCATTTGATACACATGGAAACGCACCTTTCGCGATAGTGTCCTTTCACATCTTCGCAGCTATACCGAGTTGGGAAGCTCCTCTTCACTACGGTTAATCTACAGTCGCGACGTACCTGCAGTCGCAGCGGTGTGCCACACATCTTCTAATATTTGTAAATGGAAGCATAGACAGGCGTCTCGCAGTGATCTAAATTCAATTTCAAATACTGCGGCAAGAAAATATCCTATTCATAATTAACTTGGCTGAAACAAATATAAGGGGCATTGAAAAAGAAACGAGGCGGAGGCATAGATATAGAAACCAGTACCTGTATGTTAGAAGTATTGACCCTGGCTGCTGAGAAACTTGTCCCACTGTGGCACAAGGCGATGAATGGCTGTTACGTAAAATTCCCCGGGCTGCGATTAAACCAGTTCTGCACGTACAGCTGGACGGCGTCGTCCGAGATAAATCGTTTGCCTCTCAGTGCCTTTTTAAGGGGACCAAAAATGGCGTAATCAGAGGGAGAGAGGTCCAGATGGTGTTGATGGTGGCCGAGAACCTCCCATTTGAATTTTTGCAGGAGTGCCGCGACTGTGTTGGCCGTATGAGGCTTTACATTATCGTGGGGCAGAATTACCCCACAGGTGAGATTGCTTGGTCGTTTTGATTTGATCGCTTCGCGTAGGGTGGTCAAGGTTTGCAAGTAATGCTGGACATTCACTGTTGTCCCGTGCTACTGGAAGTGAATCGGAAGGGGACCGTCTTGGTCAAAGAAGAACGTCATCATAATCTTTCCTGCACTCTTGTGGATGGCCTTGGCTTTTTTTGGTGATGGCGACCATGCATGCTTCCAGTGAAGACTTTGTTGATTTGATTCTGGTTCGAAGTGATGGCACCATGACTCCTCTCCAGCCACCACTCGCGTCAGCGAACGCATTCCATTCCCGAGCATAGCGCTGCAAATGAGCAAGACAGTGGGCCATTCGACATGCTTCCTGGTGTGGTTGAAGACTGTGGGGCACCCACTGGGGACACACTTTGCGTATGTGCAGTCGTTCCTTCATGATGGTGTGAACACTTCCGACCACGGCGGCTATGGCTTTCACTGTCACTCGGCCGTCCTGGGTGATTAGTGCATCCACCAGCTGGACGATGTCATCGGTAATGCAGTTTGGTGCTGCAGACCGTGCATCATCGAATAACGACACCCGCCCTTCCCTGAAGGGCTTGTGCCACGCCTTGACCCTTACAAGGGACATGCAGTGTTCGCCGTACACTTGTCCGTTCCTCCTACTCCTTCCGCTGTCAGAAAACGAATAACACCTCTTTGCTCTTCTTTTTACGCCTCCATGTCACAGTTTGCAATGCGACTGGCAGCTTTGGACGATTGATGCAAGCTGCGGCTAGCTATGTATAGTCACGTGACGTGCACGCTTGCCCTGCAGCGACGGGCTGTGAACTTCCACGCTCAGATCGGAACCACATCTCGTTACACACTCCACCATATTGCCCTCCTGTCACCGGTTTGTGCATTCTAGTTTCCGGCTTGTTTCTTTTTGATCGCCCCTTGTAAAAGCAAACTAATATGTGGCAGAAATGAGCCACAAGTGTAAAAGAGGCGATTTTATAAAGTTTTGCCGGTGTCAGCTGCCCCAGGTGGATTCCATGCTATAGTTTAAACCCAACTGCAGTTTCTAGTAGCGCTGAACTGAGCAGCTTTTTGTCTCTCGATCATAGTGGCATAATACAGACTGTCAGAAGATTTTTTCCACAACAGAAAATTAGTACCTCTGAGCCGCAGGAACTGCTATGTCCATTTAATACTGTTCATCAGTGTCACCCATCATTTGACATCCACAGCTGATTAAAGGTTTGCTCCACATTTCCGCAAACATTACAGTCATCATTCTTACAAATTCATTCCGACACTTCCACTTTAGTTACGTCTTTGTCTGGATGTATTATTCTGTCTTGGAATAAAACCAAGTCTTTTTAGTCGATTATCCATTAACATGGCTACGTGTTGCACTAGAATCCATTTCATTTTCATTCCATTCACAACTACCTCTTTAAGGACCCATTCTCATTCAAACAGTTCACGGGGCCGCTCAGTTGCAAATCACATCGCAGTTCACGAGGAATACACGATGGGTCGCCTTCAGTTCTACAGTACCGGACTACATAAGTCGTCGCTATTTTCATCGCCACCGTATTAGCCAGCCGCAACTTCCGAACAATCGCCGGACTGTTCCATACCAAGTGTCTAGTGAGGTTATTAGTCATAGACAGATCTGAACAGGCCATTAGAGCAGTCCTGCTGAAAATTTTTAGACCAGATTGTTATCTTCAGAGTGTTGAGTCAATCATCGTGCTGGACTTTCGGTTCTGAGAAACGAATCTGTCAGCGTTAAAGGTTGAGTACTAGTTTTGTACAAGTAATTAATACATGTGTATTACGTGACTTATTTTGTATTGCCCATCTTATATCTATTTTGGGCTCTGCCTTCACATAAAATTGCGTAGCGCGCGGGCCAGAAACCTGGAACAGCAATTACGAATCTGTAGTTGGAAGATCACTTCCTGATGCCTCACGCGATGGGCACCCTAACCGTACCAGTCACTAATATCTTTATATTTCTTAGTCAAAACTGATTTCAGTTGCAGATACATCGGAAGCAAAGATCTGAAACTGTTCCACTTACCAAACATACTGGGCACTGTTTTTACCCTTATTAATTTTTCATTTCTTATAAAAAGTCTACTAATCTTAAAGAGAGGTGTTAAGAGACGCGAAAAGCTCATTCGAACGCCGCTGCCAAATATTTATCACTGGACGGAAAACCATCACTTGAATAGTGCAGATGTAAGACACGTAATTCCTTTATTCTCTTATACTTGTCATGAAAGTCGTAATGTATAAATACGCCAACAAGTGTTATGTTAGTTGCCTTTATTTTCCACGAAGTTTCGATCCTCCAAACAATCGTCACGCACAAATACATCACCATAGTCTATAAATGCTTGCATTACTATTTCCAATCATATTTAACAGATAATTATTGTCAAAAACTCTTTAAAACACCATTTGATCTCAAATCCCACGCTAGGTACTTGTAAGCAGAAACTCCTTATATCCCTTCGACAATATCTTTGTAATTGTTCGTTATAACAAGCACTGTGCAAGAAGTAAATGTTCTATCCTCTTCTTATAGATCAATAATGTTGTAAAAGTACTCACTCCTAGACTGAAGAACAGTCATGAGTAGTGCTGAATCGTAGTTGTCCGGTGCTTATCAGATTTGAAGCACCCCCTAGCAAAACATTTCATATTCATGAACAGTCGAATTCGAGACAAGCACCTAGTTTCGGGCAGCATCCTACACTGGTTCGAAAAACTGAAAGGTTGAAAGTAACGTAAGCATTACGTGGCACTACCAAGTAATACAGCTCGATGAAACTTACACCATATATACACTACTGGCCATTAAAATTGCTACACCAAGAAAAAATGCAAATGATAAACGGGTATTCATTGGACAAATATATTTTACTAGAACTGACATTGACTACATTTTCACGCAATTTGGGTGCATAGATCCTGAGAAATCTGTACCCAGTACAACCACCTCTGGCCGTAATAACGGCCTTGATAGGCCTGGGCATTGAATCAAACAGAGCTTGGATGGAGTGTACATGTACAGTTACCCATGCAGCTTCATCACCATACCACAGTTCATCAAGAGTAGTGACTGGCGTATTGTGACGAGTTAGTTGCTCGGCCACCATTGACCAGACGTTTTCAATTGGTGAGAGATTCGGAGAATGTGCTGGCCATGACAGCAGTCGAACATTTTCTGTATCCAGAAAGGCCCGTAAAGGACCTGCAACACGCAGTCGTGCAATATCCTGCTGAAATGTAGGGTTTCGCAGGGATCGAATGAAGGGTAGAGCCACGAGTCGTAACACATCTGAAATGTAACGTCCACTGTTCAAAGTGCAGTCAATGCGAACAAGATGTGACCGAGATGTGTAACCAATGGGCACCCCATACTATCAAGCCTGGTGATACGCCAGTATGGCGACGACGAATACACGCTTCCAATGTGCGTTCACGGCGATGTCGCCAAACACGGATGCGACCATCATGCTGCTGTAAACAGAACCTGGATTCATCCGAAAAAATGACGTTTTGCCATTCGTGCACCCAGGTTCGTCTTTGAGTACACCATCGCAGGCGCTTCTGTCTGTGATGGAGCGTCAAGGGAAACCGCAGCCATGGTCTCCGAGCTGATAGTCCATGCTGCTGCAAGAAAAGTCGTCGAATTGTTCGTGCAGATGGTTGTTGTCTTGCAAACGTCCCCATCTGTTGACTCAGGGATTGAGACGTGGCTGCACGATCCGTTACAGCCATGCGCATAAGATCTCTACTGCTAGTGATACGAGGCCATTGGGATCCAGCACAGCGTTCCGTATTACCCTCCTGAACCCACCAATTCCCACAGATTCCATATTCTGCTAACAGTCATTGGATCTCGACCAACGCGAGCAGCAATGTCGCGATACGATAAATCGCAATCGTGATAGGCTACAATCCGACCTTTCTCAAAGTTGGAAACGTGATGGTACGCATTTCTCCTTCTTACTCGAGGCATCACAATAACATTACACCAGGCAACGCCGGTCAACTGCTATTTGTGTATGAGAAATCGGTTGGAAACTTTCCTCATGTCAGCACATTGTAGGTGTCACCACCGGCGCCAACCTTGTGTGAATGCTCTGAAAAGCTAATCATTTGCATATCGCAGCATCTTCTTCCTGTCGGTTAAATTTCATGTCTGTAGCACATCAACTTCGTGATGTAGCAATTTTAATGGGCAGTAGTGTAGAAAGGAAGGCAACAGTATTGTACAGAAGGTAACTGTAAGAAATACGCAACGAAACAAACAGAAATTACAATTTTATTTGAAGATTTATGATGGTTCCTGGACACTACACAACGCGATGCAAGGTTCTTAACAGAGTGCTATCACCACGGGTGGCAACGCATGCTGCAGGCCGTGCTCCCACGCTGACCACAAGGTAGTTGTTACGATAGGGCGCTCCATTACTCCGCCAGCGCTGCCTATAACTGCTGGATGGTCGCTGGTGCATGTGGACATGCTGCGATACATATTTCCAAGGCATCTTACAATTGCACAATGTGATTTAAGACGGGCAGAAAGGACAGACTCGCCCATTCGCCAAATATCGTTCAAGAGCTCCTCCAACTGCTCTGTTCGATTCGGTCGTGGATTTTCATTTATAAAAATGAAATCAGGCATAAAAGCAGCCCCGAAAAGGCCAATTTAAAAACTGGTTTACTTTTATAACAGACTTTCCTGTTTATGTAAAAAACAGTTCCCGAAGCGTAAATTCTATCAGTTATTACGAGCCCATAGTCATACTCTAAGAGAGCCATCTTCGGTTGTAACAAGGTCACATAGTTAAGTACGTGTGAAGAGCCATTCGTAATAAGAGACAATACAAGTGCACGATATTTAAGCAGGGTATTGCGGGGTGCTTTACAGAGAGACATCACAAGATTCTTTTTACGTGAGTTTGTAGGTGATGGTCAGTTACCGTATAGCTACCAAATTGCGGGGGTATTAATTTCTAGGTATGTTGTGTGGGATTAATGTCGACTAATGTAGCAGGCCACTCGAGATATGATCAGGCTGCCGAATGCTCAGCAAACTAGCTCTTTAAACACCACCATTATAATCTTGGAGGTTCGAATCCTTCCTCGGGCATGAGTGTGTTTGTTTGTCCTTAGGATAATTTAGGTTAAGTAGTGTGTAAACTTAGGGACTGATGACCTTAGCAGTTAAGTCCCATAAGATTTCACACGCATTTGAACATTTTTTTTGTAATCTTGGAGCACATGTGTCCGTACATGCTCACCATGATGAAACAGATGATAGAGTACCTGATCACAGATAATGTTGAGATAAAAACGTGATTCAGTTTCTTGGTAACCTGCATAAGCCGGTCAGAGTCATAGTACAAGAGGGTAATTTCCAAAAAAGATTGCCTGTCGAAGTCGCGGTGTCTAAACGATACATATCGAATGTGCTATCGTAAATCGATCATGCGACTGTGGTAGAAATCGATCATGAGACTCTGGTGGCGGGCGTTGTGCTCAATTATTTGTGATCGTCATTTTTATCTCTTTTTCGTCGTTCCCTTAGCTGCTCTAAATTACATACCCCCGCGAATTATTTGTGAGTTGCTAGGGAATCCAAGAAAATTTATGTCGTTAGTGAGTGGGATGTCTGGTGTTCTTGGCGTTTCTTCGATGGATTTTCTCACATGGAAATTTCTAATTCCATGTTTATACAACATAGAAAATTGTTCGACTTTTGTCGCAAATATGGAGTACTGAGGGACTGTGGAGACAGTGGTGGTGCGAAGTGTGTAAAACTTCGTAAGAACAGTTTCGATGCTGAAATACCGTTTACAATGTTATTGCGGACAGTGAGGAAAACGTACGAGTATCAGGAAGAATACATGGTTTGACTCGTTCACATTATCAATCCAGACCGCCGTAATGGACTTTCACATGATGCCAACACCGACGAATAAGGTAAGTCTTCTCCTTTGGAATTGCAAGTATATTTGTAATGCTCTTCTTTACTCGTTGCTGTAGCGAACACCGTAAAGAAACTCATAACGCCCGCCACCGGAATCGCATGATCGATTTACGATCGCTCGTTCGATGTGTATCGTTTGGACTTGGCAACTGCGATAGGCAATCATTCTTGGAAATTACCAACAAGAGATATGAAACTACCTCCTCCCTGAAGTACATCGTCCACTCGGTTAAAGTGCTCATTGGGCAGTCGGTCAACTCCGTGCGTTACATCACTCACAAATTCACGATTCGTCAGACCACAGTACACACCTCCAAACAGCTACTGTCCAGCGGTTGTGTTTTCTGGCCAATTGAAGGCGTGTAGCTTTACACGTCATTTGCGAGGCAGTCAGTTCAGAATCCGCATTGCACGCAGTTGCCTTCGCAGTGCTCTCTCGGGAAATGCTTGAGAATGACTCGCATATGTTGACAGCAGCAGTTCCTACTGAGAATGAAACCGATTGTCATTGACAACGCCTACCACTCGCCGTGTTTACTGGCGATTAGGATCACTTTACTAACACTGTACATACGCCGTGTTTCATGACTGCGAGTTGTACATCATTTCTTTTACACTCCATGGGCAGACTACTCTGATATACCAGCAAACTGGCAAACGTCTTCCTCCAGATTATCTGATTAAGTAATCGAAATAGAAGGAAATTCGTTTCTAATGTGGAGAAGTATTGCTTTCACATTCACTTTCTGGAATTTAACAAAAAGCGCCATTCGATTACGCCGAAATCATCGCGAAGAGTCTCCATAACGGTCAGGAAATCGTTACTGAAAACCACTGTACCTTCCACGGAGTAACATTCAGGAAAAGAGCGTGGTGATCCTTGTAATCACTTTCGTCTCACAAAGAAAATGAGCCAATAGTTTAATGACGAAGCTAACAGCTGACGCTGTTGCTTCGACAGAATCACAAACGAAGTTTCTGATGTCCCGCTGAGACAAAATAATGTGTGACTCATTTGATTGGCAGTAGCCTTCAAAAGTATGCAAGTGTGTGTGTGTATGTATGTGTGTGTGTGTGTGTGTGTGTGTGTGTGTGTGTGTGTTTTTGTCTCTGTATATCTCTTCATTCACTGTCAAATTCTCAGGAGGCTGTGATATCTGTAGTATTTCACTGCGGCTTAGAGCCGTTATAGTACACGGTAAATTAGTATATTGCAGAGTCTTCCTTGTTTTCTACGTGATTCCATCCATCTTACCAGACAAAAATAATAATCCTTTCTGTGGTCCTTTGGTTCCCTCCAAGTCATGACGACAGCAAAGGACATATGACGTGATCCTTTTCGTGAACCTGTCACGATTGTAGTACATGACGATCAGCATGTGTGGAAACCCGGAGTCCTTTCCTGGTCGCTAATTTAAACCCGAAATTATAATCGACCCACTTCCTTATGTTTAAAAGGACTAAATTTCCGATAAGACAAAACAAATTTACGCTAATTACACAGTAACGAAACATTACTTCTTGTGAATTAACTCAAAAGAACAGAAACATTCATAAACTAAGAACGGCAAGCAGTCACTTCCAAAAATTATCAGAGCTCTCAGAATTAACATGTAGCTAGTAACATGTGATTATATGTGTTCAAAACTGACTCATCGGCATTGCTGTCAAACTACCTTCATTTCTTGGAAGATTTATGAAGTCACAGTCGTATGTGACAAGCGCTTGTACACATTTTTGTTATTTTTCAGCAGTTAAATGTGCGGAATATATAATCGACAGAAGAACTTGCAAAGATTTCGGTAGATAAACAGTGGCATGTTAGAAGAAAATTCAACCCGATAGCAGAAAACTGATCTGCTCGAATTCAGCTACTGGAAATTTGTGGTAAGTCCTATTGGACCAAACTGCTGAGGTCATCGGTGCCTACTTAATCTAACTTAAACTAACTTACGCTAAGGACAACACACGCACTCATGCCAGAGGGAGGACTCGAACCTCCGACGCGGGGAGCCGCGCAGACCGAGACAAGACACCCCAGACCGTACGGCTACCCCGCGCTGCTCGAATGTAGCATCCACAACTTTAGCTGAGAACACTGTTCACATTCTTTGCAACAAAAACGTAATTGACCAGTGTAGTTGAGGGCTTTGGACGTAGATACTAATCTAAAACTAAGATGTTTCGCTCAGGGGTGAAAAAAGTTCCAAGCATGGTGCCAGACAAAGAAACGAAGATGTGAACACTGCATTTATGAACCCTTATTTCTGCGGAAGGTGACGTCACTGCCAGTAATGATGCTAATCTTTGCGAGCTATCTGGCAGCATATCCGGGACATGGTAGTGACTAACGCCGACATCTAGTTGATATAATTCCTTGTTACCCTTTGCACGTCGCCTGAGGGCGCTCGCCGCAAATAGATTTTCGTCTTTATCTGGCGCCTTCATACGGCGCTTAAAGCACCTTAACGCGTTTTACGGTGCGTTTTATTTTTACGGCTGGCAGTAAAAGTGCCAATTCTGCGCGTCAGCCACAGGCGAGGACGCTTCTGCTGCGCCAAGCAAAGTGCCCCAGCAGCGGTAGTTTCCGAGAGAACAGGCGCCGCTGAAATACCGGCGCCGAGGGCGAGCGCTGATCCGACACGTGCAGCTGTCTCCCTGAGGCAGGGCGGCATTAAAAACAATGAGTCTGTGACGGAGGCTTGAGCGATTTGTTTAATGTGATGGACAGCATGAGCTTTCTTCTAACTCGTATTACTTGCGATTTCTCTGTTGGAAACCCCATTCACGATACTCTTCTAACAACATTATAGATCTCCGTACAGCAAATTACACCACTGATCAAAAACTATCAGGAGATCCTTATCTAATGTATCGGGTGATCAAAAAGTCTCCCGCATCTCGTGGTCGTGCGGTAGCGTTCTCGCTTCCCACGCCCGGGTTCCCGGGTTCGATTCCCGGCGGGGTCAGGGATTTTCTCTGCCTCGTGATGGCTGGGTGTTGTGTGCTGTCCTTAGGTTAGTTAGGTTTAAGTAGTTCTGAGTTCTAGGGGACTGATGACCATAGATGTTAAGTCCCATAGTGCTCAGAGTCATTTGAACCATTTGATCAAAAAGTCAGTATAAATTTGAAAACTGAATAAATGACGGAATAATGTAGATAGAGAGGTACAAATTGACACAAATGCTTGGAATGACATGGGGTTTTATTAGAACCGAAAAAAATACAAAAGTTCAAAGAATGTCCTACATATGGCGCTTCATTTGATCAGAATAGCAATAATTAGCATAACAAAGTAAGACAAAGCAAAGATGATGTTCTTTACAGGAAATGCTCAATATGTCCACCATCATTCCTCAACAATAGCTGTAGTCGAGGAATAATGTTGTGAACAGCACTGTAAAGCACGACCGGAATTATGGTGAGGCATTGGCGTCGGATGTTGTCTTTCAGCATCCCTAGATATGTCGGTCGATCACGATACACTTGAGACTTCCGGTAACCTCAAAGCCAATAATCGCACGGACTGAGGTCTGGGGACCTGGGAAGCCAAGCATGACGAAAGTGGCGGCTGAGCAGACGATCATCAGGAAACGACGCGCGCAAGAGATCTTTCACGCGTCTAGCAATATGGGGTGGTTCTAATAAAACCCAATGTCATTCCAAGCATGTGTGTCAATTTTTACGTCTCTACCTACATTATTCCGTGGTTTATTAAGTATCCAAATTTATACTGACTTTTTGATCACTCGCTAAGAACTGACCTCGAGATGTAAAAGGAGACGGGCTCGCGTGTAAAGCGAGCTTGAAGTATTCTGTTCTCACAGGGGAGACTCTCCATCGCACCCCCTTCAGATTTATCGGTAAGATGCCCCAGTGGATTGCCCATAAGAAGCTGAACACAGATCAAGCATGAAAAAAGGTAGAACGTGTTCTGAACTGTGAAAAGAAGCAAAATAAAAACAGTGAACTTTCTCAGTTTAACGTGTGAAATATCGCGAGAAATTGAACAGCACCTAGGTGTGGTTAAGTGGTCACGGTGTTTAACTTTAAACCAGACAAGCCGGGCTCAAAATTCCATCGTGCCTTTTATTTTTATTTTTTTCACAAAATCACGTACTGTCCGTCCCGTCACTGAAATGTTTGTTCTCTTTCTGTAGTCTTGGCAGTTGTCATACTATACATTTGTTACAGAATATGAGTCATGTGGTAAGAATACATTACCGTCGCAAGTAAATGTGATGAATAGTGAGAGCAAGCGGGATACCACGTACAAGTCTCACAGAAATGAAAACAACAAATAAACGGGTATGAACAATGTTACAGCAAAGGAATTCAAGAGTCAAAGATCAAAAAACGGAACGCAACTCCAAAAACGTTAAAAATATAGACGGCCGAAGTGGTTGAGCGGTTCTAAGCGCTACAGTCTGGAACAGTGCGACCGCTACGGTCGCAGGTTCGAATCCTGCCTCGGGCAGGGATGTGTGTGATGTCCTTATCTTAGTTAGGTTTCACTAGTTCTAAGTTCTAGGGGACTGATGACCTCAGAAGTCCCATAGTGCTCAGAGCCATTTTTTTGTTAAAAATATGTTTTGACACAGAACAGGGAAACTGTGTGTTGCGTCCATTTGCTGTGTGCTCCCTGCCGCCGTTGGATAAGCAGCTGAGCAGCAAGTCGTATACTCCTAGCTCACTCATTTGTTACATAGTTTAATTCTTAATTTCTTTGCGTGTTTTTGGTACTTGCATTCTTTAATTCATAAATTTCGAGCGTATTATAGTATTTGAGAGTTGTAGCATCGCGTTTTAGTACCTGAATAGTGTAAATTCGCGTAGTCGTTTGTCTACTGTTTTGTTTTGAACGGCCAGTGTCGGTTGGTCGCAGTCAGTGTGCTCCCTGCCGCCGTTGGATAAGCAGCTGAGCAGCAAGTCGTATACTCCTAGCTCATTCATTTGTTACATAGTTTAATTCTTAATTTCTTTGCGTGTTTTTGGTACTTGCATTGTTTAATTCATAAATTTCGAGCGTATTATAGTATTTGAGAGTTGTTGCATTGCGTTTTAGTACCCGAATAGTGTAAATTCGCGTAGTCGTTTGTCTACTGTTTTGTTTTGAACGGCCAGTGTCGGTTGGTCGCAGTCAGTGTGCTCCCTGCCGCCGTTGGATAAGCAGCTGAGCAGCAAGTCGTATACTCCTAGCTCACTCATTTGTTACATAGTTTAATTCTTAATTTCTTTGCGTGTTTTTGGTTCTTGCATTGTTTAATTCATAAATTTCGGGCGTATTATAGTATTTGAGAGTGTAGCATCGTGTTTTAGTACCTGAATAGTGTAATTTCGCTTAGTCTCCTTCCGCCGCCGAGCAGTGTCAGCAGTGCGCAAGTAGCAGCATTACTGCATTTACTAGGCAATCTTGTATTTTAATAACCGTTTAAATTTTGTCGATTTGTTTGCGCTCTCTGTAGATTAGTTCAGACGTTCTTAGCAAAACAGTTTTTAGCATGGATAGGGACTGCAACTGCTGTGTTCGGATGCAGGCTGAGTTGGCATCCCTTCGCTCCCAGCTTCAGGCAGTGTTGGCTTCGGTCACACAGCTTGAGGCTGTTGCCAGTGGGCATCACTGTGGGGGTCGGGATGGGGGTTTGTCGGGGACGGCCAGCTCGTCCCACGCATCCCCTGATCGGACTACGACGGTGGTTGCCCGGGATACTGCCCGCATTGAGGCTGATCCCTCACCTGTGGTAGAGTGGGAGGTCGTTTCAAGGTGTGGCAGGGGGCGAAAGACATTCCGGAGGGCTGAACGGAAAGCCTCTCCAGTTTGTCTGACGAACCGGTTTCAGGCTCTGTCTCAGGCTGATACTGATCTTTGGCCTGACATGGCTGCTTGTCCTGTTCCAGAGGTTGCCCCTCAGTCTGCAAGATCCGGGCAGTCGCAGAGGGTGGGCTTACTGGTAGTTGGGAGCTCCAACGTCAGGCGCGTAATGGGGCCCCTTAGGGAAATGGCAGCAAGAGAGGGGAAGAAAACCAATGTGCACTCCGTGTGCATACCGGGGGGAGTCATTCCAGATGTGGAAAGGGTCCTTCCGGATGCCATGAAGGGTACAGGGTCGCTCATGTCGGCACCAATGATGTGTGTCGCTATGGATCGGAGGAAATCCTCTCTGGCTTCCGGCGGCTATCTGATTTGGTGAAGACTGCCAGTCTCGCTAGCGGGATGAAAGCAGAGCTCACCATCTGCAGCATCGTCGACAGGACTGACTGCGGACCTTTGGTACAGAGCCGAGTGGAGGGTCTGAATCAGAGGCTGAGACGGTTCTGCGACCGTGTGGGCTGCAGATTCCTCGACTTGCACCATAGGGTGGTGGGGTTTCGGGTTCCGCTGGATAGGTCAGGAGTCCACTACACGCAACAAGCGGCTACACGGGTGGCAGGGGTTGTGTGGCGTGGGCTGGGCGGTTTTTTGGGTTAGATGGCCTTGGGCAAGTACAGAAAGGGCAACAGCCTCAACGGGTGCGGGGCAAAGTCAGGACATGCGGGGACCAAGCAGCAATCGGTATTGTAATTGTCAACTGTCGAAGCTGCGTTGGTAAAGTACCGGAACTTCAAGCGCTGATAGAAAGCACCGAAGCTGAAATCGTTATAGGTACAGAAAGCTGGCTTAAGCCAGAGATAAATTCTGCCGAAATTTTTACAAAGGTACAGACGGTGTTTAGAAAGGATAGATTGCATGCAACCGGTGGTGGAGTGTTCATCGCTGTTAGTAGTAGTTTATCCTGTAGTGAAGTAGAAGTGGATAGTTCCTGTGAATTATTATGGGTGGAGGTTACACTAAACAACCGAACTAGGTTAATAATTGGCTCCTTTTACCGACCTCCCGACTCAGCAGCATTAGTGGCAGAACAACTGAGAGAAAATTTGGAATACATTTCACATAAATTTTCTCAGCATGTTATAGTCTTAGGTGGAGATTTCAATTTACCAGATATAGACTGGGACATTCAGATGTTTAGGACGGGTGGTAGGGACAGAGCATCGAGTGACATTATACTGAGTGCACTATCCGAAAATTACCTCGAGCAATTAAACAGAGAACCGACTCGTGGAGATAACATATTGGACCTACTGATAACAAACAGACCCGAACTTTTCGAATCTGTATGTGCAGAACAGGGAATCAGTGATCATAAGGCCGTTGCAGCATCCCTGAATATGGAAGTTAGTAGGAATATAAAAAAGGGAGGAAGGTTTATCTGTTTAGCAAGAGTAATAGAAGGCAGATTTCAGACTACCTAACAGATCAAAACGAAAATTTCTGTTCCGACACTGACAATGTTGAGTGTTTATGGAAAAAGTTCAAGGCAATCGTAAAATGCGTTTTAGACAGGTACGTGCCGAGTAAAACTGTGAGGGACGGGAAAAACCCACCGTGGTACAACAACAAAGTTAGGAAACTACTGCGAAAGCAAAGAGAGCTTCACTCCAAGTTTAAACGCAGCCAAAACCTCTCAGACAAACAGAAGCTAAACGATGTCAAAGTTAGCGTAAAGAGGGCTATGCGTGAAGCGTTCAGTGAATTCGAAAGTAAAATTCTATGTACCGACTTGACAGAAAATCCTAGGAAGTTCTGGTCTTACGTTAAATCAGTAAGTGGCTCGAAACAGCATATCCAGACACTACGGGATGATGATGGCATTGAAACAGAGGATGACACGCGTAAAGCTGAAGTACTAAACACCTTTTTCCAAAGCTGTTTCACAGAGGAAGACCGCACTGCAGTTCCTTCTCTAAATCCTCGAACAAACGAAAAAATGGCTGACATCGAAATAAGTGTCCAAGGAATAGAAAAGCAACTGGAATCACTCAATAGAGGAAAGTCCACTGGACCTGACGGGATACCAATTCGATTCTACACAGAGTACGCGAAAGAACTTGCCCCCCTTCTAACAGCCGTGTACCGCAAGTCTCTAGAGGAACGGAGGGTTCCAAATGATTGGAAAAGAGCACAGATGGTCCCAGTCTTCAAGAAGGGTCGTCGAGCAGATGCGCAAAACTATAGACCTATATATCTTACGTCGATCTCTTGTAGAATTTTAGAACATGTTTTTTGCTCGCGTATCATGTCATTTCTGGAAACCCAGAATCTACTATGTAGGAATCAACATGGATTCCGGAAACAGCGATCGTGTGAGACCCAACTCGCCTTATTTGTTCATGAGACCCAGAAAATATTAGATACAGGCTCCCAGGTAGATGCTATTTTTCTTGACTTCCGGAAGGCGTTCGATACAGTTCCGCACTGTCGCCTGATAAACAAAGTAAGAGCCTACGGAATATCAGACCAGCTGTGTGGCTGGATTGAAGAGTTTTTAGCAAACAGAACACAGCATGTTGTTATCAATGGAGAGACGTCTACAGACGTTAAAGTAACCTCTGGCGTGCCACAGGGGAGTGTTATGGGACCATTGCTTTTCACAATATATATAAATGACCTAGTAGATAGTGTCGGAAGTTCCATGCGGCTTTTCGCGGATGATGCTGTAGTATACAGAGAAGTTGCTGCATTAGAAAATTGTAGCGAAATACAGGAAGATCTGCAGCGGATAGGCACTTGGTTCAGGGAGTGGCAACTGACCCTTAACATAGACAAATGTAATGTATTGCGAATACATAGAAAGAAGGATCCTTTATTGTATGATTATATGATAGCGGAACAAACACTGGTAGCAGTTACTTCTGTAAAATATCTGGGAGTGTGCGTACGGAACGATTTGAAGTGGAATGATCATATAAAACTAATTGTTGGTAAGGCGGGTACCAGGTTGAGATTCATTGGGAGAGTGCTTAGAAAATGTAGTCCATCAACAAAGGAGGTGGCTTACAAAACACTCGTTCGACCTATACTTGAGTATTGCTCATCAGTGTGGGATCCGTACCAGGTCGGGTTGACGGAGGAGATAGAGAAGATCCAAAGAAGAGCGGCGCGTTTCGTCACTGGGTTATTTGGTAACCGTGATAGCGTTACGGAGATGTTTAATAAACTCAAGTGGCAGACTCTGCAAGAGAGGCGCTCTGCATCGCGGTGTAGCTTGCTCGCCAGGTTTCGAGAGGGTGCGTTTCTGGATGAGGTATCGAATATATTGCTTCCCCCTACTTATACTTCCCGAGGAGATCACGAATGTAAAATTAGAGAGATTAGAGCGCGCACGGAGGCTTTCAGACAGTCGTTCTTCCCGCGAACCATACGCGACTGGAACAGGAAAGGGAGGTAATGACAGTGGCACGTAAAGTGCCCTCCGCCACACACCGTTGGGTGGCTTGCGGAGTATCAATGTAGATGTAGATGTAGATGTAGATGCAGCTTATGTGACACACTATTGTATTATAAATTCTAAGACTTTCCCGGTGGTTTGTTGTCATTTCGTAGAATCGGGTGTACTGCCGGTGGTCCGCGTCTTCCCAACACGATATTTCGACGTCGTAACTCGGCGTCTTCATCAGGTGTTCCCTGACTCTCAGAGAATAGCTCAGACACCGAGTTACGACGTCGAAATATCATGTTGGGAAGACGCGGACCACTGGCAGTACATCCGATTCTACGAAATGACAACTATTATATTGTCATCATTTCCTTGGGAGCGATCACATTCACATTCATACGAACACCTAAAGCGGGCAACGAGGCATACCGGACGCACTTACCAAGCCTAGAAATTAGGTGCGTCGGTAAGATACTCCTATCATACGACACCCGTACTGTCACTAGTGCCATGTAGGATACACCAGACGTGGCTGCTGATAAACCTTTCGGGATGTGCGGTCGTTGTCCAAGGAACTCCTCTGTTCGTGGCGTTTCGTCCAGGACAGTGCTGGACATCTTCAGAGGCGCTCCTTTGCTGAGTCTTGCCGACTGACTGGTCGGATGTCCGAGAGCGAAATATACAGGGTGAAGCGAAATTCCCGCATTCGGGCTTCGCAGCGCGACTCCTCACATGCCAGCGATAAAAAAATGTCTGTCACAAAATTTTGTCTAGCGAGTATATCCGCCAGAAAAAAGACGTTAAACAGTAGCAATCTGGCAAACCTGTAGCAACAGGTATAGTTACTACCTCTGACAGCAGATGTAAATCACGTTGCACAACTGGCGCAGGGGATAGAGTTTTTGGTTAGCATGCAGGAGGTCGAGAATTCGATCCTGGGTTGGGGTGCATTTTTTTTATTTGCTAATTCCATTCTGACATTTCATACTGTAATATACACCGTTTCTTATGTCACAGGTACATTAAATTTATCACATTTTGTAACGCTGAAGACAACAACTACGTGGTAGACAGGTAAGAAATAGACAGTTCAAAGAATTAAAGGGACCATGGTCATAACATATAAAACTAGTAATCGAGTTTGGACATTATTCGCAAAGCACGTTGCTAGTCTTACTGGTAACATAAGGCCCTAACGAAATCTAATGGACCTGAACGAGATAAGAATTATAGTTGGTATTAACCTATGTGACCACTAGAGGAAGGTACAAAGAAGACAGGTTTCGCTTCTAGTAGAGGAAGTGGTGCGAATAAATTCGAGCCCACGACGTGGAATGGGCATCTTTCGAAGCTGACCAATGTTCCATTTCTATGGTTGTCGTATGTAAGTGCAAATGCTTTCCACAGGACCCGCTACAATCGCTGTCGACGAGTAAGATGCCAGATGCCGTACCACTTAGACTACATTTACCAAATAAAAAACATATTTTTGAACCTAGGACCGAACCCTCGACATCCTGCATGCTAACCCAAAACTCTATCCATTTCATCAACAGTACAATACAAGCCTAAGGTGTTGACAGAGCTAGATATATACATCTGGTTACAGTGTTGCCAGATTGTCACTCTTTGACGTCCTTTTTCTGGCGGATGTACTCGGCAAAACAAATTTTGTGGCAGACATTTTTTATCGCTGGCATGTGAGGAGTCACGCTGCGAAGCCCGAGTGCGCGAATTTCACTTCACCCTGTATACTGTAGGAAAGGGGGCGTGGTCGAAGTAACACTTGATGAGCAGAGATAATCCCTGTCAAAGATAAAACTTAACTATCGACTATTGTCTTGTCAATAATAAAATTGTCTAGCGATTCTGCGGAGCTACTGTCCATATGTCGCTAAGTTTCAATGCCTCCTCTTTTCTATTAAAATGATCCCGCTGGTTATAAATTTCAGTGGCTTCTCTACATAGTCGTGGATGATAATCTGACGTTATAGATAAAATTTCTGCTTCAGAAAACTTCACGTTGTGGTTCCCTGACTGAAGAGCATGCTCTCCAACAGCTGATTTCTCTATTTTTAATACATCTACATCTACATCCATACTCCGAAAGTCACCTTACGGTATGTGGCAGAGGGTACCCTATCGGTTCTCCCTTCTATTCCAGTCTCGTATTGTTCGTGGAAAGAAATTATTGTCGGTATGCCTCTGGGTGGGTTCTAATACATCAGATTTTATCCTCATGATCTCTTCGCGAGATATATAGGAGGGAGCAATATGCTGCTTGACTCCTCGGTGAAGGTATCTTCTCGAAACTTCAACAAAAGCCCGTGCCGAACTACTGAGCGTCTCTCTTGCAGAGTCTTCCACTGGAGTTTATCTGTCATGTCCGTAACGCTTTCACGATTACTAAATGATCCTGTAACGAAGCGTGCTGCTCTTCGTTGGATCTTCCCTACCTATTCTATCAACCCTATCTGGTAGGGATCTCACACCGGTTCGCAGTATTCAAGGAGTGGGCAAACAAGTGTACTGTAACCTACTTCCTTTGTTTTCGGACTGCATTTCCTTAGAATTCTTCCAATGAATGTCAGTCTGGCATCTGCTTTACCGACGACTAATTTTATATGGTTAATCCATTTCAAATCACTCCTAATGCCTACTCCCAGATAATTTATGAAATTAACTTCTTCCAGATGCTGACCTGCTATATTGTAGCTAAATGGTAAAGTATCTTTCTTTCCATGTATTCTCAGCACATTACACTTGTCTACACTGAGATTCAATTGCCATTCCCTGCACCATGCGTCAATTCGTTGCAGATCCTCCTGCATTACAGTACAATTTTACGAGGGCAGTTCAATAAGTAATTCAATTCATTTTTTTTCTCGGCCAATTTTGGTTGAAAAAACCGGAAAGTTCTTGTGGAATATTTTCAAACATTCCCGCTTCGTCTCGTATAGTTTCATTGACTTCCGACAGGTGGCAGCGCTGTACGGAGCTGTTAAAATGGCGTCTGTAACGGATGTGCGTTGCAAACAACGGGCAGGATCGAGTTTCTTTTGGCGGAAAACCAGGGCATCTCAGATATTCATAGGCGCTTGCAGAATGTCTACGGTGATCTGGCAGTGGACAAAAGCACGGTGAGTCGTTGGGCAAAGCGTGTGTCATCATCGCCGCAAGGTCAAGCAAGACTGTCTGATCTCCCGCGTGCGGGCCGGCCGTGCACAGCTGTGACTCCTGCAATGGCGGAGCGTGCGAACACACTCGTTCGAGATGATCGACGGATCACCATCAAACAACTCAGTGCTCAACTTGACATCTCTGTTGGTATTGCTGTCACAATTGTTCACCAGTTGGGATATTCAAAGGTTTGTTCCCGCTGGATCCCTCGTTGTCTAACCGAACACCATAAAGAGCAAAGGAGAACCATCTGTGCGGAATTGCTTGTTCGTCATGTGGCTGAGGGTGACAATTTCTTGTCAAAAATTGTTACAGGCGATGAAACATGGGTTCATCACTTCGAACCTGAAACAAAACGACAATCAATGGAGTGGCGCCACACCCACTCCCCTATCAAGAAAAAGTTTAAAGCCATACCCTCAGCCGGTAAAGTCATGGTTACAGTCTTCTGGGACGCTGAAGGGCTTATTCTGTTCGATGTCCTTCCCCATGGTCAAACGATCAACTCTGAAGTGTATTGTGCTACTCTTCAGAAATTGAAGAAACGACTTCAGCGTGTTCGTAGGCACAAAAATCTGAACGAACTTCTCCTTCTTCATGACAACGCAAGACCTCACACAAGTCTTCGCACCCGAGAAGAGCTCACAAAACTTCAGTGGACTGTTCTTCCTCATGCACCCTACAGCCCCGATCTCGCACCGTCGGATTTACATATGTTTGGCCCAATGAAGGACGCAATCCGTGGGAGGCACTACGCGGATGATGAAGAAGTTATTGATGCAGTACGACGTTGGCTCCGACATCGACCAGTGGAATGGTACCGTGCAGGCATACAGGCCCTCATTTCAAGGTGGCGTAAAGCCGTAGCATTGAGTGGAGATTACGTTGAAAAATAGTGTTGTGTAGCTAAAAGATTGGGGAATAACCTGGTGTATGTCAATGCTGAATAAAACAACCCCTGTTTCAGAAAAAAAAGTGTTGCATTACTTATTGAACTGCCCTCGTACATTGTCACAACCTCTCCATATACTACAGCATCATCCGCAAAAAGCCTCAGTGAACTTCCGATGTTATCCACAAGCTCATTTATATATATTATGAATAGCAACGAACCTACGACAATCCCCAGCGGCACACTTGAAATCACTCTTACTTCAGAAGACTTCTATCCATTGAGAATGACATGCTGCGTTCTTTTATCTAGGAACTCTTCAATCCAGTCACACAATTGGTCTGATAGTCCTTATGCTCTTACTTTGTTGATTGAACGACTATGGGGAACTGTATGAAACACCTTGCGGAAATCAAGAAACACGACATGTACCTGGGAACCCCTGTCTATGGCCCTCTGAGTCTCGTGGACGCAAAGCGCGAGCTGGCTTTCACACGATCGTCATTTTCGAAACCCATGCTGATTCCTACAGAGTAGATTTCTAGTCTCCAGAAAAGTCATTATACTCAGACATAATACGTGTTCCAAAATTCTACAACTAGTCGGTAAAAACTTTTGTGCTCTTTTAGCAGTGTATTTACGCTCCTCTTGGTAGATCCAATATAAACTTTACCACACGTACACGGAATTTTGTATACATCACATCTCGACAGACGAGGGCGTTTATCCTTGGCAGATCGGAGTACTTGGCTTATTTTCTAAAGACCAGGCTGACGTCTTGTTTCTGTAAATCTTACTCATCTTATTCGCTATTTTTTTAACAAAAGGGAGAGAAACTGTATTGTTACGTCGTTGTGGTTCATCCTTGTCCTTCGGTCAGTAACAGAAGACTTTCTTGGACCACGACCTCATATCCCGAAAAGATTACCTGCAGCTATGTCATCCGGTTGTGAAAGCCTCAATTTTAACACCAGACATGTGGAGGATTCGGTTGACTTGTCGCCTTGCCATCAGTGGTTTGCGGTTCCCATTGGAAAGCCACTTTCTTTCGGCTGCTAATAGAGTAGCAGAATCAGCTGTCATTATAGGTCCCTCACACCCAGCTTTTGCAAACGGACGTTACTCCACGACCCAGACACAAATTTGAGTACAGCGAACAGTGCAAAAATAAGTGGCACGAGGGCTCACACACTTGGCAATCCAACACCGTGACCGTTTATCCAAGATGTTATTGCCGTTTCAGGCTCCTCTATATTACTCTTATTGTCCTTCAACCGAACATTGTTTCTATTTTTCTTTTCATGTTCACAGTTCAGTACGTCTTCTTCCTCTTGTCATGCCTGACCTGTGTTCACTTTTTTACGGGCTGTCCATTGGGCCCCCTTACCACTAAATCTGAGTGGGTTGCGATGCGGAGTTTTCCTCGTAAGTAGCGGAGCAGTAACAGCAGAATGGGTCGCTTAGGGGAGCTCAGTATATTCGAACGCGAACTGGTCAGCAATAGAAGCCATTGTAGCCCCAAGAGCGGAAACCAAAGAAGATAATGAGTGATACTGGACCTTTGTAACTCATCTCATAGGTGCTCTAATGGGTTCAGGTTAGGAGTCTGGACAGGCTAGTTCATTTCAGGAATGTCATTGTCAACAAGCCGTTGCCTCACAGATGGTGTTTTATGACAGGCTGCATTCTCGTCCAGATAAAATAATCATTCCCCAACGGTTCCTCCACCTCACGCAGCACATAATACTGTGAAACATGTTTATACGCTGAAGCGCTGAAGCAACTGGTATTGTCATGCGTATTCAAATACAGAGATACGTAAATAGGCAGAAGACGGCACTGCGATCGGCTGCGGCTATATGAGACAAAATGTGTCTGGAGCAGTTGTCAGGAAGAGTACTGCTGCTACAATAGCAGATTATCAAGATTTAAGTGAATTTGAACGTGGTGTTACAATCGCCGTACGAGCGATGGGACAAAGCATCTCCGATGTAGCGATGAAGTGGGGATTTTCCCGTACGACCATTTCACGACTGTACCGTGAATATCACGAGCCCGGTAAAACATCGAATCTCCAACACTGCTGCGGCCGGAAAAAGATCGTGCAAGAACGGGACTAATGACGACTGAAGAGAATCGTTCAACGCTGCAATTGCTGCAGATTTCAATGCTGCGCCGTCAACGTCGACGTGCGAACCATTCAAAAATGGTTCAAATGGCTCTGAGCACTATGGGACTTAACATCTGTGGTCATCAGTCCCCTAGAACTTAGAACTACTTAAACCTAACTAACCTAAGGACATCACACACATCCATTCCCGAGGCAGGATTCGAACCTGCGACCGTAGCGGTCACGCGGTTTCAGACTGAAGCGCCTAGAACCGCACGGCCCCACCGGCCGGCGCGAACCATTCAACGAAGCGTCACCTATATGGGCTTTCGGAGTCGAAGACCCAATAGTGTGCGCTTGATGTCTACATCTACATTTATACTCCGCAATCTACCCAACGGTGTGTGACAGAGGGCACTTTACGTGCCACTGTCATTACCTCCCTTTCCTGTTCCAGTCGCGTATGGTTCGCGGGAAGAACGACTGCCGGAAAGCCTCCGTGCATGTTCGAATCTCTCTAATATTACATTCGTGATCTCCTCGGGAGGTATAAGTAGGGGGAAGCAATATATTCGATACCTCATCCAGAAACGGACCCTCTCGAAACCTGTCAGCAAGCTACACTCGCGATGCAGAACGCCTCTCTTGCAGAGTCTGCCACTTGAGTTTGCTAAACATCTCCGTAAAGCTATCACGCTTACCAAATAACCCTGTGACGAAACGCGCCGCTCTTCTTTGGATGTTCTCTATCTCCCTGTGAACCTGACCTGGTACGGATCCCACACAGATGAGCAGTGCTCAAGTATTGGTCCAACGAGTGTTTTGTAAGCCACCTCCTTTGTTGATGGACAACATGTTCTAAGGACTCTCCCAATGAATCTCAACCTTGCACCCGCCTCACCAACAATTAATTTTATATGATCATTCCTCTTCAAATCGTTCTGTACGCATACTCCCAGATATTATACAGAAGTAACTGCTACCAGTGTTTGTTCCGCTATCATATAACCATACAATAAAGGATCCTTCTTTCTATGCATTCGCAATACATTACATTTGTCTACGTTAAGGGTCAGTTGCCACTTCCCGCACCAAGTGCGTATCCGCTGCAGATCTTCCTGCATTTCGCTGCAATTTTCTAATGCTGCAACTTCTCTTTATACTACAGCATCATCCGCGAAAAGCCGCAGGAACTTCCGACACTATCTACTAGGTCATTTATATATATTGTGAAAAGCAATGGTCCCATAACACTCCCCTGTGGCACACCAGAGGTTACTTTAACGTCTGTAGACGTCTCTCCAATGAGAACAACATGCTGTGTTCAGTTCGCTAAAAACTCTTCAATCCAGCCACACAGCTGGTCTGATATTCCGCAGCCTCTTTGTTTATCAGGCGACAGTGCGGAACTGTATCGAACGCCACACGGAAGTCAAGGAAAATGGAATCTACCTGGGAGCCTGTGTCAATCAGTCTGATCTGTACAGAAAGTCGTAAGTCGATAATCAGGCGAAACTCCGATTTAGTTCGTACTACATAATTTCGTCCAGCAGAACGGGGGTAACCTTTCATTAACAGTAACGCCAGAATTACGGTGCATAGGAGAAGCATATCTGTGGTTAGCGAGTACGCATATCTGCCGTGGGGCAGCTGAATCCATGGAACTTGCATGTCAGCAGGGAACTATTCAAGCTGGTGGCGGCTCTGTAATTGTGTGGGATGTGTGCAGCTGTAGGGATATGGGACCCCTCATACGTCTAGATATGACTCTGACAGGTGACGTGTCCGTAAGCACCCTGTCTAATCACCTGCATCCATTAATGTCCATTTTGCATTTCGACGGAGTTGGGCAATTCCAGTAGGGCAATGCGACACTCCACACATCCGGAGTGGCTCCAGGAATATTCTTCTGAGTTTAAACACTTCTGCTGGCCACCAAACTCTCCAGACATGAACATTATTGACCATATGTGGGATGCCTTGCAACGTGCTGTTCAGAAGAGTTCTCCACCTCCTCGTACTCTTACAGATTTATAGACAGCCCTGCAGGATTCATCGTGTCAGTTTCTTCCAGCACTACTTCAGACATTAGTAGAGTCCATGCCACGTCGTGTTGCGGCATTTCTGCGTGCTCGCTGGGGCCCTGCACGATATTAGGCAGGTATACCAGTTTCTTTGGCTCTTCATTGTAGTCAGTGCAATTTCTTAAGCACATTAGCCACGAAAAACACTCCCGCACTGCACTGCAACCTTCTCGATAGTTCACTGCTGGCACGGTGCACGATCGCATGTAGCGTTCACCAGGCGTTCTCCAGGTCCAAACACTTCCGTCACATAGCCACATGATCAAGTCATTCGTTTCCGGTCATCCACTGTCCGATGGCGTCGCTCTTTAGCGCGGCTTGTACCCAGGCCTCCAGATGTCAGACAGTCAGAACGGTACCGAATGTCGTATGTCGATAACCAACCGAAACTCCGATTTAGTTCGTACTACATAATTTCGTCCAGCAGAACGGGCGTAAACTTTAATTCAAAGTAACGCCAGAATTACCGGGTATAGGAAAAGCATATCTGAGGTTAAAGAGTACGCATAGCTTCCGTGGGGAAGTTGGTAGAGCGCTAAACAGTCGTACCCAGGGTCCTGGGTTCATACTAAAATGATGACAATTTTTACTGTATTATGCGTGAAAGCTTTTTTTGCCGCTATGCAATTGTTTCTTTATTCTTTTGCTGCAATTGTTTACTTCGGTACTGTAAAACTGCAAATACACTAACTGCTTCATCACGAGTAGTGTCTATTCTGTCGCACATATCCGACTGTAGAATACATCTGTCTGTACAAATGTGCTCTGTAGGTTTACTACTTTCAACCAACGAAACGAAAGGACACTGACAAAAGAACGTTACAAATTCCGAAAAGTTCGTCTACATTTCAGGAAAATGTTCTCCCATATAACAGTTACGACTAAATGTCATCAGTGAAGTTTGAAAACGGGACCTTTGATGCGACGACCTCTCTCTCTACCCAATTCACTCATGCGACATCTGCTACACTATCACTCAGAGATATGTTTTCCTGTACTCCGTAGTTTCGGTGTTACATTTAATTACCGTTTACGCATGTTCTGACTGGACGACAGAGCATAGCACGAACTAAATAGCTGCTTTGGTTGATGCTCTATTGGTACGTATCACAGTGTGTGACATCTGGAGGTTTGGGTCTTAGCTTTGATATATACAAATGCGTGGCTTTTGAGGGGTGCTGTTCGAGCAGTGAACCCGAATCCCTCTCACTACCTACGCACAGCCAATTTACTAGCTGGACAGCTGCTAGCAGAGGTAATTCCTTCCTCTGATTTCAAGCAGTTTTTTACAACCATCCTCCGCAATGATCGACGTCCCTGTCCATCGGTAAGCACCTGGCCTCGGTTTAGTTGTGGTATTTTCTTCACATTTCCAATTCTCATCACCAACTGTCGCCTTTGGCAGCTTTAGAAGGGTTTCAGTGTCCACGATGAATTTGATAGTTACGTGATATCCAGTGACTGGTCCACGTTCGAAGACAATCAGCTATCCTGACCAACCCAAGCTCCTGTTACTCTTTTTCTACCGTCAACGCAATAATTTTCGCTTCCTTTTATGGTTGCAGGTTCGCATCCCGTGACATCTAGTGGTCGGCTATGCAACACATAGCGGTATCTGGATAGTTTTAATGACACAAAGTAGACTCAGATCAGTGGTTATTTGCTCGTAGTCATCAGACGCGGTGAACAACACACCTGCTCACTGCTACTGACTAATTATGGCTCTTATGTACTCCGAAGAGAAGCAGACAGATCTGCGATCAGCTTTTTTCGAGAGAACAGCTATGATTCTGGCGACTCAGTCCGTGGTCACCTCTACACGATCAGTTTGTCCTCCAGGCGCCCATTTCGAACGACTATCTTACCCATCCCCACTGCCATAGCGCGACAGACAGAGGGCAATGGAACACTTAGAGTGGCACTTGGTTGAAGAATGCTCGGTTATCCTTACCGAAGAGTGAGGGATTTGTCTGAAGCCTGGTGATCGCCATAGAAGTGTGTGTAGGCGGCCAACTACCACATCCCACGGATTCTTCGAGGATTTGTGTCGTCCTCGTTTTGGAATGGGTTCATTCTGGATGCCTCTTACCGCTGTCGAAGGAAAATTGAGGACTGTGCTGTACGGGATAGGATATCCCAATCCATTGTCCAACCCCACGTTCATCACAACTGTAACGTGCTTATCTTTTCAGACATCGAACAAGCCTCAAGAGCATGTTACTCCACGAAGCAGGAATCGAGTGCCCTAGGCTGAAAGGCGTCTTCTGAGGTGAACCAGAGGCGGAGCATGCCTGAGACCACTTGACATTTGGAGTACGTCATCTCAGTGACTCTCCTCACACAGTGGATGTCCGCAAGAGGACCACCGTTGCACCGAACAACCGAAATTTCACGGCTGTGCAAAGATTAGAACATTTGATCTCACTGCCTTTATTTTGGTTATCGCTTTCCCATAAATTCACAGTAAGATAATATTTGACACACACTGGTTCGCTGATATTGCAATTGTGTGAATCTTTCAAGCATTTCATTCAGTAAAGGATTTGAATTGATTTAGAAACTCCAATCTGGAGTATTTGATCCGAACAGAGATATTGAAAAAATTATCTTGCTGCATGTTGTAAATATTTAAATTATATTCTTTGGTTCTCTCTCAAAAGCTGAATAACGAATTAATCGCTGTTTTGGAAATCTTTGATTTCCAAATAACTTATTCATATAATTATTCATATATGAAGTGTCAGTAACATTTTAAGAGAAATAAACTTAATCTTTTTCACACGTAATGAGATGTTCGTTTTTTTTTTTTTTTTTTTTTTTTTTTTACACTTTGTGGTCCAAATACCCGGAAACACCCTGATAAAATCCAAATGGAGTAGCAAACAAGGAAACAGAGTCCCTACACACGAGGAACGGGAAGGGGGAAACTTTATAGACTATGCCACCAACATGGCGGCCATCTTGAAAGCCGCCATCTTGGATTCAACTCCAAAATTTCAAATGGGAATGTGGTCATGTGACACATCAAACAGATAGAGTATTTCACCAGAAAAACAATGCCGTTGTTATATTAAACTTAGCTTTATTCATTCTCGGGTTATAGCCAATTACTTGCGGCAGCAGTGGAACGCTCGGCAGCATGAGTATTACGTTCTGAGAAGTCATAAAATGGAGTCTGAAACGGTGCAAAGTGACTATCCCATGCCTGATATGTTACATGTGTTTAACTGTTAGGCATCATTTACTCACGCTAACGTTTTAATCATTGTTTCCTTATTTGCAGGTTACAAAATGACCTTAATACATGAAGAACGCATTGAAATCATCTTGATATCAGGAGAAAGAAGCACTCGGATCATTGCTGAGGATTTCAACAGTTGTCACCCAACCAGACAGCCCATTACTCACAGTGCAGTTGCCAAGCTTTTGGCCAAATTTCGAGCAACAGGTTCTGTCGCAGATAAACCTGAGGCTGGAAGATGAAAACCCGCCACCGATGAAGCAACAACAGTGAGCATGTTGCCATCATTTAGTATGAGTCCGCAACGGAGTACTCGTCGCCTGTCACAAGACTGTGGGATTAGCCGTACCTCCATACTGCGAATTTTATCGCAGCACAAATGGCACCCGTACAAAATTCAGCTGCTCCAACATCTGAACGAGGATGACCCAGACCGTCGGGTACATTTCGCAGAATGGGTAATACAGCAGCTGCAGATAAACCCACGTTTCCCCTATCAGGTGCTCTTCAGTGATGAAGCCGGTTTCTTTTTCAATGGTGAAGTGAACAAGGAGAATCACAGATACTGGTCCGACACATATCCGCACTGGACTGATGCTTCCAAAACGGTCGACTCACAAAAAGTGATGGTCTGGTGTGGTGTGTGGGGTACGAAAATCGTTGGACCTTTTTTTTTATTGATGGTACGGAAACAGCCAACGGTTATCTGAGGTTATTGGATGAAGAAGTGTTTCCCTCGTTAACGGAGGACGGGACATTTCCGGAATTCTTCCAGCATGATGGAGCCCCACCACATTATGGGCACAATGTGCGAGCATACCTGGATGTGCAGTTCCCTCAAAAGTGGATTGGTCGTAGGGGTGCTGTGGAGTGGCCACCACGTTCACCAGATTTGACTCCTTTGGATTTTTATCTTTGGGGTCATGTCAAAGCACTGGTTTATTCTATGAAAATACGGGATTTGCATCATCTAAAGCAGCGCATTGTTGATGCGTGTTGTCAATTTCAGCCAGATGTGTTGGTCAAAGTTCATCAGGACTTGGTTTGGAGGATAGCATTAACAATCGAACATAATGGACAACCTATCGAGCCATTCCTATGACTGTTGGTGGTCTCTCGGGACTGTGTAACATCGGCGTAATGTCTCTTCGGCGCATAACACGCGTGCTGTCGAGCGTCCCACCGCTGCCTCATGAAACTGGCTATAACCCGAGAATGAATAAAGCTATGATTAAAATAACAACGGCATTGTTTTTCTGGTGAAATTCTCTATCTGTTTGATATGTCACATAACCACATTCCCATTTGAAATTTTGGAGTTGAATCCAAGATGGTGGCTTTCAAGATGGCCGCCATGTTGGTGGCATAGCGTATAAAGTTTCCCCCTTCCCGTTCCTCGTTTGTAGGGACTCTGTTTCGTTGTTTGCTACTCCATTTGAATTTTATGAGGGCGTTTCCGTACTTTTGGACCACCCTGTAGTAGCACATTAAAAGTGTTTCAGTTGAACCGATTCTGCATTACTTCTCTTAAACATGTCCTTGAGATTAATGCTACCAAGTTTGATAATCGTACGGTAACTAGTTCCCGTGTTATAACGTGTTACATACAGAAGGTTTAATTATAACCACCCGGCATGTTTTTCTGCCGACCACAGATGTTTGGCGTGTGCTTAATTATCTTTTGACTTTTCCTCCTTACACTTTTTGACACGTGTAATTACTCATTTTAACAGGGAATACAGGTTGCTGAGTTGTGAGAAAGGTAATAGCATATGCTTCTTTAACCATAACCTCCGTAGTCTTTCCTTCACACATTTCAAATAAATGAAGTTTACGAGTTATTTGTTATTAAAAATGTATCATTTCTCGTATTACAGCTCTCTATATATTTTATTATTATGAAGCATTTGTTGCTTGGGGCGATCCTGTTCCTCGTGTTTTTTTTTTTTTTTTTTTTTTTACAAATAAATTAATATTGCTTGATCACTGAGTTTCATGTAGCAAATGGTGTGCCCTTTTTAACTGTTCTAGTGAACCCGCCACCATAATTCAGTTGCGACTATGAAATCTGTAGTTATTCATTCTGTGTTAATTAGTTTTAGTAACATTTCCCCATGTGTGAAAGTTTGCAACCACTAGCTTCTCGGAGGCTTCCTGCAACACAGGGTCTCAGGGAGCACTACGAATTTGGCTTCTTCATTCCAAGGGTGGACAGGGGGATAGTCGCAATGGTAATTATAAGGTTGCTCAGAAATTAAAGTAGCTGATAGAGGAAATACAAGTACTTAGTATTTGGAGCTGACGGATCTGGAAGTAATTCTGAGCATGAGGAAGTTTCGGATAATGAGGGCAACAAGGAAAATCAATGCACATGCACATTAAGTCCAGCAAAGATAATTTACTGCTCACTCTGTGTTCAAAATGCTGACCACCACGTTCAACACAGGCGTAAAATCTTCGTAAAAAATTCTGGCGCACTATACCGAGTACATCAGGAAATGCACCAACACGGTCAGTCACTGCAGGTATCCTAGCGAGGGGTGTTGCTTCATCGAGATCTGGTGTCACGCACAGGAGGACTTTGATGTGCCACCAGAAGCAGTTGTGCGTACACAGAAATAGTAAATTATCTTTGCTGAACTAACTGCATCTGTGCATTGATTCTTCATGTTGTTCCTGACATTCGGAATTGTTGGCTCTCCACGACCGTAAGTTCCAATTCCAAAGTTGTAGCCTGTTACGACTCCTGTATCAGGTCGTTCAGTTTGTGCGCAACCTGTTGTATCACCCTGAGTAAATGAGGTTGTTCCAGTACGACTATACAAATGAAGTTCCTGAGATACCCCCAAGTGCACGTGACGTGTTACTCTCAGTGCCACTTCATTTATGCTTTTGTCGTTGTTAGTAATTTTATTCTCAATTTCTTTTACTTCGTCATAAACTCTGATAACCATAACTTTGTGGAAAAAATCATTTAGTTTGATAGTTTCCTCCCGACATATCGCACTCATTTGCTGCGTTATTTTACCTTCCCAAAAAGTGTCGGTACTCTTCTTAACCTTGCTTACGCGGTTCTTATGTACAGCCTTGCATCCGTTTGCACAGCGAGATTAACTGTCGCTGTTATAAGCCTGACTCATTACTAAGTCATTGCAGCACGCCGTTCTGCTATTACTCTTCATCATTTTTATCTTAGCTTCGCTTGTCCTTCACCTTTAACTGCTCTCCCTGAAGGGCGTGGGTGTTTTTTCTCCTGTGTCTACTCTCTGCACGGAGAGGTTCAAATGAAGCAAATCCTGTAAAAATTCCTGTAATGTTGGCCTTTCGCACACCACTTTGGAACGTGGTGGGCAACTTTTAGCTCCCGAATAGTTCGTTTCTAGCACTGTTCTATCCAGTTACATGTTCCTGCAACTTTATTTTCAAGCACAAACAGTAAGTACACTGTCGTTTCATATAGCCTATCACAAACATAAATCAGGTCAGAGCAACTACGAAATGACGGCCGAATTAACTGTGGTAATGAAGAAGAGATGAAGACAAAGACATAAAAATCTAGAAACTGCATACCTCCACAATTGTACTAAACTTTCTATAACTAGATGTGATCAGTTGCGTAGCCACCAGTCATTAGAATGCGGATGGAAGAAAATGGCCCTTTAGAATATAGGTTTTTGTTTTGCTTTTTTATGGAAGTGGTCACTCTGAACTCGTATTAGATTTACGAAGTAGAAGTATCTAGCCAATTACTCAGTAATACGCAACGTTGCCTTAAGGATGAACACACATCCAAATCGAAGACAAAAAAATGTGGCTTTGATAAAAGACATCACCCCACCGTGTTTTATTTTAAAGTAGTACTTCGTTCAGCATCGATATATTTTTGCATAGCCGATTGTAGATGCACTTTAAATTGGTCCACGCCAAAAACTTTTATACTGAATAAAAGTACAATTTTAAAATACAGGGTGGTGGCATTATGTGATTCTTTCATACTTACCGTGGCTTTGGTGCCCATCCAGAAGAAAACGCGATATATTGTCTTATCAGACAAAAATACTTATTGTAAGGAAAGGACAGAATAACAATGCCTACTGGAGAAACATATGTCACATTCGTCCAGATTCAAATGACTTGTCAAGAAGATTCCAAGAAAATTGTATTACTGTTATTTAATTGATTTTATTGGCTTTCTGCAGGAGACGGACAACTATAGCACTTAGGTTAGTTACTACAATTAAATTTTAAGCACAGAGCTAAAACTAGGGGACTGCTGACCTCAGATGCTAAGTCCCATAGTGCTCAGAGCCATTTGAATCACTCGCTAATGTTTTATTACTTGTTGGAAAGGGAATGTTTATTTTTGAGAGGTTTATTTAAATTTCTAAAAGTAAAATTGGAAATTTGTGATAAGGAATAAGGGACCAAACTGATGAGGTCATCAGTCCCTAGATTTACACACTAAACTAATTTAAACTAACTTACGCTAAGGACAACACTCACACCCATGGCCGAGGGAGGCCTCGAACCTCCTATGGGGCGAGCCGCAAGAACCGTGACAAAACGCCTGAGACCACACGGCTACCTCGCGTGGCAAATTTCTAGAAGTTTTGGCGATATGCACATCCTTTGGAAAATACAGTACTATACTTCGCTACCCAAATTACGGTTTGTGGTGGAGTGTTCTTCTCTTGATACCATTATTCCCCCCCCCCCCCCCCTTTCCTTGATTCCTTGCTTGATTCGAGAACTGTGCGTCGTTACGGTCATCATAAGATAGATTATGCCAGTGGAAGTAAGATGTTACACGTCGTACGACTCAGAAGTACTTCCAGATGATGTAGTTTATTACCAATTCCAACAGCCGATGAACGGCTTACAGCGTCCTATGGAGTGAGAACTGGAGAGCGGAATGGTTATTATGGGAAAGACAAATTTATATGTTGCTCTGGAACCAATAGTAGAAGTAGTTTATAATATCAGAAATGGCATGAACTTCAGATCAGACGACTGTTACAACAATGACGTGTAAACCATGAGTGTATCACTTCTGTTTTGGGTGCGTGATACGAGTAACGGAGTGCAGGTATTGTCTCTTCAGCAGGAGACCTGGTATCACAGCTAAGGTAGAGGAAATAAGTGTATGATAGGCTTCCGGAGAACTAAGTGACTATTAAGTGAATTAAGGACGAAAAAGACCCACCTAAGCTTAACAACGATTCTAAGAAGGCGAAAGGCGTTGCGCTCTCGGTTCTACAGAAATAGCGCAAATGACGACGGGCGAAGATTGCTACAAATTCCTGCGTCTCTGAAGAGATCTACTAGCGAAATGTACAGCAACTACCGCAGTCATACCGTAGCAAAAATCTGGCCGAGAACCCGAGGAAATTCCAAGTTGGTCGAAAGTTTATACCCTGTCACTTGTTGACCAGTCTGGTGTCCCAGAAGCAGACATCAGAAGTTGGTTCAAGGTTTCTACCCTGTCACGCGTTGACGAGTCTGGTGTGGCAGCAGCAGACAGCAAAAGTTGGTCGAAGGTTTATACCCTGTCACTCGTTGACTAGTCTGGTGTGGCAACAGCAGAGAGCAAAAGTTGGTCGAAGGTTAATACCTGTCAGTCGTTGACCTGTCTGGTATGGCAGCAGCAGACAGAAAAAGGAAAGCCAAAGATCTAAATTTTGCATTCAAGAAATCGTTCACGCGTTGTTTGACCTTCGAACTGACGACCGTATTGACTCTAAAGTAATAAGATGTAGAGAAACAATCGAAAAGGTTGAAAACAAATAAGTCACTAGATCCGGATGTAAACCCAATTCGGTTTTACAAAGAGGACTCTACCCCATTGGGTCCTTCCTTAGTTTGCATTTGTCGTGAGTCTCTGGCCCAGAGCAAAGTGCCAAGCGAGTGGAAAAAAGCGCGGATGACTCCTGTATATAAGAAAGTTAAAAGAACAGACCAGCAAAATTACAGGCCAATAGCTCGGTGTGCTGTAGAATTCTTGATCATTCTCTCAGATGGAGACTAAACTTCCTTGAGAACAAAAAGAATATGTTGACGAATCAGCACTGTTTAAGAAAGCAGGGTTAGTGCTCATCTAAGCTTGTCGTTTTCTCATGCGATATACTGCGATCTGTGGATGAAGTGCAACAGGAAGATTCCACATTTATAGATTTGCGGAAAGCATTTGAGCGGGGCACCACTGTAGACAGTTAACGAAGGTATGAGCATATGGAACTGATTCCCAAATATGTGAGTGGCTTAATGACTTCTAAAGTAATATAAATCAATATTTTATCCTGAACGGCGAGGAGAAAAGGATTTCGTCAGGAGCGCTCCGGGGAAATTTTATAGGACCGCTATTACTTTTTATAGGTATTAATGATCCGGCAGACAGGGTGGACAGTAATCATCGGTTGTTTGCTGTTGATTCTGTGGTGTACGACACAATGTCTAAGCTGAGTTTCTGTATGAGGATACAAGACGTCTTAGACAAAATTTCTGGATTGCGTGATGAATGGCAGCTATTTCTAAATGCAGAAAAATGTGAGTTAATGCGGATGAGTAGGAAAAACAGCCTCAAGAAACTCGTAATTTTCGGCAACAAAATTAGTAGTATCCTATTTGACACAGTCACGTCGTTTAAATATCCGGGCGTAACGCTGCAAAGCGATATGAAATGCCAATAGTCTTTATAGACCGTGGTAGGGAGGCAAATGTTCAACTTCGGTTTATTGATAGAATTTTGGGTACGTGTGGTTCAACAGTAAAGGAGAATACGTATAGGGCGCTAGCGTGACCCGTTCTAGAGTACTGCTCGAGAGATTGGGATCCACACCAGGTCAGATTAAAGGGAGAAATCGAAGCAATTCAGAGACAGGCTGCTACATTTGCCACAGGCAGTTTCGAACAACACGCAAATATTACTGAGATGTTTCAGGATTTCAAGTCGGAATCTCTGGGCGGATGGCAATGCTTCTTCAACGAACACTGTCGAGAAAATTTAGAGAACTGCCTTTTTAAGCTGACTGCAGAACCATTCTGCAGCCGCCAACACACAATTCGCGCAAGGGACACGAATATACGCTACAAGAAATCAGTGGTCATACGGAACAATCGTATTTGCCTCGCGCTATTAGCGAGTGGAACAAGAAAGGAAGTTGTGTCGACAGAAGTGCCGACACAATGTTATTTTGAGGGGGCCGATAGGCACGCTATAAGCTCACGCAGAATATCTTGAAGTCTGAAACAGGACGCTCAATGAATTGCTATAAAGAAAAGTACGTTGCTTTGGGAATACGTAACTTTTAATCCGTCATTGGTTTACAACGTTCTTGATGAGACATTTCATACGATAACTATCAAACTATGTAAGGCTAATGGCGCCTTCCTAGGTCGTAGCCATGGACTTAGCTGAAGGCTATTCTAACTGTCTCTCGGCAAATGAGAGAAAGGCTTCGTCAGTGTAGTCGCTAGCAATGTCGTCGTACAACTGGGGCGAGTGCTATTCCGTATCTCGAGACCTGCCTTGTGGTGGCGCTCGGTCTGCGATCACACAGTGGCGACACGCGGGTCCGACATGTACTAAATGGACCGCGGCCGATTTAAGCTACCACCTAGCAAGTGTGGTGTCTGGCGGTGACACCACAAAGGAAATGACTAGTAGTGGTACAAGGTACACTCCTCTATGCACCGTACGGTGGCTTGCGAAGTATCTATCTAGATGTAGATGTTGTTTCTCGTTTCATCATGGTGTTAGTTATCTGTTGAACCAGCCTTTTCTTGCGTCTGGAGGCATACATTTCAAGGCAGTAAGCGGAACTTGTTTGACACGGCCAGCCACGAATTCCTCTGCTGTGCCAACCTTTCCATCTCAGAGTAGCTTTGCAACCTACTTCCTCAGTTATTTTCTGTGTGTATTTCAATCCCTGTCTTCATCCTTCCTCTACAGTTTTTACCCTCTACAGCTTCCTCCAATACCACTGAAGATAATCCATCACGTCTTAATAGGTGCCCTATCATCTTGTCCATCCTTCTGGTCAGTGTTTTCCACATTTTCCTTTCCTCGTCGATCCGAGAACCTCATCACTCCTTACATCAACAGTCCTGCTTCGACTCTCTTCTCTTATGTTTTTCCCACAGTCCATGTTTTACTACCATCCATTCAATTCTGACCACCAAACGTACTTTCTTAGAAGTTTCTTCCTCAAATTAAGGCCTATGTTTGATACTAGTTGACTTTTCTCGGCCAGGAATGCCCTTTTCGCTAATGCCAGGCTGCTTTTGAGACCATCTCGCTCCGTCCGTCATTGATTATTTGGTTCCTAGGTACCAAATTGCCTTAACTCCATCTACTTCGTGACGAGCAATCCTGAAGTTACGTTTCTCGCTGTTATAATATCTGCTACTTCTCATTACTTTCTTCTTCCTTCGATTTACTATCAGTTCATGATCTGTACAAGTTTGACTGTTCATTCCATTAATCAGGTCCTGTAATTCTTCATTGAGGATAACAATGTCACCATCGAATCTTATCATTGATAGCCTTTCACTTTGAATTTTAATTCCACCCTCGATAATTTTGTTTATTTTCATCATTGCTTCTTCGACGTATAGATTGAACTGTAGGTGCGAAAGACTAGATCGATGTCTTACACTCTTTTTAATCCGTGCACTTCATTCTTTGTCTTCGATTCTTATTGTTTCGTCTTGGTTCTTGTATATTAAACGACTTTCACTACAGCTCACCCCTACTTTCCTCAGAATTTGGAACGATTCGCACCATGTGACACCATCGATCGCTTTTTCCACGTCGACAAATCCTATGAACGTGTCTTGATTTTTCTTTGCTTCCGTTATCAACAGCAACGTCAAAATTGCTTCTCATGTGCCTTTACCTCTCCTGAAGCCAAACTGACCGTCATCTAATACGTCCTCAATTTTCTTTGCCATTCTTCAGTATATTATTCTCATCAGCAACATAGCTGCTGGAGCTGTTAAGCTGACTGTGCTATAATTCTCGCACTTGTAACTTTCCGAATTGTGTGGATGATGTTTTTCCTAAAATAGGACGCAAGGTCGCCAGACTGATGCATTCTACATTCCGTTGATTATAGTCGTTTTTTTCCACTTTTCTCAATGATTTTAGAAATTCTGACAAAATTTTATCTATTCCTTCTGCTTTATTTCACCTTATGTCTTCTAAAGCTCTTTTAAATACTGATTCTGATACTCTATCCCCTATCTCTTCTATATAGACCCCTGTTTCTTCTTCAGCCACGCCATCCAACAAGTATTTCTCCCTCATGGGCGCCTTCATTTTACTCTTTCCAACTATCCGCTCTCTCCTCTCCATTTAACAGTGGAATTCCCACTGCACTCTTATGATTACCACCCTCGCTCTCAGTGTGACAGAAGGTTGTTTTAGACTTTGGTATATGCTGAGTCAGTGCTTCCGACAAACATTTATTTTTCAGTTTCTTCACATTCTTCGTGCAGCCATTTCATTTCAGCTTCCCTGCACTTACTATTTATTTCATTCCTGGGTGATTTGTATTTCTGTGTTCCTGACCTTCCCTGAACATTTTTGTTCCCGCTTCTTTCATCGATCAACTGAAGTATTTCTTCTGTTGCCCATGGTTTCTTCGCAGTTACAGTTTTTGTACCTATGTTATTCTTTCCGACCGGTAGTGCGCTACCAAAGCGAGGTGCTCATGCAAAAAGGCTTCATTATTACTTTTTCTATAGAAAGGTCGTGATTCTGTCTTATCTGAAGATAGCTTGTAGAACAGGGTGTGCTCTGAGGTTCTGAGGCTCACTATAAAATTGCGATTCGTCTCAGCCAAACGCCATGCAAGCTGGTTCTGTGAAAAAGTGTTTCCCAATTGGGAACAAATGGGAGAGGCTCAGCAGTCCAGGCATTTATCTGAGAGCTGAGGGACACCACCAAATAGTCTTACTCGTAACCGATGGATCGGGGCTATTTTAATTCACTTCAGGAAGTATGTTCTCCTTTGTTCCAGACTAAATTCACATTTATTTGTTCTGAATTGGTTTTTATGTGTCACTTTCGGGGATATCACTGCAGAGTGTGACTTCCCGCTTCTGAGAACTTGCGAGATTATACCATGCATTATACATTGTGTTTCCGTAAGAGCCTGCAAAAATATAACAGGACATAGAGAAACTTGAGGTAGGGAAGCTGGGATCGGAGAAGACGGCTTAAGGAGATACGGAAGTAAATTTGTCTACCGCTTTGTCTAGTATTACTGTTTTCCAGCTTATTTACAACTAACATGGGTACAAGTTTACACTAACTGTGCTCTTTATTTACATGTACATTTTTTATTTCCTGCAAGGAAACAAGGAGGACGAACCTGATTAGCAGCAAATTATGATTCTTGTTTTGTTTGGTTTACTTGTCTATAAGGTAGCTCTGTGGTATCGTATTTACATTGTCCTATGACAGAACGTGTTATGAATCAACGACAGACCCATTTATTAGTTAGTGCTATTCAGAGACATAGAGTATAGTACGATGGAGCAGTACCGGTACAGTATTTCTTTGACACTGGACTGAAAGGGAAGTTCCTATTCTTTGGCCTGCGAGGTCACCTGACCTGAATCCCCTTGATTATTTCCTATGGGGATATCTAAAGTCACTTGTGTATGAGACTCCAGTTGATACGGGTATGGAATTAGGTGCCAGAATTGTAGCTACCTGTTATGTGATCCGAGGCACACCAGTGATATTTGAGAGGGTGCGTCAGAATCTTGTTCGTAGGTATGAGGCTTGCATTGAAGTTGATGGCCTTCGGTATCAGCACACTTTGCAAGATACAGTACAAATGATTCGTTCATTGTGTCAATGATGGTATTTGCAGTTCACTAATGTAAATAAAAAAATAAACATAAGTGTGGTTTTATTCTTGTTACCTCCGTAAGCTGGCGACCCCAACACCAGGTTCCCTAACTGAAACTGTTCACTGAGCATCCTCTAAGTCCTTTTAAATTTTTGCGTGCTCTTATAGAAACACCCTGTATATTGCTACTGATAGACTGGGTCGCCTGTAGTGACACGTTTTAAGTCTCGTCTTATTAGTGTTGTATAATATCTTGAGGATCGTGGAATAGGGGATAAGTTAATAGACCAGTGCGTAGACGTATTTGCGCGTAGTACACATTGTGCTATTTATAAGCGTTATAGCGCTCGTATATCTTCAGATTACTTACTACCATAATTTAAAGAGAAAATAATTGTTTCTTCCAAAATGGAGAATGGTATTCGTAAAAATAAAATCGTAAAAAGTTGTTAAGTGTTTCATTTCGGTGAAGAAAGTAGCACACTTAGTTACCGCAGCGTCTGTATTGACGGTATCTGTATAATTACGTGAAAACGTCCTTCAGACATACATGAAAGTTTGAACACTAATCCATTAACGGAGCGAATATATTGTGTATAAGTTCAAAAACATCTTTCGAGGAATTAATCATCGGTATATGGGTAAAATTCTAAACTGAGAAATGCTTCGAAATTAGTTAGGCTGCAGTGGTCAGTCTTTCATGACGGTGGGCTCACATTACAGAAGGTATGACATGGTTCTTAATAGGGTATGTGATAACCACGGGGCTTCGTCCTTGTTCTGCAACGTGCTCCGGTAATGGCTACAATGTTGTCAAGGAGTACTTGTGGTAGTGAATTACATTCCTCCATCACCGCTGTTGACAACTGCTAGACGAACGCTTGTGCACGAGAATGTGCTGAAAAACGTCCCCCAACGCATTTCACAAGTGATCGATGGGATTTAAGTCCATTCGCCAAATGTCCTCCCAAAATCTCCTCCACCTCCGTTGTCCGATGCAGTCGAGCCTTGCTTCCTTAGAAATGAAGTCAGAGAAGAAAGCGCCGTTGGCAATATTCACATGGGTAAGGAGTACAGTGTCAAAACATGGGTGACAAGTGAGTGAACCATGTTCGGTACGCCCATGCAACTAATGCCTCCCCACATCATAACACCTGGGCTACTAAAACGATCACGTTCGACAGTCTTCCAGACTGCTTTACATACTTCATGCGGCGAGAAAAGGGACGCGAAATGCATCCACGAACATTATCGAATATGATCGTTTTCGTGGCGTCGGTGTTATGATGTGGAGATGCTTAATGTTACATGGAGGCACTGGCGTCCAATCTTTGAACACTTATTTGCTGCATAGTGTAATAGAAACTGTAAGACACTACAATGAAAACTGGAGAAAGATTAGAAGAATTAATGTAATTCTGTTGCCCTCGAATAAAAATTGTACTACGCCCAAGAATTAGTTCACATCGATACCCTTGAAGGAAAAAATATCTTCAGTTTCCCATCTGTGTCAGTCGTAGTGCACATTCAGTAACTGTAGTATTTTCAAGCTAGGTACCTTCTGAGTACTAAATACTTAAGGGAGTGTCAATAGTTTCTGAGAGACTTATTCACACTATTTTACTGTGAAGAAAGTAATGTTCAGATTTCTATGTTCGCATGTTTAGTAGATTTCAACTTTCGCTGAAAACGAGAGAAAAAGATCGGTAGTTGCTGTTAAAATAGACTGCAGAACCACATCACATTTTCGTTTTTAAAAAGAATAACGGCGAATGATGAAACAGTTTTCAAATTTCAGTGCAAGCGTTAGGTCGTCAATATCAGTGACATGGACTACCTTTCTAAAAACTGGTGCTGAATTGTTACGTATGTCTGGGTGATGGAGCAGGTAGCGAATTCGTGCTTCCCTTTTTTTCTGTGAGGAAGAGTGGAGTATGAGATCTCTAACAAATGTTAAAGTAGTCACTTATACATGATGCATACTGACCTTGTAGCAGAGGACTATGTCGATGAAAAATCTTGCATGATCACCCTTCTTAATAATGTGACGATCTCAGGAAGAATTAACCTTAACCTCCACTTACTAAAATAGATTTATTCTGTCGATAATCGCAAAAAGCACTCTCATACCTAGAATTATCACTGTCTCAAGATTATGTAATGAATATGGAAACAACGTAAATTCAACTAAATTATCTTTCCATAGTATTTTTCATAAGGAGTTTTACGTAGTCGCCGTGCGGTTAAAGGCGCTTCAGTCTGGAACCGCGTGACCGCTACGGTCGCAGGTTCGAATCCTGCCTCGGGCATGGATGTGTGTGATGTCCTTAGGTTAGTTAGGTTTAATTAGTTCTAAGTTCTAGGCGACTGATGACCTCAGAAGTTAAGTCGCATAGTGCTCAGAGCCATTTGAACCATTTTTACGTAGTCGTGTAGTTAGCAAGATGCACCAGGAGACGTACGCCATTGCAAACTGAGGATGTCTGTTGACAATTACGCATATCACTAAACGCGTTAACGCACTAAATCATCCTGGCTAGACGGAAGGATGGCCATCAGTCTGATTGTTATGTCAGGTTAGGAACATAATTTTCACTAAATGGCACGGCCCGGAGTATCGTACATCACACACGTCACTTACGCCTCATGGAAATTATGGAAGCTATCCAACAGATCGTCCCCGCCTACGCGCCTTATTGGATAACTTCGTAAGATGGATCGAACTCGTTTCTAATCTACTTTCTCCGTTTTACCGACCATCAGTTACTCTGTGGCAGCAACACCAGAAATCGTAGCAGTCCCTCAGTCTTCTGTTTCATTAATGACAAATGTATTTTTCTGATCTTTCTTAAGCTTTGATTCACGGGAAAAAGTTCCTTTCAGACAACGTTGATAATATAGCCTCTACAGCAGGGATACAGCACAGGTAGTGATCTCAATCATCAAGACATTGTTTATGTGCTACATACCAATGGATATACTGCGATGTACTTTTACATTCGTTCCTCACTCTCCGCTGAATGAATAGCAAGTAACATAGAAATGAAGCATTACTTCGGTATTTAATTTGGCCTTTTTCATGACACACTAACATGATTGGGATATTAATGAATAGTCCCGTTACAAGACGTAAAATAATTGATGTTTCCTACTTTGTGGTGTTTAATATGATCTCAAGTTGTATATGCTAAAGTAAATAATACATTTTAAATTATTCCCTCATTTCATTTATACTTAAGTTTGCTCTCCTGCGCCTGAGGGTCAAACTATGTATCAGGAATCATCAACCCAGCCAGTAGACGTATTCCGACGCTTTATTTATTTAAGGTCCTCGGTCATAATTAACATTTGTGAAACAGGAGAACTTTCATTACAGACAGGTCACCACATATCTAGAAAATCCGCAAACACTAAAGCTGATGTCCTTTATTACGGTAAATAATAGCCAGTACACATTACAACTTGAAATTCCCACAGCTGTAACTGTCTTAATTCCACCCATTCCACCACGATGTTATGTTTGTGACTTAAGAAGTTAGTAAACGAAGATTAATGGCACTCGTAAATTCCTATTTGGATCCTGCTAACTGGAAAAACGTTTGATAAAGGAGGTTCACCTAGAAGACTTACGTTTTGAAACACTTGTATTATTAACCTAAAAACAACAGTCTCTCCAATTTTCATTCGAACTTCATACCTATAACTTAATCAACACGTTTGTAGGAGGGTGAGTCAAATGAAAACCTTAAATTCGTAACAACAAACCGAAATTTGGCGCCGTTATCCTGGAATTTGGTAAGCGTGCTACAAAAAGCGTGCAGAATGGCCTGTAGATGGCAGCACAGTGCAGATGCACACATAGCGTCGCAGTATCAGTATAAAGATGGCCGCCCTTCCTGTGACTTGCACCAGGGAAGAACAGCGTTCTGTTATTCGGTTTTTGCGGAGTGATAGTGTGAAACCTATTGAAATTAATCGACGAATGAAGGTTGAGTACGGTGATGCATGTTTGTCACAGCAGCAAGTCTACGAATGGAGTAGGAAGTTCGCAAACTGTGTGACTTCAGTGGAAGACGCTCCTCGTCTAGGTCAGGCACAACGAGTTGCGACTCCACAGAACACTGCAGCAGTTGAAGCCATAGTGAAGGAAAACCGCCGAGTGACACTGAATGACATTACACTATGTTTACAGATTATTCATGGGTCAGCACACCACATTGTGCATGATATGCTCCAGTTTTACAAAGTGTCTGCAAGACGGGTGCCACGGCAGCTGACTCCTGAATTGAGAGAACGACGTGTTGATGCTTGTGAAGAACTTCTTCGGCGCTTTGAACGAGAAGGTGATGTCTTCCTTGCAAGAATCGTTACTGGGGACGAAACCTCGGTTCACTTCCACCAACCGCAAACGAAGAGAGCGAGCAAGGAATGGCGCTATTCCTCATAACCAAAACCAAAAGAAGTTTCGAACAGAACCATCAGCAGGGAAGGCCATGCTGACTCTCTTTTGGGACGAAAAAGGCGTTGTTTTGGAGCATTACATGCCTAGATGGACCACTGTCACCAGTGAATCATATACAGATCTCCAAAAAAATCATCTGCTGCCTGCAATCAATTCAAAGCGACGTGGATTGCTGTCAGCAGGTGTCCTTTTGCAACATGACAATTCAAGGCCCCACACTGCCCGTACAACAGTTGCAACAATCACAGGACTGCATTTTGAGTGTCTTCCTCATCCACCATACTCACCAGACCTTGCCCCAGGTGATTTCCATATGTCTGGACCACTCAGAGACGCAATGGGAGGAAAGAAGTTTCTTTCTGATGAAGAGGTACGCTATGCGCTGCATACGAATTTATGCACTTTGTAAGCGCTGGAGGACTTGCATTGAGCGTGGGGGGGATTATGTTAAAAAGTGATAGAGCTTTGTACCACTTCTGCGCAAAAAAAATATTTTTAAAAAATATTTAAGGTTTTCATTTGACTCACCATCGTATATTTTTAACTGGCTAGCAGTGACTGCTTGAACGTAATGTATACGACTTTCTTTAAAAAGATGTTCATCTTGCACTGCTTGGTTTAAGGCGGTCTGTGATTTAGTCAGACGAAGAACAGTTCCGTGAAGGAATTATTCTGTTGTAAGGAGCTTCTTCCTGAACTTAGGAGAGTATGCGTGACGGATAATGTAGTGAGGCAAATGATGTGGAGTCGATGATGGTGCTATAAAACATGCACTGAATAAATTGAGTTCGGAGAGTGCGAAAGGTCACTGTTTACAGAAGAGACGTGAATGTCATTTTGGACCAAAGGAACATTAGAGTTATAGGGTAAAAGCTACAAAGTAGTTAATACGGTTGTAATACCTGGATACGGTACAAACTTGAATAGATACATTTATGTGGAAGCGATATTAGCTCTGGAAAAAAGGAGAAGTTTTTTTTGTGCCATGGTATCATTCTGGTTCGTAGAGTGTTATTTTTTCTGAGAATGGATTTCCGGTTCGTGGAAAGTGACTGATGTACGTCAGATATGAGAAAGAGGAATGTTCATGCTATCACTCTTCTGGATAATGGTCAGCTGTAAAGGGCAATAAATGTCAATGCAACAAACTATTTTCCCAATCCTTCGTACTACAATAATTATGGTGTCACCGCCAGACACCACACTTGCTAGGTGGTAGTCTTTAAATCAGCCTCGGTCCGTTAGTATACGTCGGACCCGCGTGTCGCCACTATCAGTGATTGCAGACCGAGCGCCGCCACACGGCAGGTCTAGAGAAACTTCCTAGCACTCGCCCCAGTTGTACAGCCGACTTTGCTAGTGATGGTTCACTGACAATCTACGCTCTCCTTTGCCGAGACGATAGTTAGTATAGCCTTCAGCTACGTCATTTGCTACGACCTAGCAAGGCGCCATTACCAGTTACTATTGATGCTGTAACACGTGTACCGTCAAGAGCGATGTTCACCAATTATGGATTAAAGTTAAGTATTCCAGCAGCTACGTACGTTTTTTGTTAGTCTAATTTCCTTGACCTGTTCCAGACCTCACGCCAGCCTGCGTGAGCTAAAACACTTGGCTTTCGGCTTCCTTCTAGTGGGTTGGCTGTCTTGCCAATCCACAACAATTATAACTGTCGTTGATTTCAATCGTGTAGTTTTGTGTGACTTCTATAACAAGAGGGCCGATATTTTTTGAAATATGAATCCGTCAGCTGTATTTAAAGGTCTTTCATCATCTCCTTACGATTCTGGTGTCTGCAGTGCACCGTCTTTGGGACATTGAACAAAGTAAACAGACTTATTGTCATATCTGTACATACCTTCAGTAATAAGTTTAAAACTCATCATACGTTATTTCTATTAAACTAAAAAGTTCCAGATTCCACATATACCATGTATTAACGAGCTCCTCGTCCAACAGCTGAAGACCAAAGGGATGTCGACCGGCCGCCGCGCCATCCTCAGCAACGCGGCGTTTGTTGGATGCGGTATGGAGGGCTGTGTGGTCAGCACACCTCTCTCCTGACCGTTTTTCTGACTTTCGGAACCATGGAGCCGCTATTTTTCAATCAAGGAACTCCCCAGTTTTCATCACGAAACGGAGTGCACTTCGAACAAGTCCTCTCACCAATGAAAATTTCTGGGAAGTATTAGGAATCGAACCTTGGTCCTGTGCATGGCAACCAACTACCTTGACCACTCATCTACTGAGGCAGACATCTTGTGTTAAGGAAATTGGTAAAAATTTAAACAAAGGAGAACGCTCGCTGTAGTGTGTCTAATACACAACATCTATACATAAATGTTTCATTAAAATCTATCGGCCTTATGTAAGAAATATGTCACTAGGTGAGAAGAACGAACGTGCACACGTGATTAGACGTACTAGCACATCAATCGATAATTTGTAGAACGATAATACACAATATCAGACGACGGATGGCTAGGCACCCATGTGTCAGCAACAAGGAGCAGGACCTTTATATTGTGGCGCGTGAGTCACCAGTTCTTGAAGTAACTAAGAGTAAGAGTTTGACGTCCCGCCGACAGTGACGTCTTTACAGACGTAGCACTACCTCGGATTACGAAAACATGGGGATGGAATTCGGACGCACCACTTTCAAAGGGTCCCCAAACCGGCAATTCCCTGGAGTGAAAGCTAAATCTGGAGAGCCGAACGGGTATTTGAAATGCCGTTATCCAGAATGCGAGTCCAGTGTGCTAACGCCTACGCCTTAGTAACAGTAAGCCGATCCTCCTGTTGGGTGTACAAATGGTTCATATCCATAGGGCTATCCTTAACACATGACCATACCTTTCAATCATCAACAAAACCTGAGGTACGAGTCCCGAAAAGAATCCCGTTTATATGTGCAACGTGCTGGAACTTACTGATAGCGCATGTTGTAGCGTGCGTACCGATAAACGCTACTACTCTTGCAGCAATACTACTGACCTACAGTGAACAAGTCATAAGGAAGTACGCAGCAGCTGTAGAGTTCCACGTCAGAACAGAGGCATTCCTTCCTTCTTAAAGGGTATCTGGTAATACAGCATGTTCACTACAGTACAAATGAGAGTAAAAAACAATAGAAGCAAAATTACTGTAAACATTGGTGATAGTACAAAGATAAAAACCGAAAAAATAGCAACAACATTCAGCTGACGATGGTCACAGTAAACCGCAGCCCAGTGAAAATGTATAGCATTCTGGAACAAATCACTGCTCTATAAGGCACCGGGAAGTCGGTGTTCTGTATGGGAAGCGTGCCTGCTGCCACCGCTGCATTAACTACACACATAAAAAATTTTTTTGCATCGCCTCGGTTCAGAGAGTTTCCGAACCTGTACAGAAAATTAGAATAGAAAGCAACATAATCATCATTTCCGCCTTTTTATTGCTCATGAGAACCACTCATAGCATGTTGTACCACCATACAGCGAGACCGTCAGAGGTGGTGGTCCAGATCGTACACACCGGTACCTCTACTACGCAGTAGCACGTCCTCTTGAATTGATACATGTCTGTATTCGTCATTTCATACTATCCACAAGTTCATCAAGGTACTGTTGATCCAGACTGTCCCACTCCTCAACAGCGATTCGTTGTAGATCCCTCAGTGTGGTTGGTAAATCACGTCGTCCACAAACAGCCCTTTTCAATCTATCCCAGGTATGTCCGACAGGGTTCGTGTATGGAGAACATGCTGGCCACTCTAGTCGAGCGATGTCGTTATCCTGAAGGAAGTCATTCACAAGATGTGCACGATAGGAGGGCAAATTGTCGTCCATGAAGTCGAATGCCTCGCCAATATGCTGCCGATGCGGTTGCACTGTCGGGCGAAGGATGACATTCAAGTATCGTACAGCCGTTACGGCACCTTCCATGACCACCAGTGGCGTATGTCGGCCCAGCGCTGCACGCGCCGGACAGTGTGTCTAAGGCGTTCCTCCTGACCGGGTTGCCTCCAAACACGTCTCCGACGATTGTCTGGGTGATGGTATATTCGACACTCATCGCTGAAGAGAACGTGATGCCAATCCTGAACGGTCCATTCGGCTTGTTATTGGGCCCATCTGTACTGCGCTGCACGGTGTCATGGTTGCAAAGAGGAAACTCGCCATGGACGTCGGGAGTGAAGTTGCGCATCATGCAGCCTATTTCACACAGTTTGAGTCGTAACACGACGTTATGTTGCTGGACGATAACCATTATTCAACATGGTGGCGTTGCTGTCACGGTTCCTCCGAGCCATAATCCGTAGGTAGCGGTCATCCACTCTAGTAGTAGCCCTTGAGCGGCCTGAGACAGGCATGTCATTGACAGTTCCTGTCTGTGTATCTTCTCTGTGCTCGAACAACATCGCTTTGGTTCACTCCGAGGTTCCTGGACACTTCACTTGTTGAGAACCCTTCCAGGCACTAAGTAACAATACGGGTGCGATAGAACCGCGGTATTGACCGTCTAGGCATGGTTGAATACAGACAACACGAGCCGTGCACTTTCTTCCTGGTGGAGTGACTGAAACTGATCGGCTGTCGGACCCCCTCCATCTAGTAGGTGCTGCTCATGCATGGTTGTATACATCTTTGGGAGGGCTTAGTGACATCTCTGAACAGTCAAACGGACTGTGTCTGTGATACAATATCCGCAGTCAACGTCTGTCTTCAGGAGTTCTGAGAACCGGGGTGATGCTAAACTTTTCTCTCTTTGTCTCGGCTAGAAGCATCCGTGCTAGGGCTCTGCACACTCTCTGACATACTTCAGCGAAAAAGTAACACCTCTCCACGTTCACTGAAAAGAACTGCTAAATTTAAACTGTCAGAACCCTGTCCCAGTGTCGCTCCTCTGAATATGGTATATACAGGGTGAGTCACCTAACGTTACCGCTGGATATATTTCGTAAACCACATCAAATACTGACGAACCGATTCCACAGACCGAACGTCAGGAGAGTGGCTAGTGTAATTGTTTAATACAAACCATACAGAAATGCACGGAAGTATGTTTTTAACACAAACCTACGTTTTTTTTAAATCGAACCACGTTAGTTTTGTTAGCACATCTGAACATATAAAAAAATACGTAATCAGTGCCGTTGGTTGCATTGTAATATGTTAATTACATCCGGAGATATTGTAACCTAAAGTTGACGCTTGAAACCTCCGACGTTCAGTTGCGTGTTGTTACAAACACGGGCATAAATTGGCCAGCCCGTTCTCCTGATCTTCCACCTCTGGACTTCTTTCTGTGGGGTACGTTAAAGGAGAATGTGTACCGTGATGAGCCTACAACCCCAAAGGATATGAAACAACGTATTGTTGAAGCCTGCGGCGACATTACACCAGATGTACTGCGGCGTGTACGACATTCATTACGCCAGAGATTGCAGTTGTGTGTAGCAAATGATGGCCACCACATTGAACATCTATTGGCCTGACATGTCGGGACACACTCTATTCCACTCCGTAATTGAAAACGGAAACCACGTGTGTACGTGTACCTCACCCCTCATGGTAATGTACATGTGCGTCAGTGAAAAAGACCAATAAAAAGGTGTTAGCATGTGGACGTAATGTGCTGTTCCAGTCTCTTCTGTACCTAAGGTCCATCACCGTTCCCTTTGGATCCCTACGTAATTCGGTGCTCTCCGATACACACGATCGAACAGCGGAGGAGTGGTACTTAGGCGTCAACTTTAGGTTACAATATCTCCGGATGTAATTAACACTTTACAATGCAACAAACGGCACTGATTACGTATTTGTTTATATGTTCAGATGTACTAACAAAACTAACGGGGTTCCATTTTAAAAAACGTAGGTTTGCGTTAAAAAACATACTTCCGTGCTTTTTTTATGGTTTGTATTAACCAATTACACTAGCCCCTCTCCTCACGTTCGGTCTGTGGAATCGATTCGTCAGTATTTGATGTGGTTTACGAAATATATCCAGAGGTAATGTTAGCTGACTCACCCTGTATGTTCACACAGCTCCACCCGTATATACATATTTCATACAAACTAATCTTGCTTGACTGATAGTGCGGAGTTTCGACGGTTACTGACTTATCGCAGTTATCACTTATACAGGAAAGGAATCAATTCCGTCAATAAGAGAAATAAATCCTTCATCAGGCCTGCTCAATCTTAGCCGTGCGATTCTAAGCGCTTCAGTTTGGAACCACGTGACCGCTACGGTCGCAGGTTCGAATCCTGCCCCGGGCATGGATGTGTGTGATGTCCTTAGGTTAGTTAGGTTTAAGTAGTTCTAAGTTCTACGGGACTGATGACCTCCGATGTTAAGTCCCATAGTGCTCAGAGCCATTTGAACCATTTTGCTCAATCTTAAGACACTTATATCGCCCTGTTTAGAGTTTCTTGTACGTCATACAGTTCTCACACAGTCCCCTATTCACAAGGGCGCTGGGTGTGTCTTACACCTAACTTTTTTGGTTTCGTTCTAGACAGTGTATAATATGTGTGTAAAGTTAGGCTGATATTGCCGCAACGATTACGCAGCTGTTCTGCAGAAGACAGATCAACATGCATGCATTATTTTACACACAGCTGAAATTACCTATCTAGGGCGGCATTGAAATTTCATAAACAGTTTCAGGTATTCGAAGCTAGTTTCCGGCAAATGATACCACGAGAGAAGGTAAGTGGTACGAACGGAGAGAGTGTCAAACTAGACTAGTCCTGCCGTATCACTTACTTTCGTTGGTGGTAGTCCGGTATTTACGTTCCTTGCGCCACAGAAGCGTCTTGTTCTGTTGTTTACCTTCACGTTACCCAGAAAATTAAATAAGGCGACAATAATTCCGTTACTTGTAAATTTTTCTCGCCCCTGCAGCCGGATGACGCCCACATCTTTCCACGATACTTCTAATAACAACCTTTGAGCCAGCTTGAGGTGAATTTTACACTGGTAAGTGCTGGTGCACATCACTGACTTTCTACCGAAAATTGGCGCGGTTGTGTTTGAGTATAGATTTTCACTAGTTCATTGTCCTCGGTTGAGTTTAACCCACTCTCTCGAATATTGCTCCATCTGAGGCTCGCAGGTGAATATGCAACGGTCCATAGATGATGACGCATACCCTTCTTCTGTCCACCTCCCAGATTGGCGAGTTACAATTCTGTTGTTAAGAAGTGAAACTAAACTGTCGCTGGGCGTGTTATGAGGTGTAAAATTTTGTCTTGTGGCAGAAATCATTGTTATCCCGATTGCCAAGCCTTGTCAAGTTGAAGGCCACGGCCTCACAAATTATATCTTCTATCATTCGTATTTCCACGCATTCCTCAATAAATGAATCGCGGGTCATAACGATGGGACGCATGTGTATATCTGCGACCCTGTATAAAGCTAAGGGGCCGTCGTAAGGGCACAACAAGAGTTCGCCACTGAACGGCAACGCCTCCGGGGCACCTCTGCCTTGAGGCACCGGGTACATGCCATGAGGCGTGAGAATCCTCCATAGAATCCCACAGAGACTCACCGGATTACTCTGTAGTTGCTACAGCGCATTTGAATTTGGTGAGCACATTTTGACACGTTTGTACTCTTGTCTATGTGAGTCCCCGGCTCCCTCTGCTAGAACAGTGACCCATGGTTTGTTGTTCACCATCAGAACTGTGTAGTGTCACTACGCATTTAAACTAACCATTGCTACGGCGATTCAATGCAGACTAGTTGCGTTACACGGTTTCACGCCCAAGTTCAATTTATTTCTGTGGTGTAGGGTTGATCTGTTATTCTGCGCAACGGATTAATCTGAGATGTACCCTTTACCCTGCGGCTCCTGCAAGATGCACTTTCCACCCCCACACTACTACAGAAGTCAGACAGACGCTCCTAACGTTCTAAAGAGAAATGCCTGAAAAACATTCAGCAATAAATATCTTCTGGAGTCGTCCGCTGTAAGGAAAAGACACAAAAATTCACAAAATTTCTTACGCAACTAGTGGGATACTTGGATACTGGAGTAATGCTAGTTAGTGTAAGAAAAATACGAAACTAACGAAAGTTATTATTTATTTTGCAAAAGTTCTGAGAAATGGCAATGGCACTTTTAATTATGAATTGAACAAGTTATATCCGGGTTCTTTTCGTAATGTGAAGTTACCTCTCAAGGGAAGGATTCGCTAATGAAATTTCTATACAAAGTTTAAGATGGTTGTTGACTTGGCAGAATGGCTGAGAGGCGCGCTTACTCAACTTGAATAATTATCCTTTAGAATGTTACTAGGTACGGTCGAGGCTGTCTCGTGTGAAATGCAGTGAAGTGCACTGTTGTGGAGGAAATATGGGGCTCGCAATAGCTGTAGCGCACAATACTGTAAGCAGCAATGCTGTCTGCGCCGCTCGCTGCTGACAAATAAGATAACTCTCGTTCTATCTGGATTGACCTTCGCCAATTAAACTCTCCCTATGCCTTGATGAAGCTCACTGAGAAACTGGTAAAGATTTGCATATTTTATTCGTTGATTTTAAGAAGGCCTATGATTGCATACATCGCAAGAGCCTGCTCAACTGTTTAAGGGAGTTTGGCATAGCAGAGAAACTCATCAATCTGATAAAGACCTGTCTGAACGAGACACATGCAAAGGTGAAGATGGGAAATCGCGTAACTGAGGAAATTGAAATTGTGACAGGACTCAGGCAAGGAGATGGGTTGTCCCCTATCCTGTTCAACTTTGCCCTCGAGAAGATCATACGCGAGACCTTCCAAGAGAACGAAGGGATTGAAATCGAAGGAAAGAGACTGGCATACTTAGCCTATGCAGACGACATCTGTTTACTCTCTAGGTCGGAAGAGGAGTTGGAGCAAATGACCAATGCACTAAAGGAGGCTGCCAGCAAATTTGGGCTAAACATAAACGAAGCTAAGACAGAGTACCTCGTTATGACGTGTGGTCATTGTCAGACTGCTGATCATCTACAATCACTGAAGGTTGGGGACCATTCCTACAAGAGAGTGCAAGAATTCAAATACCTAGGGGCACTTTTCACTGAGAACTCGTCATGTGAAGCAGAGATCAATGCCAGAATACAAGCAGGAAACCGATCTTACCACAGCCTAGCACAACTGCTTCGGTCCAAATCTCTCTCCAGACAGTTCAAGATTCGACTGTACAAAACCCTGTTGTTCTATATGACTGTGAGGCATGGAGTATCCGGAAACAGGACTTCCATAAGCTCCTTGTCTTTGAGAGAAAAGTGCTTCGGAAGATCTTCGGTCTGGTTCTGGATGCAGATGCAGGGGAATGGAGGATCAGATACAACCAAGAGCTTGAGGAACTATACCAGCAGCCCAACATAGCAGGAGCTGTCAAAGCCAAACGAATGCAGTGGGCCGGCCATGTGGCCCGGATGGAGGATCACAGATGGCCTCGGAAGCTCCTGGATTTCACACCTACAGGAAAGAGACCGCCAGGGAGACCCAAGAAGCGTTGGAGGGATGGACTCCATGAAGATTTAAAACAAATGTCAATAGATGTGGACGAATGGCGGATAGCAGCAATGGGCAGAATACAGTGGAGGAGGAAACTTGTAGATGTGTGCGGTCCACTGGGCCTCATCACGTAGTAGTAGTAGTATGCCTTGATGAAGTCAAGCATTCCTATTCACCCCTAGTCTAACTGTTGGCGTGGTACACTGGTCAGATAACCAGTCCACCGTGATGCCACTCAAAATTCGCTTGCAGGCGTTTAACTATAACTCTGTCCATTCACACCACACAATAAGTGTGTCAGCCAACACAGTGAACAACACTTAATCACAAGGACTCAATATGGAGTAGCACTTCGATTCGCTCTCGACAGAGGTGCTCTCCCAGTGAAGTACTGAGGAGAGACTTGTTCCTTGTTCCAAGAGCGACAACGGAATGGCACCTCTCCACGCCAGACGCGAAGGGGTATATCTTTTGGTCTCTTCCATTATTCCTTCAGCTCAAGGCGTCAGAAATATCGTCTGCCAATCAGCATTGCTCTTCTAAAATGACGTTTCATTTAAGGCGACCAATCCGGAAAGCTGTAGGATTGGCATTTGGCGTTTGCTGTCTCCCTGTGAAAATCTCTGAAACTGTGTGCTATGTGTAAAGAATGTGTAGGCTGGCTGCTCCCACACAATGTAGCAGAATTTGCTTTTAAGCCGAACACGGGGTTGTTCCCCCCTTTCACTCGGACCCACGCTGTCTGCTACATGGGCGGTCACCAGCCGACATGGGCTGGGCCATCCTCTGAAGGGACAGGCTTCCTGTCGTGCGGTTTCTCTCCCAAACTAAAAGCTTCTGTGACCGTCGTGTCTGGAATGTATGTGTGTATGCCAGCCTTGAGTATTTCAACCACAGTGCCCTTACTTGTTAACTGCATATCGCTTACATGAATTCATGCAACACTGACTTCATCTTATCGAGTTTGGGTTCGAATGAAGCATCTTGATGTGTGGAATATGACTGTGAGGGCAATGAAGGTCCGGAGACCACAACGTCTTACATACCTCCATCCTTCTGAAAAAATTTTTGTGTGGGGTTTGTCAATACCGAGGAAAACATTGACAAAGTCAGGAAAAAATTGTTCTTTTAGATTTTCTTATACACTTTTCTCAGCCATTCTTAACAATTTTTTCTTATGATTTCTTTGTAGCTATTGTTTATATTTTTTTAATTCTACAATTTATGTTCCATTGTTAGGCAAATATAGGATTTACAAAGGTTGTTATTCTTTGTCATTGCCAGTATGCGTCTCTGTTTTTCTTTTTCATTTCCAAAAATTTGTTTTTACAATATTAATTTTTCTAAACTTGTAAGTGTACAGTGTATCATATTTTTGTGTGTTTATATATTTTCTTTAGTTAAGTTTGCGTAAATGTTCGCAAAAGCTCTGTTGTGTCATTGTTTTTTTTTTCTTTTGTAAGAATGAAGAAGCGTTTCCTCTTATTTCTATCCTCGGTCTAGGTATTAATATTATTACCCCAAAAAGGTGTTTTTGAATGTTACTTAAAGAAGAAAAATCCTGCACAAATCCTTTTATAATTTTACATATAAAATAAATATATAGACTTTCAATGACTTTGTGAGATTATATAACTATACTAAGTTTCTTTACAAAAGGTTTAAGGTATCTATAAATTGTGGATTTTAAATACATAATAAAAATAATTACTTTTACAAGAAAGGAAAAACGTACTTTTACAAATATATCATGTTCTTAACTCTACATTTCTGCTTTATGATTTCTTTTTCTTTTTTGCTGCGTCAGATCTGTGCTCAATGATCGCCACTGAAATGCTGGAAGACATCGACTCTTTTGTATGGGTGTCACAAATCATGAGAGAAGAACTCTAGCATGTGATGCCGGGTCTTACTTGTTGACATTGTCATCAGGGAGTGGTACCTTTAACCGATGATGATGACTGTGGTTTATTGCATAAACAGTGATGTGTTGGTACTCCTTTGCTGTCACACCTGGGACGGAGTGGCAACTTGATGATGTGGTAGGAAAAATACTGTTCATTTCGCTGAATCTATTTCTAGATCATGTTGGTTGGTACTACTTAATATTCCGTTTGCCGTTCGCTTGTATTTGTTTGACGATTCAAGGTTTATTTTTGGAGAGGTGGTTGTAGTAGTTGCTATGCCTCAAAGTTCATGGAAAGACGTTTGTAGCAATTTGCTTTGTAGGATAGGCAAGAAAGGTATCTTGCTGTCTTCTGCCCTTCTTCATCTTGTATCTTCCGTTCTTCTCTTCTTTCTTGCATTCTTCTGTTCTTCTTGGGCTAGGAATATATGAATTTTAGTGTAGGAGTGACATAGGATTTGTAGGATCTGACTGCCTTTCCAACTGTTACTTGATGAGTTTGTAGAACTTAGTAACTTTTTGTACCTTCATCGTCGTCTCGTCATATTGTGATTCTCCCTACACTCTTCTGTTGTGTAGCAGTGTCGTGACATATGACATGTCCATGCTACACGTTGTCCTCCTAAAGTCCAACCTGGTTGTAACGTGCATTTCCAGTGTGGCGTTGGTCTTCATGTTGTTGTTATTGCCTAAGTGCTTTCTCAACATGTCTGTACCCTCTCCGTCGCTATCTCGAAGCATCTGGTGTTAAGGGAGCTGGTGACTGGTGTTGGTGGCGATGTCCCTCTGATGCGTAGAAATATTTACAATTTTTTGTTTTACATATATTTGTTATTTACAAAAAATACCCTGATTTTATATAATGCAAAAATTTTCTGATAGTGGCAAAAATTATTGTATACATATGATATCATTTCTTTATTCTAATTACGTCCTACCGCTTCCTCATTCTTTTAATTTGATGTGTACCATTTACTGTTTGTGTGCATGTGTACTTGATACTACAAGATACCGTTAGTGTGTATTGTGTCTCTCTTTTCTTTTAATTATTGTGTTATTTTGTTGATTCTATTAATTTAAGTTTTATTTAGTGGTTAGTATAAGATAGGGTGGACGTTAGTTTGCCTAACCTCTTCCGCAATTTTTCACTTCAATATTTACGTTTTGCGGTGTTTGGTTGCCTAATTTCTACGTCTGGTTTCTCTTTGCTGTGTTGTTCTTGTCTTTGTAGACCATAATTTCCTCGGTAATTATTCGCGCTCTGGTCTCGCCAGTTGCTGTTTCTAACATCGTGACCTCTTTCAAAGTACCCTTGACTGTTGGCATTTTGATTCCTAAATCCATATCCGCCACTGTATGAGTGTCCATTACCGTTCCTATTTCGGTACCAATTATTCTGGTTATCGTTTCTATGCCAATTGTCTCCATTGTGTCACTGTCTTTGTCTGTTGAATTGCCTGAAATTATTGGTGTTAGGATTACGATTTTTATTATTCTTGGAATATTCGTTCTTAGTCCTCTCCTTTTGCTGTTCCCTTTCCTTTCTTTTTCCTTTCACCTCGTCATCTTTAAACATAAATTCAAGTTCCCTTGAAACCTCTTTGATTTTTTCGGTATTTTCATTTTTTTCTACTGTTGTCTGTTGTTACTTTGCCGGTAATTTCATTCTACACAGACGTATCAGCTTCCGTTACTGTATGGTTTGTCCAGGCATTGATTCTTTTTGTCCATTGCATCAAAGAATTTTACCACGCTTTTCTCTCCTGAGTTTTCATATGGTGTCATCTGAAGTAACTCGTATTTACTTTTGTTTTTCGCCTCATTGTACCAATACCTTTTGAGAAACGCTGTTCTGAACTGTAGGTAAGACGTACAGGTAGCCGCGATCTTTTGCATCACCTCTGCTACTGTCCCTGGCATGTGTGCACAAATGAAGTCAAGTTTGTGAGCTACGTTCCAGTGGTTTGGTAAGCCTACTTAAAGCTGGTCGATGAATGTGCGTGCATGCAAGCTATCGCCTTCTTCCTTGACATGTTGAAATTTTCTAACTGTCAGGAAGTGGTCTGTATCAAATCTACTCATAAATCCGGTTTGTGGCTGATTAATAGACTCAAATAATCTGCCATTGCTTGTGTCGTCGTGGTTATTCTCTGGTAATCTACTGCCTGTCAGCCTATTCTCAATTTCCTGACTCATATCCGTGTCATATCGTATCATTGGTGAACAAAAGTGTTGTTCGTGTGTTTCTACTCTCGTCGTTCGTGGTATAGTACCTGTGCTGCTATTATGTTGTGTCATTGGATTTACTGGTTCAATTGCCTGTCTTTCGATTGGTATTGGCTGAATGTATGTGTTCCGTTTTTCCAGATACTGTGCCTGGTCCTGTGGCATGTCATGTATTACTTTAACCGGGGTTTCTGTTTCGATTTCTGCGCGAGTGTTACGTCTAGCCTTGAACTGTCTCCCTGTGAAAATCTCTGAAACTCTTGGCCGCTCCCACACAATGTAGCGGAATTTGCTTTTGAGCTGAACACGGGGTTGTTCTCCCCTTTCACTCAGGCCCACGCTGTCTGCTACACGGGCGGTCACCAGCCGACATGGGCTGGGTCGTCCTCTGAAGGGACCGGCATCCCGATGTGCGGTTTCTCTTCCAAACTAAAAGCTTCTGTGACCGTCGTGTCTGGAATGTATGTGTGTACACCAGCCTCGACTATTTCAACCACGGTGCGCTTACTTGTTAACTGCATATCGTTTACATGAATTCATACAACATTGACTGTATCTTATCGAGTTTGGGTTCGAATGAAGCGTCTTGATGTGCGGAATATGATTGTGGGTGCGGAATATGTAAGCAATGAAGGTCCGGAGCCCAGGATGTCTTACATATTATTACTTGGTGAATTTCTGAAGCACTGGTTTGAATAAAGAGACACTGGAAACTAAAGCTGTGAAGCATTCTGTTGTGCACTTTTGTTAATGATATAAATGTATGTGTTCATTCTGTCAGCATTGTTCGTTGGTCTTAAATAAGGAAAAGGCGCGCAGTTGGTAATGCTCTCGGCGTTTGCATCTGTGGATTTGCCTTCATTCGTTGTTCTTATAATTACGTTTCTTCGCAAGTGTTAGTCAGACTTTGTTGTTCAGTACCAGGTTCTCATTTAAAGATTAAGCTCTTTCTTAATGACTATGCAAACCACACCCTTTGATCAAAGTTTTTTTAAAGATTAAGAACACTAATAAACTTTAGAGAGAGGTTCCTTAAACACAAATAAGTAAAAAATGTCTAGTAGATATGGGCATATCTTAGGAGCTATGAGCACTTGTTAATCTTGTATGCCGGCCGGAGTGGCCGAGCGGTTCAAGGCGCTTCAGTCTGGAACTGCGCGACAGCTATGGTCGCAGGTTCGAATCCTGCGTCGGGCACGGATGTGTGTGATGTCCTTAGGTTAGTTTTGTTTAAGTAGTTCTGAGTTCTAGGGTACTGATGACCTCAGCTGTTAAGTCCCATAGTGCTCAGAGCCATTTGAACCATTTTTTAATCTTGCATACTATGAAACAGATCTCTTCTATTCAAAAGTCTTTGGTTTCCTCATTTTTGGGAGGAGGGAGTGTTGCCCAAATCAAGAAACAAAAGCATCTAATAAATGTGGAGTCGGCATTGCATACTTTAAAAATTGTGAGCACTTGTTCATCTTGGCTATTGTGGAACACAGCTCTGCTACTGAACAAGCGCTCATAGGTCTTAAGCTATGCATTTTAGAATCCCATGTTTACTAGACTTTTTTTCTTGTTGTTGTCCATACTACCTCTTCCCAAAATACGGCAAGAAAAGAGATTGCAGCAGAAGAGATGTGTTTCATAGTATCAGGGCTGAACAAGGGCTCATATCCCTTAAAGTATGCGCTATAGAGACTTTTTTTACTAGTTATTTTTCCTTGTTTTGGTGCAAGGAACGTGCCCCAATGTTTGTTGGTGTTTCTTTTGGGACCTGTTGTACACAAGGTTATTGATCGATGAGAGTATACGGATTAAAAAAGGTCTAATGAACTTACGTCCGAATATACGTGGTTTTATGCTAGAGACATTTTATTCTGTCACACTTTGTCACAGAGACTGCGGTCTAATACGCGCTGTACCATTCAGCCATTGTCGCAGATATTTCGGAAATTGGAACTGCTACTGACGTGCGGTTTTGACCGAATGGATTAGTAATTAGGGGCTCTTATTATTAGCTAATCAACAGACTGTAACAACACTTACAAAGTGTATTTTTTGTGCAAACATACATTTTAAGTGGAACGATTCACTGGCATAACAAACCAAAAGTAGGGTAAATTAGGAATGTCAGTGGTATTTGTTGGAGGATTCTAGTGCGAGACGTTTACGACATAAGGTTTTTGAAAATTTTTCCACTCCAACTCTTGTTTGTGTCATGGAACCTTCGTAGCTGATAGATACGATGTTGCTATGTTTCATTACAATGTGTTTGCTTGTTGCTTAAGTGCACTGTGACTTGCTAGTCATTTAGTGTGCGACAGTCCAAACAATAGGTAGTGAGTGAGCTGTGGAATTTACCAGTGCAGAAGAAGTCGACCTACTCATGATGTGTGACGAGTGTAGCAAGAATGCAGCTCGTTATTGTACGGTGTATGCAGCAAGAAATCCCAATGGACGTCAACCATCTCGGCCATTATCAATCTCTTGTACCAGTTACGTGAAAGTGATAATGTAACACCTGGACAACGATACGTAAGGAAATAGGGGGTCTTACAAGAGGTGGAAATTCATCTTCTTGCCGCTGTTGCAGTTGATTCGCCCGTTAGTTTCGGGCACAATCACACGGGGAAGTGGCATGAGTCAGGCAAGTGCCCTACGTATTCTTCATTGACATGTTTCATCGCTATCACATCTGTCTCTATCAAGAGCTGCATGGAAACTATTGCGAATATCGTGTTAACTTCTGTACACGGGCATTAAAACAGAATGCTCCAGATGTATCATGAATCTTGTTTAGTTATGAAGCCACATTTACCAATTAAGGCCAGGTAAATCGGCGAAATATGCACTATTAGTCTGTTGACAATCCGCTTTGGCTTTGTCAGGTAAATGTCGGCGTCCATTAAGTGCAAACGTGTGGTATACAACAATGAACCATCAGCTCATAGATCCGTTTTTCACAGACGGAACACTGAACGTGCACAAGTGTCGTAGCCTCCTAACAGACCATCTTCCGCGGATACTAGAAAATGTTCCTCTACAGACTAAGAGGACCCTGTGATACCAACATGATGGCTGTCCAGCCCATAGTGCGCGATGTACTACAGCATGTCTTCGCTTCTGTGGAGCACTTCTGACGGTACACTTGCCTCTCATGAGCACTCGTCATCGAGGAAAACATACGGGGTTGTAATACTTATGAAGTTTTCGAGCCATTCACATATCTGAGAACCTGTTCCATATGCTAGTCTGTCTATATAGGATCCCGCTCCAGCTGCTGCCGGGTCTGGGTGCTGGCGAGTCCTCTCCATTTCGCTCGGTCCTCCCACCACTTTTCTTACTCCACTTGCTGCCAGGTCACACCTCTCCTTTCCATCGATATTCTCACTCCCGTTTTCCTTCGTGTTCTTGGGCACCTTCAAGGTTTTCTTCCATCCATCTTTAGTTTTCTCATAATTTTGACGAGTCTCTGCACCCACATCCTCTTAACATTCCCATACCATCTTAGTCTCTTTTCTTCAATTTCTTCTCTCAGACTTTCTTGTTTAAGGTCTTTTCTGTTATCTACGTTCCTTAGTCAGTCCATTCTTATTTTTCCCTTAACTGCTCTGAGAAATTTCATTTCCCTGCTTGCAGTCTGCTCCACTCCCTTTCCGTCATTGTTCATGTTTCTCCTCCATAGGTGACAATAGGGAAGTCATAACTTTTATACATAAGGAGTTTTGCTATTTCTGAAACATCCTTATTCCTAACTAGGGGTTTTATTGTTTGGTAGAAATTACCTCCCTTCTGTAACCTCCTATTAATTTCGTTGGTTATTCTTCCATCACTAGATATTTCACTCCCTAAATAAGTGAAACTGTTCACCACTTTCAGGGGCTCTCCATTCAAAGTAATGTTTCCATTGATCGCTTTGTCTCTTCCAAATACCATTACTTCACTCTTATTTTCATTTATTTTTAATCCATACCTTTTCATTGTTTCCTTCCACGCATCAAGTTGTAACTGTAAATGTACCTCTTTATTGCCCCATATTACCATATCATCTGCAAAAATCATATTTTTGTCTTTTTCTTTTACTATATCTTTAACTGCTCTATTCATTGCCTCTGTCACAATATTAAATAGTCAGGAGGTTGAATACTTCCCTGTTTAAGTCCTAGTCTTATTTCGAAGTATTCAGAGTTGCCCAATGATGTTCTAATTCTACAATTGTGTCCTTTGAACATTGTCTTTATTACACTAATGTATCCATCTTCTGTATCTGTTTTCTTCATTTCTTCCCAGAGTCTTTCCATGTTAACTGAGTCACACGCCTTATCTATGTCTATTAAAACCATTATCACCCTTTTGTCAACTCCCAACTTTTTTCCAACAGTTGGCTGACAGAAAATATCAGGTCGATTGTGCTTCTTCCTTTCCTAAGCCCGTGCTGTTCTTCACTCAGCTCCTTTTCTATCTTTTCACTTATCCGATTTAGTAAAATTCTTTCAAAAATGTTGGCTGTATGACTCATAAGGGTTATTCCTCTGTAGTTTCTAGAAAGTCTTTTATTGACTTTTTTGAAGATGGGAACAATGTCTCCTCTTCTGCAATCGTCAGGTATTGTACTATTTCTCCACTCACTTTATAGTACTCTATGCAGCCACTGCACTCCCACTGGGCCTGCTGGTCTTATTATGTCCACTGATACTTCATCAGGTCCTGGGACTTTCCCCCCAGTCATCTTCTTCACAGCTATTTCCATTTCTTCCCATGTAAGTTGTCCTACTTCTGCTTCCCAAATTCTCTCAATTTCTCCATATGCTCGTACCTTCATTAAAAGCCTGCAGAACGCAAAAGGAGGTCTAAACATTAAAGTACCTTTGCACAGCTCCTAATAAAAGACGGACATGAAGCACCTAAAATGATACAGGACATGAAAAGTGTTAGGAGGACCAATCACAACAAAAAACTGTTGCCATCACGCGAAAGCTTTCACGTAGAATGAGCCCTTGACATGAAACAGAAAGTAATAATCTAAGAAATTAATGTACAAATAACAACTCACTGATCGTATAAGCCATTAAAACAATGGCAAACGTAGATATAGAACATACCCATAAGAAACATCGTACACACACACACACACACACACACACACATACAAATACACACACAAAAGAATATTAAACTACATATAGACGTCACAACACAAATAAAATACGAATGAGAAAACAGGGCCGGTCGCAGTTTCGAATCCTGCTTCGGTCATGGATGTGCGTGATGTCCTTAGGTTAGTTAGGTTTAAGTAGTTCTAAGTCTAGGGGACTGATGACCTCAGATGTTAAGTCCCATAGTGCTCAGGGCCCTTTTTGAATTTTGAAAAAAACAGGGTGACAATTGCCAGCACAACATATGGTAAAGAAACCAAACCAAAACCGAATGATCAGCGGAAGTGAGGCGTTAATACGAAAAGCGTCCGTAATACGCCGAAAATCGGACATCTGGGTAGACATACCATCTAAATACGTAAAACTCTAGAACGGCACAAACGCGCCAGTAAAATCACAAATCTTAAGCGGAGGCATATGCTAATGTAATGCCACTAATGATGTACGGCAAAAACTTATTACCCACATAAAAACAAAAGAATGAGAAATTAAGTGTAATAACAAATTTGTACTTATTATCTAAAGCTAATATTACAAACAAAAGGAAACTTCATAACATGGCGCCGGCCGTTGTGACCGAGCGGTTCTAGGCGCTTCAGTCTGGAATCGCGTGACCGCTACGGCCGCAGGTTCGAATCCTGACTAGGGGATGATGTGTGTGTCGTCGTTAGGTTAGTTAGGTTTAAGTAGTCCTAAGTTCTAGGGGACTGATGACCTGAGATGTTAACTCCATTAGTGCTCAGAGCCATTTGAACCACTTGAACCTCCATTACAGGGCACTGAAACTGTGCGGCTGGTCCCGGCGGAGGTTCAAGTCCTCCCTCGGGTATGGGTGTGTGTGTTTGTCCTAAGGATAATTTAGGTTTGTAAGCTTAGGGACCGATGACCTTAGCTGTTAAGTCCCATAAGATTTCACACACATTTGAACATTTGGCACTGAAGATACAGGGCATTGAAGATACTTCAGGAATAAAACGAAGCAAGACTTTTATGGCATGACAGAAACATCTTTTCATGTAGCTGCATTAGAAGAACCAGATATCAAGTACGTTCAGCAACTAAGGGAAGACGAAAAACAAACGATGACGAAGGCGCTAGTTACACGTGTACTTCGCAATGTCCTAAAAACCTTATTTACGTGTTCAAGAAGCAAACACACGCTTATTAACGGGGCGACCACACAGTTTAGAGTGGCTACGCAACAACGTGTGAAGTGGCGCGTGGGAGTTGACCGCGCCGACCGCCCGCGGGTTTCGCGTCCGCTGGCGGTGTGCCAGGGCGCCGTGTCTGCTGGGGCACTTGGCGTGTTGCGCCAGCCGCCGCGCGCAGAAACCTGGGGGGCCACAGGTCGACGTCTCACGGGCGCTGACGGTCCGTCACCGGCAGGCAGACGTCACTTGCGAGATCGCTGGACAAAGTATTAGTCGCCCTCCTTAATCACTCCGTTCGAAAGCAGGCGTGCAATGCTGCACAGGGATTTTACTGTCGTCTACAACACCTAGATGAAGCCACGGGTACTGCTGAGGTCCAGAATACACTACTAGGCAATGAAATTGCTACACCACGAAGATGACGTGCTACACACGCGAAATTTAACCGACAGAAAGACGATGCTGTGATATGCAAATGATTAGCTTTTCAGAGCATTCACACAAGGTTGGCGCTGGCGGCGACACATGCGTCCTGACACGAGGAAAGTTTCCAACCGAAAATGTCTCTGAGCACTATGGGACTTAACTTCTCAAGGTCATCAGTCCCCTAGAACTTAGAACCTTGAACTTAAACCTCACTAATCTAAGGACAACACACACATCCATGCCCGAGGGAGGATTCGAACCTGCGACAGTAGCGGTCGCGCGGTTCCAGACTGTTGCGCCTAGAACCGCTCGGCCACCCCGGCCGGCAGTTACCAACCGATTTCTCATACAAAAATAGCAGTTGACCTGCGTTGCCTGGTGAAACGCTGTTGTGATGCCTCGTGTAAGGAGGACAAATGCGTACCATCACGTTCCCGACTTTGGTAAATGTCGGATTGTAGCCTATCGCGATTGCGGTTTATCGTATCACGACATTGCTGCTCGCGTTGGTCGAGATCCAATGACTGTTAGCGGAATATGGAATCGATGGGTTCAGGAGGGTAATACGGAACGCCGTGTTGGATTCCAACGGCCTCGTATTACTAGCACGCATCTTATCCGCATGGCTGTAACGGATTGTGCAGCCACGTCTCGATCCCTGAGTCAACAGATGGGGGACGTTTGCAAGACAACAACCATCTGCACGAACAGTTCGACGACGTTTGCCGCAGCATGGACTATCAGTTCGGAGACCATGGCTGCGTTACCCTTGACGCTGCATCACAGACAGGAGTGCTTGCGAATGTGTACTCAATGACGAACCTGGGTGCACGAATGGCAAAACGTCATTTTTTTCGAATGAATCCAGGTTCTGTTTACAGTATTATGATGGTCGCATCCTCGTTTGGCGACATCGCGGTGAACGCACATTCGAAGCGTGTATTCGTCATCACCATACTGGCGTATCACCCGGCGTGATGGTATGGGGTACCATTGGTTACACGTCTCGGTCACCTCTTTTTCGCAGTGACAGCACTTTGAACAGAGGACATTACATTTCACACGAGTTACGACCCGTGGCTCTACCCTTCAATCGACCCCTGCGAAACCCCACATTTCAGCAAGTTTTCACCACCGCATGTTGCAGGTCCTGTACGGGCCTTTGTGGATGCAGAAATGTTCGACTGCTGCCTTGGCCAGCACATTCTCCAGATCTCTCAACACTTGAAAACGTCTGGTCAATGGTGGCCGAGCAACTGGCTCGTCACAATATGCCAATCACTACTCTTGATGAACTGTGGTATCGTGCATGAGCAGCTGTACCTGTACACGCCATCCAAGGTCTGTTTGACTCAATGCCCAGGTGTATCAAGGCCGTTATTACGGCCAGACGTGGTTGTTCTGGATACTGATTTCTCAGGATCTATGCATCCAAATTGCGTGAAAATGAAGTCATATGTCAGCTCTAGTATAATATATTTGTCCAATGAATACCCGTTTATCGTCTGCATTTTTTCTTGGTGTAGCAATTTTAATGGCCAGTAGCGTAGTTATTATTCGCAATTACTCAGATGCGCTTCAGGTGTTCTCCTCATTCACGAATGCTTGACGAGTAAAGACCTACGTTCTCTCCATTATAGCTTAACTCATCCTACCTTTGTGTGCTTGTTACTGGAGTTGGGTTAACCATATCTCACATTTTTAAGAGTGTTTTCTAAATTTTTACCCATGTGGCGCCTGTCTTAAGTGATAGATGCTATTTATACCTGTACTGTTATACAATAATATTACAATATTTTATCATTTCATTTGTTGTACACTGACATGACAAAAATCTTGTGATGCCGTCTAATCTCGTGTCTGACCTCCTTTTGCCCGGCTTAGTGCAGCAGCTCGACGTGGCATGCACTCAACAAGTCGTTGGAAGTCTCCTGCAGAAATACTGATCCATGCTGACTCTATAGCCGTCGCTAACTGCGAATGTGTTCCATTGCAGGTTTTCGATGACCTCCATGGCGGGCGATGACGGTGGCCAAATCATTCGCTAGAACTGTCCAGAATGTTCTTCAAACCAATCACGAACAATTGTCGGCTGCTGACACGTTTGGAGACATGAAGTCCATTTACAGTCAATAATCGGTTTAGTTGGACCAGTCGTCCCAGTAAACAAAGCACACACCATTCTGGAGCTAACTCCAGTATGCACAGTGTCTTGTTGACCATCTGGGTCCATGGCTTCGTGGGGTGTGCGCCACGCTCGATCGCTACCATTACCACGTTCCAACTCAAATTGGCACTCATCTGACCAGGCGACGGTTTTCCAGTCATCTAGGATCCAACTTATATGGTCACGAGCCCAGGAGAGGCGCTGGCAGGAGATGTCTTAGGAAAGACACTCGCGTTAGTCTTAAACCATTAACGCCCAATTTAGCTGCACTGTGTCAACCGCACTTTATTCGTAGGTCCCACGTTAATTTCTGCGGTACTGCTTGTCTGTTAGCACGAACAACGCTACGCGATCGCCGCTGTTCTCGGTCGTTAAGTGAAGGCCTTCTGCCACTGTGCTGTCCGCGGCTACAGGTAATGCCGGAATTTTGATATTATCGGCACTCTCTTGACATTGTGGATCACGGAATTTTGATTTCCCTAACGATTCCCGAAACGGAATGTACCATGTGTCTAGCTCCAACCGACATTCCGCGTACAAACTCTCTTAATTACCTTCGTGCGGCCATAAACATTTTCACATGAATCATCTGAGTACAAATGGCAGCTCCATCAATACACTGCCCTATTATGCCTTGTGTAAGCGATACCACTCTCATATGTGCATATCGCTATCCCATATCTTGTCGCCTACGCGTGCATCTAGGATGCTGGTATTGCCGTATTTTTATATTATAATTATGTAAATCGAAGAAAGACGAAGGTACTGAGAACTAGTAGAAATGAGAACAGCGAGAACTTTAATATCAGTATCGATGGTCACGAAGTAGATGAAGTTAAGGAATTCTGCTGCCTAGGCAGTAAAATAACGAGTGATGGACGGAGCATGGAGGACATCAAAGGCAGACTAGCTATGGTAAAAAGGGCATTCTTGGCCAAGTAAAGTCTACTAATATCAAATATTGGCCTTAATTTGAGGAAGACATTTCTGAGAATGTACGTCTGGAGTACAGCGTTGTGTAGTAGTGAAACATGGACTGTCGCAAAACCGGAACAGAAGAGAATCGAACCGTTTGAAATGTGGTGCTACGGAGGCATGTTGAAAATTAGGTGGACTGATAAGGTAAGGAATGAGGAGGCTCTGCGCAGAATTGAAGAGGAATGGAATATCTGGAAAACACTGATAAGGGGAAGGAACAGGATGATAGGACATCTGTTAAGACATGAGGGAATGACTTCCATGCTACTAGAGGGAGCTGTAGAAGGCAAAATCTGTAGAAGAAGACATAGATTGGAATACATCTAGCAGATAATGGAGGATGTAGGTTGCAAGCGCTAGTCTGAGATAAAGAGGTTACCACATGAGAGTAATTCGTGGCAGGCCTCATCGGAAGACTGATGCCCCCCCCCAAAAAAAAAAAATTACTGTATTACGTTATGTTGTAATGATATTGTCTTTCAGATGTGATCTGTGAACAGGGATCCAAATGAGGGCAGAGGAGGAGGCTGACAAGAATTTGGAGGAAGGCCCAAAGAAGGAACCACCACCTGACAATGGGTGTGAGGGGTCTGATGGACAGATTTCAGAGAGCGAAGACGACACTGACTCAAGTGACGATGCCAATGAGAATGACACCTACAGCCAGATATGTACCACGTGAAGTGCGGGAGTTCACGAATTGGATGAAGAAAAGCCCAGGTACGCAGAGGGTCAAAAGCAGGACGTGAAACATCCTCAGACTGGCTCCTGGACGACGAGGAAGCAAAGACTGGGAAGACCTTCGAGGAAACCCTCAGTCTTTCCACTACCCCAGAAAATGTTCAGATCGTCGTCGACCAACGAGAAGATCAAGAAGTTTACTAAAAGCCACCAGAGGAATAGGGAAGCCTTGTACAGAAAGACGGACAAACCTAAAGCCCTGTCCTTCCTGGGGCTTCTCTAGCTAATGCGAAGGTTGAAAGCGGGAAGAATAACCTGGAAACCTTCTGGACCACCTACAGGACTGGTGTTGAGATCTTCTCCATGTCATCCCGTTGTGTTGTCACATTTGACCATCTCAGTTTTCGACAGATTCGTAGTGTACATGTCAGACTCACTCCAATCCACGAAGTCTTTGGTCTGTTCAGCTTGAACGGCCAGAACAACTGCATCCTCGGTAGCAACGTCAGCACCGATCTGGACTGGGTAGTTTCAGTGGTCGGAGCTCTTTCATTGGTTACATCCCGTCAAAACTCGCCAATTACAGCATCAGTACCTTCACTGTGTACGACCGCCTCCATAGCGAACGTTTGTACGTTCTGCTTCAAAGTTCCTGCACCACTGCCACGATTTGCTGTAGCATATAAAGGTTACATAATGTGAGCTGCATGAAATCGGCCAACACCCCTCAGCATGAAGAAATATAATGAGAGCACGTACTTAACAACTGGAAGGAGAGTCTGTTGTTCTAGGCTTCTTCACACGCTCTCTGTGCGCTCAGAGGTAAAAAGAGAGACGTGAAGCGATCATCAGACATAGTAGAGACACTGTGAACTGCATCTGAAGAATGGTTCATCATATTTTCACTGTGGTTTTAATTTCGCATCTGATCGCTCGCTCAAGCAAAAATAACCCTCGTTTCAGTGTGAATGAGAGTCACAGGCATGTTCTCTGTTTGAAGATGAATAAATTAAGTAAACGCATATCATTTTTATGGTTTCTTATCTCAAGAACGTGTTATATCGGAGCCAAGGTAGTCCCTGAGGGCCGGCAACCAATATTATACCACAGAGGACGAGGTTGTCTATGCTCAAGGCGTACCAAAAGCACCATGGTAAACACTGGTTATTTACATACAAGATAATGGAAACAGACATTCCGCGCACTACGTCCTGCAGGGGGAGCTCGAGCCATGGCCTGCAGAAAGTATCACTATGCCAAAACCTGCTTGGCTCAAGACAGCTATTTAGGGGCTAGAACCAGCCCCAAACTATAGTTCACGCCGGATGCCAACCTTGTGCACTGCAACCATTGAAGATTACGTCTTCGTCTCTGAATTGGACTGTTACTAGTGTATGTGTGTGTTACTACGAACCTTTGTGAAAAATAGCGAATTGTCAATCACAACACAAGTGGCGACGAGTTGGTGCCTGTGTGTGTCTTCCTCATGACGGAAGTTGTCCTTCAGCAGCTGGTCGAAAGTGTGCACGACTTACTACAAGGTTTTCAACAGTTTTGCAAGAACTCACAAGATACACAGGAACGTTTATTTATAGAACTTTTGCAAAACCGCCCAGTTCGTCGCCTCTACCATTTCCCACTTTCAACGAAGATGCTGAGGACTGGGAAACATATGAGAAGCGTCTCCAGCAGCATTTTCAAATCCACCAGGTTGGCCACGAGGCTGCTCGTCGTTTCTACTTTTTGTCCTGGAACCAGTCAAAAGTGTATGTTCTCTTGACGAAACTCCAACCTCGACCTACAGATTCTTTGAATGTCTGCCAGATCTGTGAGGCTCTTGCAGCTTTCTACCGACAATGGTTCCATGTGTCAGCTGCCCGTGTCGAACTTTACCAGTGTCGCAAGAAGGCTGGCCAATCCTATCGCCAGTGGGCAGCAGAACTGCAAGGTCTCAGACGGAAACGTCACTTCATCAAACGAGTCTCCAAAGAATCCTACGTGGATGGGATGGACCGCAACCACCTGATCAAGGCCGCCTCTGACATGGCTTTCTGGCTCGACGCCTTCAGACTCTGGACCAGATAATTGACCTAGCATTCAAGTACGAAGTCTCCACAGCGGCCGACAAGCGTTTGGAATCCTGGGGTGAAGTGGCCGTCCTCTGCGACCACGACGCCTCGGAGCCCATCACATCACTAGTGGAAGTCGAAGACGTTGCCACCGTCCGTTCCGATAACCAGCGCTGGCCATCCTGTTCTGCACAACGTCGACAGGGCAGCCTCCCTGTCCCAGAATTTGCCCCCATCTGAAGGCTCTGCTGATCCGGTGCAGACCGTCAGTGCATGGAGGCCCCCACACCCTCGCCAGCGTTGCCAGTCCCTCCGGATGCCGTCCTGCCCAGGATGCTTTAAGAACCATGCACGGGAAGACTGCCCTGACAGTTGGGCGTATTATGCGGTGTGTATCCCAAACGGACATGTCAGTTCGGTCTCCCGATCTCGGCAGCCCCCTCCTCATCCGGCCAATGACCGTCGGTGGGGCCTTATACCCATGGATGTCAACCGGGTGCAGTCTTCGGGATCTTCCAAGCTGGTGATCGACGTTCAGATCAATGGTCGGCCGCTGCAGATGCAGGTGGAAACCAGAGCAGCGGTCTCACATCAGCTATTCCTCTTATGCAAAGATTGGGGTGCCCCCTCTGCCACCCTCTCCTTGGCACTTCCTTACTTATAACAAGCGAGCAATCGCCCTCTTGGTCATTTCACGGCCTCCGTCGTGTATAAATCGGTTCGCTTGGACGTTACCTTCCTTGTGGTCAACAACGTGGCCACAGTGGATGTATATTGGGTTGGATGCCTTACAGGCCTTTGGCTTCGCCGTCTACGACAATGTTCATCTGGTGCCCTCCCAGGATCCATTCCCAGCAGTCAATACCTTGTGCTCAGAATTCCGGGACCTCTTATCACCAGGTGTCGGCTGTGCTCCAGATTTTCATGTGTCACTCCAGCTAAAACCGTCTGCCCGCCTGAAGTACTTCCGAGCCGAGCAGGTTCCACACGCCCTCCAGCAGCCACTTCAAAAAGAAATGGGCAGTCTCACCATGGAGGGGGTCGTCACTCTAGTCTGTTACTGTTCGTGGGCGACACCACTGGTGGTCCTCAAGAGACCAGATGGGCATCTTCGAGTCTGTGGCGACTTCAAGACTATGCTAACCCTCAGCTACAGGTTGAAGACAATCCCCTCCAAGGGCCTGTTCTCCAAGCTCACAGTTGGACAATTTTTTTCAAACGTCGATCTTTCCAAGGCCTATCTCCAAATACCTTTAGATGAGCCTTCTACCCATTTGGCCACTGTCAACACATCGTTTGGGCTGTTCCAGTTGAACCACCTCATATATGGTTTCGCTAGTGCACCAGCCATCGTTCAGCATTACTTGGAACAGCTCTTGCAGGATGTGCCAGGTTGTATGAACTACCTTGACAACATCGTCATCACCAGCTGTACTGCGGATGAACATCTCAGTCATCTGCAACAATTGTTCCTGCGCCTGTGGTCTGCGGGCCTAAAATGCAACCTTGCTAAATGCTGCTTTTTTTCAACCTGCTATCTCCTACCTGGGTCACATTTCCTGCAATGGCATATTGCCTACCTCCTCCCAAAGCTCCGCTATAGCTGCCCTTCCTCATCTGCGCGATGTCCACCAGTTGCGGTCTTTCATGGATAAAACTGCTTACTATCGAAAGTTCATTCTCTCCACCGCCCACACTGCGGCGCCCCTCCATCACCTATGCCGAAAGAACATGCATTTTCATTGGTCTCCGGCTTGCGAATCGGCTTTCCAACCTTAAAGCGGAGGTTGCACTCTGTGGCATGTCTCATGCCATATAACCCCTCTCTTCCTCTCCTCTTGGCTATGGACGCCTCAGACTATAGTGTTGGGGCTGTCCGTTCACACCATCTACTGGATGAATTGGAACTCTCAGTGGCGTACTTATCTAAAACCCTTACAGAAGCCAATGCAAATATTCTCAAATTGAGAAAGAGGCCCTAGCCATCTTGTTTGCCAGTACCAAATTCCTCCTATATCTTTACAGTAGGTCTTTTCGCTTGATCACTCCCCATAAGCCCCTCGTAGCCTTATTTTCCCTGTCAGCCCACTTACCCACGAAGACTTCCCACTGCCTGCATTAATGGGCTCTATTCCTTTCAAGTTTTAGGTACACCGTCCATTTCCGGCCCACCTCCCAGCTTGCCAACGCCGATGCCTTGTCTTGGCTCCCTCCTGGCCAGTTTTCGGCATTCAACCTCCTAATTTTTCAGGTCGATGACGACATACAGGATGCGTTAGCTGCATTCCCAGTCACAGCTGAGAGGGTTGCTGCAGCGACGACCGCAGATCCGCTCCTCCACCTGGTGCGACGCTATGTTCTCTGCAGCTGACCAACGCTTTCTCTGGCTCACGCCCAGGCCGACCTCTGATTCTTCTTCTCTTCCATGTGGAAAATGACCCCACCCCACGAATCATCATACCAATTTCCCTGCGGTCCCAGATTCCCCACGACTTACATCAAGGGCACAGGGGTATTGCCCAGACGAAAACCCTTGCACTTCGCCATGTCTTCTGGGTAGGTATGACTGTGGATATGGGGTGCATGTTTCAGGGTTGTCAGCAGTGTACCCAGGCCCTTCTGACACCGTGCCGGTCCTTACAATCCTGGCTGGCTGTTTCCCTCCCAGGGAAACACATCCATGTGGCTTTTGCAGGACCCTTCCTCGGTACTTACTCATTACTCGTCACAGATGCCTACTCCCACTTCCCCTTCATTATCTAATGCTCCTCTATCACCACAGAGAATACCATCATGGCCCCGTCAAAAATATTTTCCATTGAAGGCCTTCCCGCCGAATTGGTATCAGACAGTGGCCCACAATTTCGCAGTCAAGAGTTCGTCAAGTTCTGTCATGATAATGGTATCCACCACGTCTTTACCCCTCCTTTCCTTCCCCAATCTAATAGACAGACGGATCACCTTGTTCACACTTTTAAAATTCTGCAGAAGAAGTACACAGAGGACCGTTCTCCAGAAGAAGCTCTTACATTATTTCTCAATACCTACAGGGCCACACTAGTGGGTGGCAAGAGTCCAGCCAAACTGATCCAGCTCCTCCAGCCACAGGTTGGACCTCGCATTCTGCCAGGTTCTTCCCGATATTCGTCCGGCTCCAAGTTGTGGGCTTGTGGTTTCGGACCCCGGCCCAGCTGGCTTCCGGGGTCATTATCTGGCCCCGGGGTCGACAGCTCTTTGACATATGCCTGGACAACAGGATGGTTTTGCGTCACCACAACCAACTGCGTCCTCATTTCCTCGAGTAGTCACAGCCCCAAACGCCGGTTCCTCTCTCTCTTCCATCGCCAGTCCCTTCCTCGGAGCCTATGTTGATGCCCTCTCCTCTGTTGGTGGATGATCTTCCTGGAGATAGCCAGCAGATGCCGGCTGCTACCCCTGCGCCGCCGCATTCTCCGGACCCGGGACAGCTCCGGGACCTTCCCCTGAACCCACTTCCTAGCCGCTCTTTGTCGGTGTCTTGGTTTGGCGACACAGATGTCCCCATGCCGCTTGCCCAGCCCGACGTCGCCTCACAACCTCCACTGCTGCAGTGTTCAAGCCACCTCGCGTGGAAAATGGCGCCCTACTCTCCAGCAGCCAGGAGGACTTAGCTGAGATCAACCTACGGCACTGGAGTATATTGGTACTTTCTACCCCATGGTCGCCAGTGCCACACCAGCTTATCCCAGGGGGAGGGGTGTTATCCCGGAACCAAGGTAGCCCCTGAGGGCTGGAAACTCATATTACACCACAGAGGACGAGGTTGTCTATCCCCAAGGCGTGCCAAAAGCATCAGGGGAAACAACGGCTATTTACGTACAGGATAATGGAAACAGACATTCCGAGCACTACTTCCTGCAGGGGGAGCTCAAGCCACGGCCTGCAGTATCACTATGCCAAAACTTGATTGCCTGGAGACAGCTATTTAGAGGCTAGATCCAGCTCCGAATTTAAGTTCATGCCGGATGCCGACCTCGTGTACTGCGACCGTTGAAGATTACATCTTCGTCCCTGAATTTTACTGTTACTAGTGTATGTGTGCGTTACCATGATGGCTCGGAGCACTATGGGACTTAACGTCTGTGGTCATCAGTCCCCTAGAACTTAGAACTACTTAAACCTAACTAACCTAAGGACATCACACACATCCATGCCCGAGGCAGGATTCGAACCTGCGACCGTAGCAGTGGCGCGTTTCCGGACTGAGCACCTGAACCGCTAGACCACCGTGGCCGGCGTTACCATGAATCTTTGTGGAAAATTAGAAGAGAACTTTTGTTTGCCTCAATTAGGAGGCTTTTACTGGCATCGTTATTGTTACCTTTCGTTTGTTATTCAGTCATCAACCTTGTGAACTTACGTCAATAAAAGTTGTGTTTGTGAAAAATTGTGAATTGTCAGTCGCAACAGAACGCTTAGTTGTGAGCCTTTATTATCAAGAATAGGAAGAAGTATCGTGTTGAAATGTGTCTTACACACTAAAGTCTATGATCTCGTAGTGATGTAATAAACGTAAACTACTAAGTAAATGCAATCGAAAGATATGGCCATTTATCTCACGTATTTCCATACTCATGAACTGACTCACTAAAACTTGTAAGGTGATTTCTGTTAGCCTAGAGTCTTGAAATTTTGCAAGAAGCAAGGTTTCTTAACACAACTATAGAGAAAAATTCCAAGATAATCTATTTCTTTTTATCTCACAAGAAATGTTTTTTTTTCATTTGTTATCCGACTGACTGTCTGTCCGTCCGACTGTTAGGACCATTTTCCTCAGGAATGTGTGGACATATCAAGTTGAAATTAATGTCACATACTAAGTTCTATACACGCTTGGTGATGTTTTAAATATAAACTTCCAAGTCAATGCAATAAAATGATGACGCCATTTATGTCACATAATTTGACACTCGCAAAATTGCGCATCAAAACTGTAGCAAATGTCCCGTCTGCCTAGGATCGTGAATCGTCGTATTGTGTGTGCTTTCCGATGGAAGAAAGATGCAATACTAAGTTATTTTCAACCTTAAACCTGTGGCAAAGGAAGAGCTGCTGCTTGGTGTCAAATTTCATTGCAACAGAAAAGGATGGGTCACCAGCGAGTTGCTTACAGACTGGTTACAAATTGGTTCCCTCCAGTCTGGAGCAGGGGGCTAGTCGAGCTGATCTTCTAAAGAATCATAGGATGTTGATGCTTTCCAGGGCCATCTGATCCAGCAGCGGAAGCAGATAACCTGGAAATAAAAAAAAATCACTTAGTTATCCCAGAAGGTATGACATCGCAACTACACGTGTTTGATGCGGTTGTGAATAAGCCACTTAAAGACAACCTCATTCAGCTGCATAGCAATTGGTTACTTCAAGGTGATCAAGCTCTGACCTGTACTACATAGTTGATGAAACCTTCAATATCCGTAATTGAAGTTTGGACAAATATATCCAGTGCGTGAATTGTGAACGGTTGTAAGAAGTGCTCAGTACCAAATGCATTAGATGGGAATGAAGACCATCTACGGAAATGAAAGATGCCCATGACAGTGACGGTGACACCGCAGATTCTGGGACCATTCCATTGAGGATGACTAAGTGGAATCTATATTTGACTAATGGAGGTCTTTAACTGATTTTTTTTTTTTTTTTTTGCCGGTACTTTTATTATGTCTTTCAAAAAAAAAATGGCTCTGAACACTATGGAACTTAACATCTGAGGTCATCAGTCCCCTAGAATATCAGTATTAATGCGATCAAAGTAATTTATTATGTTCTGGAGATTATAACTCGTTAGATATAAGAAAACAGGTTTCTCATTAAAGACTTTGAATAATAGCCTTTCTAACCACCGTTTTAGTCAAGTTTAGTGTTGTCTTCTTCAAAGTAGTTCCCCTCTGATTGCGTACACTTTTTGCAGCGCTTCTGCCATTCTGGAACTTATCTTCAGTAATATCCTCCAAGACCCTCGTCACAGCCTGTTGGACATTTTGCGTTGTTTGAAAATGGTATCCCTTGACCGCCGTTTTGACTCTTGGAAATAGAAAAAAGTCACACAGAGCGGTATCTGGTGAATAATATGGCTGTGGTAGTACTGAAAATTGCTGTAGTGACAGAGCAGAATGGAATGGCGCATACCGAGCCATTTTTGCACAAATCTTTCTCATACCAAGGGCTTCACTTATTAATGGACGAACCGTTTGTCGATTGATGTTCAGTTCTTCTGCAATCATTTTCACTGATAGTCTTCGATCAGATCGTTCGAGTTTACGTACCCTGGCCAAGTTGACATTCATTCATGAGGTTGATGGTCGTCCACTGCGGTCTTCATCTTCAACATTCGTTCTGCCGTCACTAAACATTTTATGCCAACGAAAAACTTGAGCTCTTGCATAATCTCCTCTCCAAAAGCCTTCTCAAGCTTACTGTAAGTTTTTGTCACGTTTACATCAAATTTAACGCAAAAATAAATGGCATATCGTTGCGCAATATTATGCGGTTCCATTTCCGTGACGAGAGACACAAACCCGTGTTAACTTACTACAGCACAACTGACGACTGAGCACTTGCATCGATGTGCCACTTGGACTAGATGAGGCTTATAGACCAAGGTCAAAGATATTGTGCCTACGCAAGCCTGCAGGGTTGCCACATCTTGCAAAGAAAATCAGTCTCATTACTTTATTGTCGCACCTCGTGCGTTGTACTATTGGAAGTTGGAATCAGACAGAATAAATTTTTAATACACTAAACATTTTACTCAGAGAGACTAACGACTTTTCACCCACGCAACAAATATTTCTCTTAAAGAAACGTAGTTTTACACTTCAGCAAGTGTCCAATCTCCACCATTCCTTTGAATCCAATGGTGGGGAAGCTTTCCAAGCACTATTTGCATTTCTATATGGGGAGATTAAGCTGGGCAGCTGCCGTGTTGGAACGACATACCACTGTCGCTAGTCTAGTGGCAATTCGTCTAGCAGCACAGGTAGAGTCTTGGTAAGACAGTGCGTATATGTATTGCCGTCTTACATCCCTGCGATGAAGTAAGGTCCCGGAATGGAATTTCCTATGATGCCGCACTATACGTTTACATTTTACGGTCCTTGGTGCTGTATCTAGGTCAACGTGGATTTTCAGCTGCCTCGTAGTGAAGGTTACGTAAACTGAGATTTCCGTGTTACGGCATGTTGATATTTATTACTTTCGGACCATCTAACCACCAATGAATAAAACGCAGTTTTCGTGTCATATACGATTCGCATCTATTCTTTGCAAGGCATCTCCAGTAGGACACTTCGTGGATGATAACCTACACGTTTTGTTGCAATTCCTTTGTTATAGATGTCCCTCTGCTGATAACTGCGATTTGAAATTTCATTTTTATACTTGACAGCACTGGGAACTGAACACACTGAAGAAAGACCAAACGCGTACGGCGCTAGATATGTGTGTTATACAACTGTGATTAGACCATCCCTAAAGTAATCATGATCAACATACCGCAATATTGTACGCAACAGAGGACGAAATGAATGTAAAACTTGAAGAAGTTGCGCTGCCGTTGTTCGAAATCGTTTACTTCATCGGTAAGGAGCACACCCTGGGAAAACGTAGCGTTGTCTCGCAGTCGCTGCAGAGGAAACTGACAAAATTGTATACGAAGATGGAAATGACGTCCACTGGTTTCCTGGTGTAATGACAGGTGATACGAGTGGAGTAATGTCGAAGCAGAATGCGAATGACACTCGTCTGGCTGCTGCGAACATTTTCACAATACTTCCCCTGACAAAATGAATAACAGCTCCTTCATCTTGTCTGTCATTTGCAGTGTTCGTTCTAGTCCTCTGTCTGGCGTTGAAGCATCCTGTCCCTACTAGCGACCTATTAATTCGTGCAAGTGCCTGGCGCGGCGGATAGTCATAATCAGGATAGACATCCCTATACCACCATACCGTTTACACAACAATGCTTTCACATTTGCCACATAAGAGCAGAACGTGTAACTTTTCCTCACTGGTGTACACATCTGCATGCAAGAAATGTTGAAGGAGAAACAACCTACCGACAAACGACATAATTCCTGCTAGTTCTGCAGTGCACGAAAGTAAACACTAAGAAGGTTTGATACTAAGGTGTAGCGTTGCAATAGTGTGTTTACAACGCAATAAATGAATCTCCGATTACTTAGTGCAGGGTTTCAAATTCAAAACTAACAAGTATTGTATCACTGTACTCGTCTTTTACAGGGCTTTTCGATGACGTTAAAAAAGTAAATATTTCTATTTAAAAATCATAACTGTTTTAGTAGCTCGATCGATACAAATCTTAAGACCCTTCATCACGGAACATAAATACGTGCCCCTTAGAGTATTATTATTCATCGGAAACTACCTTTCGGTAGCTGAAACCGTCACGAAATAAAAGGAGTGTTCTGTCTTACGTGATTCCCCATGCATGAATAGCGTTGTGAACGGGGATAATGTGATGTTTCCAAGTTCCAAACACAAAACAAAGGATTAGTTCTCCTTGTTGAATGGACGAGTCACCTAGGCGAGGTTCAGAAATTCTTGGTGGCTCGTATGAGATTTTTAAAATTTGTTTTTATTGATTCGTATGAAAGCTATTAATAGTAGGACATTTGTTTCATTATTTTGACGATGCTCATATCTGCAGAATAGATTTTTTTCCTTGCTCTAGTATATATCAACCAGATCAACTGTATGTTGTGATGCTTTATGGGTTAATGAACTGTTCATCTTCCAAAAGGGAATACAAATGTAGAAACACATAATTTTGGTGTCGACTGTGAAAATGATGACATCATTGTTAATCGATGAATGTTGACTTTGGTAACCTAGTTAGATATGCAACATTCAGGTCATCAGAGAACGGAAATGAACGCATGGCGTCAGTGGCCTGCAGTTCCCAGACGAGAAGTTCGGCCGCCAAGTGCAAGTCTCATGGAGTGCGCCGCCACATTGGGCGACTTGCGCGTCGACAATGAGAATGAAATGATGATGAGGACAGCACAACACGCAGTCCTTGAGGGGAGAAAATCTCCCTCCCCAGTCGGGAATCGAACCCGGGCCCCAGTGCGTGGCAATACAACGTGCTGACCATTCAGCTAATAGGGCGGACCAGGTCATCATAGCAAGGTGCAGTCATGGTCTGCACGTAATGCCATTCCGCATAATGCTGAGATCTCTGGACATAGCCGATCGGGTTTGGTTACGTGAAAGACGTCGTTTATACCTTGGATGTACGTGACCTTGGCGATCTCCGAAAAAGAACTGTGGATGCAACAGGCTCCACTACCTCAGACATGATTGAGCACACATTTGGTGAGGTAGAGAGTCGGCATCTCATTCATTAGTTTATTTTTTTCTTAGTACTTAACGGGATCTTGTTAATGTCATCAGATCCTCCCTTACACTGATCCCGGGTTTCACACATACATACTTTTCTTATATCATAGCTACCTAAAAAATAACAATTTTAATATGACAACTAGTACTAAAATTATTTGAGTGTGTGAAGTGGCAGTATGAGTAAATTATACTGACTATGAACTAATAAAGTTAATACTGGCACCACTTGTCCACCTGTAACTGCTGCCACTAAAAGTGAAAATAGTAATAGCAATAATAATAATAAGCATAATGATAGTGGCAGATATAAGAAGTATTTATAAGTGTACAGAATAATGTTTTCTGACACAGAGAGTTCTGGGGATAGGAAACTTAAGAAGGCTACACGGCTTAGAGCACCGGGAAATGAGGTCGATCAGGTGGGAAAGAAGAATGTACAACAGTAACTAGTGTGTACAGGTGCAATAGTAATACTTATTGGCGCTTTAGTAGATTTTCATTAGTGTCCTATGAAGCTGGAGATATTATTCGGTTCCCTAATGTAATTAATGTAACACAAGAGGTGATTCCAGTATCAGGTTCCTGTTACTGAGAAGCATATTGAGAAAGTGCCTGAAAAATGGACTGTGACTAAAAGGTTTTTGTCCTGACGGATATGGGTGTTTGTTCTATGTTGCTCAGACCAGAGCAATAAGACCGAGGAGAGATATGAGGGGCTATGTATATTGAGAAGATAGTTGGGAAGAGTGAGAACACGAAATTCTTTGCACTTCTCAGTGGGGGGACAAGGGGGATGCTATCTCAAAGTACCGTTATCCAAGATGGAGCCGATGACGTCATCCAAGAAGGCGGTCGTGACAGCTAATGATACAATTACTGCTATCCAAGATGGCGGCAGTTTGAATTTTGGTCAATTGGGCTACCAGCACTAACCTAAACCCCCCTCTCCCAGAAAATGGCGGTAAGTTCAAATTACATCAGGACAATGGAACACACCACGGATACCTCTACTATCCTAAGAAAATGGCGGAAAAATGGGTCACTTGGCCTACCTCCACTAACCTCAGTCATCCAACCGCCATCTCTTCCTAGGAACTGCTTCTTATTTTACATAGCCATGTGATATCAGTATAACACTGAGAACCTTTTTGGATTGGCTTGTAATGGTTTGTAGCTACGCACCCACATTTTGTGGCGACGCATCAGTCGCCCTTGGCAGGTAAGCATACGTGTATGACTAGACGCAGTTCTAATGTCCTGTTAGGATCGAGAGGAAGAGAAAGGAGCCTGTGCTATTCTGGGAAGCAGTGGAACAGATTTCTTCAGCATCTGCGAGGTGAGTCACTCTGCAAATAGGTCTTATCTCCCATCCGGTCGCTTCAGCAGTGGTGCCTAGGTGAACACGTATTTTGAGAGGAATTTCTCAGGTGTCGAGTATGAAAGGGATGCTGCCGCCTCATGCTCAGGCTCGGCAGCTGACTGTCGCATCACCACTATCTGGTGGCTTCCGGTGCATCCCGACTTCTGGGAGTGCATGTGGTAGCATACTGTGTGGTCAAGTGGTCAGGGGGTGGTGGTTGGTGCGTGTGCGCGTTGTTTGCTTGTCTGTTGCGTTATTTTGTGAGAAGATCTGTAGGCTGTGCTATGCGTTATTTGGACAGTTTGCGAGCAGTGAGCATGTCTGCAGAGAGTTTTTCATGCGTTATTATGATAATTTAGGAGTTGTTTTCATGACTGCACTTCAGTTCACTTCATTATTTTGGTAATTTAGGAGTAGTTTACAGGTCTGAATGCTGTGTGCTGCATTATTTCTGTAATTTACGAGATTTTTGCATATTTGTACATCAGTGTATTGCATTATTTACGACTGGTTTGCAGGCCTGCATACTGTGTATTGTGGCCCCAAGCATGTCAGAGTGAGTGTTTTGTATCAGTGTAATAATTGAACTAAGTGAAGTCATTTTCCTGCCGTTTTCCCTACCCCCAGACCACCAGCCTGGATTACGTCACAGAAGGGATGACAGTACCCTCTGGTGGCAGGGCTGTGTACTTGGTGAGTTGGTCTCTGGATCCCATGATGAGCACACTGGATGGAGGTACTGCCTCAAATTGGTTACATAAAGACATATGTCCAGCACAGACCATGTCTTTTTCCCAACAGTTCCAATGAAGAGGTGGCTGTCAGATGACTTCGGTTAGTGGAGGTAGCCCAACTGGACCAAATGGTTCAAATGGCTCTGAGCACTATGGGACTCAACTGCTGAGGTCATTAGTCCCCTAGAACTTAGAACTAGTTAAACCTAACTAACCTAAGGACATCACAAACATCCATGCCCGAGGCAGGATTCGAACCTGCGACCGCAGCGGTCTTGCGGTTCCAGACTGCAGCGCCTTTAACCGCACGGCCACTTCGGCCGGCAACTGGACCATTTTCCCACCATTTTCTTATGTTAGTAAAGGTAGCCATGATCTGTTGCATTGTCCTGGTTGAATTTGAACTTCCGCCATTTTCTGGGGGAAGTGGTTTGGGTTAGCGGAGGTAGCCCAATTGACCTATCTTCCCACCAAAATTCAAATTTCCCGCCAAAAGCCAATACCTTGAATAATGGTACTTGCGTCATCAGCTGTCATGGCCGCCATCTTGGATGACGTCATCAGAGTACTCATGGCCGCCATCTTGGATCACGTCATCGCCACCATCTGTCCCCGTACTGTTGTCTGCACGCAGCTGTGCATATCACAGTGAAATGTGATCAAAGAGTCGAACATCACAGAATTAACGGACACAGTTATTCATAAGCAGTTCCAGGCCTGTGAGCAAAGGCTTGCAGGATAACATCCATGTAATCAATAATTGGAAGCAGAAGTATATAAACAAGTTTCATTTTGGGTTCATAAAGGAAGAGCTCCTTACATTTCTGTGGGGCACGTAGAGATGCTAATAACTTCGTGCACATTGCAGTTACGTGCTCAGTGCAATTTAGATTTTCATCATTTATTACTGCTAGACACTTAGCTGAAGTAGACAAGTTGGAATTCCTCCCATTTAGGGTTAAAGTTGGCAGGGACTCCCGATATTTCGGACTAACGAGCCTAGAATGACCAACAAGTTCCTCTTGAGTTTTGGAAGGGTTGACTTTTAACCCTGTATCCTGCGCCCATTTTGAGTGCGCATACAGGTCGGTGTTGAGTTTCTCGAAAGCTTTTTATTGCTTTTTGCACTTAGGTACAACTGGAGGCCATCAACGTAGATACGGTACTTGCAGTAGCATAATACTGAACAGAAAGCTGATGAGAATATTGGATCTAATACCGAACACTGGGGGACGCCTGATAGTACCCTCCTCCATTGTGACTTTAGGGTAACGAATATGAAGCATTGCTGGAGAGATGGTAGTCATGAGCGAAACTATTGCACTATATTTGTTAAGAAATTTAGGCTTCTAATTTTGGAAAAATAAAATGTCACAGATAGCAAAAAAATTGTCAAATGGCTCTGAGCACTATGGGACTTAACATCTGAGGTCATCAGTCCCCTAGAACTTAGAACTACTTAAACCTAACTAACCTAAGGACATCACACACATCCATGCCCGAGGCAGGATTCGAACCTGCGACCGTAGCGGTCGCGCGTTTCCAGACTGAAGCGCCTAGAACCGCACGGTCACCAACGGCCGGCTACAGATAGAAGTGCCAAAGGCTTTTCTGAAGAGTAAGAACTACATGAAAGTTGTCTCTCGTGCATCTCTTTGAAGGAATATGTTGACCTACGATGTTGGCGGAAACCAGATTGGTGTTCGTCTAGTAGGTTGTTTGTAGTTGGGTAGTTTGTTGACTTGGACGTAAACTGTACGTTCTTAGGCCTTATATATTCCACGAAGAATGCAGATAGGTCGGAAATCAGCTGGTGCTGTGGAATCGTCTTTTTTAGTAATGGCTTAACTAGTCCCTGTATCCAAACCTCAGGGGAAACTCTTGGTTGAAATAATGGATTACAACGGACAGAAATGGATCAATAATAAGCTTCATCACTTGGACTGTGATGAGATAATTTCCAGCAGATGCTGATCAGGTCTAATGAATAACGGGATACAACCCGTCAGCTTTGACCAATGACGTCAGAATTTGCCAGCGATCATTTATTACAAAGATGTAACAGTTGAGAAGAGTGTTCAGAAACAAGGGAATACAGAAGAGAAAAAATATGGTAGACATATATCAAGGCGAATAATACTTCGACCTTAATGTTAAGGATATCGCTTGTTGGTGTCCTAGTACTTCTGTGAAAACTAAAGTGAAACAAAGGGATAGAAGTAGCGGTAGTATAGAATACCTCATGTCACATAATGAGTTGTATCTCGATCTTCAGTCGAGCTGCATTGCTTAACTGCAGTACGGGATACAAATTTAACGTACGTCGAGCTCTTCGTTTCCGTTAGCATTAGTATCCCGTTGTTCAGTTGACCTATATACGCCAAACTGAAGTACGGGATAGAAATTTTACATGTGTTGATTCTTTCATCTCCGCTACCACTAACAGTATGTTCTTACATAGGTAGTAGTGCTACCGACGGCGGAAACATCCCATACATCAGTTGACTGTTAACGAAAACGAGGAAATCGACGCGCTTTACATTGTACCCCAACTGAACTACGCGAAGGCGCAAGAAGATGACACGTAATTTGTATCCCATACTTCAGTATGGGATACAATTGTTTTCCTCTTTGCCTTGGATGCTAATAGTATAGACTGAGAGTTATAGTCTTTGTAGCGACGACAAGAAAACCAACAACAGTGAAATTTGTATCCCATTCTTTAATTGAGCTATATAGGTCAGCTGACGTATAGAAGCTAGCCGATGTGGTCGAGCGGTTCTAGGCAGTTCACTCCAGAACCGCCCTGCTGCTACCATCGCAGGTTAGAATCCTGCCTCGCGCGTGGATGTGTGTGTTGTACTTATTTATGTTTAAGTAGTTGTAAGTCTAGGGCACTGATGACTTCAGATGTTAGGTCCCATAGTACTTAGAGCCATTTCAACCATTTGAAGAACAGAAAACCAGTACTAGCGAATGGGAGATAACGACATTTATAACATGCGTCTTTTTTACTTCAATTGAGATATGTACGTCAATTGCAGAGTAGGATACTAGTGCTACAGAAGACAAAAAACCGCGCCATACATAACGTTTGTATCCTGCTTTTCAGTTGACCGGTGGATGAAGATCAGAATTCAGTGTTGTGATTAACAACATGATGCTGATAACCCCTATTCCCCAAATCCCTATATGAAGAAAAACCATCTGAAATCACTACGGAACCCTCTACAACAAGATTTTCAATTAATGTAACCAAACCTTCCTTCGTTCGATTGGGAACTACTTTAAAAACTACTTCGTCACATTATTGACCTGATACTACAGCCCACCAAACCCATAATCCTGCAGGAGGTTCCCCCTGTTGTTTCGCCTTTTGCCAAAATGCGACTCGTAGATTTCGACTATAACACCCGGCCAACCAACGGCCCCCTGTACTTTAAATATTCCCTACAAACTTCCCTACAAAAAGAGTACCAGTCTACAACTGTACGCTCACTCACACAACATTCATTCACGCACAGCCACACAGGATACCTCATACACCAATAATATTCCACAACGCGAGGTTAGATTTCACGATCCATGTTCCTCGTCTATTGGACAGCCACCATCGATCTTTGCTGCAGCGCCATACGAATAAGTCGTGAGTACGGCGAGTGGACATACTTGTCAGGTACATATGTTCGTCGCACTCACGACATCGAACTTAACCGGCAACAGGAACATACATTTGTAAAAATCGAGTCATGGCCATCATGTCTAAGCCCATAGCCTCCTTTAAATCATCCAGGTTCATTGGAATAGATAAATCCATACCTAAAAACTAAAACGAAAAAGAGAAAATTCTCATAAACAAAAAACTACTGGTCTAAATTTCTCAGACTCACTAAGAATGAAATTAAGTACCGAATGAATTGCAAAATACCAATTACTGAAATCAATGCAAACGAAAGAAATTTTGTGAATATCTAGCTCTGCCTTTTAAAACAACATTCAATTTTTTAAATGTACAATGATGGCGCTTATCCGCAGCAGACAAACGATTTATCATCTATGGTTGGAAAGTAAAGACATTAATATCTATGAGCTACCTAGGACGTCATTGGTCAAAGCTGACGACTTGTAGCCCGTGCTTCAGCAGACCCTGCTGATCTGATGCCTTTATTGACGGTACTTCAGATAGAATTTTTCAGTGGCGCCGGTCGTTTACCCGTAAGAATTAGTCAATGAGTCTCTGTTGCGTTTGTAGTTCAGTTGTGGTTGTAGGTAATGTGAACTACGGGTTCGTGCGGGGGATGGAGCAATGGAATCAGTTCAGCATTCATTTTGTCTACATCTAGTGGGAGGTTTTTTCATATGACAGCTGATCACTTCTGCTAACGGTTAATTCGATCCCATGGCTGAGTTTTGCATTTCTCAAAGCTTGACTGACTCTCTTCAGTATTTAAATAACATGATTTTCGGGGATGGGGCGTACATTGCATTTCCGATTTGCAGAAACTCTACTGTGTACCACTACGAAAGGAGCCACTGTAGAGGAGTTTCTATTTTTTAGTGCAATATGTTCGACTTGCCCTACTCGATACTCAAATTCGCAAGTATATATGTTAAATAGCTCTTTAAACATTAAATTTGGGAATCAGGAAGGCATCAAGTAGAAACCTTGTTCGTTATAATGGGATAGTAGTTTTGTACACAAAAGCAATAGCGTGATTGACAACATTACATGTACGAGTAAAGAAGTAAAATAATTTTATCAATGTACTGTTGGAGTACGACAAAACGGTGGGAATATAAGAGTTACCGCCCCCTACATTTCTCATCATGCAGGATTCGCAGCATCTCAGGAACAGACAACGGTGGACCGGCCACTGGAAGTTTGTAGGTAGGTACAGCATTTACTGTCTGGAGTATATACGAAATTGTAGCGAGTACACCCAGTAATGTGTACTTTCAGTGGTTGATACTATTTACGATATGTATTATTTAGAATTTTAACGTGCAGGAGGAAGGACTTCTGAATTCACATGCACAATTGTTTAGATATAACTGGGACATCAGCATGACCATATGAGCACAGAAAATGTATTATCAGATCTTTGAACTCTGTCTGATGCCACCCGTTCTAAACAGCATTAATCGAACTTTCTCATATCAGTTCTTCCTAGTGTATTTTATTAAGTGTGGTGGGTTTCCGCAGAATAAAGTTCCTGTACAACCATGGAATTTTTGCTTGTTTTCACGCAAGTATGCAGCACTCGTCAAATTCTGCAGGTGACACCCACAGAATCTTGCTCAACAAAACTGTGTGTGGGAGGAATGAGTCTGTTGATATACTTACGAATAACTCCAAAGCAAAACTAGCTGCTACCAAGTAGCTAATCTAGGCACACAACAAGATTGTTTCAGTTTAAATTTCATTCAAAACGTGATCGATCTGTGAAACTGTAATCCTGTGCTCCACTTTCCAACATCTCAGCACAATCATAGCCAGAAAATAGATTTTTATCTGTTTGTACAGTAGTCATAATACTCCATTTGTTCCTTTCGCTTCTAAACAACAATGTTTTCTTTTCTTGTCAACTAACACTGCCGTACAATTGGCAAATGGAAAATTAGTTGGGGTGAATTTTGAAGTACTAGGGGGCTATAAGCTTATGTATTACAGATTATATTAAAATGTATCGAAACACATGTAAGTGTCGAGTCTCTACAAGCATACATCAGCATAGTTAGAAATAGACGCAGTATATAACACATAAAATTTCGTTTTTATTTAATCAAAAGTGTAATAAGAACAAATGATATATTTCACTGAAATTCAGAATCTTGCCACACGAGTCATGTTGAAGCTGGCAGCAGGACTGGTGACAGAACGTGTGTTGTATCTGGCAGCAGGACTGGTGGCACAGCGTGTGCTGAATCTGGCAGCAGGACTGGTGGCACAGCGTGTGCTGAATCTGGCAGCAGGACTGGTGGCACAGCGTGTGCTGAATCTGGCAGCAGGACTGGTGGCACAGCGTGTGCTGAATCTGGCAGCAGGACTCGTGACAGGATGTGTGTTGTATCCAGCAGCAGGACTGGTGACACTGCGTGTGCTGAATCTGGCAGCAGGACTGGTGGCACAGCGTGTGCTGAATCTGGCAGCAGGACTGGTGGCACAGCGTGTGCTGAATCTGGCAGCAGGACTGGTGGCACAGCGTGTGCTGAATCTGGCAGCAGGACTCGTGACAGGATGTGTGTTGTATCCAGCAGCAGGACTGGTGACACTGCGTGTGCTGAATCTGGCAGCAGGACTGGTGGCACAGCGTGTGCTGAATCGGGCAGCAGGACTGGTGGCACAGCGTGTGCTGAATCTGGCAGCAGGACTGGTGGCACAGCGTGTGCTGAATCTGGCAGCAGGACTCGTGACAGGATGTGTGTTGTATCCAGCAGCAGGACTGGTGACACTGCGTGTGCTGAATCTGGCAGCAGGAGTGGAGGCACAGCGTGTGCTGAATCGGGCAGCAGGACTCGTGACAGGATGCGTGTTGTATCCAGCAGCAGGACTGGTGACACTGGGTGTGCTGAATCTGGCAGCAGGACTGGTGGCACAGCGTGTGCTGAATCTGGCAGCAGGACTGGTGGCACGGCGTGTGCTGAATCTGGCAGCAGGACTGGTGGCACAGCGTGTGCTGAATCTGGCAGCCGGACTGGTGGCACAGCGTGTGCTGAATCTGGCAGCAGCACTGGTGGCACGGCGTGTGCTGAATCTGGCAGCAGGACTGGTGGCACAGCGTGTGCTGAATCTGGCAGCCGGACTGGTGGCACAGCGTGTGTTGTATCTGGCAACAGGACTGGCAATAGGATGCATGCTGTAGCAGGCAATGGGGATGGCGGATGCTATTTGTGTGGAGGCTGACGGCGATGCTTTGGACACCAACTGCTCTAAAGATAATGAGGCTACACGGTATGTGGTTAGATAGGCTGCTGGTAGTGTAACTTCTGTCTTGCATGGCGATGAGGCTCGAAGAATTGCTCTTGTTGTGGGTGGCAACGCCACTTCAATTGTAGGTGCCGACGTCACTTGTGTCATGGCTGATGAGACATGTGTTGTGGATGGGGACGTGGCGGGAGATGCCATGTGTGTAGCAGCTGCTGGTTCAAGTTGTGTTGCGGATGGCAATACGGCTGGAGACTCCAGTTGTGTTGTGGCCTCCTTGGCCACTCCTGTTGTGGCTGGTGACGCGGCTGGTGCAACCACTTGTGGTGCAGCTGGTCGTTCAACTGGTACTGTGGATGGTGACGCAGGTGGAGACGCCTCTTCTCTTGTGGCTTCTGCTGGCTCTCCTCCTGTGTCCGGCAACGTGGCTGGCGACACCTGCAGTGTTGCAGCGGGCGGCGTGGCTGGTGACGCCGCTGTTGTTGCTAATGCTGGCTCCTGTGTGGAAAAGATATAATGGATGATGTTAAGACGTTGCTAAACGTGATCCATGTGATACAAATTGAGAGAAGAACTATTCACAATAATTTAGATCATTAAAGTAACATTAAATATTGCCAGTTCTTTGGTACATCTATTCAGTACATAATTAAATCGAATGAAAGTACGAATTATTTATAAATGCTGTATATATTGGTGTATGAATTATTCTCGTGCATTTTGTTTATCCAGGTTGGATCTTTAAGAGCCTGTTATTCTGAATAGTAATCTAAACATTAGCAAAACACTATCACTGCTCTACCTTCCACACAATGATACAGTCTCATTCACAACATGATGTCGTGATGTCTCCCATTCGCTCGATATGGACCATGCCTGTAAGTTCACTTCTGCACTTACGAGAAGAGACGCGAGGATGCGCATATTCACCTCGCAGGGTTTCATGATGGTCTGAGTCCCACAAACTTATACTGACGATCCAAAATAATATGACCGAATATTTAATATGGTGTTGGGCCGACTCAAGAATACAATACACAAGAGATTCTGGATGTCGCGGATTAGGTCTTTGTGCCTGTACCAGCAATCTGCTCTGTCGTCATATCTGCCACAGGTAGCCTCCAATCCTGCTCTGCAGTCCGCAAATGATTCCGACCGTTACGTACCGTGGTGAGGAGAGGACATCTAAGGTCTTATCGCCTACTACAGGTTTCACCGCCATTAAACCTCCTTTCATAGCTCACGACATCCAAACAAGTTAACCATTTGCCAACGATTGTCCCTAAGCACCTGACACAGCATACTACCCGTTCTCAGAGACGCTGGAGTCAGTGCATTTCCGAATTATCGACCCGTATCGTCGCTAGAATGATTCTTCATTTATTTCTGCTCCGTTTCCATACCTTCATTAGCGCGCCACGTATTCCCAAACCCACGAGGGAGGTTTCAGTGTTCAGATAGACAATGGGCATAATCTTTACGCTAATTAGAATAAAGCCACTATATAACATGTGATACTTACGTTTTCCTCATGATTTCCCACTATTACTCTTGGTCATTAGCTCCTTATTCGATTGATAAATTTACAAATACGTTTGACACCTAATGCGAGTGCAACTTTTAATTCCCATCGATGTATAAGGACTAACCACTTAACATGAGAACAGAGAATCCCGCAACTGAAGAAAATGACATTTCTTGACTCTTACAAATAACAGTAAAGTAGGTAACGCTCAGAACGTAGTCTGAAGGAAGTAGCAATTCAGAACACCACTTTTTATCCCAGACACTAGCTAAGAAAGATTGCCAAGGTTTCACTAACTACCTATTAGTACGTGCACATGTGATAGATGAAAATAGCGCTTTTAAATCAAGTAGTCTGCTCCGCCGATGACTCTCAGAAGGCAAGCACCACGGCGCCCCTCACCTCCATGCTGTCCTGTGGGTGGCCAGGGGCGGTCTTCTCCTCCGGCGGGTCGTCTGCCTCTCTCCCCTCCCCAGTGGTACAGCAGGGCAGCCACCGGCGGAACCGGCGAAACATCTTCTGCAGGAAAGAAACACACTAAATATTGTCTGACGTGTGTGTGAACGCGGAGCTCTTTCAACGCATCACACTTGGAGTAGGCGATAAAGCAAAGTTGTAACGGTTGTAACGTACCAGTCCAATTACACAGGTAGATGGGTCGATGGATAATTATTCTGTTACGTAGCATGAAACAGTATTATGTGAACTTCAACCGGGATTACATTAAAGAAGGTATCTCGAGCCACCACCTACTACCTATTTACCTCGCACATTTGTTTCGAAAGAAAAAAAACAGTTAGTGGATAGGCTTCAGTTCAGGAAAAATGTATGGAATTTTGATATAGCTTGATAATCCTTGATTAATTCTGCAGGAGAATCAGATTGTTAAGTACTCTTAAATATATTAAAAATCATACACGTCTGATCTAATCTGGTCTGCGAAAACGTTGACATGGAACCGTATTAGTACAGGAGGATTCACTGAATGTCAGCAACGGCATTTCTTCTAGGATTAAATCTTAAAAATGGAAGCACACGAACAAACGTGTATTTAACAGGAAAACCTTAATTTACCGTAGATTGTTTGTACCGAATATTGCCGGTAACACCGACTCAAAAACATATATGAATTTCACGATCATTTTAAATCAGAAGTGCCGTGGAAGATATGGATTACGCACACACACATATTAAGAATAACTATTCATACACAGAAATAAGTCGCTTAATAATTTAATAAATGAAACATCTAAATTGGGTTAGGGTGAGAACAGCCAATATGGTCGAATATTTTAATAGAAAATTATTTCAAAATTAACACAAAATTCGCTAGTCGGCTATGAAAACAATGAATCCGAACTACGATCTATGTTTTTCAAACGAGTATGATGTATTGGCCTACCTCTACGAGCAACTGTTTTGTCTGAAAGCATATCGTGTGTGTCTTGTATTATTGTGTGTATCTTGTACTATTTCCTAAGCAGTTGTAGCAGCTTTATGTGTCATCTTGGACTACTTAATGTAGTTCGTTCCTGTGTTTGCGAAATTGATGTCTGTCTAACGGCGGACAAGGACAGAAAGGACCACTTATTACATACCTGTTCCGAAGAACTGATGTCCGGCTGGAAAAGTGGACGTTTAGGCTTCTTCTCAGGTAGTAATACGAAGCTTTCACAACTTTCTTCTTTAAGTTAACTGTTAAGTTACGGTTTTTTCAGAACACCTCGAGACAATACTAGAGCGCACGAGAACTATTCGAACTCGCAATGTTCCTGAGCAACGGCACAGATCGCTTCAAGCGACACTGCATTGTTGACAGACAACCCAGACAACGATACATGCAGTGTTAACTGACTGCGTCTTACAGTTGCTACACAATATTTCAGTGTCCATATATTACAGCATTTTGATAATCGTGTCTCATTTGAACATAAGTGTAATTTAAGGAGTGAAATATCTAAAGGCAAAAATTATTGCTTCAAATACGAAATATGCCAATGCGATTTCCGAATATACCTTTACTTCTACATCATACTCCGTGCGTGAAAAATTTCATTCTTTCACCTACTGAACTACAGAACAACTTTTACGTGACTTTAAGTAGTCATATTCACGACCATAGAAAATATGTTTGTCAATTTTTGTAGTAATGTATTGCCTTATGCTATTAAAAGATTCCTTTATAGAGTAGGATATTAATAGCTGTAGTCAACGGCAGAGGAGGAGCCTAGATGTCTTATAATGTATTTGTATCTAATTGCATACAAGACAGTGTTCTACAAAATGTTAGCAACTTGTTACTACAGACGTACGCTGTCACACGGGAAACCTACGGCCAGTTTGCCTGTGAGCCCAGCTTATTGTGTCGCTGTGGTTACTCAAGTACGAAAGCTGATTTCATTCTTATCCGAGTGTGATCGACGCAGTGTGTTCGGGAAGCAAGAGGAATTAAAGCGGTTCACTCTTCTGATATTAGAACAGTAACTGCAATTCTCTCTTTCCTGTTGGTAGTACTATGTTCTTTCAACTGAAATTTATATATGTGGGTTGCGAAATATTCAGTAAGATTAATTCGAATGTTGGTGCTAATGCTTATGTTCAGACATAACATAGGAAGTGACTATGAGAAGGCTAGATAAACTCAGAGGAGAAAATTGCTATTTCACAATGATGGCGCCAGCAGTTTCACAAGTTTCCGATGTGAAAGGTACTGCCACCCACCGGCTCACATTTACAAATTTATTGATACAAACAGGCTTACACGTTTTGATGAAGGTTTCTCCAGGGGAGACAGTAATGAGCAAATGATGCATGAGACAATGTTACGTCATGTAGATCAATATAATACTGTCCCTGTTTTCTATATTTTCCCTTCTCGTATCAGAGAGTACTTCACTGGCTATCTTCACAGCACTAAATAATACGCATAAAAAGGGAAAAAAATGAGGATCATATACCGTGAAATGAGATGATCTTCGACTCCAGTGATGCCCGTCCCCCCATACTTCGGTCTGTCTTTGACGCAGCTCACTACTGAGAAATGCTCTCACAATTTACATGATGGTACCACTTAGGTGGTACTGCGTCATGTTCGAAAATGAAATACTAATAAAGCCAGATCCGCGGTATTTTGCTAACAAAATTACTGTAATATTCTTCTCTGAAAAAAGAACGGTCCGTAATCGTGTTATCGAATAACGGCACAAAGCACATGAAGTTTCGGGGAGCCTCTATAAGGCTAGTCTATGTTTCTGTGTGCCCATATTTTTACGTTGTATCGCTACACTTCTATTGTTGAATGGAGTTTACCCTCATCACTGAACACTAAACCTGAAAGGACATTGTTATCTTCCATATCAACGCACAGACCGAATTTACAAATCTGTAAACGTTGTTTAGTGCCATCAGAATGGCTTGTTTGCAATTGAATGCTGTATTGCGTGAAACTCAAATATCGTCGCAAATCACGCCATACGGAATGAGGAACAGTTAATTTCTGATTGTTACGCAGACTAAACTGCTACGAATCACATTTAAAATAAGAAAGGAATAAATTAGAATTATACTTAATACTCTGATAATACACTCTACGCCTTGGGGATGCGTACAGGGCGGTCCTCTCACAGACAAAAAGAGTCTCGAAGTGATGGCACAAATCGTAGGATCGCTTTAGTAATGCAATATGCGATACCGCATTCTTGGAGAAAACCACGTTGCACCGTCGTAAATGAATAGTTCCGGCTGAAAGGGAGAATGTAATACGCTGTTTGTTACCTGTTATCTCTATCTTGATTCCTCGCTTGTTGGGTAATGGACGAGCGAACGTACGAGTTAGGTTCTCGAAGGAGAATTCCTGCTGCAAGTACATGAATCGGCAACTTATAGTAGTCACCAATGTACACTTTTAGCTTCGAAGTGGAAGTTAAATTTCATCCCAAGTTTCTATATTGATTCGTGTAATAAATAGAGAGCACTGGAGTCGAAAAAATATTGTGTTACAGCCCTCGGTCTGTGTGCATAATAGCTTCTACAGCGTTAACAAACGGAATTTTAATTCCGAAGATAAATTAAAAAAACACAGCACCATAGATAATAACAGAGCGCGTGAAAATGCATCTATCAGCGAGCAGAGAAAAAAGAAAGTAGATCGCATCACAGTATTCAGGTACGCAAAGCAAGGGGTACTGGATGATTTACTTAAGCTTTTAGGAAACCATTCCTGAAAATCTGTAAATGTAGCTACGTACCTGCTCTTAACATGAACTCAATGACCATGCGTTTCATTGTCATCACTTAAGGTCGTGGAAGGTATATGTGCTGGGAATCAAGAGACTAACGGAATGGACCACTGCGACCATATTCTTAAATAGTAGTATTATGCATAAGTGTTGTGGTAAAAAAATGGGAAGTGCACATCATTTTCTCTGCTATCACAGCTCTGCACTGACATTGTATCACCAGGAAATTACTTTTCTTCCGCGGTGAAAACAATTTTTACTTTTCATGCGTCACTAGGAAATTTGTACCCCGATTGCTTTTTAAGTAATAACCGGAAATCATATTTCCTGTTAGTAATATCTTTAAGAAGAAGTAAAAGCCAAATTCTTTCTTTTTAGCGTGCATCTTCTCCATCCTCTTTCGCCCACTACATTACTATATTTCACACATACAGCAACGATCTCAAGTAGATAATTTCAGTACTCTGTACTGAGACAGAAGTTGCTCATCAGAACACGCGAGACATAATACGATATCTTTCTACCTCCCCTACTCTTCACATGCGGGACAGCTCGTTAAACAACAGTACTTCTTCCAGTTCGGATAGCTGGTAATTTTAACGTTTTTATTTCCGTTACGCCAGATGGGTGACTAGCTGCCTACAGTTATGTAGCTCGTCCTTCTTTTATTACAACTCATTCGTTATAACATACGAAAAAACACTCCGTCTTCAGGCCACAAGTGGCCCATCGGGACCATCCGACCGCCAAGTCATCTTCAATTGAGGATGCGAATAGGAGGGACACGCGGTCAGCACACCGCTCTCCCGGTCGTTATGATGGTTTTCTATGACCGGAGCCGCTAGTATTCGGTAGAGTAGCTCCTCAATTGGCATCACGAGGCTGAGTGCACCCCGAAATAACATACGAAGCCTAGATGTTATTCATCTCCTGGTCATCGTGAGCAGCAGCAAGTTGTGGTACCTTCCGGCTCCCCTCGATGTAGCCCGCCCAAAGCCACGAAGAGGCAGACCACTTTATATCTCCCAGGTTCTCAATTTGTTTGGGAATTACTTCTTTTGATTACAATTTTACATAAAAATGTTGTTTATAATTTTGGTTTGGATATAATAAAATAAATAAATATAAAATTAATCTAGGATGGGAATCTCACATCAATTATTAAGACGCGTAAGGAGGTTAAAGAAATATAGGTCATAGGAAAGAACAAATACGGAGAAAGGGAAAGAGACGACCGATTATGTCTCTAACCGAGCCTGCGACTTCGGGATGCCTTCGAGTCTTGCAGTTTTGGTTCGAACTATTTCTTCTAAAGCTACTTAGTTACGTACTATAGATACTATTTACAATACGGGAAGATCTGTGTACTTGTTCAGTGTCACGTGTTTTCGAATGTAAATTATTAGCTAAGTTGTTAGTATTACTTCAACTGTTTCCTCGATATAAATTGACGTTGTGTACGCAATGCCGTATGTGTTTGTTAATTGTTATCTGTGTTGGTTAAATCAGGAGTGCTGCAATACAGATTTTACATGTCAGTGAAGGTATAATGATCGCGAGATCGTTATAATAATTACGTTTACTATACTAAATACAATTAATGAAGGTTTTACATATTTATTGCGACTAATGACCACAAAACTGTTAATGCTATTGTACTATTCTAATTGCCACGTTATCCTAAATCATGTATAGTGTTGCCTATGTTCTGTGTCCTTCATGCATTGACTGTGAAACATAATCATTTATTAATATCCACTTACCTCTGTTCCTGATACGCTGTGTCATACCACTATCGAGACGTAAGTGTTTCATGTTCCGCCGCGTGCAGGTGACAGTGAAAAGAGTTCGGCTGAAGGTGTAATTAGGGCAGCGAGAGTTACACTTCTGACGGTCAGTGAGTGTGTCCTGTCTCCGAGATCAGGGAAGGGATAATAATAGCACAATCAGCAGATACTTAAGAAAACTGCTGGATCAGTAGTGGGAATAATGTGCGTAAAATGATATCAGCAACTCGTCACTACACATGAATGCAAACAACTGATTAATTACCAAAAATGGCTCCAATGGCTCTGAGCACTATGGGACTTAACATCTGTGGTCATCAGTCCCCATATGTAGTACGTAGAGCAGAAGGCTATGTTTAGGAGTTCATTGTTAGCCACAGGGGCACTCTGTTTGCTGGCCGAGGTTTACCTTCCACGAAGGTCCTTTAGGTACTGGCCATATCCTACAAAAGAAATGCACCATGGCTGGACGGCGGTGTACATGGTGAATTTTCAGCTCTACTCGCACGTTGTGGAAAAAAGAGTAAAATCTAGAGCCGTTAACACTGGTTACCCACTCCGCCGCCACGCATTCACTCGTCACTGCTCCAGCTGCTCCTTGTCCCTTAAATCATGATCCGCAATTTCCATTATTTTGTCTACTTTTCCTCTCTGCAGGCAGTGTATCTAAGCTCGCTGACAGATTGTTAAGTCACTCGGGTATGTTCCGAGCACCACGCATAGTGCCTCCACTGGCGTTGTGCTTAAATCCCCTGTCAGTCTCAGCAGAACAGTTCTTTGACGTCATGTAACAAGGTTGTGTTAGTTATGAGAGAGAGGCAGTGACCATGTGCACGCCGCTAAATATTCCACGGATCCTCAAAACATGCACTATGTGATCAAAAGTATCCTGACACCCTGAAAAACACGTTTATCGTATTAGGTGCATTGTGCCGCCACCTACTCACAAGTACCCCAGATCAGCGACCTTAGTAGCCGTTAGACATCGTGAGAGAGCAGAATGGAGCGCTTTACGGACTTCGAACGTGGTTAGGTTATTGGGTGTCACTTGAGTCATACGTCTGTACGCGTGATTTCCACACTCCTCAACGTCCCTAGGTCCATTGTTTCCGATGTGATAGTGAAATGGAAACATGGAGGGACACTTACAGCACAAAATGTGTAGGCCGATCTCGTCTGTTGACTGACAGTATCTTGTGGTATGGCTTACATAGGTCAAACCACACGCATCGTGAAAGAACCCTGCACTGAACATCAACGTGACACCAGCCTTTTGCAGCCAAGCAAGTCCGCTATTGCTGTACATTGTATTTCTACTGGACATTCAATGGAATATGGAAAAACCATGATTTTGTCCACAGCAACGTCTTTCTGGGACTCCATTATTAAAGAATCCGTAGAAATCTGTTAAACCGTGACAGCGGCTACCAACTGGACAGTGCATGGAATCCCATCATCTCCACGATTTGCTCAAATCGAAGACGACAGAGTGCGTCGACGGCCGTGGCAAACAGCAACGCAGAGGGCGACTGAGTTATGCTATTCCACCAGCGAGGGCGCTGCCGACAGGCATTGTGGTTCAACTATCAAGTTTTCGACGCATGCGCAGAACAGTTACAGTACGCTGTATATTGCGAAACGCAGGACGATTTCGTTAGTCTGCGACAGCTCACCTGAAGATGACTGGCAGGTGCCCAGTTGAAATATCGTGCGAAGTATTGACCGACGACCGGCTGCATATCAGCAGGGGACTGTTGAGGCTGGTTGAGACTCTGTAATGGTGTGCGGTGAGTGCAGTTGGGGTGATGTGGGATCCTTGATGCGTCTAGATACGACGTTGACAGGTGTCACGTACGTAAGCATTCTGTCTTATCACCTGCATCCATTTATGTCCATTGTGCGTTCCTACGGACTTGGGCAATCCCAGCAGGAAAATGAGACACTCCACACGTCCAGAATTGTTATAGAGTGGCTCAAAGATCACTCTTCTGAGTTTTAACCTTCTGCTGACCACCACACTCCGCAGACATGAAAATTATTGTGCATATCCGGGATGCCTTGCTACTAGCAGTTCAGAAGAGATCACCACCCCCTCGTAGTCTTACAGATTTATGGACAGCCCTGCAGGATTCATGGTGTCAATTCCCCCCAACACTACTTCAGACACGTCACGTCGTGTTCCGACACTTCTGAGTGCTCGCGGGGGCCCTGTACGATATTAGGCTGGTGTAGCAGTTTCTTTAGCTCTTCTGTGTAAGAAATGCAACTGTTTCTAAGACGCCGTTCATCAATGAGCGTATTAACGGGGTTCCACTTACGCTTCCAACTGGGCAGGGCTTCAGCAGCTACGCTGTTAAATTCTAATTCTTACGTCCGGTCTTTTTGATATACGATTTACGATATACGATTCCGTTTATTTTGTGTCTGATTTTGTGCCTTATCAACGGCTGAATTGTGTTTACCAGGAATATTGTGCCCTTTTCACTCGGGACTCAAGAAGGCTGCTAATTACGTTGTGCGTATGCCATAAAAATCGACGGCGTGACCCCGTTTTTTCCGTGCGAGGAATGTAAAACTTCGCGCGCAAGTGAACGCCGGCCATTTTTCAGCGATATTTGGAGCATCTTACCCAACGAATTCGCTGTTATATCAATCACCTCGACGAGACTGTCGTTACCAGTCGCACCAGCGAACACCATCTTCACAAACATCGTCTTTTGTTTCAGACATCGTGTGCCGTAGGACTAAAGTAATATTTGGGAAAAACATATTTCTTGCCACCCTGTATAGAATACATTGGACATCTTATTTCTTGTCGGGCGATTCAGCCGACCGGCAGTCACACGCCGCCTATTACGGCCCTTTCGCCCCACGAATATGTGAGGGTTCCAGGCATTCTAAGGCAAAGTCGCGTATTGCCACATGTACCTTCTACAAGCAGCTTGGTTTCATTTCCTTGACGTCAACCGCTTAAGGCAGGTGCAGCGTTCGAGTGAACTCCTGCCTGAGACCACGCAATCCAGACCTTGAAGAACGTCCACCGTTCTGCCTCGTGTTTGACCACTATCAGCTGGTGCTCCAATTTGTGATTGCAACTGACCCTTCGCAGTATGGTGTGGAGCTAGTATCGTAGTGACGTTGTGCAAATGACTCATAATAGCCCATTAGTTTTCTGTCAAAGACACTTAATGATGGACAGAAGAATTGTTCTCAAATAGAGAAGGATGCGCTTGTTATTACGTATCCTATCAAGAAGTATTATATGTTTCTCTACGGTGTCAAGTCTCATTTGGTGTCTGATCACAAGCCCCTAGTGTCGCTAGACCCGTGGCACACTTCCCGTAAAACACAAGCCATAGACTTCAGAGTTGGGCCCTGTTCCTTAGTAGATCTAATTATGGTATTAATTTCCGCAAGTAGCTTATCATTCATACGCAGTCGCCCTTTCGCCTTTACAGATGGGATCTGACGCTGGTTTCGATCAGGATCATGTTCTTTGCTTATACCTCGACGAGATGGCTTGGCGCACTGTGTATAGATTCTCTATTACAAGTTCTTACATTGCTCAAGCCGTCGCCGTCGACTCCGTTCTCCATTCAATTTAGGCGATATGTTCCGGAAGAAGGTCCACAAATCCCATCCACAATCATTGTCTGTTCAGACACAGACACGCGCTCGTCTATGGCGATTTTTTATTGCCCCAGTGAAAGGCTGTTCTGCAAGAGGTCGTTAGGTTTTCTCTCGGCACGGCATTATTCACCTTTTGCATAAGGATCATTGCGACATCTCATCCACCAAGATGTTGGCTAGTCACCATGTCTAAAGCTTTGAATTAATCACGAATTTTAACATTTAATCACTCCTTTATCTAAATACGCAGTATATCAGGCCTCTCCCCGGCAAAGCTATGCACCATGGTCTGGGCTGTCAGCCTTTTGAGTGGGTCCGTGTAGACTTCACAGCCAGATTTCATATTTCTGTGTCATATTGGGTGTTAATTATGGAATTTCTAATACTGTTTTGAAGTGTCATCGAGCCAAGGGTGGCGTAGCAGGGCGCAAGTTTTTGCACCATTATCGAAGAAGGCTGTAGGCACTTTGAGCCAGATTTCATACTTCTGTGTCGTATTGGGTAATAATTATGGAATTTCGAAAAAGTGATCCTTTAATTCCATTGCACAGTGTATTTTGCCATACTGACCTGTGTTGATTAACTTACGGGTGAGTTTTGATCTTTTAAGGACACTGAGTACCAGCAGTAATTTGCAATTAGTTTCAGTAACTATCATTACGATCTATGGAATTTCGAAAAAGCGATCCTTTAATTCCATTGCGCAGTGTATTTTGCCATACAGACCTGTGTTGATTAACTTACGGGTGAGTTTTGATCTTTTAGGGACAATGAGTACCAGCAGTAATATGCAATTTGTTTCACTAACTATCATTCCGATCCCACCCTGTTCAAGATTAATGTTATTCAGCTGCATTTTACCTTGAAAATATTTCCACGGCTTACGAAATACAGTAGACGTCGGGCTATTGGTGCTGACAGTGGCAAAAGTGGACCCTATTTAATATACTTCCGATAAAATGAAGTCTATCACTAGATTCTCTTCCTGGATCATTTCGGGTCTTGGCTCATATTGTAGGTGAATTCCGGCCCTACATTTGTTCAACAAGTTCACTAACTTGGATTTGTTACTATTGATCATAGCTGCTTTTGTTGGACAGTAAGTGTTCAGTAAATGTTGTGAGTGCTATGTCTGGTCTTGTGTCGACACGAATATGTTCAAGTCATCTTCAGTCACTGTAAATACGATTTTCTTTAGTAATAAGGTCAGGTCTGGGAATGTGTTTTTAACTTTCGTTACCAGAAGTTCGAACGCAGTTGCGTGTAGGCCCGGCGACAGTGCGTACCACCGACGGAATCACCACTTCATATGGTATGCCCCAGTTAGTTATCCACTGATCGTGATTTTTTGACTGAGCCCCCCGAAAGATGACTCTCACAAGTGGTGAATATTTGTTGCAGGTGCCTAATTTCCGTACTGCTTTTAGCATAAATCCGAGAAAGATTCCATAGAAAGCATTCGAAAAATAAGCTGATATCACGCACCACGTTTTTTCACAAATCTCCGTGGTGCCTGTTACGTCATGGTATTCATTCACTGTGTGTGCTGCGGAAGTGTGGTAATCACGTTTTTCGTTACGATCCTTCTTCACAGCTGGAGCTAATAATAGTTGGCTGGTTTTAAAGTGGGAGGAGGGACCAAACTGCTTGGTCATTGGTCCCGGCTATTATAGCGTATTCGGCAATCATCATACCTACGGGCCTAAACAATTCGCCGCTAAAAGGATCTCTCTACGTGGTCATCCTCTGCAGCAAGCATCTTAGTGTCTCTTCGATTATCGAAACCCCGCTGATGACGGCTCAAAGTGAGAAAAGTTTAATGCGCCTGCCAGAATTAAAATACAGTTCACCAAGAAAAGTCGCGTTTTTATTTGCAAAACAAATGATTCTATGATCGTTGGTGGGTCTATCTTGGCTAGCGATGTAATGGATCTCTCGTGGAATCTTATAGGGAGCTGTTAAACTTTCGCCAGACCATTCAATAGTTTATGCTGGTCGTAGGTTGTGTTCCAAAAATGAACAGCATAGAGACAGTAGTGATGAAACTTTCTGCAGGACTTGACCATCATTTTGCAGGGCAATGCTCAAGCATGTACAGTGCAAGCAGTTAGTGATTTGTTTGACTGATGGGGCTGCTAAGTGCTATACCACCTACTGCACACCCCGGACTTAAGCCCTCATGAGTGTAACTCGATTTGTAAACTGAAGGACACACTTCACGGCATTCTATTCAGAACTGCTACAAATTCGTCGGGAAATAGACGACACCGCTCGAACCGTCATCACAACTGGCACTGCTAAGAGTATCCTACGACTTCCACATAGCTGGCAACGGGTTATACACATTGCTGCTGACTACCTTGAAGGTTAGGAAAACTTTGAAACGCGTATCTGTTTAGTACGAGCTGTGAATAAATAGTTACCAGTATTAAAACACTACACACATGGGACTCTAGTCGCGTTGACACACAAGTGAGGTAACGTGGCAGTCATCCACAGACTGAGCGGTCGTCGTGTCTTCACACTGTAGAAGGAAGACCGGCGGGTGACACACCGCCGCAATCCACAGGTGAGGGCCCAGTTGCCGCCATCTCCTCAAACGCCTGTGAGATCATATACCGCTCCTGCATCTGCTCTTCCTTCCTCATCACCGCACTCGACAGCCCTTCCGCAGATTTTGCCCCCATATGATACCAGGCCTCACTCACACTCCACTGTTCATACACCCCTGGAAAATGAAATAAGAACACCGTGAATTCATTGTCCCAGGAAGGGGAAACTTTATTGACACATTCCTGGGGTCAGATACATCACATGATCACACTGACAGAACCACAGGCACATAGACACAGGCAACAGAGCATGCACAATGTCGGCACTAGTACAGTGTATATCCACCTTTCGCCGCAATGCAGGCTGCTATTCTCCCATGGAGACGATCATAGAGATGCTGGATGTACTCCTGTGGAACGGCTTGCCATGCCATTTCCACCTGGCGCCTCAGTTGGACCAGCGTTCGTGCTGGACGTGCAGACCGCGTGAGACGACGCTTCATCCAGTCCCAAACATGCTCAATGGGGGACAGATCCGGAGATCTTGCTGGCCAGGGTAGTTGACTTACACCCTCTAGAGCACGTTGGGTGGCACGGGATACATGCGGACGTGCACTGTCCTGTTGGAACAGCAAGTTCCCTTGCCGGTCTCGGAATGGTAGAACGATGGGTTCGATGACGGTTTGGATGTACCGTGCACTATTCAGTGTCCCCTCGACGATCACCAGTGGTATACGGCCAGTGTAGGAGATCGCTCCCCACACCATGATGCCGGGTGTTGGCCCTGTGTGCCTCGGTCGTATGGAGTCCTGATTGTGGCGCTCACCTGCACGGCGCCAAACACGCATACGACCATCATTGGCACCAAGGCAGAAGCGACTCTCATCGCTGAAGACGACACGTCTCCATTCGTCCCTCCATTCACGCCTGTCGCGACACCACTGGAGGCGGGCTGCACGATGTTGGGGCGTGAGCGGAAGACGGCCTAACGGTGTGCGGGACCGTAGCCCAGCTTCATGGAGACGGTTGCGAATGGTCCTCGCCGATACCCCAGGAGCAACAGTGTCCCTAATTTGCTGGGAAGTGGCGGTGCGGTCCCCTACGGCACTGCGTAGGATCCTACGGTCTTGGCGTGCATCCGTGCGTCGCTGCGGTCCGGTCCCAGGTCGACGGGCATGTGCACCTTCCGCCGACCACTGGCGACAACATCGATGTACTGTGGAGACCTCACGCCCCACGTGTTGAGCAATTCGGCGGTACGTCCACCCAGCCTCCCGCATGCCCACTATACGCCCTCGCTCAAAGTCCGTCAACTGCACATACGGTTCACGTCCACGCTGTCGCGGCATGCTACCAGTGTTAAAGGCTGCGATGGAGCTCCGTATGCCACGGCAAACTGGCTGACACTGACGGCGGCGGTGCACAAATGCTGCGCAGCTAGCGCCATTCGACGGCCAACACCGCGGTTCCTGGTGTGTCCGCTGTGCCGTGCGTGTGATCATTGCTTGTACAGCCCTCTCGCAGTGTCCGGAGCAAGTATGGTGGGTCTGACACACCGGTGTCAATGTGTTCTTTTTTCCATTTCCAGAAGTGTATTTATAGCTCTCCGAAAATTTATAGGCAACCAAGCAATGCAAGCCAGTTGGACGGAATATCAGTAATCACACGGCTATAACACATAAAGTGAGACTGGCCTAGACGCTCGCAGCAGCTCACTGGAGACGACTATTACCTTACAGATGTGGACATAGTTATCACAAAATACAGATGTGTGGCTATTTAATATGGAAACATATCTCCAGTGTGCAGGGAAACGCTAGTGGTATTATAAACAAAGGCAACACTTAGATGATTTACTATTATTACTACTGTCTCAGTTGCACATATTCACTCTGGATTACCGCTGGAAAGAATCATTAACGCACTACCACAATATTTGTACAGTTGCATAATATTTCAGATAATGTGGCATCCATTATTAATGACACGGTTTCCAAACGTGAACGATCTCAGACTGAAGGCTAGAGATATATGAATAATTTATATGTCAAACAGGAGCACGAGAGTTAAAAAATTTACTGGTAAGCATTTTATTACTTTTATTAAGTTTCCTGGGACTTCAGTTGGTGCTGTGGGAGGTTTATGTGGAGATAAATGATTAATAGCCAACTTAATTTAAGGATTACACAAGGGCTATTCGGAAAGCAAGTTTCAGTAGGTTGTTAAATAGAAACTACAGTGAAGATAAAAAATGTTTTATGGGCAACAGTTAGATAAACCTTCCAGCTACTACTCTACACAGTGGCCGCTACGACTGACACATTTGTCATAGCATTGTAGCAGTTTTCCACAATACCGTCGTCATAGAAGGCCGCAGAATGTGTTTCCTGCCAATTCTCTATGCTGATCTGCAGCTTGTTGTCCACGACAAAATCTTGCCTTTACAGCCAATGGCTCATGTGAGCAGAAATGAAACACAGAAGTAGCCAAGTCCCTGCTGTATGGTGGGTGATCAAACACTTCCCATCAAAATTGCTGCAGGAACGTCCTCATTGCCCCTGCAGTGCGAGGCGGCGAAACGTCGTAAAGAAGGAGACGCATTACGATAACGCTGTGTGGGCTGCATGAAATGAGGCGAAATCTCTCACTGGCACTCATACTTGGAGGAAGACGCTGTTTTCTAGGCATCTTTAGGTGCTCACTGTGTGCAGAGAACTGAAAAGATCGAAGTGACGCGAACGTTGGGCAGATCTATGCAAAGCTTCATCAAACTTTCACTGTGGTTTTCATTTCACGATCAATCTGACCATACTTTCCGATTAGCCCTCTCAGAACGCAATACATCGAACTCTCTTCCACATGGTATTCGGTTTCCATATGCATATATTTAGCAGGAATCGGAGAGGTGTCAAGGTTCATTTTTAAAATTCTCAATAAAACTGGGTGGGAACCGTCGAGGGTTTTTCGAACTAGATGTCTTAGTGGGACCCTTTGCCATTTTTTAAAATGGGGAATTTTATGGGACTTAACTGCTAATGTCATCAGTGCCTAAACTCATCACTACTTAATCTAAATTATCCTAAGGACAAACACGCACACACATGCCCGAGGGAGGACTCGAACCTCCGCCGGGATCAGCCGCACAGTCCATGACTGCAGTGCCCCAGAACGCTCGGCTAATGCCGCGCGGCTTTGTCATTTTAATCACGCGTATGTCAACATCGCGTCTCCGCCACACCCCTCCCCACCCTCAAACCAAATTTTGTCCCTGTTGGTTCCAATCTGCAAACGACAGTAAAAATTCGGTGGGGCAACCACGTTCAAGGGGAATACTACGCCATATAGCCTTTAGGGAATGGTTGTAACTTGCTGGGCTGTCAGCAATATCAGCGTCTCCCGTCGCTCATTGCATTTAGAACTGTCATTTTCCACCGCGATATGGGTGGGAGTCATCGCCCCCAGGAAAGATGGTTTCATTGACGCGCTTTATGCAACCCCTGCGGCCTTCGTTTTAATTCTGAGCGACGGTGTGTCTGAAATGCGTTCCTCGGCCTACCACGAGAAAAGTCCGTGATATCAGTTATAGGTGTCACGGTTGTGACCTCTATCTCAATGGCGTCAAATGAAAGACTGAGACGTTCAATGAGGCAACGCTCAGAAATGTGGTGAAATTTGGTGCGGATGTAACATCATTAAACCATCTTGCAGCTCATACGAATTTCTGAGCTGCGGCCAGTTTTGAAGTATCATTGAGCCAGGATTAACTTCGCAGGGCGCCAGTTTTTACCGAAGACGGCTGTAGGTACTTTGAGAAAAGTCTCTAATTTCTGTGACGTAGCGGGTGTTAATTGTGGAATTTAGAAAAAGTGATCCTTTAATTCTATTGCACATTGAATTTTGCGATACTGACCTGTGATGATTGACTTCTGGCTCATCTGCTGTTAGAAGTATACTTATCAGGTTGGTAAGGCTGAATTTTGATCTTTTATTGACAATGAGTATCAGCAGTCATTTGCAATTTGCTTCAGTATCTAACATTCCGATCCCACCCTCTTCAAAGTGTAATGTTATTGTGCTGTATTTTACCTTGAAAATATTTCCACGGCTTACGAAATACAGTAGACTTCTGGCTATTGTCTCTGGCAATGGCAAAAGTGGACTCTATTTAACACACTTCCGATAAAATGAAGTCTTTCACCAGTTTGTCTTCCTGGATCATCTGGGGACTTGGCTTATAATGTAGGTCAATTCTGGCCCTAAATTTCTTCACCAATTTCATTATCTTAGTTTTGTTACTATTTATCATGGATGCTATTGCTGGACTGTACGTTTTCAGTATATGTTGTGAGTGCTGTGTCTGGTCTTATGTCGACACGAATACCCTCGAATCATCTGCAAACACTCTAAATACGATTTTCTTTCGTAATAAGGTGAGGGCTGGGAACGAACTTTTAACTTTCGTTACCAGAGGTTCGACCGCAGTTGCCTGTAGTGCCGCCGACAATCGGCACCACCGAGGGAATGACCGCTTCACATGGTACGCCCCAGTTAGTTATCCACTGACCGTGATTTTTTGACTGGGCCCCTCCAAAGATGACTCTCACAAGTGGTGAGTATTTGTTGCAGGTACCTAACTTCCTTACTGTTTTAGCGGAAATCCGAGCAAGATTCCACAGAAAGCTTTCGAAAAATAAACTGATACCACGCACCATCTTGTTTCACATATGACCGTGCCTGTTTCGTCATGGCATTCATTCAAGGTGTGTGCTGCTGAGGTGTGGTAATCTCGTTTTTCATCACGATTTTTCTTCACTTCTCGGGCTATTAATGGTTGGTTGCTTTTAATGACGGGGGTAGACCAAATAGCTAGGGTAGTCATCCTCTCAGCAAACATTATTGAGTCTGTTCGAAAATCGGGATTCCACTGATGACGACTTAAAGAGAAAAAAGCTAAATGCATCTGAGAGAAATTAAATACAGGTCACCAAGAAAAGGCACTTTTTATTTGAAAAAAAAAAAGATTCTATGATAGTTGGCGGGTCTTTCTTGGCTACCGATATGAGAGATCCCTCCTGGAACCCTATAGTAAGCTGTTGGACTATCCACGAATCATTCCATACTTTATTTAAACTGGTCGTAGTTGTGTTCCAAAAATGAACAGCTTAGAGACTGAACTGAAGACACTTTCTGCAGGACCTGAACAGCATTTTGCAGTGCAATGCTCGAGCACGTACAGTGCAAGCTGTTACTGATTTGTTTGACTGATGGGGCTGCTAAGTGTTATACCACCTACTGCACCCCCCGAACTTGAGCCCTAGTAAGTTCAACTCGATTTCTAAACTGAAGGACAAACTTCACGGCATTCGCTTCAGGACTGCTACAAATTTGTCGAGCAATAGACCACGCCGCTCGAACTCTAAACACAACTAGCGCTGCCAAGAGTATCCTTGGACTTCCACATCGCTGGCTACGGGTTATACACAATGCTCGTAACTACTTTGAAAGTCAGTAAAACTTTGAAATGCGTATCTGTTTTTTACGAGCTGTAAGTAAATAGTTACCACTGTTACTCTTTCAGCCCTCGTAATAACACTTCCGTGAATAGTTAGCTGGCAGAAGTGTTGTCCGCTTCTGCCAGCACGTCAACAAAATTAATTTGAAAAACTGGTTCGAGGGTCTTATCTATGTCTACTGCAGCATACAACTCATGGAAATGTTGCAGCAATGCGCTTTTGATATAAGAGTGCTGTTACGTTGCCTCATTTCGTATTTTGTGTTCTTTTTTATTTTTTGTTTTGTCCTCTACCGTGTTAGGATTAGGTGGTACAGTTATTTATTTTCCTCTTGGATAATACTGTCACCTCCAGATCTCATATTAAGAGCTTCTAGTTTTCTTCTCTGCATGCACATATGCTTTGTATCTGTTAGTGATTATGTCTCGTGTGTCTTGGTACAATTCTCAGAGGCATATGAAATAAAATTCTTCTCACTTTTACTGTGACCATATTGTCTTCCCAATCTGCGTAGTTTGCATTTTGCATGCTCCATCCGCCAGTTTAATCTGCGGGGATATATCTTTACGCTACTGACGTAGGCCACCGTGTTTCCACCACGGGTATTTCCTCGTCTCAGGCTAAGGTGGTATTTAGATTCTATTATGCTTTCCCACGAAAAGCTGTTCCCTTTTGTAACTTGACTTTGATAATATAAGTAAAGTGGTTGGAAAAATTTGTAGGCCATATTTTTAACGTAGTGATGTTACGTAATAAATCTTATGAGATGTAAATCCGGTCTTTCCTTCTCTATGAAGGCCTATGCACCTAGGTGTATAATAGTAAGTCTACGTTTGTTGCGTTTCACGTGTCAATGGTACTCATATTTCTAACCATATATTTAAGTTCCACGCATCTATCAGAATTTGGCTTTTGATCTTTTTTACAAACAACAAAGTTAAAATCACCATCAAATACGAGTCTGGTCCACGTCGTTGGGTCGACCTTTGTTGCCGAGCGGTTCTAGGCGCTTCACTCCAGAACCGCGCTGCTGCTACGTTCGCAGGTTCGAATCCTGCCTCGGGCATGGATGCGTATGTCCTCCTTAGCTTAGTTAGGTTTAAGTAGGGGAATGATGACCTCAGATGTTAAGTCTCATAGAACTTAGAGCCATTTAAACCATTTAAAGAATAGAAAAGTAGTACTAGCGAATGGGAGATAACGACATTTATAACATGCGTATTCTGTACTTCAATTGACCTACGTATATCGATTGAAGTATAGGATACTAGTGCTACGGAAGACGAAAAGTAGAGCCATACATAACATTTGTATCCTGCTCTTCAGTTGACCGGTGGATAAAGATCGGAATTCAGTGTTGTGATTAACAACATGATGCTGATAACTCCTATTCCCCAAATCCCTATATGAAGAAAAATCATCTGAAATCACTACGGAACCCTCTACAACATGATTTTCAATTAATGTAACCAAAACGTCCTTCCTTCGATTGGGAACTACTTAAAAACTACTTCGTCACATCTTGACTTCAAACTACAGCCCCCAAACCCATAATCCTACAGGAGGTTCCCCCTGTCGTACTTCCTTTTGCCAAAATGCGACTCGTCGATTTCGACTAATACACATGGGCACTTAACGGCCCCCTGTACTTTAAATATTCCCTACAAACGTCCCTACAAAAAGAGTACCAGTCTACAACTGTACGCTAACTCACATGACATTCATGCACGCACAGCCACACAGGATACCCCATACATCAACAGTACCCCTCAAGGCACTCACGACAACAAACTTAACCAGCAACAGGAACATACATTAGTAAAAATCGAGTCATGGCCACCATGTCTAAGCCCATACGCTCCTTTAAATCGTCAAGATTCATCGGAATAGATTAATCCGTACCTACAAACTAAAGCGAAAAAGAAAAAATTCTCATAAAACAAGAAACTATTCGTCCAATTTATCTCAAACTCACTAAGAATGAAATTAAGTACCGAATGAATTGCAAAATACCAATTACTGAAATCAATGCAAACGAAAGAAATTTGGCGAATATCTAGCTCTGTCTTTTAAAACAACTTTCACTTTTTAAATGTACAATGATGGCTTTTATCCGCATCAGATATCCGATTTATTATCTATGGTTGGAAAGTAAAGACATTAATATCTATGAGCTACCTAGGACGTCATTGGTCAAAACTGACGACTTGTATCCCGTGCTTTAGTAGACCCTGCTGATCTGATGCCTTTATTGACGGTACTTTAGATAGAATTTTTCAGTGGCGTCAGTCGTTTACTCGTAAGAAGTAGTCAATGAGTCTCTGTTTCGTTTGTGGTTCAGTTGTGGTTGTACGTAATGTGAAGTACCGATTCAGTGCGGGGGCTGGAGCAATGGAATCAGTTCAGCATTCGTTTTGCCTACACCAAGGCCACGGAGGTTTCTTCATATGACAGCTGATCACTTCTGCTAACGGTTAATTCGAGCGCATGCCTCAGTTTTGCATTTCTCACAGCTTGACTGACACTCTTCACTTTTTAACTAACATGATTTTAAGGGATGGGGCGTACATTGCATTTCCGATTTGCAGAAACTCTACTGTGTACCACTACGAAAGGAGCCACTTTAGAGGAGTTTCTATTTTTTAGTGCAATATGTTCGACTTGCCCTACTCGATACTCAAATTCTCAAGTATATATGTTAAATAGCTCTTTAAACATTAAATTTGGGAATCAGGAAGGCATCAAGTAGAAACCTTGTTCGTTATAATGGGATAGTAGTTTTGTACACAAAAGCAATAGCGTGATTGACAACATTACATGTACGAGTAAAGAAGTAAAATAATTTTATCAATGTACTGTTGGAGTACGACAAAATGGTGGGAATGTAAGAGTTACTGCCCCCTACATTTCTCATCCTGAAGGATTCGCAGCATCTCAGGAACAGACAACGGAGGACCGGCCACTGGAAGTTTGTAGGTAGGTACAGCATTTACTGTCTGGAGTATATACGAAATTGTAGCGAGTACACCCAGTAATGTGTACTTTCAGTGGTTGATACTATTTACGATATGTATTATTTAGAATTTTAACGTGCAGGAGGAAGGACTTCTGAATTCACATGCACAATTGTTTAGATATAACTGGGACATCAGCATGACCATATGAGCACAGAAAATGTGTTATCAGATCTTTGAACTCTGTCTGATGCCACCCGTTCTAAACAGCATTAATCGAACTTTCTCATATCAGTTCTTCCTAGTGTATTCTATTAAGTGTGTTGGGGGTCCGCAGAATAAAGTTCCTGTACAGCTACGGAAGTTTTGCTTGTTTTGACGCAAGTATGCAGCACTCGTCAAATTCTGCAGGTGACACCCACAGAATCTTGCTCAGCAAAACTGTGTGTGGGACGAATGAGTCTGTTGATATACTTACGAATAACTCCAAAGGAAAAATAGCTGCTACCAAGTATCTAATCTAGGCACACACCAAAATTGTTTCAGTTTAAATTTCATTCAAAACGTGATCGATCTGTGAAACTGTAATCCTGTGCTCCACTTTCCAACATCTCAGCACAATCATAGCCAGAAAAGAGATTTTTATCTGTTTGTACAGTAATCATAATACTCCATTCGTTCCTTTCCCTTCTAAACAGCAATGTTTTCTTTTCTTGTCAACTAACACTGCAGTAGAATTGGCAAAAGGAAAATTACTTGGGATGGATTTTGAAGTACTAGGGGGCTATAAGCTTATGTATTACAGATTACATTAAAATGTATCCACACACATGTAAGTGTCGTGTCTCTACACGCATACATCAGCATAGTTAGAAACAGACACGGTATATAACACATAAAATTTCGTTTTTATTTAATCAAAAGTGTAATAAGAACAAATGATATATTTCACTGAAATTCAGAATCTTGCCACACGAGTCATGTTGAAGCTGGCAGCAGGACTGGTGACAGAACGCGTGTTGTATCTGGCAGCAGGACTGGTGACACTGCGTGTGCTGAATCTGGCAGCAGGACTCGTGACAGGATGTGTGTTGTATCCAGCAGCAGGACTGGTGACACAGCGTGTGCTGAATCTGGCAGCAGGACTGGTGGCACAGCGTGTGCTGAATCTGGCAGCAGGACTGTTGGCACAGCGTGTGCTGAATCTGGCAGCAGGACTCGTGACAGGATGTGTGTTGTATCCAGCAGCAGGACTGGTGACACAGCGTGTGCTGAATCTGGCAGCAGGACTGGTGGCACAGCGTGTGCTGAATCTGGCAGCAGGACTGGTGGCACAGCGTGTGCTGAATCTGGCAGCAGGACTGGTGACAGGATGTGTGTTGTATCCAGCAGCAGGACTGGTGACACTGCGTGTGCTGAATCTGGCAGCAGGACTGGTGGCACAGCGTGTGCTGAATCGGGCAGCAGGACTGGTGGCACAGCGTGTGTTGTATCTGGCAACAGGACTGGTAATAGGATGCATGCTGTAGCAGGCAATGGGGATGGCGGATGCTATTTGTGTGGAGGCTGACGGCGATGCTTTGGACACCAACTGCTCTAAAGGTAATGAGGCTACACGTTTAGCGGTTAGATGGGCTGCTGGTGATGTTTTGCCTGACGATGAGGCTCGAAGAATTGCTCTTGTTGTGGGTGGCAACGCCACTTCAATTATAGGTGCCGACGTCACTTGTGTCATGACTGATGAGACATGTGTTGTAGATGGGGACGTGACGGGAGATGCCATGTGTGTAGCAACTGGTGGTTCAAGTTGTGTTGTGTATGGCAATATGGCTGGAGACTCCAGTTGTGTTGTGGCCTCCTTGGCCACTCCTGTTGTGGCTGGTGACGCGGCTGGTGCAGCCACTTGTGGTGCAGCTGGTCGTTCAACTGGTACTGTGGATGGTGACGCAGGTGGAGACGCCTCTTCTCTTGTGGCTTCTGCTGGCTCTCCTCCTGTGTCCGGCAACGTGGCTGGCGATACCTGCCGTGTTGCAGTGGGCGGCGTGGCTGGTGACGCCGCTGTTGTTGCTAATGCTGGCTTCTGTGAGAAAAGGATATGATGAATGATGTTAAGATGTTGCTAAATGTGTTCCATGTGATAAAAATTGAGAGAAGATCTATTCACAAAAATTTAGATCATTAAAGTAACATTAAATATTGCCAGTTCTTTGCTACATCTATTCAGTACATATTTAAATCGAATGAAGTACGAATTATTTATCTGTCAATATAGTGACGTGAGATTATATTGGTATATAAATTATTCTCGTGCATTTTCTTTGTCTGGGTTGGATCTTTAAAAGCTTGTTATTCTGAATTGTAATCTAAACATTAGCAAAAGACTATCACTGCTCAACCTTCCACACAATGATACAGTCTCATGCACAACATGATGTTGTGATGTCTCCCAGTTGCTCGATAAGGACCATTCCTGTAAGTTCACTTCTGCACTTAGTAGAACAGACGCGAGGATGCGCATATCCACCTCGCAGGGTTTCATGGTTGTCTGTGACCTACAAACTTATACTGACGATCCAAAATAGTATGACCGAATATTTAATATGGTGTTGGGCCTCCTCACGAATACAATACACATGAGGTTATGGATATAGGAGATTAGGCCTTTGTGCCTGTACCAGCAATCTGCTCTGTCGTTATATCCGCCACAGGTAGCCTCCAATCCTGCTCTACAGTCCGCAAATGATTCCGACCATTACGTACCGCGATGAGGAGAGGACATCGAAGGTCTTATCGCCTACTGCAGGTTTTATCGCCATTCAACCTCCTGTCATAGCTCACGACAGCCAAACAGGTTAACCATTTACCAATGATTGTCCCTAAGCACCTGACACAGCAGACTACCCGTTCTCAGAGACGCTGAAGTCAGTGCATTTCCGCATTATCGACCCGTATCGTCACTAGAATGATTGTTCATTTATTTCTGCTCCGTTTCCATAACTTCATTAGCGCACCACGTATTCCCAATCCCACGAGGGAGGTTTCAGTGTTGAGATACACAATGTCCATAATTTTTGCGCTAATTAGAATAAAGCTACTATATAAAATGCCACACTTACGTTTTCCTCATAATTTCCCACTATTACTCTCGGTTATTAGTTCCTTATTCGACTGATAAATATACAAATATGTTTGACACCTTATGCGAGTGCCACTTTTGATTCCCATCGATGTGTAAGGACTAACCACTTAACATGAGAACAGAGAATCCCGCAACTGAAGAAAGTGACATTTCTTGACTCTTACAAATAACAGTAAAGTAGGTAACGCTCAGAACGTAGTCTAAAGGAAGCAGGAATTCAGAACACCTCTTTTTTCCCAGCCACTAGCTAAGAAAGATTGCCAAGGTTTCTCAAATACCTAATAGTGCGTGCACATGAGATAGACGAAAATAGCGCTTTTAAATCAAGTAGGCTGCTCCGTCGATGCCTCTCAGAAGGCAGGCACCACGTCGCCCCTCACCTCCATGCTGTCCTGTGGGTGGCCAGGGGCGGTCTTCTCCTCCGGCGGGTCGTCTGCCTCTCTCCCCTCCCCAGTGGTACAGCAGGGCAGCCACCGGCGAAACCGGCGAAACATCTTCTGCAGGAAAGAAACACACTAAATATTGTCCGACATTGTGTGTGAATGCGGTGCTCCTTCAACGCATCACACTTGGAGTAGGCGATAAAGCAAAGTTGTAACGGTTGTAACGTACCAGTCCAATTACACAGTTAGATGGGTCGATGGATAATTATTCCGTTACGTAGCATGAAACACTATTATGTGAACTTCAACTGGGATTGTATTAAAGAAGGTATCTCGAGGCACCACCTGCTACTTATTTACCTCGCATATTTGTTACGAAAGGAAAAACAGTTAGTGGATAGGCTTCAGTTCAGGACAAATGTATGTAATTTTGATATAGCTTGATAATCCTTGATTAATTCTGCAGGAGGAACAGATTGTTAAGTGGTCTTAAATATATTAAAAATCATACACTTCTGCGCTAATCTGGAATGCGAGAATCCTGACAGGGAACTGAATAAGTAGCGGATGAGTCACCGAATGTCAGCTCTTAAATATATTAAAAATCATACACGTCTGCGCTAATCTGGAATGCGAGAACCCTGACAGGGAACTGAATAAATACCGGATAAGTCACTGAATGTTAGCAACGGCATTTCTTTTAGGATTAAATCTTAAAAAGAGAAGCACACGAACAAACGTGTATTTAACAGGAAAACCTTAATTTACCGTAGACTGTTAGTACTGAATATTGCTGGTAAAAGCGACTCAAAAACATATATGACTCTCACGATCATTTGAAACCAGGAGTGGCGCGGAAGATATGGATTACGCACACATAAATATTAAGACTAACCATTTATACACAGAAAAAAGTTTTCAGTAATTTAATAAATGAAACATCTAAATTGGGTTAGAGAAAGCAGCCAAGATGGTCGAATACTTTAATAGAAAATTATTCCAAAATTAATAAAAGGAATTTCGTTAGACGCCTATGGAAACAATGAACCCGAACGACGTTCTATGATTTTCAAACGAGTAGATGTATATTCCTACCTCTACGGGCAAATGTTTTGTCTAAAAGCTTAATGTTTGTGTCTTGTATTATTGTGTGTATCTTGTAATATTTCCTAAGCAGTTGTAGCAGCTTTATGTGTAATTTTGGACTACTTCATGTAATTCGATCCTGTGTGTGCGAAATTGATGTCTGTCTAACGGCGGACAATGACAGAAAGGACCACTTATTACATACCTGTTCCGAAGAACTGGTGTCTGGCTGGAAAATGGACGTTTAGGCTTCTTCTCAGATGGTAATACAAAGCTTTCACAACTTTCTTCTTTATGTTAACTGTTAAGATACGCTTTTTTCAGAACACCTCGAAACAATACTAGAGCGCACGAGAACTATACGGACTCGCAATGTTCCTGGGCAACGGCTCAGATCGCTTCAAGCGACACTGCATTGTTGACAGGCAACCCAGATGACGATACATGCGCTGTTAACTGACAGTTGCTACACAATGTTTCAGTGTCCATATATTACAGCATTTTCATACGCGTGTCTCATTTGAACATAAGTGTAAATTAAAAGGAAAAATTATTGCTTCAAATACGGAATATGCCAATGCGATTTCTGAATATACACCTACATCTACATCATACTTCGCAAGCCACCTAATGGTGTGTGGCGTACCACTATCTGATCCATCCAAGTCCGTTCCACTCGCGAATAGAGCGTGAAAAATGTAATTATTTGACATACTGAACTACAGAACAACTTTTACGGGACTTTAGTAGTCCAACTCATGACCACTGAAAATATGTTTGTCAATTTTTTGTAGTATTGTGTTGCCTACGCTACTAAAAGATTCCTTTATAGAGTTGGATTTTAATACGTGTAGTCAACGACAGAGGAGGAGCTTAGATGTCTTTACTGTATTTGTTCAAAAATGGTTCAAATGGGTCTGAGCACTATGGGTCTTACCAGTCCCCTAGAACTTAGAACTACCTAAACCTAACTAACCTAAGGACATCACACACATCCATGCCCGAGGCAGCATTCGATCCTGCGACCGTAGCGGTCGTGCGAATCCAAACTGTAGCGCCTAGAACCGCTCGGCCACACCTGCCGGCTACTGTATTTGTATCTAACTGCATACAAGACTATGTTATACGAAATGCTGCAACTTGTTACCACAGACGTGCACTGTCACAAGGGAACCCTACGGCCAGTTTGTCTGTAACCCCAGATTATGGTTTCGCTGTGGTTACTGAAGTACGAAAACTAATTTTATTCTTATCCGAGTGTGAGCGACGCCGTGTGTTCTGGAAGCGAATGCATGACCATTGAAAATACGTTTGTCAATTTTTGTAGTAATGTATTGCCTTATGCTATTAAAATATTCCTTTATAGAGTAGGATTTTAATAGATGGAGTCAACGACAGAGGAGCAGTCTAGATGTCTTATACTGTATTTGTATCTAATTGCATAAAAGACAGTGTTATACGAAATGCCGGCAACTTGTTACTACGGACGTACGCTGTCACACGGGAACCCTACGGCCAGTTTGGCTGTGAGCCCAGCTTATTGTGTTGCTGTGGTAACTCAAGTACCAAAGGTGATTTAATTCTTATCCGAGTGTGATCGAGGCCGTGTGTTCGGGAAGCGAAAAGAAAAGAAACGGTTCACTCTACTGATATTAGAACAATTACTGCAATTAATTCCATCTCGTTGGTAGTACTATGTTCGTTGAACTGAAATTTATGTATGTGAGTTGCGAAATATTCAATAAGATTAATTCGAATGTCGGTGCAAATGTTTATGCCCAGACATAACATAGGAAGTGATTGAGAAGACTAGATGAACTCAGAGGAGAAAATTGCTATTTCACAATAATGGCGCCAGCAGTTTCACGAGTTTCCGATGTGAAAGGTACTGCCACACACTGGCCCACAAGTACAAATTCATAGACACAAACACGGCTCACACGTTTTGATGAGCGTTTCATCAGGGGAGACAATAATGTGCAAATGTAGCGGGAATTAATGTTTTGCCATTTTAAATAAATATCTTAATGTAATATGTGTAATATTGTCCATGTTTTCTATATTTTCCCTTCTCGTATCACAAAGTAGTTTACTGGCTATCTTCATAGCACTAAATAATACGCATAAAAAGGGAAAAAATGAGGATCATATACCGTGAAATGAGATGATCTTTGACCCGAGTGATGCAATTAGAGGCCCGTCCCCCCATAAGGCGGTCAGTCTTTGAGGCAGCTCACTACTCAGAAATGCTCTCACAATTTACATGATGGTACCACTTAGGTGTTACTCCATCATGTTCAAAAATGAAATACTAATAAAGCCATATCGGCGATATTTAGGTAACAAAATTCCTGTAATCGTCTTCTCCGCGAAAAAACGCTCCTTAAACGTGTTCTTGAACAACGACACAGAGCACATGAAGTCTTGGAGAGCCTTCGTCATGTTTGTCTATATGCTGTGTACCCATATTCTGTCGCTACACTTCTCTTGTTTAACAAAAGTTACCCTCATCACTGAACACTAAACCACAAAGGGCATTGTTATCTTCTATCTCAACGCACAGACCGAATTCACAAATCTGAACACGTTGTTTATTGAAATCAGAATGGCATGTTTGCAGTTGAATGCTGTATTGCGTGAAACTCGAATATCGTCGCAAATCACGCCGTACGAAATGCGGAACAGTTAATTCCTGATTGTTACGTAGACTAAACTGCTACGGATCACATTTAAAACAAGAAAGGAAAATTAGAGAACTATACTTAACACTCTGATGACGTGCTCTGCGCCTTGGGGATGCGTACAGGGCGGCCCTCTCACAGACAAGAAGAGTCTCGAAATAATGGTACAAATCGTGCGATCGCTTTAGTTATAGAAGATGCAATATCGCATTCTTGGAGAAAACCACGTTGCACCGTGGTAAATGAATTGTGACAGTTGAAGCGGACAAGGCAATACGCTGTTTGTTGCCTGTTATCTCCATCCTGATTTCTCGCTTGTTGGGTAATGGATGAGCGAACGTACGAGTTTGGTTCTCGAAGGAGAATTCCTGCTGCAAGTACTTGAACCGGCAACTTACAGTAGTCACCAATGTACACTTTTAGCTTCGACGTGGAAGTTAAATTTCATTCCAAGTTTCTATATTGATTCGCGTAATAAATAAAGAGCGTTGGAGTAAAAAAAAAAGATGTTACGATAAAACTCTCGGTCTGAGTGCATAATACCTACTACACCATTAACAAACAGAATTTTTATCCGAAAATAAATTAAATTACACAGCACCACATATGGAAATGGAAATGTCGTGTGGCTAGGGCCTCCCGTCGGGTAGACCGTTCGCCTGGTGCAGGTCTTTTGATTTGACGCCACTTCGGCTACCTGCGTGTCGATGGGGATGCAATGATGATGATTAGGACAACACAACACCCAGTCCCTGAGCGGAGAAAATTTCCGACCCAGCCGGGAATCGAACCCGGGTCCTTAGGATTGAAGTCTGTCACGCTGACCACTCAGCTACTGGGGCGGACAGCACCACATATAATAGCATAGCGTATGAAAATGCAACTATCAGCAAGCAGAGAAAAAATAGAAAGTACATCGCATCACAGCATTCAGGTATGCAAAACAAGGGGTACTGTAACTGATGACTTATTTAAGCTTTTGGGAAACCATTCCTGAAATTCTGTAGATGTATCCAAGTACCTTATCTTAACATGAACGCATTGACCATGCGTGTAATTGTCATCTCTCAGGCCATGGAAGGTGTTTGTGCTGGGAATCAAGAGACTACGGAATGGACCACTGCGTCTACGTTCTTAGACAATTGTATTGTTTATCAGTTTAAAATCTAATCAGTTACTGTCACCTCAAGAATGCATCAGAGTTGTGGTAAAAAATGGGAAGTCCACATCATTTTCTCTGCGATTATAGCTCTGCACTGACATTATATCACCAGGGAATTACTTTTTTTCCGGGATGAAGACAATTATGACTTTTCATGCGTTACTAGGAAATGTGTACCTGGATTGCTATTTAGGTAATAACCAGAAGTCATATTTCCCGTTAGTAATTTCTTTAAGAAGGTGTAAAAGCCAAGCTGTTTCTTTTTATCGTGCATCTTCTCTATCCTCTGTCGCCCACTACATTACTATATTTCACACCTGAAGCAACGATCTCAAATAAATGATTTCAGTACTCTGTATTGAGACAGAAGTTGCTCATCAGAACACTCGAGACATAATACGATTTCTTTCTACCTCCCCTCCTCTTCACATGCGGGACCGCTGGTTAAACAATAGTACTTCTTCCAGTTCGCAAAGCTGGTAATTCGAACTTTTCTTTCCGTTACGCCAAATGGGTGACCAGCTGCCTACGGTTATATGGGTTTTCCTTCTCTTATTACAACTGATCCGTTGTAACATACCCAGCCTAGATGTTATTTGCCTCTTGGTCATCGTGAACAGGAGCAGGGTGTGGTAGCTTCCGGCTCCGCTCGATGTAGCCCTCCCAAAGCCACGAAGAGGCAGACCACTTCATATCTAACAGTTTCTTAGTTTGCTTGGGAATTATCTCTTTAAATTGCAATTTTACACAAAAATGTAGTTTATAATTTTGGTTTGGATATAATAAAATAGCCAAATATAAAATTAGTCTACGATGTGAAACTCGCTTCAATTGTTAAGATGCGTAAGGAGATTAAAAAAAAAAACGATAGGTCTGAACCGTGATTTGTTTTCAAAGAATATTCTTCAGAATTTATTTTATTTGCTAGCGATTCATCAAGAACATTAACACATTTAATCACGCTATGTAAGTGTGGAACTAGTTGCCAGGGAGTAACTGATGTAACCATAGTCAAAAATCCTTTAAACCAATGGGAATTTATTCACTTTAATAGTGCCTAAAAGGCATTTTTTTTAAAGAAACAGATTTAAAATTATAATCAGAAAGCATCCTCTAATTATCAGGTTACAATTTATTCAGAGGCAGAAAGAAACAAATTTTGACTGTATGAGCTTTCGGGCAGAGAACGTTGCCGCTCCCTTTTGACGCGGCCGTAGTTACGACCGCTCACAACATCCTCTGAAAGACTACACTGGTGCAAGTCTGCAACACACTAGATAACTTTAAACTAATGGTTTTAACAATTTACACAAGCACACAAATTATGCCACCCCGTAGGAGGGACGGAAATGGTACAAAATACTAACAATTACAATATTAACCTTGCCACCGAAGGTACAACTTGATTTTAACTTCTGAGAAAAGACTTACGGTGAAAGGGTGGCGGCTTTATATACCTCAATGATCATTTAAATGAAAGTCCATGAAATGCAATCTTATATACATTCTACAAGGTTGGCCAAAAAAGATGGTCAACAGTACACAGATACCGCCTCTCAAGATCATAGGCAAGATCAAAATATATTTCAGGAATTAGGCCCATACACTCCAAGCAATAAAAAATCCGACAAACATGACAGAGGCAGCTCCGAACGACAGACAGACACTAACTACGTAACAAATGCGGACGAGAGACAGACTAGCAAGCTGGGGACGAGAGGCTGACCCAGACTGACTGAGACTGACCCGGACTGACCCCTGGCGAGCTCATAGCGTCCCTTAGATGCACGTGGGCAACCTTTCCCCTTTCCCACCGGAGGGAGACACCAAATCTGCGATTGCCACAGCGGCACTACCGCCAGAAACGGAGGGCGACTGCTTCACACTACGCGCTGCGGCGCGCTCTTCAAAACAGCAATTTTTACCACGGCTCAAGGTCATAGGAAAGAACAATTACGGAGAAAAGCAAAGAGACGACCGATGATGTATCTAACAGAGCCAGCGAAAACGGAATACCTTCGAGTCTTGCAGTTTTGGTTCGAACTATTTTTTCTAAAACTACTTAGTTACATACCTGTTCAGTGTCACGTGTTTTTCGAATGTAAATTAATAGCTAAGTTGTTAGTATTACTGAAACTTTTTCCTCGATATAAATTGACATTGTTTACGCAATGCCGTATGTGTTTGTTAATTGTTATCTGTGTTGGTTAAATGAGGAGTGCTGCAATACAGATTTTACAGGTCAGTGGAGGTATAATGATTGCGAGATCGTTATAACAATTACGTTTACTATACTAAATACAATTAATGAAGGTTTTACATATTTATTGTGATTAATGACCACAAAACTGTTAATGCTATTGTACTAATCTAAATACCACGTTATTCTAAATCATATATAGTATTGACTACGTTCTGTGTCCTTCAAGCATTGACCGTGAAACATAATCATTTATTAATACCCACTTACCTCTGTTCCTGATACGCTGTGTCATACCACCATCGAGACGTAAGTGTTTAATTTTCCGCCGCGTGTAGGTGACAGTGAAAAAGTATGAGTTCCGCTGAAGGTGTAATTTGGGCAGCGAGAGTTACACTGCTGAAGCTCAGTGAGTGTGTCCTGTCTCCGAGATCAGGGCAGGGATAATAATAGCACAATCAGCAGATACTTAAGAAAACTGCTGGATCAGTAGTGGAAATACTGTGCGTAAAATGATATCAGCAATGCGTCACTACACATGAATGCAAACAACTGATTAATTACCAAAAATGGTTCAAATGGCTCTGAGCACTATGGGACTTAACATCTGTGGTCATCAGTCCCCTAGAACGTAGAACTACTTACACCTAACTAACCTAAGGACATCACATACATCCATGCCCCAGACAGGATGCGAACCTGTGACCGTATCGGTCGTGCGGTCTCAGACTGAAGCGCCTAGAACCACTCGGCCACAACGGCCGGCGATTAATTACGCTCAAGTATTGTGATGAACATCTATGAACCGTCTTTATAACATTGTCGAGAAGCACGAAGATTGAAAATAAGTGACAGATATTCCTTCACGTTGGTGCCTGTGTTTATCTTAATCACATACTCCCTTAATATGCTGAAATAAATGTGGAGCAGCGCAGGGTATATGATATTTCCTATGGTTCAAGCTTATCTTGGTTCACTGCCCGTCTGGTTCGTCTGTACGATCTTGTTTCTATAAATTCGGCATACAGTGTACGCGATGTAGTGTCAGTAACTGGGTTCACAGGTTGCCATTTGTCTGTGTCTTATGGATTCGTAGTGGTATTTATTTGTCGGGTTGTCATATGTAGTACGCAGAGCAGAAGGCTATGTTTAGGCGTTCATTGTTACCCACAGGGGCACTCTGTTTGCTGACCGAGGTGTACCTTCCATGAAAGTCCATTAGGTACTGGCCATATCCTACAAAAAATATGCACCGTGGCTGGACGGCGGTGTGCATGGTGAATTTCCAGCTCTACTCGGACGTTGTGGAAAAAAGAGTAAAATCTAGAGCCGTTAACACTGGTTACCCACTCCGCTGAAACGCATTCACTTGTCACGGCTCCAGCTGCTCCTTGTCCCTTAAAACATGATCCGTAATTTCCAACATTTTGTCTACATTTCCTCTCTGCAGGCAGTGTATCTAAGCTCGCTGACAGATTGTTAAGTCACTCGGGTATGTTCCGAGCACCACGCATAGTGCTTCCACTGACGTTGTGGTTAAATCCCCTGTCAGTCTCAGCAGAACAGTTCTTTGACCTCATGTAACAAGGTTGTGTTAGTTATGAGAGAGAGAGACAGTGACCATGTGCACGCCGCGAAATATTCTGCGGATCCACAAAACAAGCACTATGTGATCAAAAGTATCCTGACATCCTGAAAAACAAACGTTTTTCGTATTAGGTGCATTTTGGTGCCACCCACTCACAGGTACTCTACATCTGCGACCTCAGTAGTCATTAGACATCGTGAGAGAGCAGAATGGGGTGCTTTACGGACTTCGAACGTGGTTAGGTTATTGGGTGTCACTTGAGTCATACGTCTGTACGCGTGATTTCCATACTCCTAAACGTCCCTAGGTCCATTGTTTCCGATGTGATAGTGAAGTGGAAACGTGAAGGGACACTTACAGCACAAAAGTGTACAGGCCGCCCACAGTTGAAGAGGGTCGTAATGTGTAGTAGTCAGACATATATCCAGGCCATCACATACTAATTCCTAACTGCAGCAGGATTCACTGCAAATACTATGACAGTTAGGCGAAAGGTGAGAAAACTTGGATTTCATGGTCGAGCGGCTGCTCATAAGCCACACATCACTCCGGTAAAAGCCAAACGATGCCTCGCTTCGTGAAAGAGTAAACAATGGGTGACTAAAAAGTGGAAAAACGTTGTTTGCAGTGAAGAATCACGGTACACAGTGTGGCGATTCTATGGCAGGGTGTGGGTATGGCGAATGTCGGGTGCACGTCATCTACAAGCATGTGTAGTGCAACAGTAACATTCGGAGGCGGTGGTGTTATGGTGCGGTCGTGTTTTTATGGAGGGGGCTTTCACTCCATGTTGTTTTGAGTGGTACTATCACAGTACAGGCATACACTAATGTTTTAAGCGCCTTCTTGCTTCCCACTGTTAAAGAATATTTCGGGGATGGTGACTGCATCTTTCAACACGACCGAGCACCTGTTCATAATTCACGGCCTGTGGCGGAGTGGTTACATGGCCCTATAATGGACTTGCCTGCACCGAGTCCTGACCTCAATACTAGAGAACACCTTTGGGATGTTTTCGAACGCCGACTTCGTGCGAGGCCTCATCGACCGACATCGATACCTCTCCTCAATGCAGTACTCCGTGAAGAATGGGCTGTCATTCCACAAGAAACCTTCCGACACGTGATTGAACGTATGCTTGCGAGAGTGGAAGCTGTCATCAAGGCTAAGGCTGGGCCAACACCGTACTGAATTCCAGCATTACCGATGGAGTGCGAAACGAACTTGTAAGTCATTTTCTGCCAGGTGTCCGAATACTTTTGATCACATAGTGTAGGTTGTAGTGGAACTGTGTAAACGGCTGTGTTGATCGATGAGACTGGAAAAGTTACCGTGTTTTATCAACCGCCCGTTTTATGTGTTGTTTGAGCGGTAGTTGATCGTCAATTTATACCAGTAGGTATCTAGTTAGGTGTTTTCTGCCGTTTTATAAACTGGTCATTCTGTAATTTTATTTCCGATAACATACGGACTGTCATGTCGGTAGCCTCAGTGACCTTCTTTTCCAGACCTCGCCCACCTAGACTGTGTAGAATGCCTGTAGCTTAGGTTTCCAGAATTCTTCATGAGTTGGATCACACCACAGACAACATATCATCAGCGTATGCGACATTATCGCAAATATGTACGTGTATACCCCCATCCTTTTCTGTTAGGAGAAGCTCAATGGAAAACTTGTGGTTGAATTTGTCCTCTAACTCGTATGCCCGGTTAAATGTATCATCAATCGACTTTTTTCCGCGGAACCCGTATTTTGCTCTAATGGACTTTCTAAGATAACACATCCGTGGTTACAGGTATTCCAGAGTAAATAATTAACTAATTCGTAAATGAAACATCATCCGCTTACACTTCAGGAGTAAAGTTCATTTTTAGCAACGTCCTGTACGAAAATTGCTGCAACTAACTAACGCTTTCAGTAGGAAAAATACCTGCAGAATCAGTGTTGGAATATCTTGCTGTTCTTACAGAACTGAATGAAATCCTTGTGTATGGAGAAGCATGACTTGCTTATCACAAAGCTAATTACTAATGTACGCATGAACTGTATGTTGATTACGGGTCTGAGGCCATTACAGACACACATACACACACACACACACACACACACACACACACACACACACAGAGTGAATAAATGAAGCAACTGACCTCATCCGCAGTGGCTAGTCTACTTGTACTTTATATATGTAGATTAGCGGTTAATATCTGTGATACAGTGAAGCGACAAAGAAACTTGTATAGACTTGCGTATTCAAATAAAAACTAAAAAACCAAATTTTGCTCTAACAAGCCACGAAGGTTCAACAATTCCGACAGGTCGCCGTGTCATCCTAAGCCCATAGGCGTCACTGGATGCTGGTATAGAGTGGCATGTAGACAACAAACGCTCTCCCAGCCTTATGTCCGTTTACTGCGTACTCAAATACAGAGATATGTATACAGACAGAATACAGCGCTGCGGCCGGCTACGCCTATATAATACAACAATTATCTGACGCAGTTGTTAGGTCGGTTACTGCTGTTACAATGGTAGGTTATCAAGATGTAAGTGTGTCTGAGCGTGGTGTTACAGTCGGCGCAAGCGCGATGGGACATAGTATCTACCAGGTAGCGATGAACTGGTCATTTTCCCGTACGACCAAATTCGCGAGTGTGCCGTGAATATCAGGAATTCGCTAAAACATCAAATCTCCGACATCGCAGCTGCCGGGAAAATATACCGCAAGAACGGGACCGACGACGACTGAAGAGAAGCGTTCAACGATACAGAAATGCAACCCTTCCGCAAGAAACTGTAGATTTCAATGCTGTGCCATCAATAAGTGTCAGCGTGCGAACCATTCAACGAAACATCATTGATATGGGCTTTTCGAGCCGAGGGCCACTCGTGTACTCCTGATGACTGCACGACACAAAGCTTTACGCCTAGCCTGGGTGCGTCAACACAGTTTCAAATTGTATCGAATGGATGGACGTGTACGGGTAAGGAGATAACCTCATGAATCCATGGACCCTGCATGTCAGCAGGGGACTGTTGAGGCTGGTGGAGGCTCTGTAATGGTGTGTGGTGAGTGCAGTTGGAGTGATGTGGGATCCCTGATACGTCTAGATACGACGTTTACAGGTGTCACGTACGTAAGCATTCTGTCTTATCACCTGCATCCATTTATGTCCATTCTGCATTGGGGAATCCCAGCAGGACAATGAGACGCCCCACACGTCGAGAATTGTTATAGAGGGTCCGAAAGAGCACTCTTCTGAGTTTAAACCTTCCGCTGGCCACCACACTCCGCAGACATGAAAATTATTGAGTATATCCGGGATGCCTTGCTAGTAGCAGTTCAGAAGATATCACCAGCCCTTCGTAGTCATACAGATTTATGGACAGCCCTGCAGGATTCATAGTGTCAATTCCCCGAACACTACTTCAGACACGTCACGTCGTGTTCCGACACTTCTGAGTGCTCGCGGGGGCCCTGTACGATATTAGGCAGGTGTAGCAGTTTCTTTAGCTCTTCAGTGTAAGAAATGCAACTGTTTCTAAGACGCCGTTCATCAATGAGCATATTAACGGGGTTCCACTTACGCATCCAACTGGACAGGGCTTCAGCAGCCACGCTGTTAAATTCTAATACTTACGTCCGTCTTGGTTCTCCTCCGCTGTCAGCAACTTTGCACCTGCTTCTCAGCTATAATAATCAGCAGATTCCTAATCTGGGCCAGTTTACCGCGGGAACAACGTACAAGGCTGTGGTGCGCCCATTGATATTCCTAGCAATGGACAGAGCGCTACTGAACATTTGTTCGTTTGGATGGTGTCCGGGCTTTTCGATTTACGATAACCGATTCCGTTTATTTTGTGTCTGGTTTTGTGCCTTATCAACGGCTGAATTATGTTTACCAGGAATATTGTGCCCTTTTCTCCCGGGACTCAAGGAGGCTGATATTTACGTAGTGCGTATGCCTTAAATATCGACGGCGTGACCCCGTTTTTTCCATGCCAGGACTGTAAGACTTCGCGCGCAAGTGGCTGGCTCTAAGCACTATGGGACTTAACATCTATGGTCATCAGTCCTCTAGAACGTAGAACTACTTAAACCTAACTAACCTAAGGACAACACACAAGACCCAGCCATCACGAGGCAGAGAAAATCCCTGACCCCGCCGGGAATCGAACCCGGGAACCCGGGCGTGGGAACGAGAACGCTACCGCACGACCACGAGATGTGGATCGTGCGCAAGTGAACGAAGAATTAGACAGATTGACCGCTTTAGGCGTCACGGAACCTATTTGATCCAGTCCCTGGGCTACAACATTAGTCATTATCAAGACGCCGACGGCCATAATCCTTGTCTATGGTGATGACTCTGAGCTGCCACTTAATTCAAAGTAAGCGGTCGATACATACCCCCGTCTACGCCAGAGCTAACCTGTGACGAAGCTGTGCATGCACAGCATTTTTCAAAAATAGATTCCTTGGAAGTACATTAGCAGCTACAACTTGATGACAAATTACGTCTGCTTCTTGTTATGGATATCCCGTAAGGCCTCCACATTTAAGGCTGAAGTGTTTCTGGCGTTGTAAGCACGCCGGCCATTTTTCAGCGCTATTTTAGCAACTTACCCAACGAATTCACTTTTATATAAATCACCTCGACGAGAGTGTCGTTACCAGTCACACCAGCTAAGACCGTCTTCACAAACATAGTCTTTTGTTTCAGACATCGTGTGCCGTAGGACTAAAGTGCAATTTGGAAAAGTCATATTTCTTGCAACCCTGTATAGAATACATTGGACATCTTATTTCTTGTTGGGAGATTCAGCCAACCGACAGCCACACACCGCCTGTTACGGCCCTTTCGCCCCACTAATATGAGAGGGTTCCAGGATTTCTTAGGCAAAGTCGCGAATTGCCTCAAGTTCCTTCAGCAAGCAGCTTTGGTTTCATTTCCTTGATATCAACCACTTAAGAAAGGTGCAGCGTTTGAGTGAACTCCTGCCTGAGACCACGCATTCCAGACCTTGAGGAACGTCCGCCGTTCTGCCCCGTGCTTGACCCCTATCAGCTGGTGCTCCAATTTGTGGTTGCAACTGACCCGTTGCAGTATGGCGTGGAGCTCGTGTTGTAGTGGCGTTGTACAAAATATTCATAACAGCCCATTTGCTTTGTGTCAGAGACGCGTAATGATGGACAGAAGAATTATTCTCAAGTAGAGAAGGATGCGCTTGTTATTATGTATCCAATCAAGAAGTCATATATGTTTCTCTACAGTGTTAAGTCTCATTTTGTGTCTGATCACAACCGCAAATGTCTCTCTTTAGCCCCGTGGCAAACTTCCCATATAACACAAGCCATAGACTTCAGAGTTGGGCCCTGTTCCTTAGTAGATGTAACTATGGTATTCATTTCCGCAAGTAGCTTATCATTCAAACGCAGTCGCCCTTTCGCATTTACTGATGGGATCTGACCCTGGTTTCGATCAGGATGATGTTCTCTGCTTTTACCTCGACGAGGTAGCTTGGAGCACTGTGTATAGATTCTCTATTACCAGTTCTTCCATTGCTCAAGCCGTCGCCGTCGACCCCATTCTCCATTCAACTGCGGCAATATGTTCCGGAAGAAGGGCCACAAATTCCATCCACAATTATTGTCAGTTCAGACACAGACACGAGCTCGTCGATGGCGATTTTTTGTTGTCCGCAGTGAAAGGCTGTTCTGCAAGAGATCGTTAGGGTTTCTCTCGGCACGACATTATTCACCTTCTGCATAAGGATCATTGCGACATCTCATTCACCAAGATGTTGGCTAGTCGCCATGTCTAAAGCTTTGAATTAATCAAGCATTTGAACATTTAATAACTGCTTTATCTAAACGCGCAGTGTATCAGGCCGCTCCCCGGCAAAGCTATTAACAATGGTTTCGGCTATCAGCCTTGTGAGTGGGTCCGTGTAGACTTCACACTCTTGGATGCTTGTTGATTGCTGGTCATTGACACTTACTCCCGTTGCACAGAGCTGCGAACCTCCACTTCAACACGGCAGAGCCTCTCACTCAGGTAATCTGAATCAAAGATCTGCCCCACACCTCGGTCAGTGACAACAGTCACAATTTTATTCTCAGACGCTTTTTGTGCACAGCACGGTATTCACCACATACGTGCACTTCTGTTCCACCTTCAATCGAACAAAGATGCTGAACACCTCACCTGCACTTTAAAGACACAACTAAAAAATTGTAATGGTAACGTCACAGGAGAAGAGTCCCTCGCACAATTTCTTAGTTCCTGCAGGTACACACCCATCAGCGAAAAGGGGCAGCAGAGATACAGGGGCTCCATAGGCAAAACACTAGACACACGGGACTCTAGTCGCGTTCACACGCAAGTGTGGTATTGCGGCAGTCATCCACAGACCGAGCGGTCGTCGTGTCTTCACACTGTAGAAGGAAGACCGGTGCGTGACACGCCACCGCAATCCACAAGTGAAGGCCCAGTATACTCCTCCTGTATCTGGTCTTTCTTCCTCATCACCGCACTCGACAGCCCTTCCGCCGAATTTGCCCCCATATGATTCTAGGCCTAGCTCGCACTCCACTGCTCTTATTTCTGGCTCTCCGAAAATCTATAGGCAATCAAGCAATGCAAGCCACTTGCACGAAATATCAGTAATCACATGGCTATAAGACAGATGAAGTGAGACTGGCCTAGACGCTTGCAGCAGCTCAATGGAGACGACTATTACCTTACAGATGTGGACATATTTATCACAAAATGCAGATGTGTGACTATCCAATATGGAAACATATCTCCTTTTTTGCAGGGAAACGCTAATGATATTACAAACAAAGGTAACAGATGATTTGTTATTATTACTACAGTCTCAGTGGCACATATTCACTCTGGATTACCGCTTCCAGTCGTAGGGATTTATCTTCAGATCTAAAAATAAAATGAAAAGAATCATTAATGAACTATCATTTAAACAATATTCTTACAAGTGCATAATCTTTCAGATAATATGTCATCCATTATTAACGACACGGTGTCCCAACGTGAACGAACTCAGACTGAAGCCTAGAGATATACGAATAATTTATATGTCAAATAAGGATGGCAAGAGTCAAAAAATGTACTGGTAAGCACTTTACTATTTTTATTAAGTTTCCTGGGACATCAGCTGGTGCTGTGGAAGGTTTGTATGGAGATAAATTATTAATAGCAATCTTAAATTTAAGATTACACAGGGGCTATTCGGAAAGTAAGGTTCGGTCGGTCGTGAAATAGAAACTACAATGAAGATCAAAAATGTTAGATAAACCTTCCAGCTACTTCTCTACACAGTCGCCGCTACGACTGGCACATTTTTCATAGCATTGCAGCAGTTTTCCACAATACCGTCATCATAGAAGACCGCTGAATGTGTTTCCTGCCAATTCTCTACGCTGATCTGCAGCTTGTTGTCCACGACAAAATCTTGAGTTTATAGCCAGCGGCTCATGTGAGCAGATATGAAACTCAGAGGTAGCCAAGTTCCCGCTGTATGGTGGCAGGCTACTACAGGTGTCTTATGAATAGAGATGGCATTCAAATTCTGCCTGGTACCCCAATTGCAACTTCGTGGTCCACAAAAAGGCTACGACGAGGCAAACTGCAAAATTTTACCAAAATTCCAGACGGGTACCAAAAGAAGTCTCTATTCCACGATCCGTTATCAATTTTACACGGAAATCAGTTGATGAAGCCACTGTGTCCGTGCCGGGAAGATGGTTCAAATGGCTCTGAGCACTATGGGACTTAACTTCTGAGGTCATCAGTACCATAGAACTTAGAACTACTTAAACAGAACTAACCTAAGGACATCACACACATCCATGCCGGAGGCAGGATTCGAACCTGCGACCGTAGCGGTCGCTCGGTTCGAGACTGTAGCGCCTAGAACCGCTCGGCCACTCCGGCTGGCCCGGAAAGATGTCTTAAATTTGCTCCTAAATCGGTTTCAGCACCACTAATGGATTTTGTCAGTTCCATCGAAGAGGCTGTGCGACATCTTACAACAGATGCACCAGAAAAAATTCGTCTGGAGTCCTACTGTGTGCTGACCAGAGCCACATCACCGAACTGTAACATCTCGCCTATGGAGAGGGCAGCCCTCCCTAACTTAGGAACAGACGTGGATACTGTAGTAATCAAGTCGGATGAAGGTAATGCTACTGTCCTCATGCCTCGGAAGAATTATTTTAACAGAATCAATGTTTTACTGTGTGACCCAACGTATCGCAAGACTGATTGGGTTCCCTAACTGAGTAGTGCGAAAAACAGCAAACTCTGTGTAACAATTCTCTTTCACAGGACATCATTAAGAGACTGAGACTGAATAGTTCAGTTACACTTAGGCTGTATGGACGGCCCAATACCACAAAGAATGTGTACCATTATGTCCTATAGCGAGCGCCTATTGCAACAGCCACCTATGATTTAGGCAAATACTTGGCGTCTTCACTCAAACCTATTGTAGGCAAGTGTCAGCATCGTATAAGGAATTCGAGTGACTCCACCGACAAGTTCCAGTCACTTAAGCTGGAAATCAGCGATTTGTTGGTAGGTTTTGACAACATTCCGCTTTCTACAAATGCGCCTTTGCTACACTCATTGGCAATAGTCTTGTGACCGATATTACAGCGTTGTTTGAGCATACTCTCTCCTCGACGTACTTTTTACTCAATCACGAATTTTTTGAACAATCTGACGGTATCGCCATGGGGAGTCTTTTGTCTGCCCTAGTGGCTAATCTTTTTATGGAAGAATTTGAGGAGCGAGCGCTCATCTCAGTTATTTTAAAACCGGTAGTATTTCGGCGATACGTTGATACTACTTTTATAGTACTGGCTCATGGTTTGGAAAGTCTCCGAGAGTTCCATCAACATCTGAACTCAGTAGGTGAGAAAATTAAATTTACGGTGGAGGTGGAGGAAGACGCTTGCTTCCCGTTTTTAGAAGTCTAGGTGCGACGTAAGAGCGATGGCTCAGTTTGGCATTCAGTACGTCGAAAGACCACTCATGCTGACCTTTATTTGCAACTGAGCACTATGGGACTTAACATCTGAGGTCATCAGTCCCCTAGAAGTTAGAACTACGTAAAGCTAACTAACCTAAGGACATCACACACATCCATGCCCGAGGCAGGATTTAAGCTGCGATTGTAGCAGTGGCGCGGTTCCGGACTGAAGCGCCTAGAACGTCTTGACCACAGCGGCCGGCGACCTTTATTTACAATCTACTGCACAAACGATGGGCGTTCTAAAGACCTTGATCCACGGAGCCCACGCCATATCAAATGCCGATAGCTTGCAGACGGAACTGGAACACCCGCAGACTGTGTTCCTGAACAGCGGATATTCGCCTAAACAAGTACAGAGAGTGCTACAGACATACAAACGACAGGACAAGGAAAAGGATGAGGCCTTGAAAGCGACTGCTTGTCTACCACATACTGGAAATATTTCTTCTACATCTACATAGATACACCACAAGCCACCGTATTGTACCACTACTAGTCATTTCCTTCCTTGTTCCACTCGCAACCAGAATGAGGGAAAAACGGCTATCTATATGCCTCCGTACGAGCCGTAATTTCTCGTATCTTATCTTCGTGGTATTTACGCTCTATTTTTGTTGCCGGCAGTAGAATCGTACGGCAATCAGCTTCAAATGCCGATTCTCTAAATTTTCTCAATAGTGTTTCTCTAAAAGAACGCCGCTTACCCGCCAGGGATTCCCATTTGAGTTCCCGAAGCACCTCCGTAACACGTTCGTGTTGTCTGAAGCTGCAAGTAACAAATCTAGCATCCTCTGAATTGTTTCGATGTCATCATTCAATCTGACCTGGTACGGTTACCAAATAATCGAGCAGTTTTCAAGAATAGGTCGCATCAGCATCCCCTATGCGGTCTCTACTCTTTCCTAAAATTCTGCCAATAACCCGAAGTGGACCATTCTCCTTTCCTACCACAGTTCTCGAATGCTCGTTCCACCTCATATCGCTTTGCAACATGACTTAACCGTGTCACGCCACACACAAATAATACTGAATCCGAACATTACACGTTCGATCTTCCAACTCATCTTCATTAGTTGCATTTTTCCACGTTTAGAGCCAGCTACCAGTTATCACACGAACTGGAAATTTTGTCTAAGTCGTCTTGTATCTTCCTACAGTCACTGAACTTCAACACACTACCGTATACCACAGAATTTATCAGCAAAAAACCACAGATAGCTGACCACCCTGTCAGCCAAATCATTTATGTGTATAGAGAACAACAGCGGGCTTGTCACTTAGGGCACTCCTGACGACATCTTCGACTCTGATGAGCACGCGTCGTCGATGACAACGTACTGGGTTCTTTTATTTAAGAAGTCTTCGAGCCATTAACATAGCTGTAACTTATTCCATATGCTCGTACCTCCGCTAGCAGCCTGCAGTAGGGCACCGTGTCCAATGCTTTCCAGAAATCTAGAAATATAAGCTCTACCTGTTGTCCTTCTTCAATAGTTCGAAGTACATCATATGAGAAAAGGGCAAGCTGAGTTTCGCACGAGCAATGCTTACTAAAATTACAGCGATTCATGGACAGAAGCTTCTCTGTCTCAAGAACGTTTATTATGTTCGGACTGAGAATATGTTCAAGGGTTCCGCAGAAAAGAGAAGTTGGGGATGTTGGTCTGTAATTTTGCGGGTCCTTTCTTTTACCCTTCTTGTATACTGAGGTTACCTGCGCCTTTTTGAAGTCACTTGGAATTTTGTGCTGGGCGAGAGATTCGCGGTAAATGTAAGCTGGGTAAGGGGCCAGAGCCGTAGATTAGTCTTTGTGAAATCGAATTGGGATTCCGTCCGAACCTGGTGATTTATTTGCATTATTTATTTGCATTCCAATCTTTCACTTGTTTCTCTACGCCAGGGATGGTTCAAAAATGGCTCTGAGCACTATGGGACTCAACTGCTGTGGTCATAAGTCCCCTAGAACTTAGAACTACTTAAACCTAACTTACCTAAGGACATCACACACATCCATGCCCGAGGCAGGATTCGAACATGCGACCGTAGCGGTCACGCGGTTCCAGACTGTAGCGCTTTTAACCGCTCGGCCGCCAGGGATGCTTATGTGGTCCATATGGAAGTCTCTCCGATGGTCAAATGACGGTAAGTTTGTAAGATACTCCTATGTGAATGATTTCTTGAACGTGAAATTTAAAATTTCAGCGTTCTTCAACTGCCACACCAGACTGGTACACAAGGCACTGGAATGCAGGTCTTAGACCCGCTTAGCGATTTTACATAAGGCCAGTATTTTCTCGGGTTTTCTGCCAGATCTTCTGCTAAGGTTTGACTGTGGTAACTATTGTATTCTTCGCTCACAGATCTTCTCACAGTCGCAAAAATCTTTGCAAATCTTCGCTAATCGTCATTTGTGCGTTATCTTTTGAACAGAGATTGCAACAGATTCTGCTTCCTCAATATTCTTCTAATTTCATTATTAAACTATGGAGGCCTTTCTCCATCCTTTATCCACTTACTAGGCACATAACTCTAAAGACCAAGACTTATAGTCTGCTTAAACATAGCCTATAGTTCCTCTAGATCGATCTTACTGGAACTAAGTGATGCCAACTCACTGTCTAAGTGAGATGCTAACAACTGCTTATCTGCTCTGCCTAGTAGAAACACTCTCCTAGCCTTCTTGATTGCTTTATTAGTTTTTGTAAATCATAATTCCTATAATGACATCATGATCGCTTATTCTCGTTCCTTTACTGACATTGTCGATAAGGTCCGGCCTATTTGTAGCTACAATGTCTAAGGTATTTCCACTGTGTGTGACTTCCCAGAAACGTGTTCAAAAGTATTTCGCATGACTGTCTGTACCCTACAGCAATGAATTCGCAGATACCACATTCTAACCGGAAGGTTGAAGTCGCCTCCACCCTGGTATTGCGTGATACCGACATTTAATCGCTACTGACCGTTGACTTTCTTTGAATGACTCTAGAACCGTCACAGCAGAATCGAGTGGCCGGTAAAACATCCAAAAATTAACTTAGTTTCACCTACACTTGTTATACGCTCTTCAGCTGTTTTAGCTAAAATACGTAGAATATTAAGAAGACGTCAAGTTAAAGCAATCAGTCGACCTCCTTCTAAAACGTCCTCGCATTTGAGAGCTCTTAAAGACGACTTACAGTTGTGCAAACCAGGTATTTACAGGACTCTTTGTGAATGTGGAAAATGTTATATAGGGCAAAGTACGCAAACAGTGCAGGACAGTACTGTCGAACAGCAGCGGCATACTCACCTTCTCCAAGTAAATACGCCCATCGACGTTGAACACTGTATTGTTACTCCTCATTCTGTGAAATATTACGAAACAAAAATTGTAGTCCATACGTCAAAGTTCTGTATCTCAACCATATATGAATCGGTGGGAATACAACTGTCTGAAACCCTCATTAATCGAGACAGCGGTTTCCAATTATTTTCTGATTGGTACCAGATTAGAGAAGAAAACTGTACAATCCGATCTTACCGAGCGAAGACAATTGGTTTGATATGGACGATGCGAGCTCACACGACGGAGGACGGGCAGATCAGCACACAGACCTACAGCAGAAGTGCATTTGCTCAGACAACGCATGCGCAATGCTAACTAGGACACCGCGCACGTGTCGGATGGATATTAAATAGGGGAGCTTATGGTATTGCACTTCAGCATTCACCTGAAGATGGCTTTAAGTCTCCGCACCGAAATATCATACTAGCAGGTTACAGGCATCGGGCAGTTCCCTCGAAATTTCATACAACAAGAAATTTGTTGTGCTTGTGGACCCACGAATAAAAAAGCTTCTATACATATATTATATAGCGTGTGCTTGAATTCTAAATCTGATAAAAGCAGAAACGTCAAATTAAGATGTGCTTAAACGCAGGAAAATCAGAGACGGCAGTAAAAAACGTGATTCTGAGAGTTTTTCTTGCGTAATGACTATTTCATGAGATTTCGGAGTTGTAGTCACATGACGCCGCCATCTCGCCACGATATTTCCGCTGAACAACTCAGGCATCTGCAGGTGGGTCTTACACTGTATGGCATAGGGATAAGATGTCGACGTCGTCCGCCAGCAATCCTGAAACGTTGTGGACCTGTTATAGTGATCGTTACGGTATGCTCTTCCCACGAGGCAAGTTCAGTGTAATCCAGGCTTGCTGGATTTCCGCCTCCATTCATACACCTGTGTATGACACCTGTGTATGACGCATTTATTTTGATGTCGTCAGTTAGCTGGTCTCTTCTTCTTCCTTTGTCCTTCTTTCCTGTCACAATTGCTTCTAGTGCATCCTGTGTTACGCAGTATCTAATCATTCAATGCTTAAGGCGATTTCTTTCCGTACTCTCGTTTGCAGTTTGTAAAAATAACCTCAGTCCGCATTTTATTTATTCATTACACACCTTTCATCCCAAAAGCATCTAATACTTATCCAGTGTTCGTTGTAATGTCCATATTTTGATACCATTCTGCGCAACACTGAAAACAGAGTAGTTCGTACATACAGGGCTATTACAAATGATTGAAGCGATTTCATAAATTCACTGTAGCTCCATTCATTGACATATGGTCACGACACACTACAGATACGTAGGAAAACTCATAAAGTTTTGTTCGGCTGAAGCCACACTTCAGGTTTCTGCCGCAAGAGCGCTCGAGAGCGCAGTTAGACAAAATGGCGACAGGAGCCGAGAAAGCGTATCTCGTACTTGAAACGCACTCACATCAGTCAGTCATAACAGTGCAGCGACACTTGTAAGTAGGCTGTTTAGGTTTTTATATTGGTAACGCCACCTCCGTATAAAAATCACTGGCTGTGCTGTATGCAGTCTGTGTCTAGTTTGCATTGTTGTCTGCCATTGTAGTGTTGGGCAGCGACAGCTGGATGTGAACAGCGCGTAGCGTTGCGCAGTTGGAGGTGAGCCGCCAGCAGTGGTGGATGTGGGGAGAGAGATGGTGGAGTTTTGTAATTTGTCATGAACTGATATACATATTATGACTGTTAAGGTAAATGCATTGTTTGTTCTGTATTAAAATCTTTCATTTGCTAACTATGCCTATCAGTAGTTAGTGCCTTCCGTAGTTTGAATCTTTTATTTAGCTGGCAGTAGTGGTGCTCGCAGTATTGCAGTAGTTCGAGTAACCAAGATTTTTGTGAGGTAAGTGATTTGTGAAACGTATAGGTTAATGTTAGTCAGGGCCATTCTTTTGTAGCGATTTCTGAAAGTCAGATTGCATTGCGCTAAAAATATTGTGTGTCAAGTTAAGCACAGTCCTGTATGATTGTTCAAAGGGGACGTTTCATATGTCGACCCTTAGCTGAGGATACCTCACTGGAATCTTCTGATTTTTTTCTTGTAGTTTGCGTAATTATTGCAGCTTCTGTTTATTGCTAGCGCGTAATTATAGAGAGAATTTCCTTTGTAGTTGTAGTTTTTCATTGTTGTACACAGTTGTGGCATGCATTTAGATTTGCACCAAGTATTTCGCAGCTGCGCTTGCAATTAACTAGATATTGTTTTCAGTGCTATGTTAATGTGTTCTCTTATTGTTGCTCATCCAATTGTGTTTATCTGTGCTATCGTGTGAAATATTGTGACAATAATGGCGTGTGAAAAACGTAATACTAGGCTCCAAAGTAAACTGAGAAATGACAGTGAAGACGAAAGCAGTGTGTTAGCGCCACCGAGTAATGAATTAACTAATGTTCAAAATAGTAATTTGGTAATTGTGCATAGGGAAATGGAGCGGGCTGCAAATAATGGTGTAGGCGGTGAAACAATCAGTGAACAGGGAAGCATTATCGATCGACCGGTCGGCAACAGCTCGCCTCAGGAATCCGAAATGACGGGACACAATCTCGCAAATACTGTAGATTCAGGTTTTGGGTTCTCACCGTTTTCTCAAATGAGTCAAGACACATTTTCTGCTTGTCAAAATGTGAATGTTGCCGGTGCAAATTCACTGCCGAAAAGCACTAAGGAACATGTTTCAGACACCAGTGCATTGTTATTCCAATTAATGCAACAAATGGGACAAAAGCTTCAAAAGTTAGACACAATGGAACAACACCAGAGACAAACACAGCAACAGTTAGACACAGTGGAACAAAATCTTAAAAAGTTAGACACAATGGAACAAAATCTTAAAAAGTTAGACGCAATGGAACAAAATCTTCAAAAGTTAGACTCATTGGAACAAACTCTTGAACAAACACGTGATGATTTAACTACTTGAATCGAAATGTCAAAAAGTCTGTAATGACGTAAAAACTCAAATTTGTGAGCATTTTCAACCTATTTTTTCGCGGCATGAAAATGCATTACAGAATCACGAAGCAGCCATAAAAGAACTGCAAACTACTGTTCATGAAAATCATGAGACCTTGCAAGCTAAAATTGACTCACTTGCATCTACCGATTCGGTTACGCAACTTGCTAAAACTCAGGAAAACTTAAAGGACACAGTGGAAAGACACATGGAGGAAATTAGTACATTATCAGAGAAAGTAGCTGAACTTTCGGATCAGGTCACTAACTTATCTACAAAAGCAAATGATGATCTGAATGACACAATACCTGTAGCCTTCACTGACACAGAAGAGTATGAACAAATTAGAAAATTCAAACAAAATCAAAATCAAATCAATACACACTACAAAAGAGAAATCTGGGAAGTACAAGATCAGTTGACGCAGGTAATACAAGAATTACATATTTCAGAGGACACTCGTGCTCCAATACGGGAAGAGGGACATAGAAATACGGAACAGCCACAAAATAATAACACAGAGCACTTCGGAAATTATGAAAGAAATTGGCAAGGTACACCGAATTTTGAGATGGAACCGCCGAAACGACGTAGCAATGACCGACATGCGACTCGCCGACATGATGATTTTGACTATAAGCTGTTCATTACTACACGTAAATTCAAAACATTTAAGAATTCTGGCAACGACATTCATCCACAAGCATGGCTCCATCAATTCTCTCATTGTTTTCCTCCCAACTGGTCGTTAGAACACAGATAAGAATTTATGTGTGGCTACTTGGAGAATGAACCAGCTGTAAGAATGCGATCGGTCATTCACGATTGTCACAGTGAAGGAGATTTTTATCATGCCTTCTTCTCAGCATATTGGTCTCAAGCTACACAAGACCGAGTAAAACATGGCATCATAATGATGAAACATTTCGAACAATCTGAATTTTCCAGTCTTGTGAAATATTTTGAAGACATGTTGCATAAGAATCAGTATCTTTCAAACCCATACAGCCCCTCAGAACTCATCCGCATTTGCTTAATCAAATTACCTGAACATTTACGGCATATTATTTTGGCAGGACGTTGCAAAGGCGACATTGAAGCTTTTCAGGGGCTCTTACAAGAACTGGAAATTGACACTGACATTCGCGGAACGCGAAAACAGGAGCACAACAATTACAGGTCACATCCGTCACAATTCCGCGATGACAGAAATAATAACTGGACACAACAAAGCTATTCTTACAACGCAAATCGTGACCAAAACAGACACCACCCATATGACAACCACTGGCAGAGTAATAATAGTTACAGAGAAAGATCGCATTTCTGTAGTAATGAATATGACAGAGATTACCTTAGAAACAGACAATATGGGAACCAAAACAATTATTATCAAGGGAGACAGAATAACATCAGACGCAACAGTTCAGCGAGCAGGTACGATTCAGGAAGAATTCTCCACCACATGACCGACAAGAAAGAAACTACAGGAACTACCGACATGACGACAGACGATATAATCATAACGATAGACGTGAATTTCATCAGAACTGGCGGGATTCTAACAGAGCTGGGCCCTCTCGGCAAGGCGAATTTGTAGAAGTTATGTCTCCTAATCCCAATAACGATGCGCGCCAACAAAGGGACAGACAATGACTCGCACAGCAGGCAGCCGCGTGCGCTTGCTGGCTCCAAGAAACATAACATAAGACGTTAGCCTTGAAAAAAATTTTAGCATTTTTTAACCGATGTATACAACATGATAATTGCTTTGAAGTTGAAACTCTGCGTACTAGGAAGAGTAAAGGTTTACACCACATTTCACATGTAAAACCGTGTATTGAAAGATAATGTGCTTTTTAACTTAGTCTTTGCCATAAAACATTTCACTTCACATTTCTAGTATGCTTTGTCAGACTTAAGAAACTGTGAACATGCAACAATGTTTGAAGTTAAATATCCAGTCTAGAACCTAGGGAACATTTTTAAACAGAAATTACGAATGCATTGTTATAGTGAACAGATGTCACAGTGTTATTGTGTGTGTACATTCTTGCTTGTTAGTTGCACGATTACGTAACGACTATAAGGCTCACATACTAAGAACATTTACCAGTACTGCTAATGAGATTTTAATGCAACATTTTGGTTTACTTGAAATTTGGTGTATCATGAGGTAAGTACATTGGCTTCTGCAGAACTTAGCTTTCGGAGGACGATAACTATGACACTTCCACAGAGATTATCTTACAACAAGACGCACAGTTTAGCGCTACAGTACACGGATTTGAGTGATTAATTTTGTACTTGAAACATTTATTTTTTAAAGATATTTGAAGTACAATGATACAAAGGTTTTCCGTGATACATTTCATTCCATTGCTGTAATCTGTAACACCTGAGGGTATAATTACATTAATCCTCAGGGGGGTACACGCTTACTTTGTGTATCATGTGTTTGGCAAGCATAAGGAGCCCTAGATAATATGGTATTTGCTTACACCACTTTACACATTGGTACCATATTTCTCTAACACATAATTACACAGCTATCTGATCATTTAACTGAGAGAGACAAACTTTTTTACTACGTCAGTGACACATGTTTACGCAATTACAGAGTTGGATTTTGTTTCTACAGATGTGTAACCCAAATTCTTGACCTGTGAAATATTTTTATATGAGACTGTCACTGTAGCGAAAACTGCTGTCGTAAATATTTCGGTAAGAAAGGTAAGTGACTGTGACATAATTCGTTGTGAGCGGCCAGGTGTGCCAGCCGCCTTTAGAAAAAGCCATTAGGTGGTAAAAAAAAAAAAAGGGAAGGCCATTATACTCGCTATCGACATTCCTTTGTAGAAAGCATCGTAAATACGACACCCTCAAACTTTAAAACATGATTACACTGTAGAGTTCTTAATTTATGATATTTACTGAAATGAAATGATGAGAAACATTTTATGTCTATTGTCTTGTTAGTTGAAAGATTGTTTACTGCATTATGAAATCCCATATGGCTAGTGAATGACGTTTGATGCCTTACTTTGCCCATTTTTTTTAATATCTAGTTTCTAGCTGCATGGCAGCATTGGTTAAAAGAAAATTTAATATATGTACTAATATAGTTATTTTATGCCTACAGATCCAGTCAATAAGAAATTTATGATCTACTTCCAAGAAAACGAGGGCACATAAATAGACATTTCCCTTCACAGGAATTGCATAAATAATTTCTTTACGATTTGGTAACTTATCTGCTAGTGTAAGTTCTCGTGATGCATCACTCTAGTTTTAAGATGTGACATAGGTATTAGACATGGCCATTTTTAATGTACTATTTTTTCTGCTTGAGCTTTGTCATGCTTAGGTATATGTTATAGCATTTACTGCTGCTGTTTGCCAGGCATAGTGTTACTGAATTTGAATTTGTGTTACTCTGCTAAGCCAGATTTATTTTTCTTGTTTGCTGCGCACTGCCTCATATTAGTTGTAATGTGAATTGCTTGGTAATTTAGATTTACTGTAGCTTGCTTTGCAAATTTCCATTTTTTTCATTGTTGTTTGCGTTAATTGTTTTGTGCTGCTGCATTGCCTCATCCCTTAGTTTAGCATCTGAGCTCAGTAGATTTAAGTTAGCTTAAGAGGGGGTAGACTATATAAGAAACTAACTATGGTGAATTGGAAGAAATGCATTGAGAAGATATAAGAAAAAGATTTGGGCCAAAATGAGTATTGTACACTGAGAAATAATTATTTTGAAAGAAATATGAATAGAATACAGAAAGCAGGTATAGATAGCACTTTTTGAAATAATGAAGAATGAACGGAGATCTCCAAGAAGTAAAGAAAGTTTTGTTTGCAAGATACTGCAGTAAAACAAACCCTGTCCATTCCCTTTCTGTTATTCTGCTGTGTTTGTTTACTCTTGTATATATATGTTCTTCCTGTCTTTATATGTTTACCTCATAAGACTTATGTTGAAGAATTTTTCTCATACTCAGCTACATGAACTATGATGAGGAATACTGTTATCCTCAAATATAATTTGCATTAATAATGTGTTATTTACTTTGCAAAGATGTTTAGACATTATTTATTCTGTTTTGTTTTAATGCTCATGTGTGAAGTTGATGTTTCAAAAGTTATTTTGATCTTTTATGTACGTACTCATGTCATAATTCCTGTAACACTGATGTATATGTTTATTTCTATTCTTTTGTAAAGCCCCAATTACTACAAATGTTATCTGTACTATTATGTTCTTTAATGATGTATTTTGTACCTTTGTAATTGTATTTTCATGTTGTAAATTTATAATTGTATAGACACCAGTTCTTCAAATTAAGTTACATTTCACTGCACACGTTTCTGTTGGTCATAGTATATGGACAATATGTGAGAAGTAGGAACTGATAGTGTTTGCACGTGTGTTAATGATTCAACAAGGGACTGGATAACAGCATTGCTGGTTCTAAGGACAATTCCAAAAACTTCGTGAGTGTACAAGTGGTGATTTATGGACTTGCTATCTTCTCTGCAAGACTCTTCGATGGTGATTGTGCACCTGCACAGTCGCAATAGATGGCTGCTGGCCCTCTATAGAAGGGCTATAATGGGTCTGCATCCTTCATGGCCCACCAATACCGTAATCTCTACCAGGACTACAGTGGGTCTGCTCTGTGATGACCTACCTACCAATACTCTTCAAAATTTCGACTGACTCTGCTGTGGGTTTGCTCTGTTGTGGCCCATTACCTGTCAGCATGTCAAGAGTCAGCACTGTCTTTCCGTTGGAAGGACAGCACTACTTCTTCAAGACTGCATGGAAATCCACTACTTCTGCGTGCAATTTCTTTTACTAATGAGACATTGTGAAAAAGAACTGTAATTACTATTATGATGAATGATCAGGACTATCTTTATGGACTGTGAGAAAATTTTAGCTTTTGACCAACATTGTATCAATAAGTGTGTGCATTTCATTTCTTGTTATTGTAATTACGATTATGAAAAATTTTAACAAATATGTATTGCCCAGTGCCCAAAACAATTTGTAAATTTTTTTGTGGGGAGCATGGGGGCTATGTAAGTAGGCTGTTTAGGTTTTTATTATTGGTAACGCCACCTCCGTATAAAAATCACTGGCTGTGCTGTGCGCAGTCTGTGTCTAGTTTGCATTGTTGTCTGCCATTGTAGGGTTGGGCAGCGGCAGCTGGATGTGAACAGCGCGTAGCGTTGCGCAGTTGGAGGTGAGCCGCCAGCAGTGGTGGATGTGGGGAGAGAGATGGCGGAGTTTTGTAATTTGTCATGAACTGATATATATATTATGACTGTTAAGGTAAATGCATTGTTTGTTCTCTATTAAAATCTTTCATTTGCTAACTATGCCTATCAGTAGTTAGTGCCTTCCGTAGTTTGAATCTTTTATTTAGCTGGCAGTAGTGGTGCTCGTGGTATTGCAGTAGTTCGAGTAACCAAGATTTTTGCGAGGTAAGTGATTTGTGAAACGTATAGGTTAATGTTAGTCAGGGCCATTCTTTTGTAGGGATTTCTGAAAGTCAGATTGCGTTGCGCTAAAAATATTGTATGTCAGGTTAAGCACAGTCCTGTATAATTGTTCAAAGGGGACGTTTCACACCTTAGGACCAAGTTCAACAAAGATCCACCAACTGCTAACTCCATTCGGCGATGGTATGCGCAGTTTAAAGCTTCTGGATGCCTCTGTAAGGGGAAATCAACTGGTCGGCCTGCAGTGAGCGAAGAAACGGTTGAACGCATGCGGGCAAGTTTCACGCGTAGCCCGCGGAAGTCGACGAATAAAGCAATCATGGAACTAAACGTACCACAGCCGACGGTTTGGAAAATCTTACGGAAAAGGCTAAAGCAGAAGCCATACCGTTTACAATTGCTACGAGCCCTGACACCCGATGACAAAGTCAAACGCTTTGAATTTTCGGTGCGGTTGCAACAGCTCATGGAAGAGGATGCGTTCAGTGCGAAACTTGTTTTCAGTGATGAAGCAACATTTTTTCTTAATGGTGAAGTGAACAGACACAATGTGCGAATCTGGCCGGTAGAGAATCCTCACCCATTCGTGCAGCAAATTCGCAATTCACCAAAAGTTAACGAGTTTTGTGCAATCTCACGGTTTAAAGTTTACGGCCCCTTTTTCTTCTGCGAAAAAAACGTTACAGGACACATGTATCTGGACATGCTGGAAAATTGGCTCATGCCACAACTGGAGACCGACAGCGCCGACTTCGTCTTTCAACAGGATGGTGCTCCACCACACTTCCATCATAATGTTCGGCATTTCTTAAACAGGAGATTGGAAAACCGATGGATCGGTCGTGGTGGAGATCATGATCAGCAATTCATGTCATGGCCTCCACGCTCTCCCGACTTAACCCCATGCGATTTCTTTCTGTGGGGTTATGTGAAAGATTCAGTGTTTAAACCTCCTCTAGCAAGAAACGTGCCATAACTGCGAGCTCGCATCAACGATGCTTTCGAACTCATTGATGGGGACATGCTGCGCCGAGTGTGGGAGGAACTTGATTATCGGCTTGATGTCTGCCGAATCACTAAAGGGGCACATATCGAACATTTTTGAATGCCTAAAAGAACTTTTTGAGTTTTTGTATGTGTGTGCAAAGCATTGTGAAAATATCTCAAATAATAAAGTTATTGTAGAGCTGTGAAATCGCATCAATCACTTGTAATAACCCCGTATTTACCTGTAGTATTTTGTTTTCAACCACAGAAACTAATCCTCCTTCGGTAAAATATTTATTTTGCAGTACCTGCTCCATTTTTTTTTTGAGTACATTCCACGCAACGGTAGTCTGGTATAATAGGCACATGAAGTTGCCAACTTGTTAGACTAGCTCATCGCAAATTTACAGTTTTCCTTTCTTCCCTTGAAAACCACTGACTTAGCCTTTTTCACTTTCACCTTCATTCAATTTTCCTCTCAGCTGCCGTTTAGTTAGTTATTTTATCGTACTAGAACTAAACTCCGTCCGAGCAGGCTTCCAGAGGCACAACGCCACCGACCGACCGCCATATCATCTTCTGCCGCTAGGCAACAATGGATGCGGATGTGGAGGGCATGTAGGCAGCACACCGACCACCAGACGGTGCCAGTTTTCGTCATCGGATCCGCTCTGCTACCTCTCACAGAAGTAGCTGCTCATAAGGGCTCAGTGCACCCTGCTTGCCAGCAGGGCTTGGCAAATCGGATTGTCACCCGTTCAAGTGCTAGCCAAACCTGACAGCGCCTAACTTCGGTGGTCTGGCGGAAACCGGTGTTACCTCTGCGGTAAGACCTTAATAGTACTTCATTCATGTCATCAGTAAATTATAGATTTTATTACTGTTCCTCCTTTGGTCGCATCATTCCTTTGTTGGAAGCAGATTTTAAGTAAATTATCTAAAGAGGTCTCAGACAGGGTAGGTGAAAGATAAGCGCTGTTTAATATCTCTTTGTTTCAATTTCTTCTCTCACCTACTCTCCTACTGGTGTTCTGCATCTTGTGCCATTTCTGTGTATATGGATTTCTTATTAGACACCTTGCTATAGCTGAAATAATAGTGTAACTTCGATTAGTTACAGAAATGCAAAGCACAGTGGAAAGAAATATAATTAAAATATGCAATACATATATTTTAATTGTAATATATACACCTATTCGTGAGTGGTCAACGATAAACACTAAAGTCGGTCTCGGTGGCCGAGCGGTTCTAGCCGCTTCAGTCGGGAACAGCGCTACTGCTACGGTCGCAAGTTCAAATCCTGCCTTGGGCATGGATGAGTGTGACGTCCTTAGGTTAGTTAGGTTTATGTAGCTCTAAGTTCTAGGGGGCTGATGACCTGAGATATTAAGTCCCATAGTACTCAGAGCCATTTTGATAAACACTAATACAGCTAACTTAAAATTAACTGAGGCTCGTCAGCTACACTATCTCGCACAGCAGTCTGAGAATAAATACTGCAGCACGACCGGACTACAAATAACTGCCAGTATTGCGTTAAATTAAATAATTATATGTCTTTTACTGTAAAATTTCATAAATATTACTTCATAGTGCAGTTCATACAGTCTTATCTTCTTATGTGTAAAGTAGCAGTAGTGAAGAAATATCAGTTTGTCACAAGCAGAGCACTAGATTGAAAAACGCACTCATTTCTTAGTTCATATATTAAATGTATTCCCAATTGCGAATATGGGCAACCATCAGCTCTAGAATGGAATTACGAAAATGAAAATCTGTGCCGGTCCGGTTGTCGAATCTGGATTTGCTGTTTAGTGCGAGCGGTAGCGTTACTATTTGGCTATCAGTGTACGACTCACGGCCATCCCCAAACTTCCATATGTCGTCAATGATGCGTCTGCAACCTGCACTCGTACATCCATTATATACTCGCACATTCCAGTATAGGGGCGACGCTTTACACTTGCCTGGTGTCGGCGGATAAACACGATATTCCAGTGCCTGTGTTATTCTGAGTTCATGCTTGTCCAAAGGAACTTTGCAATAAATTCGGAATAACACCACTGCAGTATCGTATTTCTTAGTGCAGTCGTGGCGAACCAGTGTACTTCAGCAACTAGCGCGCTTCATGCCAGTGTAAGTCATTAATAAGTCTGGTCGCATGTGTTTGGTTATTGCGTGACCTCAGGACAAGTGATTTAATAAGCGTTAAGCTAGTCTTCAAGCAACTAACAAAGTAAACGGGAAGAAAGCCAAAATTATGGTTCAAAATGGTTCAAATGGCTCTGAGCACTATGGCACTTAACATCTATGGTCATCAGTCCCCTAGAACTTAGAACTACTTAAACCTAACTAACCTAAGGACAGCACACAACACCCAGCCATCACGAGGCAGAGAAAATCCCTGACCCCGCCGGGAATCGAACCCGGAAACCCGGGCGTGGGAAGCGAGAACGCTACCGCACGACCACGAGATGCGGGCAAAATTATGGAACCTTTTTTTTTTTTCTGGCATTATCTTGCGTACTTGGTCGAAAGTCAGATTTCGTCTCCTTAACCAGCTGTTTCGGTTTCCTAAATGGCAGACCCGGCTCTGGCTACTACATCTCGAAGTACTTTCAAGGTTTAAAAGAACTATAGTTCATGTAGTACGTACAGAGACGACCAGTGAAGTAGTTAAACGTAAAATTTCGTATCTCCGCGTGACAGCGACCAGGGACTGGAAACAGTATTCCTCAATACGGCCATGACAGATGATGTTGGTGAAGTATCATGCTGTCAAAGTTCGCCGCTGTCGGTAACTTGAACAGGGGAATCACGCAGCCCGCTATGCTGCCTAAAACTGGTCGTGCAGCAGACTGCTGTCACTTCGCTGTTTATGAAGCCCTTAGTCATGGGCCGTATACTGTCCTATTGCACCCACCAGGCTGCGTGTCGTTTTCTACTGGACTATTATTCTCAGGTTCACGTCCAGCCTGGATTCTGATTCTGGTTGTGTGTTGCCTTGCAACATGTTTGGAAAGTTTCCAAGTGCCTGTAAAAGAGACCGAGGCGGAACTGGCCGACTAAGAGTTGCAGCAAATTTTTGAGCTTTCATTGAGGAAAAAAAAAAAAAGATTTAGAAAAATTAGGAACCATGTATTCAGACATTTTTGTAATACAATTCGCAAGTGAAGATAACATAAAATAATATATTTGATTTGCTAAATCAACAACTACCCCCATGAACTATAGAGATGGGGCCCCTCCACGCCCGCACCAACGTGGTGACCAAACCAAAAGTTCTACTGTCACCTCCGTAAACATGTTAGTTTTCTAGTAGGTGGATCACAGGATGCTGGGCTGTGATGTTGTCCGTGCGTCTGGGTAAGACTACGCATTAACACGGTCCATCAGGTGATAGATAGTGGACGAAACGCGAGTGAGGGTAGCGATTTGAAGAGCAGAGGAAAAAAAGTGCCATGGCTCGTGCCGTGGGAAAAAAACCTCTGCGACAGTGGGATGGGTAGTAAGAGCAGTAGTGGCTTACTAGCTGCGATAGTTCATGCAAGGTTGGATTTGTTAGTATAGGTATCATGCATCATTACCATGACAAGCGATGGCGATGTGTCCCAGTTGTTGCTGCTGCTGCATTCCTGGAACAATCAAGATCGTTATACAGTAGTGGGAGATCGGCCATAGATCATCTCACTGTGTGGGGGATGTGTGGAGCTTGTTTGCATGCAGTGTACGGTACGGCTTCCCTGTGTGGTGCCAGTTATTCGGCAGTGTACTCCAATCCAGCTGGATATCCAGTAATGGGTCTGATAAACAGGGGCTCGCCTGTGCCGTTATGTTTGCGTATGCTTGGCCATAGATGTTATGTCCTTACAAGTATGTCTTTTGGTCTTTTATGTTTCCATCTATGGTTGTGGTCGTAGTTCCCCAGATTCAGAATAAACGGGTTCTGCGAATATCTGGAGTTTCTGTATAGTCTTGTGGTGAGTTTGTGGATTACCTCCGTGAGAGTCTCAAGTCGGTATTCCCGGTGAAGGTCCGCGATGCGTGTGTATCGTGGAGCATTGCTTATAATTTTGAGTACTTTGTTTTGTATGAGCTGCAGACGGCGCAGACGTGTAGGCGCAGCGTATCCCCAGACAGGAGCTGCGTACGTCATCAGGGGTCGGATAAGTGTCATGTACATGGACCTCGACACCCTTCTGTTCAGTGTGCTACGCCTGTTGAGCATAGGATAGAGCTGTTTGAGCCTCGCGCTAGCTCGGTTGGTCATGTGTTGTATGTGGTCCCCCCAGAGTAATTTCCGGTCCAGCCAGACACCGAGGTATTTGACTTTCTCGCGGAAACGTATTGGGCGTGCATGTAGAGTTATTGGTCTGCAGTAGCGGTGTTTGCGCAGTTGCTTCGGTCTTCTAGTGAACAGAACGGCTTCGCACTTGTCGACGTTTACTTTAACACGCCATTTCTCCAACCAAGGCTCGGCCACTCTGAGTGCAGTCTGTAGGCGTGACGTAATGTTTGATGGTTTCCAATCTTGCGCAAGGATGGCTGTGTCATCCGCGTAGATTGCCATCATTGTGTTGTGTGTGGTTGGGAGATCGTTTATGTGGAGGTTAAACAGCAGGGGCCCTAGGATGCTTCCCTGGGGTACTCCCGCGTGTATACCGTGTTGTGTTGATTGTTTTCCCTGCACGTCAGTGTTGAAACTCCTGTCTGTGAGGTATGAGTGTATTAGACGCAGCAGCCCGTCAGGGAATCCCGCGTCGCTGAGTTTGCGGATGAGGCCGTTGTGCCATAGACGGTCGAAAGCCTTTTCGATGTCCAGGAACACTGCCCCTGTAGCTTTGTTTATGTTGAAGCCATGTGTTATATGTTCAACGACCCGTAGGAGTTGTTGTGTTGTGGAGTGGTGATTCCTGAAGCCGAATTGCTCCGGTCTCAGGATGTTATTTGTTATGCAGTGCCTAGTGATGCGTTTGAGAATCACCTTCTCAACAATCTTACTGAGCGAACTCAGAAGGCTGATGGGTCGGTAATTTTGTGGGAGGCTGTGGTCTTTCCCCGGCTTCCTGAACATCAGGACCTTGGCCGTCTTCCAAAAGGCGGGGAAGTGTTGGTGTTTTAGTATGGCATTCGTTATGTGTGTTAGGTACTCAGTTGCTTTATCCGTGAACTCCTGGAGGACACGGTTTTGAATGCCATCCTGACCAGGGGCTTTCCTAGCAGCGGAATGCATTATAGCCCAGGAGACTTCGGCTGTGCTAGCATGTCGAATGTCGTCGCGCGATGGTTGGGCTAGAATGCGTGTAACCTCTTGGTCAGTAGCAAGTGTGAACACTGGATCTGATGGTACCAGGTTCGGTGTGAATGACGCTGCGAGTGTTCGAGCCATTAGTTCTGCTTTCTCTTCCGCTGAGTATGCCGACGGGTAACCGAAAGGCACGCGCTTAAACTCACGCAGGCTGGGGTGAGGTCTGAAACAGGATACGTAATGAATGCTATAAAGAAAAGTACGTAGCTGCTGGAATACTTAACATTAATCCATCATTTGAATACATCGTTCTGGACGGTACGTTCAAGACTATAAACTGTTAATGGCGCCTTGCTAGGTCGTAGCAAATGACGTAGCTGAAGGCTATTCTAACTATATTCTCTGCAAATGAGAAAAGCTTCGCCAGTGTAGACGCTAGCAAGTCGTCCGTACAACTGGGGCGAGTGCTAGTAAGTGTCTCTAGACCTGCCGTGTGGTGGCGCTCGGTCTGCAATCACTGATAGTGGCGACACGCGGGTCCGTCGTATATTAATGGACCGCGGCCGATTTAAAGGCTACCACCTAGCAAGTGTGGTGTCTGGCTGTGACACCACATGTGTTCCTTGTAACGTGAACCAAAGCGACCTTGCTGTGCTGGCACTGCGAACGGCTGAAAGCAAGGGGAAAGTACAGCCGTAATTTTTCCCGAGGGCATGCAGCTTTACTGTATGGTTAAATGATGGTGGCGTCCTCTTGTATAAAATATTCTGGAGGTAAAATAGTCCTCCACTCGAATCTCCGGAAGGGGACTACTCGGGAGGACGTCATTAGCAGCAGGTACAAAACTTGCGTTCTACGGAACGGAGACTGGAATGTCGGGCAGGTGGGTTAGAAAATTTAAAAAGAGAAATGGATAGGTTAAAGACCGATATAGTGGGAATTAATGAAGTTCGGTGGCAGGAGGAAAAAGAGTTCTGGTTAGGTGAATACATGGTTGTAAATACTAAATTGAATTTGGGTAATGCAAGATTAGGCATAATAATGAATAAAAAAAAAACAGGAGCATTGGCCGGCTACCATGAACAGCTTAGTGAACGCATTATTGTCCCCAAGATCGACACGAAGCCCGCACCTACCACAGTAGTACAAGTTTATATGCCAACTAACTCCACAGATGACGAAGAGATTGAAGAAATGTATGATTACATAAAAGGCATTATTCAGATAGTTAAGGGAGACGAAAATTTAATAGTCATGGGCGGACTGGAATTCGATAGGAAGAGAAGGAAAAGTAGTAGATGAATATGGAATGGGGTTAAGGAACGAAAGAGAAAGTGACCTGGTAGAATTTTGAGCAGAGCATAACTCAAGTATAGCAAACACTTGGTTTAAGAACCATAAAAGAAGTTTGTATATGTGGAAGGGGCCTGGAGCCACTGGAACGTTTCAGATAGATTATATAATGAAAAGACAGAGTTTTAGGAACCAGGTTTCAAATTGTAAGACGTTTCCAGGAGCAGATGTGGACTCTAATCACAAGTTGTTGGTTATGAACTGCAGAATAAAACTGAAGAAACTGCAAAAAGGTTGGAATTTAAGGATATGGGACTTGGATAAACGGAAAGAACCAGAGGTTGTAGAGAGTTTCAGAGATAGCATCAGGGCACGATTGACAGGAACAGGGGAAAGAAATACAGTGGAAAAGAATGGGTAGCTTTGAGACATGAAATAGTGAAGGCAGCAGAGGATCAAGTAAGTGAAAAGACGAGGGCTAGTAGAAGTCCTTGGGTAACAGAAGAGACATTGAATTTAATTGATGAAATGAGAAAATATAAAAAAAACAGTGAATGAAGCAGGCAAAAAGGAATACAAACGTCTTAAAAATGAGAAGCTAACGTTTTCAGCTAGGAGTTCGTCGAGGGTTACTTTGATGCGTAGGTAGCAGAGTTCCTTAATTTCATGTACTTCGTGATCGTCAATTACGTTATTAAGTTTCTCTCTGTTCTCATTACTCTCACTTCTCATTACTTTCGTCTTTCTTAGATATACTCTCAGTTCATATTCTGTACTCAGTAGTCTTTTCGTTCTGTTCTACAAATCATGTAATGATCCTTCACTTTCGCTGAGGATACCAATGTCATGAGCGAATCTTAACACTGACATCGTTTCACCTTGAATTTTAATGCAGCTCTTGAACTTTTCCTTTATTTCCGTCATTCCTTCTTCAACGTACAAACTGAACGGCAGGGTATGAAGAATATGTATATTTGATTTATCTTTATTACTTCACACATCATTTACTTTTACCATTTCTTGTTTTACCTAAAGCTGCAAATTCCGCTTATGCTTTTGTAGCGTTTGCTTGTCTTAGAGATGTTTTCCGATGTACCCGCCTTATGGCGCTATAACTATTTTACTTAAACCTGCAGTTGGATGCCCCTCCTGTAGACACTGTGGTCGTTTACTTAATCTTATTTCTTTTTTCGTTGTTGTTGCCCATTCTGCTTGTAACGGGTAATAAGTGCGTATACCTATGGTGAGACAGATATAAGGACAGATATTTTTGCATATGGTAGCTGAATATTTACGCACATCAGTGTGCTGGTTTTTTTCTCTGCGTTGATCAGTCTTCCCACAAACATGTCACATTGACTACAAAAAATGGCTCGGAGCACTGTGGGACTTAACTGCTGAGGTCATCAGTCCCCTAGAACTTAGAACTACTTAATCCTAACTAACCTAAGGACAACACACACATCCATGCCCGAGGCAGGATTCGGACCTGCGACCGCAGCGGTCGCGCGGCTCCAGACTGTAGCGCCTAGAACCGCTCGGACATTATCTACAGCCTAATGTTTTCTGCACGGTTGTAACTCAGCGCTGTTAATACAGAGTAACCGTTTTCGTCCACGAGTCCGCAGTTTAATGCCTGACGTATTGCCAAGGAGAAAATAAGCATTTTGAAGTATTACCCAACCTGAAAGCTTACGACTCATAATAGCTATAGTTATTAGTCTGCAAATTACGTCAGTACTGATGCAATGTTGTACACTACACCGTCCACACTCACCATTAGATACATCTGCACTTATATCCGTTACAATGGTTCAAATGGCTCTGAGCACTATGGGACTTAACATCTATGGTCATCAGTCCCCTAGAACTTAGAACTACTTAGAACTACTTAAACCTAACTAACCTAAGGACAGCACACAACACCCAGCCATCACGAGGCAGAGAAAAATCCCTGACCCCGCCGGGAATCGAACCCGGGAACCCTATATCCGTTACATACCGATCACTTGTATACAAAAGGCTCAGTTACTTCGTGGCTTTAGGAAATATGCTTACTGCATGTTACGATACACACGGTGCTACAGAAAGAACAAACTGTCGTTATGTTACTAACAAGGTTAAATCAGAAACATAGCAGAATGGGCAGAATCATCAACAAATCTGTAAAATTCTTTGATTTTATTAGGAGTATAGCATGTAAATCTTAACTCACGCATTAAAAATTCAGACTGTTACTAGCAAAGTAAACTGGAAATAACATTTGTTGGAATATCATCCATGTTAGCTGTTCATTTACTCAGTAGTTAAATGACAGGTTTCTACTGCTTCTTATTTTCCCATATTTGGTGTTGTTTACTGTTGCCATTCTTATTTAAGTTTCGCAAAGACTCCCAGGAGACACCATTTAATTGCGACAGAAATATTTGCATCTTTCAAGTAAGGTAAAACCCTGGCAGTGGTTGCTTAGTAACTTGTAGGGCTACCACTGCCTTGCCTAGACAGAGATGCCAGAACGACAGTCTTCAACAACACAACGTATGTGCAACTACTTAAACGCAGGGAAGGCAGCAATCTGAAGTGATCCTGACAGGAAAGAACCATCCCAGAAGGCCTTAACATGATATCTTCTACAACTTCATACCTAGCTTGACCTAGTATCCATAATAAGTGCACAAAAGAGTGTTAAAACCTTTACATTACGGGAAGGCAAAAATGGCTGACAATGGAAAATATTCAGGCCTGGCAGAAGCCAAGGATTTGGATTTTTAGAGAAATAAAACGCTGATATTCGCTGTGTAAAAAGTTTACATGTTAAAGAACCTAAATGAGATGGCGTAATGCACAAGAAAAAGTTAAAATTCTAGTATCAAATACAGAACAGGAATGAAAGATGCTACCTACTATACAGTGCTCTACAAGTTAGTGTCACAAATGTTAGGGCTGAACAGATGAGTTAAAATAACTGGAGAGCTACAATATATAATTCTTTCTGAACAACATAATCAATATATTACTGTTACAAATATGTATGTACTATCAGCAGTAAATGGAATACATTTCCGCTAAATGAAGAAAAGGGAAGATAGGTATTCTATGAAGATCTACAGAGGCACGTAGATAAAACCATACGGAAATAACATTCTCATTTATTATGGTAACTTACACAGTAGACCGCGAAATTTATTGCTACCATAAGGACATGGAAATTCTGGAGCGTATCACATGAATCCAAATTTCGCAAGCAACTCAGTTAAACTGAGAAACAATAATGTGTGCTAAGCGGTGGCTGATACGACACTATCGAGAAAAAAGAACTAAAGATAGACATAAACATAACACTTATTTTCATAACTGTAGCGCAAGTGTCGTGCGGTAGCGGTCTCGCTTCCCGCTCCCGGGGTCCCGGGCTCGATTCCCGGCGGGGTCAGGGACTTTCTCTGCCTCGTGATGACTGGCTGTTGTGTGATGTCCTTAGGTTAATTAGGTTTAAGTAGTTCTAAGTAGCGCAAGATGAAAAGTGGTTAAACACTTTCCAGACATGTCTCAAACATGCTCTTTATTCTCGACTCACCTGCAGCAATAGCTCCGACACTAGTACCAGTTAGTACACACACCAAAAAAAGTTTTGGATTTCCTCGATTCCTAGAGTTCCGGAACCTGTAAAGTTATTGGAACAGAGATCAACGTAAACATCATTTCCGCCCTTTTTATTGCTCATGAAAACCACACATTGCATGTTGTACCACCATACAGCGAGACCTCAACGCCTGTATTCGTCGTGGCATACTATCCACAAGTTCATTAAGGCACTTTTGATCCAGATTGTCCCACTCCTCAACGGCGATTCGGCTTGGATCCCTCAGAGTGGCTGCTGGATCACGTCGTCCATAAACAGCCCTTTTCAATCTATCCCAGGCATGTTCGTTAGGGTTCATGTCTGGAGAACATGCTGGCTACTCTAATCGAGCGATGTCGTTATCCTGAAGGAAGACATTCACAAGACGTGCACGATGTGGGTGCGAATTGTCGTCCATAAAGACGAATGCCTCGCCCATATGCTGCCGATATGGTTGACCTATCGGTTGCATGACGGCATTCATGAATCGTACAGCCATGAAGGCGCCTTCCATGATCACCAGCGGCGCACGTCGGCTCCACATAATGCCATCCCAAAACAGCAGCGAACCTCCATCCTGCTGCACTCGCTGGACAATGTGTCTAAGACGTTCAGCTTGATTGCCTCCAAACACGCCTCCGAAGATTGTCTGGTTGAAGGCATATGCGACACTCATCGATGAAGGCAACGTGATGCAATTCCCGAGCTGTCCATTCGGCATGTTGTTGGGCCCATCTGTACAGCGCTGCATGGTGTCATGGTTGCGAAGACGGACCTCGTCATGGACGTCGGGAGTGAAGTTTCCAATCATGCAGCCTACTGCGCACAGTTTGAGTCGTAACGTTACGTCCTGTGGCTGGACTAAAAGCATTATTCAACGTGCTGGCGTTGCTGTCAGGGTTCCTCCGAGCCGTAATCCGTAGGTAGCGGTCATCCACTGCAATAGTACCCCTTGGGAGGCCTGAGTGAGGCATGTCATCGACAGTTCCTGTTTCTATGTATCTCGTCCATGTCCGCGCAACATCGCTTTGGTTCACTCCGAGACGAGTGGACACTTCCCTTGTTGAGAGCGCTTCCCGGCACACAGTAACAATGTGGACGCTATCGAACCACGGGATTCATCGTTTAGGCGTAGTTGAACTACAGACAACACGAGCCGTGTACCTCCTTCCTGGTGGAATGACTGAAAATTATAGGCTGTCGGAACCCCTCCGTGTAATAGGCGCTGCTCATGCAGGATTGTTTATATCTTTGGGCGGGTTTAGTGACACCTCTGAACCGTCAAAGAGACTGTCTGTGATACAATATCCGCAATTAACCTCTGTCTTCAAGAGTTCTAGGAACTGAGGTGATGCAAAACTGTTTTTGGTGTGTGTGTGTGCTGAAATATTAGTAGTGGCGTGAACAGGTACTTGTTCTACGCTGGGATGTGTAAGGAAACAGTACTGTATCGTATGATCTAGGTGGAATGGGGTTCAGGCTGGCCACTGTGTAGACGTGGGGCTTAATTTCACAGTGACTGAGCATCAAAATTTTCAACTAATAAACGTAAACCACTTAAAACAAATAACTATTAATAACTGCAACCCTAGAAGAGGACTAAAATAATCAAGACGAAATTTCCTTCTTAAAGTAAGAGGATGAGGTCAAATATAGGACAAATTCAATATGGCCTTACAAGAAGGCATCGGGCAACACACACTTTTAGACGTCTCTCTGTCATTACTGGAAATTACAACAGAAAAATTATGTCAAAGAATAGCTAGCTTGTTGAGGATCAGTAATATGGTCTCTAACAACATCTGTTCTACTACTACTGCCAACAACCAACAATAAGGCACTAGCTACCAACAAGTTTACAAAGCTACGACGCTTGTGTCTCAGTAACTTTCCATCCAGTGCATATATGACAGTTCATTCACCGAGCGAGGTGGCGCAGTGGTCAGCACACTAGACTCGCATTCGAGAGGACGACGGTTCAATCCCGCGTCCGGCCATCCTGAGTTAGGTTTTCCGTGGTTTCCCTAAATCACTCCAGGCAAATGCCGGGATGGTTCCTCTGAAAGGGCACGGCCGACTTCCTTCCCCGTTCTTCCCTGATCCGACGAGACCGATGACGTCGCAGTTTGGTCTCTTCCCACAAACAACCCAACAATTAATTCTTATAAGACAGTAACAAACATAAATTTTAATACTCACATAAGTCTCCATGAATGGAAAATGGAGTGAAGCTCACTATGCAATCATGCGGATTTACTTTTGAAAGACAACGAAACAAGTCGCTCTATGGGTAAGGCTTTATTAATTACGAGTTTAACAGGAGTATGACAACTATTAAACGTTAATAGTCATACGTGAAATACACCGGCCAACAACCACATTACAGCACATTTTAGCTAAGGGAAGCATCAAATTATTAAATGAAAATGCACGCTTATGAAAGATGCTGTTTATTTTCCTTAACGAGCATTCAGTGAGAAAACCTTCAACAAAGTAGCAATAAATGCAAAGGTAGAGAAGAGTTACGTTTGATTTCTATCTTGGTACCACTTTTAGGATCGCATAATGAATAGTGCCTCTGGTCGCGCGAATAGTTTATCAGAAAGTCCTAGTGAAACGTAAACTCGGAAGAACGAAATAGTTCGCAGATACAAATCAAAGAACTAGGTGCGATCATCAGTTACTGAAACGACTAATTCCGCAAAGTTAACAACTCTCCCTGAACTATTTGCAAGATACCTGACCCTCTGGCCACATCATGCACTTACTAAGGGCCATCAAACCGTCCTACCTTGCATTTCTCAAATCTGGATTTGCATCCATGCAAATTTGTGCCATTTCGCTACCGTATTACACTGTCATGCAAAGTAGGTAATCGGATGCTTTGTATTGGTATGTACATGATTGGGAGTAGGATGCATGAATATCATAATTCTGTTTATTTATTTATTGGAGTCAAGCGAGAACTTTTGATCCGTCAGAAGGCGAAACGCTCACAACACCAGCGAACGGTCAGGAGGTGGGGAGAATATCTGGTCACTGGGAATTGCGAATAGAATCCCGCTTGTGGTTGGTGGCTTTCTCTTTTAATGTCGGGTCTCAGGAACGAGAGCGATGGACATTCGCTGTTTTTAAAAAGGCTGGGGCAGTCTTCTCACAAAACCCTCATGTTTTGGGCAGCAGTGCGCCAGCTCGACGCCTAGGCTTTGCTATTGTTTGGGGCGTTTTGAAGAAATGGTCACCTAGCTCCATGGGATAGTCGTCAGAACGTCGTCACATATAGCGCCCAAACTGTCATACTGCACTGCAACCGGCACCAGAAAGCTTTCCGCTCGAAGTCCTGGTGGTGGAGCCTGTGGTAAGCTGCTCGACTGTTACGTCAGCCCAAGTTTGCAGTCACTGATGAGGATTGAAGGGAAGGAATGCTACTAGCGCCTAGGTAGTGGGAGTTTAGACGGTTCAGTTGTAAGACCGTAGTTGGTGAAAGCTTTGTTTATCGGCGACGACTAGCAGAGCTCTGGCACAACAGAGCGGCCGTTCTCTAGGCGCGGGGTTGAAGACAATCTGAGGGTACTGGTCCCTGGCAGCCACAGGAATCAGGCGCGTACTTTGCCACCCTTGCTGCAGATTAAGTTCATTCGCAGTTTCACTTGTATACCCTTACAAACACTCCAACGCGGAGGCCATCCCCATGCAGCAGAGCCAACCACGAGTAGTAGCCGTCATCAGCATGCCGCGTCCGCAGGCCGTGGTCTAGCGGCTAGCGTTGCTGCCTCTGGATCACAGAGTACCGGGTTCACTTCTTGGCCAGGTTGGGCATTTTCTCTTCGCGGGGACTAGGTGTTCGTGTTGTCCTCATCATCTCGTCATCATCATCATTCGTGACAGTGGCTAGATTGGACTGTGTAAAAATTGGGACTTTATAGGGAGCTGATGATCGCGCAATTGAGAGCCCCACACACCAAACATCATCATCAGCAGCACGCAGCCGTCCGCCGTACTGTCGGTAATATACGCAGATCAAGCCTGGAGGGTTTCAACAGATTTTTCAGCAGCCCAAAATTCGAACTGAGGTTTCTCAGCGGTGGCTCCGTAGAACCACTTTTCCTTCTTAGATGATATACTGCATCCGATTACCTACTTGTTTGTCATTTTATAAATTCTACCTGTTCTCTCTGCCACTCTTCTCGTAGTAGAGAAGCAGACTAAATTCCATGCAATGTTATTTGTACTAGGTTCTTGCCAGCACCTTTATCAAGTGAGGACTATTTACCTGTTTTACACTGAATGTATTCGCTGTTACGAATATGAACAACCATCAGCTGTAGAATGGAAGGCAATGAAAATTTCTGGTGGACGTGGACTCGAATTTGGATTTCCCACTTATTCCGGGCAGTCGCCTTATCATTTGGCTATCCGTGCACGACTCACGGGCGGACGTAGACTTCATATCTCGTCAACCAAGCGTCTAAAACCTGTACTCGTACATCCGTTATGCATACTCCCGTAAAGGTGAGACACTTTACTTAAAGACGATATTGAGGTGGCTGTGTTATTCTGATTACGATGCAAAGTTCCTTTGGACATACATGCATGCCATCTCACAACATGCATTCCATCGATGTGATGAGACAATAACTAGTCGACTCTCGCAGTGAAAAGCAGACCAGACTCGAATTTTAACGGCTGGATCACCGTACGGAGACAAATTTCTTAGTGGCTCCGAATCCCTCGACTTAAGTTGTAATAGGGATGCATTTTCTAGGGGAGCACTAAGCAGTTCTTGACACTGGAGGGGGCCTGGTCATCCTTAATAAAGAAACCGAGATGACTGCAAAATTTGACTAACAAGCTATCCGAGATCAGTTACTACGCATCGTAAGTGCACAGCAACAGATTTGATAGAGTGGTCATCCAACCTGAATACGTTGATGACAAGGTACCCATAGAACGACTTAGTGCGAACATAATCAAGGAGAAAATGATATCTGTCCACAACGTAGGGTCCACGAAACAAAAGATCTTGAAAGTGTGCTCATGACAAATAATGAAATGTTTATGCTAAAGCTAGACATGATAAAAAATTTTGTGTATGAGTTCCGGGTCGAACTGCACAAAAAGTTTTTGGTTACACCTTATGCCATTCCGCATGTGTATCGGAAAAGCGTTGCATCTGAAATCTCAAAGATGTTGGAGTGATAGAAACAGAGAGATATAATCTAAGGAGTATACAGCTTTCCTTGCATTCAGAAAGTGTTATCACATCAGGAGGCTGCTCTTCTGTCTGAATATCTCGTTTGCTGCCTGTATCAGAGGAATACACCTTAAGTAGAGAGTTATTAGGTATGCTGATGATCTGTTACCGCACATGATGTTATAGTCAACATTGAAAAGTTATGTTTCAGATCACAAGAAGCTGACTTCTTAGGACACGTGATTACGGAAGGGCAAATATCACCAAATCCAGAAAAAATGGAAGCCATACCAAAGAACCCTTGCTCGACAACAAAGCGACAATTGCGAGCATTTCTCAGGGTCATCAGTTTCTACCAGCGATTCATACACACTGAAATATTGAGTTGTCCACGCCTTACCGCACAGATGGGAAATAATACCCCTTATGGCTGGGAGGAGGGGGCCAATATTCGCTCGAAGTGCTCAAATCGGCCTTACTGTGGGCGTTTATTCTGTCACACAAAAGCCTCGCGAAGGATTTATGAACAGTGACAGATACAGCCTAAGCGGGAATTGGTATGACGATTTTGCAAAAAGTATATGGATGCTGGAAATCCGGTATGGATTCTAACGAAATGTGAGAAAAACTACTCCATAACCAAACTGGTAGCAGTCGCCTTGGTGTGGGGATTCCTCAAATTTAGATACTTCCTGTATGGTCGGACGAAAATGGTCCATACGGACCACAAAGCTCTAGAATTCCTGATGAATGCGCAACTCACAAATGAGCGCGTCACAACATGGACGCTCTTGCTTCAGGAGTTTTGTTTTCAAATCATTCTTATAAAGGGCAGTACGAAAGTCATTGCTGACATTTTGTCTTGGTCGCAGATTGTCATCGATGAGAGCAACGATGAGGAACTCGAAATAGACCATTTCTGTCTCTATTAGATGAGAAAGGTTGCTTTAGAAGAAAATGTAGTAGTTTCTATGTGGAACATAAGAAACCGGCAGGATAAGCACTCGACAATAGTCAAGAAATAGAAAGACAGGACAGAGGCTGAGATTACACAATTCTATCTCCTTCTAAAGGGATTTTATTCCGTAGTGGCAGTTTGGATGATTCCCTCTGGTGTCTGTGTGACGCAGAACACTTTATTAACGGTATTATCTGGCACACCTACTTCAGTGACGGTCGCTTTCGGACGAGGAAGTGATTTTTGAAATGGAGAGCGACTGGTCATTTCAACAATACGGAACGAAGAATCCGGCACATTCCGTCAGTATGCAAGGTCTGCCAGAAAGCTTAAGACTTCACTACAAGTATACAGGCGTCACTTTACCCCATTGTACTGTGCATGAAGCAACTCGTGGGCAGACCTTATAGGACGGTTACCCAGACAAAGAGCGGGTATTGCTTCATCTTAGTATTCGTCAAACATCGTTCTTTAACGGCACTAAAGAGAGCGACAGTGCTGATTGTTCCAAGGGCATTCTGAAACATGTGGACAAAATGATCTGCTATAACAATCCACAGTTTTGGGCGTCGTTGTGGAAAGATACGATGAAGAGGCATAAAGTGTCGCTGTTTTTCATATCCTCCTACCGTCCTAGGCTCCAACCCAGCGAAGCGGGTAATGAAAGAATTGGGGAACCTATGCGGGATGTATTGCAGAAGGCAACACACCAAATTGGTATCTTCTTGAAAGATTTGCAGGATGTGTTGAACATGGCACTGCATAAAGTCGCGCAACTGGTACTGGTGACAGTTCTGCACAATAGGCAACCTGGGGACTTCATCAGGCAAATCGTTGACTTTCCACCCAGGTCTTGAGTGAAGCATGACAATGTTGTTGAAAACATATTAAAATTGATTCAGGTGCCACCATGGAGCAGAGAGACCTGTGCTGACTCAACGGCAAGAGAATGGAAATTTCATATTGAGGGCAAGGTACTTGTCAAATCCTTTCGCCTGTCCAGTAATCCAGTCCAAAAGTGCCACAGGTTTCTCTCAATTTACAACAGTTTATTTCATGTGTGTAGAATTTCTCACACAAATTCTTTCGGGTTCTAGTCATGCAGGATAAAGGACTCCACTGGTATACATCATGTGAGTCTTGTCAAACCATTGCTAGAATAGGAACTCTGTCATTTGTTGTTTTCACTTTGTTGTCAGTATTAAGTGTGATCTTCTCATTTTTATGAAGTTTTCTTTGCGGGTAGCTTGGCATTTCTGATTTCGTTAATGATAAGCACTACTTTAAACTAATTCTAAAAGGAAGGCATCAACCATGTACAAGTTAGACAATGATACACTAGTTATGGCAGACATTCGGATTAATTTGGATATCATGTTGATAGCTAGATATCTATGGGTACAGAAATTGAGTATCCCTGTCTCATGTTAATCAGGTTGTCCCTTTTTAGCAAGAGCGAGAAACACCGATGTCCATAGTATGTGTGGTTCATTGATTTCACGCACTTGTAAATTCAAAATATTTAACTATGTTCAACAATGTTTTAGCATATTTGTAAGGGTTGAGAACATTGTATCAGAAACAAAATGTGTGAGTGTGGTACAGTGATACACAATGGAGCTCGGGACAGGACACCCTGCGGCGCAATACCTGAGTGGTCGGGAGAGGGTTGAGCTGGAGGGAGAGAATAGCTGAGTGGCTGACTGATGTGCAGCAAAAAGCCAGAGATTTCCCCAAGCAGCCAAGTTCACATAATCCCTGGCCACAACAACTTTTGTTGTCAGTGAGAAGAGGTGGCGGACGCATGCATGGGCCTATTCGCAGATATGTGTGGCTGTCACACGCAAGCACTATGGGACTACTGTTCTCCCAAGGGCAGGTGAAAGAGAAGGGTCGATGAGAAACACCCAGGTGTAATATGCCTGTAGCAGCTGACGTGCCTTGCCTGCCTGTTGTGCCTCACCTGCCCACTGAGACACTGGTCTGGTGCAGGGCACAAGGCACAAAACATGCACCTGCTGGCCCCAGCTCATGGACAAGCTCTGAACTGAAGCAACGAATGCCCATGCACCAGAGCCAACCAAGATATGCCTCGCTACCCAATTTGTGTGTACTGCTGACAGCACACCACATGGGGAATGCACACATTGTCATGTGGTGCAGACGACAGTAATCAATGGAGTAGTGTGTCTGCAGCTCATGGTCTAGTGGCTGGCATTGCTGCCTATGCATCATGGGGTCTCGGGTTCGATTCCCGGCCAGGTTGGGGATTTTCTCTGCCTGGGGACTGGGTGTTTGTGTTCTCCTCATCATTTCATCATCATCATCATACGTGACAGTGAATAGATTGGATTGCGTAAAAAAATTGGATTGTGTAAAATTTGGGACTTTGTATGGGTGCTGATGACTGCACAGTTGAGCGCCCCACAAACAAAACATAATCATCACATCAATGGAGCAGTGTTTTGTTTCACAGTGTAATGCCATCAAAGAGCTTCCTAATGGCCGCCCGACGATAATCTGTAAGTTTGAGAGTTCCATCACTCCTAATGCTCACCAGTGAGCGTCGTATGTGGGACTGCACGCCATCTATTATCTCCTCTACCTCTCTTGCCACAACATTGACACAACCCATCCACCTTTTACCTGGACCAACCACACACCACTCAGGACATGGGGAAATTTCTTTACATTGCAGTCATTATGGTAGGAAATGACTGGTGTGACCACAAAAATCACAACCCAGTTTCAACTCATATGTATAAATTCTAATGGCGAATTTTTATTGTATTATGTTTCGTAGTGCATCTTTCGCCAGTCACCTCGCATTTTTCTCATTGCAACAATACATTCTTCTTGAACATTTTATCTCTTACTTGTTTCTACGCACTTAATATATTTATAAGGCATATGTGGTAGGAATATATTCAGTTCATTACATTTTGCTGATGACCACCTTGATGATTTTGTTAGATGAAGACAAGTCTACACTGGATATGTTTAACTTATTGATACTAGTAATTTGTACTCAGTTACCGACGGTTTAGACATTACTTAATGAACACAAGATTTTGGGTTTTTTTTAACCTTGTAAACTCTGCTTGGTTTTGTTATGTAATGTTAAAAGGTCCTTCCTTTGTGCATGTTATCCATGAAATATACTGATATTCGGTGTTTTTATCAATATGATCACTTTCGCTCTTATTATTACATGATCTTATAGTTGTCAACTCTGTCATCTGCACATTCATTTTTGTAATAATATCCATGTGTATGTACATCATCCTCTATTCACTTTGAGCTACGTTGCTTTCCATCATTATGCATTTTGTTAGGTTATGTTGTTCTAATTTGATGGTGGGTATGTCGGCGGTCTGACCCTTCCTCCTCACACGTTTATCGAATGAGAGAACATGATTGAACATTAGGTGAACATTAACTGATTATACATTATGAAGCAGCACTGGGAACACTTTTCATGAACGTAAACCATGTTTCACCTTCATAAAATCCAGATGAGGGATGTCAGAAGTTGATTAGCTGATTGAAGAACTGATATATAACATGACATGAGTTTTTTTTTCTTCCTGCTTGTTAAGTAAAGAAACCCAACTGATGGTCACTAAGACGGGCCACCAGGTGTTTTCTTTCAATAAATTTCACAGTTCGTCACACTTTCTCATCCTCTATGTACTTTTCCCAGCATGTTAGACCGAGCGTGGTGGCACAGTGGCTGGCACACTGGACTCGCATTCGGGAGGACGGCAGCTCAATCCCGCGTCCGGACATCCTGATTTAGGTTTCCCGTGGTTTCCGTAAATCACTCCAAGCAAATGCCGGGATGGTTCCTCCGAAAGGACACGGCCGACTTCCTTCCCCGTCCCTCCGTAATCCGATGAGAACGACGACCTCGCTGTTTGGTCTCTTCCCCCAAACCAACCCAGCCGGCATGTATAAAGGAATGTTGTATGAATGTGATGGATTTCGGAAGGTGAAGGGCTATGACTAAGATAGTTAAATGAAGCAGTAGGCTTCTAAAAAGAGACACTACGGAAGATAAATACAGACATTGCTCGAAAGACCTCAAAAAGATCGTTTATGAGAAATGTAGAGGGAAGAGGTTGGCCTTCAGCCAACAGGAACGTTGCAGTTCAAGCAAAGGCCCTGATTTACGGTAGGTCGCTATGATGGGGCATTGTAAGCTGGGACGCACTGTGGCCAGGACGCAACTGTGGAGCCGCTCCATCCGGACGATGGTAAGATGTGGTAAAAACGAGGTACACCTTCATGGATACGGTTCGCGATGTGATAGTTAAGTTGGTAGTGGCTGCAGAAATATTTCATGAGATCGTAATCCTGATTGTTTTTATCGATGGGTATTAGCTGTAACGGTTTTGTCCTAGCTTCTTACGCTGTACCATGAACAGCAGAAGCTACAACTTTTCTCATTTCGTCAGTGGGTACAAATATTGACCCGGCAGAATGATTTGGGGGTGCAAAATAACTTTTTCAAGTAGCTCTCTTTGTAACATAGACGCAAGCACATGTTCGCATCATTTTCATGTGGTACCCTCGGTTCAAGAAACGATGTGACCAGTAAAGAATAGCAAATGTGTTATGGCTGGTTTCTTTGGGTCTTGTATTCGTGCCATGGGTACGCTCGACGTGTGAATGACCGTCGAAGCAGCCATAGTATTTCCGTTTTATAACGTTTAACCACGCTGAAGGATTAATATATTTATTTGGAATTGAGGAAGGTATGCTTTGCGTAATTGACACTACTCTAATATAGATTTCTGCGTGTTAACCGTAACAGTATTCTTGTTTTTGTGCTGGGGTCACGTGGTGTGTGTAGGTCTGTGGCTTATTTGTGGAAGGAATTATGAAAAGTTTCATGGCTCTTTCAGAGTAATTTATTGAACTGCGTAGTTCCTTTGTCCCATGTTCCGCAGGCAATCCGATGTGTTTCAAAATAATCTGTGATAATGGCCATCAACCACCCCCCCCCCCCCCCATCACGTATTTGAAATTAATTGACATATTCTGTTGACATATTTTAAAGATAGAACACGGCTGTGACGATTCCCGCCAGCGCGTATTTGAAATAGATGAGAGAGGAACCTATCACGTTATTCTCGCCGATGACGCCCATCCGTATTATCACAATCAATCAAAATTGGTGTTGTATTAATTCTGTAATTAGTTAACCTTCGCCTCTTCGCTCGCCTCTCGCGCCCAGATGGAAATTGCATGTGCTCTGGCACTTCAGTGTGTAGCTTCCCAGCCCTGTCTGATCGTGCTTTCGCTTTAATGTAAATGGCAGTGATATTTCGCGTAATGCTTCGATATTCAATATATGATGTATACTTCAGTACGACGGTATATGAGAAGGAGAGAGAGAGAGAGATATAATTCCCTCACCACCTATCTCTTAACAGTACGACCATTGAAAGCGTAAACGTAAGAGACTAATTAGGAACTTGATCACATATCAGAAGTAATAACAATGTAGGCAAATGAGATGAAAGCATGTTTCAAATGCACTAAATGTTCAATTATGTTAAAATACGTGCTGAAATTACAGATAATTACCTTTCCTATCTCACTCACTCGATGATTAATCATTTCACAATCATAAAGGAGGTGGAGCCACACTGTAGCGATCTTAAATGACGCTAAATTAAATAGTCAATCCTGCCTTGTTGCCAGACTAGAGTGAACAAGCGGTTAAACCCCCCCCCCCCCTCATTACTGTGTTTTGTGTGCATTAGCGTTATACTTTGCATGAATTTGTCCGTTGCCATTAATTAAAATAATGGTCGTTGTAATTAACCACACAACAGAAAGAAAGTTTCACTCACACTTAACCTCTGCACGCAGTAGGTGAGAGGGGTAACTTATAATACAGTGCCACAGTACGACGAGAGCTCATTTCAATCAAGGACCTCTCTCAAACGCTTCGTGTGTAACAGCGTAAAGCATTAAAAGAAAATACAGCTAAAATAACAGAAACATACATAACATTGCAATTAGACATTTGCTGTTCTGGAACACATATTTGTGTGTGGTTCTTCCATTAGTCGGAGAAACAACAGGACTGCGAGTTGGACTACATTTTTTCCTTGTGCAAGTCTGTGTTGTTTCCTTACTGGCACAAGTAGACATTTTGATTATTGTAATTTGTTGTTTGTGAGAAGTGACTGTAAGGACCCCAGTGCAATCTGGTCCATTCACTTCAGATATCTTGGACAACAGACTGGTGTCCAGTTTACAGAAACTGAGTATAGGTGTAGTGCCTCAGAGGATGGCCGCGTGGGGTAACCGCGGGGTGTGAGGCGCCCTGCCACGGTTCGCGCGGCTCCCCACATCGGAGGTCCGAGTCCTCCCTCGGGAATGGGTGTGTGCGGGTGTCGTCCGTAGCGTAAATTAGATGAAATAGTGTGTAAGCCTAGGGACTTATGACCTCAGCTGTTTGGTCCCAAAGGAACATATCACTAATTTCCAAAAAAAGAAATTTCCGGAGGATGTCTCTGTATTGTCTGTCTTAGTAGCGATGAATGGTGAGAGCACTGGCAGTTATTAACCTCTGTTTCTTTTTTGAACCCTTTGGGTATTTCGGTCACGTTGTGATACGTTTCAGTAAGGTGTGATTTATCCTTGGTGTTGTGCCACAGAATGGTTCAAATGGCTCTAAGCACTTTGGGACTTAACTTCTGAGGCCATCAGTCCCCTAGAACGTAAAACTACTTAAACCTAACTAACCTAAGGACATCACAAACATTCATGCCCGAGGTAGGATTCGAACCTGCCAGACTGTAGCGCCTAGAACCGCTCGGACACTCCGGCCGTGTTGTGCCACACTATCACAATTTCCTACGTGGTTTCCCTAAATCGCTCCAGGCAAATGCCGGGATGGTTCCTTTTAAATGGGTACGGCCGACATCCTGCCCTGTTCCTCCCTAATCGGATGACACCGATGACCTTGCTGTTTGGTCTTCTCCCCTAAACCACCCAATCCAAACATTTCCTAAGTGAGGCACAAACGCTACATAAAAGTCTAGTGTGAGCCGTGGGGTTATTCAAGATGGCAAGCCCTCTGACCTCATAATACCCTTATTTAGGCTCATCAAACCAGCCTATCTCGCATTTCTAAAATCTGAATTTGCACACACGCAAATTAAAGGCATTTCACAACTCTGTTACACCGCTATGCAAAGTAGATAATCGTATGCTATGTACCGGTATACCAGCATATGTGTGCATACCATAATTCTGTTCATTTCACACTGGAGGTGAGCGGGAACGTTTGGGCTGTGAGGCGGCCAACTGCTCAAAATAGTAGCGAACGGTCAGGAGCCGGAGGACATCTGGTCACTGGGAATTAGCAGGCGGGGACCTACCCCGCACCAACCTAGCGGCTTGCTCTTTTGGTATCGCGTCTCAGTGACCAGAGCGAAGGACATTTGATGTTTTTACAATATCTGAGGCAGTTTTCTTGCGAAAGCCTCATGTTTGGGCAGGAACATGCCAGCTCAGCACCGCAGATGTGCTATAGCTCGGGATGTTTAGGAGAAATGGTCACCGAGCTCAGTGGTTTAGCCGACAGAATGACGGCCTACGTAGCACCCCAATTATCATTTTCTCTTGTCACCCATTGCCAGAAAGCTTCCCGTAAAGGGTCCTGGCAGAGGTTGTGATAGGCTTTCAACTGTTATTTCAGCACTCATCTTCAGGAACCTGAGGGAAGGAATGTTGTTGGCACCTGGGCTGATGAAGTACGGTAGTGGTAGTCTAGACGAATTTGTTGTAAGCCCATAAGTGTTCGAGGGCTTTGTTTATCGCCAACGATTTGATGACTTCTGGCGTAGCAAAGTGGTCGCTCTCCAGGCGTGGTGTTGGTTTCTGTCCACCACAGTTGTTCCCGTACTCCGCTACTCTTGCTGCCCAGTAATATCTTTCGCAATCTGGCCACCTGTACAAATTCTTATTTTTTTTCGCGCTCGTACTTCGATCGGTCTCCACGGTGGAACCCATCTCCATGCAGCAGAAACAACCACAAGTAGCGGTTTGCACCCTTCTGTCGGTAATATACACAGCTCCGATTTGTATGGTCTCAGATGATTTACCAGCCGCCCAAAATTCAAACTGAGGTTTCCCAGTAGTGGTTCTGTGGAACCACTTTTAACTACTATCGTTGTACTGCATACGATGACCCACTTGTTTATCGGTAATATACATTTCACCTGTTCGCTCTAGTTTCATTTGAACTAGGCTCTAACCAACATCTCTATCAAGTGAATACTATCTGCATGTTTAGTTTATGTTAATATATAGAGGGATCCAAAAAAATATACCCTCTGTTTTAAAAGTCCATAACTGGCAAACTAATTGACGGAGTTGTCCCATTTCGTAGTGTAATAGTTTGTAGTTCCGGCGATCGCCACACAAGCGTTGTACTGCGTTGTTTTGTTTTGTCAGATGACAGTCACCAGATAGTCAGCGTTTTGTTCTTAGTTACACCTAGTTACTCGAGCAAACATGGCTGGAGCAAGGCTTACATTCAATGAAAGAAAGTCAGTTTTGAAGAGGTATTTTAAGTACGAAAATATTAATGAGGTTCAACGGCAATGGCGAAATGAGTGTCAAACAGAGCCACCGACACGTTTAACGATTCGTCGCGTTCGAGACAATTTTGAAGCCGAAGGCTGTGTTAAAGATGTACACAAACAACGACCTGGACGACCTGTAACAGTAACAAGTCCAGCTAACTCCCGTCGTGTGTTACAACAATTCACTCGCTCACCACAGACGTCTGTGAGACAGTGTGCCCGTGAAACTGGATTAAATCGCTCAAGTGTTTGGCGAATTTTGGTTCAAATGATTGAAATGGTGGTAAAAATGGCTCTGAGCACTATGGGACTTAACAGCTGTGGTCATCAGTCCCCTAGAACTTAGAACTACTTAAACCTAACTAACCTAAGGACATCACACAACATCCAGTCATCACGAGGCAGAGAAAATTGGCGAATTTTGAAGACAGAAAAGTGGAAGTGCTACATCGCACGATTTCTACACGCAATGAACGAGGACGACCCAGATCGTAGAATGGGGTACTGCGAGTGGTTTACTAACATGGTGCGCAACGATGAAGAGTTTGCAGAGATGATTGTGTGGTCTCATGGGGCACAGTTCAAACTCAGTGGTACAGTAAATCGCCACAATTGCATCTACTGGGCCACCGACAATCCGAACGTCCATGTAGACAAAGCCGTGAATTTGCCAGGAGTAAATGTGTGGTGTGGGTTGCCTTACTGGGGCTTGATTGGGCCATTCTTCTTTGACGGCACAGTTACCGGTGAGGTGTAACTTCAGAAGCTTCAGACATCCATTTACTTGCTATCCAAGACTTGTATGGAGACGGAAGAGTTTACTTTCAACAAGATGGTGCCCCAGCCCACTACCAAAACCGTGTTAGGGCGTATCTCGACGAAAATCTACCAGGAAGATGGATAGGCCGTAGAGTGCTGTGGAGTATCCACCACGTTCCCCAGACCTAACTCCTCTGGACTTTTACCTGTGGGGGACACTGAAGGACGTCGCTCATCGACAAAAGCCACGCAAATTGGATGAACTCTGAGAATCCATCGTACATTCATGTGCAAATATCCAACTGAACACGTTGCAGTCAGTAGTTAGTGCTGCAGTTCGGCGACATAATTTGTGTGTGTATGTTAATGGTGACCAATGTCTGAAGTAGTACTGGAGGAAGTGACACCATGAATCCATCAGGGCTGTCCATAAATCCGTAAGCGTACGAGGGGCTTGAGATCTCTTCTGAACAGCACGTTGCAAGACGTCCCCTATATGCTCAATAATTTTATATCTGGAGAGTTTGGTGGGTAGCGTAAGTGTTTAAACTCAGAAGAGTGTTCCTGGAGCCACTCTGTGGCAATTTTGGCCGTGTGGGGTATCGCATGTCCTGCTGGAATTGCAAAGGCCGTCGAGATACACAATGGACATGTATGGATGCAGGGGATCAGACAGGTTGCTTACGTACGTGTTCACTGCAAACCCCTCATAGCATTATAGAGCCTCCATCAACTTCAACAGTCCCCTGGTGACATGGAGGATCCATAGATTCCTGAGGTTGTTTCCATATCCGTACACGTCCATCCCCTCGACACAATTTGAAGCGAGACTCGTCTGACCAGGGAACATGTTTCCAGTCATCAACAGTCCAAGTGTCGGTGTTGACGGGCCAAGACGAGGCGTAAACCTTTCTGTCATGGAGTCATCAAGGGTACACGAGTGAGCCTTCGGCTCCGAAAGCCCATATCTATGATGTTTCGTTGATTGTTCTGCACGCTGACACTCATTGATGGTCTAGCATTGAAATCTGCAGCTATTTGCGGAAGGGTTGCACTTCTGTCACGTTCAACGAAGCTCTTCAGTCGTCGTTGGTCCCGTTCTTGCAGGATCTTTTTCCGTCGTAGCGATGTCGGAGATTTGATGTTTTACCAGATTCTTCATATTCCTTAAATGGTCGTAAGAGAAAATTCCCACTTCATCGCTACCTCGTAGGTGTTGTCCCCGTCGCTCTTGAGCTTATTGTAACAGCTCGTTCAAACTCTCTTAAATACTGATAACCCCCCATTGTAGCGACAGTAACCGACGTAACAACTGCGCCGGCACTTGTTGTCTTCAGTAGACGTTGCTGGCCTCAGCGCGGTATTCTTCCTGTTTACATATACCTGTATTTAAATATGCGTACGTAAGCTGGTTTCTTTGGCCCTTCGTTGTATAACTGCATACCGACACTGCATATATTTAGTTAGCCTTACGTCTCTACACCACCACATAGACAGACATTTATAAAATACTAGCTTGCTTATTCACTATTATTGATCATAATAGAACTACTGACTTGCGATTGCAGCCGTGGGCAACAGCTAGTATATAATAATGAAATCTTTGAATGTTAAATAAAATCAAAGGAGTTATCGATTTTCATCACCACCTGCCACTAATAAAAGATAGATTCCAGCCAAATAGAACCAAACCGAGAATAAGTAGGAACCCAATAACTGAATTTCGTAAACAAAATTAGAACATCTTCCGTGAAAACATCCATAGCCAAGAAATTTCAGCTGGGCAGAATTTACAGACGCTCTCATAGAAGGTCCCCAAAGCATTAGTACATCCTCCAAGAAAACGTAAACAAAGGTCTTAGAATAATATCTGAGACCGGAATTCCCTTAAAATCACGCAAAAGATACATGGATCTACTGTAATCCAGAAACAGGCTTCAAATATCATTCGATCTCTACAACGCCATTATAAGAAAACCAGTCAACAAGAAATGCAACCAGAGTTCAAGAAAAATTACACAAGGAATTTCCACAGTTTTTTGAGAGTAAATGTCAACATGTCAGGTACTCAGTCCTTGTCTTAGACGATCAGATGGGGCTATGGAAACAAATAATAAGGAGAAATGCAATCCTTCGGCAAACAACTTTAAAAATATTTTAAAATGTGAATGCCCCGCAATTGAATTCACATTAGAAAAATAGAGCCAAACATACAATCAGAACCAAAAGCAGGAGAACAAGATGGCAAAGAAATACGTGAAATTCGATAAAGCTCCAGGGAAAGATAGGATAATAGGAGAAATATAGAAAAAAGGTGGTAAAAGCCTCACACAGAATATTCATAAAGTGAGACCTGAGTCTCTCTTGTCCTGTACAATTTGTAAATAATTATGGGTAACCGGCTGGGTGTCGTGGTCGAAAGCCTCTGATATATCGACAGATATACAGTCTGTCATGTTCAAGGCGAAACTGCGTTTGATATGCACCTGTCGGCATATGGTCAGTTGTCGACGAAGTCATCCGGCTGCATTCCAGTAAGTTAAAGGAATTCATAAGGTTCATACAAATATTTGACTGAAGGAAAAAATCCTGTAAGAATGACAGTGTGTCATAATCCATCCCTTACCCGAGAAATCGGATAAAACAGATGTAAGTAGCTACAGAGTGGTTGTTTCAAAAGTCATATTTTACAAACATGAAGCATAAACGGATCATTTAATAGGCGAAACTCGAGTCTGTTTTAGGGAAGATAGATCTTTTGTGGAACAAATTCTCAGTCTCAGGCCAGAGTTACAAATCTTCAACGGCAGACGAAAGGTGATCACCCCTGCACACTTCAAAAGAGCAAGTGATTCCGTAGATAGATGTACACTGTTTAATATAAGAGTAGAGTTGAAAGTGGCTAGAAAAACAGAACAGTTCATTAAACAAACATCAGCTGATGCCAGTTCAGGAGTTAAATTTCAAGGCGAAATGTCTGAACCTTTTGATATGCAAACAAGGATCCGACAGGAGATGAGATATGGCCTTTACTGTTCTATCTTGTACTAGAAAAAGTAGGTAGAACATGGGAAAAATAAGTAATAGGAATACTTACTGGCAGACTACGTGAAACAAAAATTCATTTACCATGTTTCCCCAATGCAGAAGATCTAGCGATCTTTTCAAACATTAGACAAGAGGAGATAAACTCTCAAGAAAGATGAGCTAAAAGCGTACTGAAAATTTACTTTCGAACAAACACACTACGTGGTAGGTTGTCCTCGACATCTAGAGGGACGACTTATATTTAAAAAGTTTGGTAAAATATCTCAAGTCCTCAAATTTAACCATCTGGATTAAATCATCAATCAAACAAAGCGAGAATAGGTGTGTGTGTGTGTGTGTGTGTGTGTGTGTGTGTGTGTGTGTGTGTGTGTTTGTTTGGAGCTTACAGGCGCTATACCGAAGTTATAAGTGGCTTTAAACATATTAAAACAAGCGAATGTGGATAAAATCTCTAAACTTGTTGTCACACAGTGAGAAGGAAACCTATAAAATGACACTCAATCACTCGCTTTCACTCCACTCTCGTTGATCCACCATATCTCGTAGGCCATAATACATCAGTGTGAGGCGTAGCACCGTTTACCGATCCTGCCTTGGAGGGGGTTAAGCCGAGATGTGTCTCAGAGCTGGATAGTGACAGCTGGTGACGTGAGACTGGACGGGAACGTAGTTTATGTATCAGCCGATAGAGGACAGTATTGGATAGGGGACTGTGATATAGTTTCGATTGTGCCCACTAGAGTGCACTAAAGTAATAGGACGTTTTTCATAAACTGTTCTAGTATTTTCATAAAGTGTTATTATGTCTTTTTGTGTATGTAAAATGCTATAAATGTGTTTTAGCAGTATGAATGATGCGTGAGTGTGGTTTAAGGTTAATGCGAAGATAATTGTTTAACGTGTTATGTAGTGGGATTTAGTGTGGGAACATTTCGAAGAAGTATGGGTGTGGACAAAGGGGATTTTAATGGAAAGGAATTGTAAACTAAGTTTATGGTAAAGGGAAAGTTCATTCAGGTATAAATAACAATAGAAAATTATGCATAAAGCAAACTTCAGCATATCAGATAATTACGTCGGTAAAAAGTACAATCGTTCGGTTTACTATTTTGCGTTTGGTTATTGATGAAAAGCGCGGACTGACACGGGAGAATGTTGTTTTGCTATTGGCTGTTGAGTAAACTGACCAATGGTAAAGCAATATTCTTTGTGCGCCTTTCTCAGCCAGTAGAGAAGACTTATAGTATTCTAGAGAGGAGTCGGAGCCTAGCCATGAAGCAGTTCGGACGTGTGTAGCAGTAGTTCCGATGAAAATGATAAGTTGCTTGATCTAGCAGTGTTCCATACATCAAAAGTGTTGTAAAGTGACGGCATAATTATTCCGATGGGTGTGTAGAACTTTCGGAATTTTTAAGTGAATTTTGTGACGAGAAAAGACATAAATTCCGCGTGGCGTATTGACCAGGTCGGTGGTTAATAACTGTGACTGCATTAGGTACCGACAAACTTAATATTTGTCGAGCATTCACAATCAAAAACAGTTCGTATTTTTGTAGCTGTTACGTTTTCGGGAAATGCAACACCATAAACGTGCTAACTTGAGTGAAAGGGATTGTGAGTGACTCTGTTAAGACTGGAACGGGCTTGGCAGTGATACTCGTTCACCGCCGGCCCGGGTGGCCGAGCGGTTCTAGGCGCTACAGTCTGGAACGTTCGAATCCTGCCTTGGGCATGGATTTGTGTGACGTCCTTATGTTAGTTAGGTTTAAGTAGTTCTAAGTTCTAGTGGACTGATGACCTCATCATTTAAGTCCCATAGTGATCAGAATATATTAATTAAGGACAAAATTTCCTAAGTTTCATTTCGTGTGAAAACTTTCTCCCGGAACGTAGATTAGTGACTTTAATTGCAGCCTGGTTCACGTCGAAGTACTGTAGGTTTCGCTCGGCTTCCCTACTGATGAGACAATGTTCACGGGTAGGTGCAGGTTCGTCGTAAAGGGACGCAACGAACTATGCCGCCGCAAGTGAAGGCTGAGAGGTGCTATGCACGAGGTTAAAACAGAAGTAAAACCAGAACAGCTAAATGAAAAGCGTAGGGCCAGTCAACCTGTTAACACTTTAAGAACATCGTAAAATTTTTGGAAACAAGTTGGACACATCACAAAATCTTAAAGCACTAACAACATTCATTTAAATGTCGGTTGAAATAGAGAGCAGATCCGCCGGCAAATGTACCGCTACCGTCAAACTACAAAAACTTTACAGAATTGCATGGAAGATGTATAATAAAAATTATATCATTGGAGGTAGATCATGGACTGAAGATACAGAAAGAGATTCAAGGTGAGCTATAGAAAATTTTCGTTACAGTTTACTTTGAGCGTGTCTGAAATAGACGGAAATCTGATTCGAGAAATTATGAAAATATCCTGGACACTTTCAGAAAAAAAAAAATTGAAATTTTATGGCCACATTCTCTGAATAAATAGTAATAGATTCCTAGACCTACCTAGACCTATCAGTTCGGGTTAGAAACAGCTGGATACCTGAAATTCAAAAGTTCTTCGGAAAATAGGTCCTCCTAACAAAATTCTGCAGGACAAGCAAAAGAAACTATTACACCTGAGAGAACATATACAGAAGAACATAATAAAAGCTACAGCCAGAAGATGAAGAAATTGTAGGACAAGAACAAAGAAAGCATATAGTGCTACACAGATGGACATAATGCTGTAAAGAAGAAAGTGAAAAGACACAAACAGTGTGTGCATTTCAGTTATATTGCGTGTAACGTGAGACGAACACGTTATTCTACTCCAAATTCATGCTAGAGGTGAATATTTGTCAACCACAGCATCCCAGCTCCCTCCCTTTTGTTGAGCTTTGTTTATTATTGGTTATTTTCTTGGGGCAGGCAGATTATATCTCCGAAGACTGTCTTGGATACTAATTAAAATCTAATTGGCGACAGAATCCCGGCAGTGTCTTTTCTGGCGCCCTCATTAACACTAAGCTCCTGATTCGTCTCAGAAGCAGTTATTTTCTTCCTATGCTGTGTCGTAATCTCCAAAGACTAAAAGTTTCTTCGTTACTTTCTAATATCGTCAAATTTTCTAATCCTTTCTTGTGACGTCTCAGAGCAAAAACGTCATTACGACGAAATCTCTGAAACATATCTAATTAATGGCAAAATAAAGCGACAGTTTGTGGTGCAAGGTCTATTTTTGGGCTTCGAATGATGCAATTATGCACAGTCTACATACTGCAGAAACGCACCCTTCACAATAGGAAAGGCTGGCATTGTACCACAGATCAGTGTACCACAGATCAGTGGACCACTAGCTAACATCTTCTGAAACCACAGGAAACAATACAAAATAATGTGTGATTTGAGAAAATCAACCAACCAGTTGCAGCTTAGGACACAGGTCAAAATGGCATGGCGATGAATGTAGGGTATGAAGAACATTTACTGGGAAACAAGGGTGGTAATGAACACCACTCCACATTTGTTGATCATTTCGTCTTTACTTACCATTCCCCTAAAAATCTGGGAGGAATCATAATTTAGTGTAAGGAGGTTAAAGGCGAAAATTTATGTGAAGAACTTGAAATGTCCCCTTTTTGAACAATTATACACGACTGTGCTTAACCTGACACACCATATTTTTAGCGCAACGCAATCTGACTTTGAAAAATCCCTACAAAAGAATGGCCCTGACTAACATTAACCTATACGTTTCACAAATCACTTACCTCACAAAAATCTTGGTTACTCGAACTACTGCAATACAGCGAGCACCACTACGGCCAGCTAAATAAAAGATTCAAACTACGGAAGGCACTAACTACTGATAGGGATAGTTAGCAAATGAAAGATATTAATAGAGAACAAACAATGTATTTACCTTAATATCATCGTATATATATATATATATATATATATATATATATATATATATATATATATATATATATATATATAGCAGTTCATGACAAATTTCAAAACTCCGCCATCTCTCTCCCCATATCCACCACTGCTGGCAGCTCACCTCCAACTGCGCAACGCTACGCGCTGTTCACATCCAGCTGCCGCTGCCCAACACTACAATGGCAGACAACAATGCAAACTAGACACAGACTGCACACAGCACAGCCAGTGATTCTCACACAGAGCGCTACGTGGCGTTACCAATAAGAAAACCTAAACAGCCTACTTACACAGACTGCACACAGCACAGCCAGTGATTCTCACACAGAGCGCTACGTGGCGTTACCAATAAGAAAACCTAAACAGCCTACTTACAAACTGAAGATTTTTAAACACACACTCAACGGGGATGGAAACACGCTAAACGATTAGTTGCAGTTAGCGAGTGGATTGTTTCTTGAAGGTTTTAAGCCGATACTTCAGATCGGTTACAGTTCGTTGGTAGTCTCCACTTGTCATGCATTACCTTCAAATTTCTATTTTTCTTGTAAAATATTTCCTCTCTCTATTCATAATCCTTTTTATTGTTACAAAACATTTTTAAAATTTCCCCACCGCCTCCATATCTCCCATCTGTCCCATTTTTCTTCCTACACTTTCCTTAATCACTTTTCGAAATAACACCACGTTGTATAGTTTACATCTTTCCTGTTTGCTATGCGATTATGTTTCCTCGCAGGTACGTCACCTGCCGAAGTTTTCTACTTGTGTACTGAGACAACTTTGTCAGTCACCGCATGGCATCAGCCACATACGGGTTTATTCACAGCTTTTTAATTCCATGTACATTTTAATTTGAAGACTTTTACGGTTAGCCCAGCTCCAAAGACAACGTTTTTTATTTGATCTTATTTGGTTTTGCTTATGGTCACACGTACCATGATTCTTGCCATTAGCTTCTTTGTCCTCTTACTTGTCGCCACCAACATTTGATTTTACGTGAAAGTAATCTTTGCTTTTTACATTTCTTGCACATTGGTTTCGTACATCCCCCACACCTTGATAATTCTTTTTAACGGCGATATCAAAAATTTCCTCGATGTGTCCATGAACTCCTCAAGAAGAAAATTTTACTATTGTTGAAATCATGGTCAAGCATTGTTAATTAAACTATACACCTACAACAGGTTGGATGATTTTCTCAAATCATTCATTTAGATTCTCCGTTGCTGAAGAGCAACTATGTTCAAAATTTTAATAGAGAATAATAAGTTGACAAAGTTACGTAAAAGAGATTAGGTATCCTCTGGATGAAACACTCAGTCGTATATAACAACTCCAAGACGTAAACAAAATTCGCCACTGACACGGAAAATAACAAACACTTAAATTTCATATGCCTAACGGTTCACAATGGCACCGACTAACGTCAGTTCTGAAATGCAGGAGACCCACCGGAAACATCGCATGTGTTCAGAAAGAATCAAACCAGCCCCAAACAAAGATGATGGACTCCCAGTCGTGGAACACAGACTGAATAAACCACCATGTACTGAGCAAACATAAAAGCAAAGCTTTGTGTTCTGGCCGTAAATTGCCTAGCAGAACCGACCGTCCGCCATCTCATCCTCCGCCAAAGGTTTCACAGAATGCGGTGTGGAGCGATGTTGGGTAGCATTCTGCTCTCCCAGTCGTTGTTGCTTTTCTTGATCTTGGAGCCGCTATTTCGCACATAAGTACCACCTCATAGGGCATCACGAGACTGAGTGGACCCAGTGCCTGTCCTCCCACAAAGAAAAAATCCCTGGCAGCACTGCGAATCCACCTGTGTCTTCCACATAGCAACCAAACTGTTCACCAACGAGCTATGGAGGCAAATGCCACACCATGAAGACAACATTAAAAATTAGCTACGAGGACCAGTAAGAGGTCTAAATACTTTCTGGATCAAAACCTGTCTCAGTTTATGATACCTTTCTTTGTACCAAGCTGTATCTGTAGATATCCTTTGTACATCTCTCTTTCTACACTCTAGCCTTTGATGTCTAGTTTGCCTAGAGCCGGGAGGAGTGGCAGGGCCAAATGCATGATGTCATCAATGGCCGTTGGTTCTTTTTTGTCAATGTTGAGTTGCAGAGTTTGCCTATTACCAGTTTTATGTAGCAGATGATTATTCGTAGCAGAAACGTGATACACGAAGATACACACACTCACACCACACAGCCGGCCGGAGTGGCCGTGCGGTTCTAGGCGCTACAGTCTGGAACCGCACGACCGCTACGGTCGCAGGTTCGAATCCTGCCTCGGGCTTGGATGTGTGTGGTGTCCTTAGGTTAGTTAGGTTTAAGTAGTTCTAAGTTCTAGGGGACTTATGACCACAGCAGTTGAGTCCCATAGTGCTCAGAGCCATTTGAACCATTTGAACCACTCACACCACACACATACAAACATATTACTCTCGCAATCACATTTTGAACTCCTTGTTAAGTAATGCCTCATCCACCCTCTTCTGTTTGATTTCATTGAAATATGTTAATCAGAGAATATCTTGTGTCAAGGTATGCTATTGTTCTCAGCGACAATTGCGTAACGCAATGCAGACACTTTGTTAGCATGAAGTATCACGTGGTGAAATCGATCACGTGGTATAGCTCAATGCAAGAAGGAGATTAAATGTCCACTATGGAAATTCAAATAGGTGCATGATAGGTATAGCTCACAAGAAAAACGTCGCACATGTTTTTCAGTGTATGGATGTTGCGACCTCCAACGGTTCTCTTTTAAAAGAACGAACGCGGCGACAGGATTGGTAGAAATTAAAATGGCTGCCTGGCTTCTGATTCCCAGTTAACACGTACATTTGACCTTACCTTCTGCTGTCTTGACCGTGGCCAGCACCTGACCTCACAGCTTCTCGCAAGAGTTTCCGATTATTAATTAAAGGGCTGTAGAAGGCAACGAGGGAATTACACAGACCAGAAGTCACATTGCTCTGTTAAAATTTTGCATATGTTTCTCTATAGATACTCATGGAAATACGAGGTAACCTGTTACAATTAAAATGTTTAATACACACACAAGCCTACCACAAACCTGACACAGGAAAGTTCTTGCTACAGGACAAGACAAAGAGTACAATTCGTGGTATCAAACAGCGTTATGATAACTCGTCCCTCCTTGATCCCAAAGAAGATGGGATTAACATCATATGATTAGATAAATTATGTGATTCACTAAAGATGTTTAAATCAGATAACAGTAATCTTACTCAAAGCAAAATTCGCCGCATATTTTCATTTCATCAACTTGCTCTGATGGAAACGTGTACTCATATTAACATTGAGAAACGTATGATTACAAAAAATCATTTCGAAAAAAATTCTTCAATCTTATGAATAACTGTGTTTTCTAAAAAACTATGCACAGTGTGAAAATATGAATAATGTGAAGCTAGAAACAACTCAGCAAAGTAGATACGAAGCTCCTCTGATTGTAAGACCGAATTTCAAGGGCAGTGTCTTATTTAATGAAAATTTGGCTACAACTGAACTAATCACACTTAACATTGTTTTTAATAAACCTGTAGCTGTAGGAATGACTGTTTTAGATATTTCTGAGACTCTGCTTTTAGATGTAGATTATGTGTATATATTGTACAAATTTTAGCCAAAACATGTTGAATTTTGTCAGACAGACATTGACTGCTTAACGCATCATGTAACTTCCTCAAAAATTTAAGGTGTTATTAAAAGTGACAGCGTAATACGTCAAGTAATTACCTCAAAAATTTATGTTGTTATTAAATGTTATCAGGAGAAAGAAAACTGGCGTTCTACGGATCGGAGCGTGGAATGTCAGATCCCTTAATCGAGCAGGTAGGTTGGAAAATTTAAAAAGGGAAATGGATAGGTTGAAGTTAGGTATAGTGGGAATTAGTGAAGTTCGGTGGCAGGAGGAACAAGATTTCTGGTCAGGTGACTGACTACAGGGTTATAAACACAAAATCAAATAGGGGTAATGCAGGAGTAGGTTTAATAATGAATAGGAAAATAGGAATGCGGGTAAGCTACTGCAAACAACATAGTGAACGCATTATTGTGGCCAAGATAGATACGAAGCCTACACCTACTACAGTAGTACAAGTTTATATGCCAACTAGCTCTGCAGATGACGAAGAAATTGAAGAAATGTATGATGAAATAAAAGAAATTAATCAGATTGTGAAGGGAGACGAAAATTTAATAGTCATGGGTGACTGGAATTCGAGTGTAGGAAAAGGGAGAGAAGGAAACATAGTAGGTGAATATGGATTGGGGGACAGAAATGAAAGAGGAAGCCGCCTTGTAGAATTTTGCACAGAGCATAACTTAATCATAGCTAACACTTGGTTCAAGAATCATAAAAGAAGGTTGTATACCTGGAAGAATCCTGGAGATACTAAAAGGTATCAGATAGATTATATAATGGTAAGACAGAGATTTAGGAACCAGGTTTTAAATTGTAAGACATTTCCAGGGGCAGATGTGGACTCTGACCACAATCTATTGGTTATGACCTGTAGATCAAAACTGAAGAAACTGCAAAAAGGTGGGAATCTAAGGAGATGGGACCTGGATAAACTGAAAGAACCAGAGGTTGTACAGAGTTTCAGGGAGAGTGTAAGGGAACAATTGACAGGACTGGGGGAAAGAAATACAGTAGAAGAAGAATGGGTAGCTCTGAGAGATGAAGTAGTGAAGGCAGCAGACGATCAAGTAGGTAAAAAGGCGAGGGCTAATAGAAATCCTTGGGTAACAGAAGAGATATTGAATTTAATTGATGAAAGGAGAAAATATAAAAATGCAGTAAATGAAAAAGGAATACAAACGTCTCAAAAATGAGATCGACAGGAAGTGCAAAATGGCTAACCAGGGATGGCTAGAGGACAAATGTAAGGATGTAGAGGCTTGTCTCATTAGGGGTAAGATAGATACTGCCTACAGGAAAATTAAAGAGACCTTTGGAGAGAAGAGAACCACTTGTATGAATATCAAAAGCTCAGATGGCAACCCAGTTCTAAGCAAAGAAGGGAAGGCAGAAAGGTGGAAGGAGTATATAGAGGGTTTATACAAGGGCGATGTACTTGAGGACAATATTATGGTAATGGAAGAGGATGTAGATGAAGACGAAATGGGAGATAAGATACTGCGTGAAGAGTTTGACAGAGCACTGAAAGACCTGAGCTGAAACAAGGCCCCGGGAGTTGAAACATTCCATTAGAACTACTGATGGTCCTGGGAGAGCCAGTCATGACAAAACTCTACCATCTGGTGAGCAAGATGTATGAGACAGGCGAAATACCCTCAGACTTCAAGAAGAATATAATAATTCCAATCCCAAAGAAAGCAGGTGTTGACAGATGTGAAAATTACCGAACTATCATTTTTATAAGTCACAGCTGCAAAATACTAACGCGAATTCTTTACAGACGAATGGAAAAACTGGTAGAAGCGGACCTCGGGGAAGATCAGTTTGGATTCCGTAGAAATGTTGGAACACGTGAGGCAATACTAACCTTACGACTTTTATTAGAAGAAAGATTAAGAAAAGGCAAACCTACGTTTGTAGCATTTATAGACTTAGAGAAAGCTTTTGACAATGTTAACTGGAATACTCTCATTCAAATTCTGAAGGTGGCAGGTATAAAATACAGGGAGCGAAAGGCTATTTACAATTTGTACATAAATCAGATGGCAGTTATAAGAGTCGAGGGACATGAAAGGGAAGCAGTGGTTGGGAAAGGAGTGAGACAGGGTTGTAGCCTCTCCCCGATGTTATTCAATCTGTATATTGAGCAAGCAGTAAAGGAAACAAAAGAAAAATTCGGAGTAGGTATTAAAATTCATGGAGAAGAAGTAAAAACTTTGAGGTTCGCCGATGACATTGTAATTCTGTCAGAGACAGCAAAGGACTTGGAAGAGCAGTTGAACGGAATGGACAGTGTCTTGAAAGGAGAATATAAGATGAACATCAACAAAAGCAAAACGAGGATAATGGAATGTAGTCGAATTAAATCGGGTGATGCTGAGGGAATTAGATTAGGAAATGAGACACTTAAAGTAGTAAAGGAGTTTTGCTATTTAGGGAGTAAAATAACTGATGATGGTCGAAGTAGAGAGGATATTAAATGTAGACTGGCAATGGCAAGGAAAAAGTTTCTGAAGAAGAGAAATTTGTTAACATCGAGTATAGATTTACGTGTCAGGAAGTCGTTTCTAAAAGTATTTGTATGGAGTGTAGCCATGTATGGAAGTGAAACATGGACGATAACTAGTTTGGACAAGAAGAGAATAGAAGCTTTCGAAATGTGGTGCTACAGAAGAATGCTGAAGATAAGGTGGGTAGATCACGTAACTAATGAGGAGGTATTGAATAGGATTGGGGAGAAATGAAGTTTGTGGCACAATTTGGCTAGAAGAAGGGATCGGTTGGTAGGACATGTTTTGAGGCATCAAGGGATCACAAATTTAGCATTGGAGGGCAGCATGGAGGGTAGAAAGCGTAGAGGGAGACCAAGAGATGAATACACTAAGCAGATTCAGAAGGATGTAGGTTGCAGTAGGTACTGGGAGATGAAGAAGCTTGCACAGGATAGAGTAGCATGGAGAGCTGCATCAAACCAGTCTCAGGACTGAAGACCACAACAACATTAAGTGTTCAAATTTGTGTGAAATCTTATAGGACTTAACTGCTAAGGTCATCAGTCCCTAAGCTTACACACTACTTAACCTAAATTATCCAAAGCAGAAACACAAACACCCATGCCCGTGGGAGGACTCGAACCTCCGCCGGGACCAGCCGTACAGTCCACGACTGCAGCGCCCTAGACCATGATGTTATTAAAAGCAATCTGAACTGGTGGTTCAACACTTCAGCTTTCTCCGATAATAGCTTTTATAACATGAAATGTGTCAGTAATAAGTAACAGGAATTAATTAAAAATGAATTATCAGGCTAGATTTGACAGAATTTATAGACGTGAGAGCAAAAAAGTATGCTCTCCAGGTTCAGGCACAATGAGTAATCCACCGTGCGAAAACAGTGAAATGCTTATGAGAAAAGAACCAAGCACTGATTATTACCAGGAGCATGTACTAATCCGTTCTGCGATGCATGTAGTTTAGACTACAAATCTATGCAGATTTGTGCTTTCGGTGAAAGATTATAAGCATTTCACAGTAAGATACAAAAGAATTGCAGACACTGGCTGCATGGAGACATTGATTTAAATCAAAGGATAAAGATGAAAATTTGCGCCAGACTGGAATTCGAAACCGGGTTTCTTGCTTATTAGGCAGATGCACTGACCTCTGAGCCATCCGGACACAGTGGTAGTTGGACCTGTACGGACTACCCTAGAACTTCAACTTATCCATACGCCACTAATGTAGTGCACCTTGCCCATTGTACTAATTTTCGCGGCGTTTCACCGTTTGCTGTGAGTTTCATCCACACTGAAAAGATCATTGGCTGTCATCACATCATATATATTATAATGATCGTTCCCCTTTAGGAGAGCGATTGAACTTGAATTCATAATTTCATCTCCGGACGTTTTTCTCCTTTGCTTCCCGAAAACTCTTCATACTCTCAGAATGCTCCTTCTCCAGTTCTTCTATCCATTTTTTACCAGGCTGGAACGATCTTCTTTCCTCGAACTTCACACTTGTAATTTTATTCCGGCACTCAGTGCGGTCTTTTTTATGTTGATCTGCTGCAAATTCCTCTGGGCTTCTTTCAGCCATTCTGTGCCGCATTTACTCTTTGTTAAAATACTCAAAAGTTTCCTTGCAGTTCTGGAGTTTTCCATCCTGTAGATATGTGTATAAGTTTTGGCTCGGCGTTTTCTGATTTCGTCTCTTACTCTCTTGGCCTTTATATAGAGTGCGTTTTGTGGCCTCTTCATCCATATGACTTTTTGTTGATCGCCCCGTAAATATTTCTGAGAATATTCATTTCCTGCTTTTCTATTTCCCTAATTTTTGAATGACCATCAATCACCATTGTTTCAGCTGCGTAGATTGCTTCTGGAAGAATAGCCTTAATTTTGCGTCTGTCGAAATGTATTCTTGTTCTAATGCGTCCATGTTAGCGTGTCGGCCTTCCGGAGCTTGTCGATTCTTTGTTCATTGGCGATTCGGTTTAATCCTGAAGACGGTATTGTTTCTCTGAGATATTTAAAATGGCAGACTTGGCTGCAATTTTACTGTGTTTTGTGATTAAAGGGAATTTATTTTCTGGCTGTCTTTTCGTATATTTGGTTTTTTCTTGAGATATCTGTAGTCCGGTTTTTTGTGAAATTTCATGTAGTTTTTCCACTGCGTGAATTGCTTCTGTTCTGTTACTGGTGATAATTGCAATATCGTCAGTGAAAGCAAGGCATTGACTGTAATTCGGTTCTCTTTTTTGATACCAATTTGGATGAGCTTTACATGAGATTCCCATTCCCTGGTGTTCTTTTCAAGAACAATATTGAAAAGCTCTGGGGATAGTCCGTCCCCCTGTCGGACTCCAGTTTTGATGTCGAAGGGTTCTGATATTTCGCCCATGGCTTTCACTTTGGATGATGTTCCTGTGAGTGTGTGGTCTGTGGTTTTTCGTTTCTTTCGGTCGTTCCCAAATTCTTCCATGATTTTAAACAGAGTTTCAAGGTCTGCTGAATCGTGTGCTTTCCTGAAGTCGATGAATGTAATTACTGTGTTTCTGCATTTCCTCATTTGTAATGCCGTCTTTAAGCACCAGATCTGTTCCGCACATGATATTCCTTTTCTGAATCCGGCCAAGTACCAACTATTGGATCTGCTTGGGATTCTATCCTGTTTCAAAGTGCTGTGAAAAGGATTTTGTAAGCGACTGAGAGCCGGGAAATTCATCTGTAATTGTTGATGTCTGTCTTGACGCCCTTTTTGTGTAGCGGGTGATTGTATTATTGTAGCCAAGATAGACACGAAGCCCACGCCGCCCACAGTCGTACAAGTTTATATGCCAACTAGCTCCGCAAACGACGAAGAGATTGAAGAAATGTGTGATGAAATAAAAGAAATTATTCATATGGTGAAGGGAGACGAAAATTTAATTGTAGTGGGGGACTGGAATTCGATAGTAGGAAAAGGAAGAGAAGGAAAAATAGTACGTTAATATGGAATGGGGAAAGGAATAAGACATCTGCAAGGGCTGATGTGGACTCTACCCCCAACCACTTGGTTATGAACTGTAAATTAAAACTGAAAAAACTGAAAAAAGATGGGAATTTAACGAGATGGGACCTGGATAACCTGAAAGAACCAGAAGTTTTAGAGTGCTTCAGAGAGAGCATTAGGGAACGATTGACAAGAACAGGGAAAAAATACAGTAGAGGAAGAATGGGTAGCTTTGAGAGATGAAATTGTGAAGGCAGCAGAGGATCAAGTAGATAAAAAGACGAGGGCTAGTAGAAATCCTTAGGTAACACAAGAGATATTGAATTTAATTGACGAAAGAAGAAAATATAAAAATGTAGTAAATGAAGCACGAGAAAAGGAATACAAACGCCTCAAAATTGAAATCGACAGAAAGTGCAAAACGGCTAAGCAGGGATGGCTAGACGTCAAATGTAAGGATGTAGAGGCATATATCACTAGGGATAAGATAGACACTGCCTACAGGAAAATTAAAGAGACCTTTGTAGAAAAGAGAACCACAAAAGAGAACCACTTGCATGAATATCAAGATCTCATACGGAAAACCAGTTTCAAGCAAAGAAGGGAAAGCAGAAAGTGGAAGGAGTATATAGAGAGTCTATACAAGGGCGATGTACTTGAGGACAATAATATGGAAGTGGAAGAAGACATAGATGGAGATGAAATGGGAGATATGATACTGCTTGAAGAGTTTGACAGAGCACTGAAAGACCTATGTCGAAACAATGCCATAGGAGTAGACAAAGTTCCATTACTACTGATAGCCTTGGAGAACCAGCCCTGACAAAACTCTACCATCTGGTGAGCAAGATGTATGAGACAGGCAAAATACCCTCAGACTTCAAGAAGAAAATAATAATTCCAATACCGAAGAAAGAAGGTGTTGACAGGTGTGAAAATTACCGAACTATCAGTTTAAGCGGACATTGTAAGCGAAATTCGTTGAAATTTGGCATTTACCGTTTTCTACTCTTTAACGTACTTTGGACTTTCCAGAACATTTTGGTATATAATACATTACAATGAGGCACTTGTGAGACCTTCAAATAATATTTTGAATGTTGGTGTGTGACTGTCAAATTTTGCGGATACGCGTATACTGCCACAGTTTGCAGTCATATCTTGGGAGCTACGCAGTCTAGAAGGCTGTAAACAGCTTTGTTTGTGCCTACTGCTACGTCTCAGAAGTTGGCATTGCGAATAAACAAATCATACCTTTATTTCTGATACTAGTTTTCGTTTAAAGAAGTGTGATTATCGGCTATTTTTGTAGTAATTTAACTTGTATTGCTTTTTATACGTAAATAAAGTGACTAAGCGTAAAAGTAACTTCAAGAAACGCAAATTTGCGGGTAACACATATGTGAGACCTGTATTTTCTTCTGAAGTACTTGAAAACACGTGTGTTAGCAGTGAAGGAAACCATGTCATGCTTTGTGTCCACCTCCGCCAAACACTTGGTGTAAATATAGGCAAGCTGAATTTTCTGGCACCCTGCATGAATTTACACAAATACATTCTCTTCCTTCGGCAGTAATGGAAGCAATGAAACCCATTTACAAAGATTTGGCAAATCCTGAGCTGCCAAAAAAGTGTTTACATGCAAAGACCCAGAATGTGAATGAGTCCATCAGTAATGTTGTGTGGTGCCGCGTGCCTCAAAATTTATTTGTTGGCCTTATGACTCTAAAGTTAGCAGTGTCTGAAGCTGTAGTAACTTTTAATGGTGGGAACTATAAAAGACTTAAGTTTTTGGAGAAGTTAGGGGTATGATTTGGAAAGAACACAGCTAAAGGGCTATGGGAACTGGATGTGCTTCGTGTACATGAAGCAGAGTTAGCTGTTCAGCAAATGACAAAAGAAGCAAGAAAGAAAAGAAGGAGGCAAGCACTGCGCTGTTGTGACACTGAAGAAGATACAGACTATGGGCCAGCGAAATTCTAGTGCATAAAAGAAGCAGAAATGTAAGTCTGTATAAGAATTTGTAATAAAAAAGTTTTAAACCTCAATATGTCTGAACTACATTTTTTGCAACAAATGACCCGTTTTCTAAAAAATTGCTGGTGGTAGGCTCATGAAATTTTCACAGTATGCCAAGTGTGAGATTCAACACATATGGAACTAGAATAATTATAATATCCTAAGTTGTTTTTGTTTCTATGTTCATTTATTTACAAAAAAATGAGTGAGATAACATTAACCACAATACAATTTTAGTAATAATTATAGTTAAATGTGTCTAGAAAGCTGCATTCAATAATTATAGAAAATTGTAAGTTGGTGTCTTAAAAAGTTTCCAAATCAAGAGGGTGACAAAATTCGATAATTTAACATTGGCGGCATAGGACATACAGTGTTCCCTTAATAACTCACGGATGCAAAATACTAACTCGAATTCTTTACAGACGAATTAAAACGTAGAAGCCGACCTTGGAGAAGATCAGTTTGGATTTCGTAGAAATGTTGGAACACATGTGACTATACTGACATTATGACTTATCTTAGAAAATAGATTATGGAAAGGCAAACCTAAGTTTCTAGCATTTGTAGACCTAGAGAAAGCTTTGGACAATGATGACTGGAATACTCTCTATCAAATTCTGGAGATGGAAGGGGTCAAACACATGGAGCGAAAGGCTATTTACAGTTTGTACAGAAACCAGATGGCAGTTATAAGCAGTGATTGGGGAAGGAGTGAGACAGGGTTGTAGCCTACCCCGATGTTATTCAATCTATATATTGAGCAAGCAGTAAAGGGGAAAAAAACCATAAAATTTTAGTAGGAAATAAAAAACCATGGAGAAGAAATGAAATCTTTGAGAGTTACCAATGACACTGTAATTCTCTCAGAGACAGCAAAGGACCGGGAAGAGCAGCTGAACGGAATGGTCAGTGTCTTTAATGGAGGATGTAAGATGAACGTCAACAAAAGCAAAACGAGGATAATGAAAAGTGTAAACTCGATACACTCCATGACCGTGAAATAAGACGGACATTGACAATAAAATGTGGCACTTAGTGGATCACATTGCGTAACTCTCAATAAAGTAGGTTCACCTATGCATTATCAGTTGTGCAACTTAGCCTTTGAACACCTACAGTATGTTGCAGTGAATTCATTTAGTGCCAGTATTACGATATATATTTATTACAAATTCTGTGAAAGGCATGGGATAGTGAGCAGACTTCAATACTCTTTGTGGGCCAGGACTAAATCGTAAACCAAGTCAAGATTGCCCACATACTCGACAAAGGCATGGCTCAAATGGGGAGAGGGATCGTTGTCCAGCCGGCCGGAGTGGCCGAGCGGTTCTAGGCGCTACAGTCTGGAACCGCGAGACCGCTACGGTCGCAGGTTCGAATCCTGCCTCGGGCATGGACGTGTGTGATGTCCTTAGGTTAGTTAGGTTTAAGTAGTTCTAAGTGCTAGGGGACTGATGACCTCAGAAGTTGAGTCCCATAGTGCTCAGAGCCATTTGAACCACTGATCGTTGTCCGGAGCGATAACAAAATTTTGTTTGGATAAAATTCGTGTCAGAATAGTTATATTTGTCTGTGTACCACACCCGTTCCTCCTCTCATCTGGTGACCATGCAAGGCTTTTATCAATAATGTAGGTGTCTTGTCAGAAATTGATGGTGTAATTAAATCAATTATTTTTTCCTTCTCTTAACCTTTCCCATGCACTTAACTATGTTTATGTTGTTTATTTGTCGTAGTTGTTGCTGTTTTACAGACTGCAGACTAGTGTGGTTCTTGGATTTCACATGAGTAAATTACTTATCAGAGGAATAAATCTTGATGATAGGATGTGACTGGTTAGTTTTTGGGGTATTTTACGGAATAAGGAAATGTGTTTAGTAACCAGATCTAAGGCGAAGAGTCATTCAGTTATGGAGAATGGATAGGTAGCTGCTGCTGAGATTGTTACATTGCCCATTCACGGCCCGACTTGTTGGCTGACCCACCCACTGAATGAGTCGCCAACCCGTCTGTGTATGGACTGCATGGTGGTCCCTACCTGCCGGCACTGACAGTGTGGAATGCGAGGTAGCGGTCAGGGGAAGGAGGTTGAGATCCGCTGACAAACCGATGCATCGAGACCATGGATCTGATCGCTATGATATCGCTCACACAGGTCGGGGCAGACTCGATCGGCAAGGGAGGGCGGGGGGAAGGAGGTTTACTGGCTGTTCGGCCTGTGTATTGTTGTATTGTGGCTTTTAGCAAGGGGACAGCGACCAGTGGCTGTGGAATGGAAACATCTGTAGAGGTAGGAAGCAGTGGCCGCGAGGTGAGCGTGAATGAACAGGTGACTGCAGACAATGACAGGAATGTGGGCCAGCCAGTGGTGGAACCGTTAGCCTGCCGTCCTTGTGAAACTCAGGGCGCGTACTCTGTCCCAGGTTACGCAGGGATCGAACAATGGTCCGGCGTGTCAGCTCTGGCGAATACGCTATTTACGTTTTTGCAAAATGTGTTTTCTAGGGTAAGTGGGCGTCTGGAGCTGCTAGTACCAAATGAGCAGTTACAAGCTATAAATTCAAGGTTAGATAACCAGGTGGAGGTCAGAGGAAGTTAGTGCCAGAATTAATGCAGAAGCGCACGAAAATAAAGCTATGACTGAATCTGTTCGTAATGAGGTGAAGCAAATTTGCGGCAGTATTAGCGAAATTACAGAACGGCTAGAGAACAGAATACTGGCGGTGGACTACGATTTAATAGTGCAGGATTGCGCCGGGGCTGAGTACCAACATTTCACAGAAGTAATCGTGAGTTTATGTGTAGAACAGTAAGAAGGGATAGAATATGTTTCAGCAGGTGGCGACATACGAAGTCGCCTTGAAAAAACAGAACAATTTAATATCTAAAGTTGTAACTGAAGCACAGCTCAGAAGTCAACCTCGGGCACTGTGAAACGCTGGCTCAGTTGCAACATATGAACACAACAGCTGACAAACCACTGCCTTTTAGATTAGAAAATGCAAAAGAGAGCATGTAAGAAGAAAGAGTAAGACAAGAGGAAGTTGAAACGCCTGGTTAAATCCGCAGGACAGAACAGGGCGTTGAAATCGTGGATAGGGGCCAAAAATGAACGGCTATCAGTTACACTCGAACACATATAACTTCATCATATAACTTTATTTAGTTGCCCAAACATTACAGCGCAAATTTTCGAGCTTAACTATCGACTAAATATGTCACATAATCTTATGGCTTAAGGGGATAACGTCCTTAATTTTTTAAACGGCTGAAGGCCCATATTTCAAACACAATTACAATAAATTTTCAAAAAGCGGAAAGCGCAAAGTTTTATCCTTAAATAATATTTCAGATAAGATGAAGGCCCAAACAATGTAAGATTTAACAAGTAAGGAATTTAAATTTTAAAACAGCTGTAAGCCCATGATCGAAAAACACAACTCCATTGAATTTTCAAATGCAAAAGGCCCAAAGCTTTATCCAAAAAATATTTTAATTGAGGCTGAAGTCCCAAACAATGCAAGACTTGACAAGCAAGGAACGTTCAGTTTTAAAATGGCTGGAGGTCCATTATTTACAATCCAACTAAAAGTATACAAATTCAGACCATCTGCTATGAGCCATTAAAATACACAGTCAAACACCAATAAGAAAAGTCCGTACAGCCAGCGGCGCTCGGAAGTTTCCGGGGGTCGGTCTGCACTTGAAATATTAACGTTCGCTTAGGGGAGAAAGGTAGTTTGGCCAACTATATCCGGTCCGCCGGCAACCCAACCAAGATACAGTCAACGGACCCACGGACAAGACGACTTGCTTTCCACCCGACGAGTAGACAAGGAACTCCAAAGCCAAAGCGTAAAAGGCGTCGCCGCCCACAACCAAGTATGCATAAGCTGTCAAAACTACACACACGTGTTGGACAGCGACAACACGGTGAGGAAGGGACACTGCCTGAATTTTACAGCAGCGGCCAGGGCAGGTAACCGGAACGCTAACGGCCACAAGGCAGAAAACTCCGCTGGTGCACTAGGACTTCAAATTACCGAATTACAGTTAAAGCCCACCGGCTGGTGGCCAAACTTTCGCCAACTCGAACACTCGCAGTTGCTCACGGGAATACCCCCAACAGCCAACCATGAAAACCAACGGCACAATGTGAACAGACTGGCTTTGGTAATTAAACCAACACTCAACTTTGATTTCCTGGGTCGCTGAGCCATGTACCTCGTAGCAATGGGAACAGCTCTCACAAACTCCGATACTGCTTAGAGACTGCCAGCGGGCCCGGCCCACTGCGCCACTCGGAGATTTCCTGGCTGATCCACACCAACTGACCGACTGCTCAGAGCCAGTATGCTGACAACATTTAAAATAACTTGTCAGTCAAAATCATACGAACTACACACAGTTTCAAGAACAATTGCACGAAGAACTAGACAATGCTAACGGCAGTGACTGTACAAGAACAGGGACGCATCACGAGTCGGCACACATAACCAACCCATAAGCGATTACCGACGACCAACCAAAGTCGTCCCCAATTCAGTCATGTGTGTTGGCAAGCGTCGGGCGAGTCATGGCGGTTCAGACCACACTGCTGTCACGCCCGGACTGAACTTGTGCCGCGTGCCAAGTCACACACTGTCAGGTCCGAACTAAGTGCTGCCACGTTCCAACTCACTCGGCGACACACGACGACCGGGAATTAATAGCAGTCCAGAAAAGATAATACGGCAGGGCCTATACAGGGTGTTACAAAAAGGTACGGCCAAACTTTCAGGAAACATTCCTCACACACAAATAAAGAAAAGATGTTATGTGGACATGTGTCCGGAAACGCTTAATTTTCATGTTAGAGCCAGTTGGCCTAATTGAAGGAAGGTAATGTTGACTTCGGTGCTTGTGTTGACATGCGACTGATTGCTCTACAGTACTAGCATCAAGCACATTAGTACGTAGCATCAACAGGTTAGTGTTCATCATGAACGTGGTTTTGCAGTCAGTGCAATGTTTACAAATGTGGAGTTGGCAGATGCCCATTTGATGTATGGATTAGCTCGGGGCAATAGCCTTGGCGCGGTACCTTTGTATCGAGACAGATTTCCAGAACGAAGGTGTCCTGACAGGAAGACGTTCGAAGCAATTGATCGGCGTCTTAGGGAGCACGGAATATTCCAGCCTATGACTCGCGACTGGGGAAGACCTAGAACGACGAGGACACCTGCAATGGACGAGGCAATTCTTCGTGCAGTTGACGATAACCCTAATGTCAGCGTCAGAGAAGTTGCTGCTGTACAAGGTAACGTTGACCACGTCACTATATGGAGAGTGCTACGGGAGAACCAGTTGTTTCCGTACCACGTACAGCGTGTGCAGGCACTATCAGCAGCCGACTGGCCTCCACGGGCACACTTCTGCGAATGGTTCATCCAACAATGTGTCAATCCTCATTTCAGTGCAAATGTTCTCTTTCGGGATGAGGCTTCATTCCAACGTGATCAAACTGTAAATTTTCACAATTAACATGTGTGGACTGACGAGAATCCGCACGCAATTGTGAAATCACGTCGTCAACACATTTTTTCTGCAACGTTTGGGCAGCCGTTGTTGGTGATGTCTTGATTGGGCCCCGTGTTCTTCCACCTACGCTCAATGGAGCACGTTATCACGATTTCATACGGGATACTCTGCCTGTGCTGCTAGAACATGTGCCTTTACAAGTACGACACAACATGTGGTTCATGCACGATGGCGCTCCTGCACATTTCAGTCGAAGTGTTCGTACGCTTCTCAACAACAGATTCGGTGACCGATGGATTGGTAGAGGCGGACCAATTCCATGGCCTCCACGCTCTCCTGACCTCAACCCTCTTGACTTTCATTTATGTGGGCATTTGAAAGCTCTTGTCTACGCAACCCCGGTACCAAATGTAGAGACTCTTCGTGCTCGTACTGTAGACGGCTGTGATACAATACGCCATTCTCCAGGGCTGCATCAGCGCATCAGGGATTCCATGCGACGGAGGGTCGATGCATGTATCCTCGCTAACGGAGGACATTTTGAACATTTCCTGTAACAAAGTGTTTGAAGTCACGCTGGTACGTTCTGTTGCTGTGTGTTTCCATTCTATGATGAATGTGATTTGAAGAGAAGTAATAAAATGAGCTCCAACATGGAAAGTAAGCGTTTCCGGACCCATGTCCACATAACATATTTTCTTTTTTTGTGTTTGAGGAATGTTTCCTGAAAGTTCGGCCGTACCTTTTTGTAACACCCTGTATAGATAAGCGCTGCTGCTGCCGCTCACAGGCAGGCAAGGCAGCAACTCAGTTACACCAGTAATTGAAAGTTAACATAACGAAGCGGCAGTAGGGTAAAAACAGGGTGTAAAATAAGAGATGGCACGAACACGAGCCACACATGGCTCAGAAGTGACTGAGGTTAGGGAGCTGGGGACGCCACTCAGTGAAATCCTTACATCACCTGTCCCCGCTAGTCATTCAAATAAGAGTGAAGAAACTGGTGTGGAGGAATACAGTAGGAGGCACTTTGGGTCAATTCTTAATTTTTCTCATGATCTGGACCCACAACACGAGCGACATGTTCGAATGCGGGTTCCCACAGCACTGGTCGGACTAGCAATAGCCCCACAAATAGGCTGCCGTTGGTAACTCGGCGCAAACGGCTGCGTTTAGTGTGGCACCGGGACCGGAAAGCATCGATTGTTGATAAGTGGGGTAACAGTGTCTTCTGCAGCGAATTACGATTCTACACTACCATACATAACTATTGCCAACGAGTATGGTAGTGACTGGGGATAAGACCCGTTCTTCCAGTGTCTGGAGTGGCACGGAGCCACCCTGCCTTATAATACGCGAAGCCATCGGGTATGACTTCACATCATGATGGTTGTGATTGAGGGAAGTCTGACTCAGCAACAGTATGCTGCAGGCATGCTGCGTCCTCATGGCTAAACTCTCATGCGCCGAGAATGTGGTGCCATTTTTCAACAAGACAGTGCTCATTCATCCGTGTCACGAATCACTATGAAGCGTCTGCTTGACGTTGAAACACCTCTGTCCCCAGTAAAATGCCCCTTTTTGTCCCATATAGAACGTGTGTGACATCAGCTGAGATGTACACTCGGTCCCAGTGCCGAGATTCTCGATATCAAACACCAGTTACAACAGTTATGGACTAAATAACTTAAGCGTTTGCTGCTGGGTGACGCCATCGACCGCCGCCGATATTTCGACAGAACACCCTGCCATTCTCAAGGCACAAATGCAAGGAGGAAGCAATGTGCAACGGAATTTGATACCTCGATTCACAGAGGAGAAACAAGGAAGATACCACACACAGAGCAAGTGTCAACACAAACAAAGATAATCAACATCAGAAACATCGATAGTGGCTATTAATCAACAGGTGAGGTAGCACTAATTCTGTACCTCTGTTTTTGATGAGAGACAGAGCCGGATTATAAGCAGCATTTAAACAAAATCCACCATCTCTGTTTATAAGGTTGCTTGATAGTTTGATTTCAACAGCTTCCTTAATAACACTATCCCAATAGCTGGACGAGCAAGCCAGAGTCTCCGTGTTGTTGTATTCCATAGGTTGACCGGTGTCAAGGCAATGTTCTGCAATAGCGGATTTGCTCGGCTGTTGTAAGCGTGTGTGGCGCTAATGTTCAATACACCGGTCTTCCACAGTCCTGATTGTCTGACCAATATATGACATGCCACAACTGCAAGGAATACGATAGACACTAGCCTTACGCAAACCACGATCATCTTTTACGGACGCCAACAGGGCCTTTATCTTAGAAGGTGGTCGAAAAACACATTTCACATCATATTTACGCAAAATACGGCCAATGCTGTTGGAAATGCTTCCTGCGTAAGGCAAAAAGGCCGTAGATTTAGGTGCCACTTCGTTGCTGTCGTCACTCACCCGTTGCACAGAAGGCTGATAGCGCAACGCACGTTTGATCTGCCTCTCGCTATAACCATTCTGACGAAAGGTGACTTCGAGATGTGATAGCTCATCTGCCAAACTTTCAGGGTCTGAGATAACGTGTGCCCTGTGAACCAAGGTACGAAGTACTCTTTCACACTGAGCTGGATGGTGACAACTATCAGCTCGCAGACGCAAGTCATTGTGAGTAGTCTTCCTATAAACAGAATGTCCCAACGTACCATCAGTCTTCTTTTTGACCAACACATGATGGAAGGGAAGGCATCCATTCTTTTCCACCTCCATAGTGAACTGAATATTCGGGTGGATTGAATTCAGGTGTTCCAAAAACCGGTTTGAATTCTCACTACCATGAGGCCAAACAATAGAAGTAACGTCTACACATCTGAAAAAACACGCAGATTTCAAGGTCGCTGACTCCAATGTACGTTCCCCAAAGTCCTCCATAAACAAATTGGCCACAATAGGTGCCAACGGGCTTCCCATAGCAACTCCATCAGTCTGTTCGTAGTACTGACCATTGAATAAAAAGTAAGTGGATGTCAGCACATGTCGAAACAAATTTGTTAACTCGACATCAAACTTAACCTCAATTAGCTGCAACGAACCAGAGAGTGGAACGCGAGTGAAAAGAGAAAACACATCAAAACTGATTAAAATATCAGAGTCATTCAAACGCAATTCCTGCAATCGACGTAAGAAATCTGCAGAGTTCTTAATGTGGTGTTCACACCTACCTACTAGTGGGCTCAAAAACTAGCAAGATGTTTAGCTACACGATATTTCGGAGCACCAACATTAGAAACGATAGGCCTCAACGGGGCAGCCTTTTTATGGACCTTAGGGAGGCCATATAATCTAGGTGGTACAGCACAGTAAGACTTATGACTGTTAATAGTCTCCTGTGACAAATACCGTTTCTTCAGGAGGTTATTAGTATTTCTCTCAACACTCTTAGTAAGGTCAGCACCGATTTTGAGATAAGCTGAATCAGAAAGTAGACACTGCATCTTTTGAACGTAATCGTGCTTCTTCAACAAAACCGTGCAATTCCCTTGTCCGCAGGTAAAATAACAATATCAGTATCCATCCGGAGCGAACGTAAAGCAGCCGCCTCAGCTACTGTAATGTTACACTTGGGTGGACGGGCCCCAGTTAACACACGACAAGCTTCCCTCCTAACTAACCTCTTCAGCAGCTTCGGAAGGTAGTTTATAAACAGCCTGTTCAATAGAACTAATGATATCAAACGACTGGCAAACTCAAAGCTGCGTCGTCAAACGTTTTCCCCGTGAGATTGATCACAGAACGTCGAGAATTAAAATTAGAATTAGGCACTGAGCCAAGGAAACTTTCAAACTTCGCCGAATGACGAGCAGTTACAGAATGAAATTCCCAGTCAGACTGCGACCAAGAGGCACCGTCCACCCAGTCCCAAGAAAATTCAGAAACATGAGACGCCATCATTAAATGAAGCTGAAATAATTCCATAGCAACAAAATCTAATTGACAGCGAGTATAGTGGATCCTTTCACGAACAAGAGCTAAACCAGCACGTTGCTTGATGCGATTAGCGGCAGGAGAATTAATATGATGCACAACCTTAGCAAACGTTGTAACCACACTATGATTTCGACACTTCAATAAAAACGATAATGCACATTCCAACCTTACTCTACTGCTGCGAAGTTTGTCCAACCTCCATAAGCAACGATGCATTTCCTCCCCATAGAGATAAACAATGTGAGACCTTAACTTTTCCCGGCGAACTGGACACAGTTGTGGAACAGTTTGCCACATGAGAGGATACAGCACCTTCTGACACCCTTTCCAATCGAACCAATGTGTGAATCCAGGCCAGAGAGTTGCACATCCTGCTGATAATTGGTTTCATATAGCCAAGATCTTTTATAAATTTGATTCGATTTTATAATCACCAACATTACATTCCCGGTCATTATACGGAATTTCACTTCGATTCCTCCTCCTCTGATGGGTTCTATGCTATTTTGATCAGGCAATATTACTATGCTTAATGTGAAATTCAGCCAAATGTTTTATCTCGTGAAATTTGGTGAATCCTGAAACATTCTGTAATTTAATGACAGGTGAGTTTATAAAAACACTATGCGGACCAGCAGCGATATGGGGCTCTGTTTTTCTGTTCAGTTGTGCTTGTTCCACAGGCTTCGTGATGTTTTAATTACATCAGTAACGTTTCAGCTTTAACAGTGAACGGCGCGATCCGTCTCTCTGTCTAGTCGCCAGGTGGCGCTTCGGTTGCCAGTTAGTTAAGTCTTTGGTTGTAGTTCCTTGGAGCGGGTTGTTGATCACATGAGCATGGAATCTGCCGCAGTCAGGGGGGGGGGGGGGAGAGTTCGCGGATGATGCCCTCTCTCCCTCCATTTATCCCTCCTATCAACTCTGATCCTCACCTCCCCTCCTTTCCTCTGTCCTTTCGCTGGGCTCCTCTCCCCCCCCCCCCTTTTCCATCCTGTTTTTTCCCTGCCTACCCTCTCTCTGCCTCCCTCTCCCCCCCCCCGAGTGCTTTTTCGTTCCCCTCCTCTGCCTTTCCCCTCTCCCTCTCGCGTCTGCCCAGCCCCCCCCCCCCCTCTTACGAGTCCTCATCTCCCATCGGCTCCTTCCCCCCCTCCCCCACCCACTTCGGTTTTCCTCTCCTTCTCTGTTTCTTTCCCATCATCTGTGCAGGTTCCCCCCATCTGCCCTCAGCTGTGATGTGTCATATTTGTGCCAACTTTTTAGTGCATCTTTCCCAAGTGTTGCGAACAGAAATCATACTGTCGCTGGGTGTGATTTTTATATCTGTTACGAACAGAAACCAGACTGTCACTGTGTTTTTTAATTGTCTGTCTATTATTTTATCTGTTTGCTTCCTGTGTATTTTATTTGCATCGCCAACCCTTTGTTTTATGTTTTAAGTTCCACAATTTTCCGTCATTTTACCATTTAAGTCACCGATTTTATCGCCTGCTTTTATTATTTATTATCTTCATTTTTTTACAACACATTCTGTAGGCTGAAAAGCGGTGTACTAAGCTGCTGCCAGCCCGCCCCCTTGGGGGGGAATCAAATCTCAATAAAAGGAAAAAAAAAGAAAAAGGGGAGAGGGAGAGGGAGAGGGAGAGGGAGAGAGGTAAGAGGCACATGTGGTTTACAGTGAGCTCTGCACCGAGTTTACAGGTCCACGATTGTCTAACAGCCAGTGATCGGTAGAGTTGTGTTGCTCGGCAATCCTTGGGCCTGATGTCAACGCAGTCAGCTTACCCTGGATTAAGGAGGGATAGATGCTGATGTGGGTGTTGGAGTGTTGTTCATTTTCTGGTGCCCTTTGTTCTGCTCTCTGAGGGTAAAGTATTTGTTACCTAACTTTCCATAACTGGGATTCACAGTCATGTGACATTTCATGAAAGACGCCATGTTTACGCCAGTGACTGTTAAACTATTTATTTCCACTGTTGCAATTTCGGCCTTAAGCCATTATCAAGTGCAGATGTTTTGACTGAATGTGCTGTTTTACGATGTATGGACATGTGTTCTCGCATTACTTAGCAGCGTTATGAATGTATATAACAGCATATGACAACAACATATAACCCCCCAACCCGAGTCCTTTTGCATTCCCCTTCTCTGCCTTTCCCCACTCCCTCTCGCATCTGCCCCCCCCCCCCACTCTTATGAGTCCTTGTCCTCCGTCGGCTCCTTCCCCCCTCCCCCCACTTTGATTTTGCTCCCATTCCCCCTTATCTTTCCCATCAACTGTCCAGGTGCCCCACATCTGCCCTCGGCTGTGGTGTGTCATATTTGTGCCAACTTTTTAGTGCAGTGTTCAAGTGAGTGTTCAGTGTCGTGTGTCTTTTCCAAAGTGTTGCAAACAGACATCATGCTGTCGCTGCTTGTGACTTTTATATCTCTTGCGAACAGAAACCAGACTGTCACCATGTTTTTTTTTAATTGTCTGTCTATTATTTTACCTGTCTGCTTCCTGTGTATTTTATTAACATCGCCATCCCTTTGTTTTATGTTTTAAGTTCCACAATTTACCGCCATTTTACCATTTAAGTCACCGATTTTATCGCCAGCTTTTATTATTTATTATCTTCATTTAAAAAAAAAATTCTGTAGGCTGAAAAGCGGCGTACTAAGCTGCTGCCAGCCCGCCCCCTTCGGGGTGAATCTTTTGTGGCGGCGTTCGTAGCGACAAACAATTCGCTGTAGAAACGGCTTACGAAGTCACCGCCACACTTTTAATAGCGGGCCGACCGGTCCGCTGGAACAGTGAACAGAAAGATGAAAACCCAAACACTCTGATTAAATAAAAGTCGGTACTTATCTTTATTAACGAGTCTACAGAGATCTGTCTAGTTCGAGTCGGAGCGGCTAGGTCAGCGTCGGCTGACGACAAACAACAACTCTGCTGCGATGAACACACAACTGACTAGCAAGTACACAATTCGGTGGCGAGTATACGACTGAGCGGCGAATACAGAACTGTCCTAGCGCTCGCGACTCCAGCGCTTAAGAAACCAGAAGCCAGCGGTGGCGCGCGCAGACTTGCGGCGATTTCCTGTCTCACTGGCGCTGCTTATGCGGACGGCGTCCGGACTTTGATGCTGCCAACCTTTTGGCAGCGGGCTCGGGTGGCATTACTGGCTAGGATATAACACTCCTCCCCCCCAAATCGCCGCACCGTCGTTGAATAATGACGTGGCGAGCGTCGACGACGGGGGAGGGGTCTGGGCGCAGGCGTAGCAGAAGAGACCGGGGCGGAGACTGTTGTCGGTGGCAGTCCCCGGTCCGCACCCCAGCATTGGCTGCGCGGGGCCTCGGGAAACACCGACTGAAAACCGAGGTCAGGGTGCACGCCTGTGACCACGGGCGCAGCTTCTGGTACTGGACGCGACGGGGCGTCGGGACCCACGAAGAGAGGCAGCGTCTCCTGACGCTGCGTCGACGGCTGCTGAGTGGGCGCCGGACAAGGCGCTGCGGTGTCAGACTCCTTGGGGGTGCCCAAGGAAAGCGGCTGCAGGACAGGCTGCACAGCCACCGCTTGAGACGGCGGCCCGGCTGAGGGGTCGACGTCCATCAGCTCCGAAGGCGGTGGCGACTGAAGAGGGACCGCAGGCGCCGGAGCGAGCACCTGGGGCGCTCCCGGATGAAGCTGCGCGGGAGGCATCAACGGGACGGGCTGTCGGCGTGGTAGCGGCGACGGCTGCTGCTGCTGCCCTGGGGGCGGCAGCGAAGTCGGAAGGCGCGGCTGGAACCCGCCGCGGACCAAATCTGTGGACAAAGAACGAGCGGCAGAATCCGGGCGGCCAGCGCGGCGCAACTGGTTCTGATGCCTCCTGTGCACCCCAGTAGCACCTTGAACAGTATAAAAACCGCGACCCTGGACACTTATCACGGTACCACGTTCCCAACGACGGCGACCGTGATAAACTCTGAAAAAAACGGCGTCGTTGCGCTGAAAACGCGTGCGATGCTCAGAAGCGGCGGGTCGATCCGGGGGGTGCAACAACCGTAGTAGGGTGCGATGACGACAGCCGTGGAGAAGCTCCGCAGGCGAAGGGCCGTCGCGTGGCGTGGTCCGGTACGACGACAGGAACGTGATGAGGGCCTGCTGACGAGAGTGCGTAGCACGAAGGCGGTCCATACGATCCTTGAATGTGCGGACAAAACGTTCCGCTGCACCATTCGATTGAGGGTGGAACGGCGGAGTAAGAACATGGCGAATGCCATTGGCAGAACACAAACTTTCAAATTCAGCAGAGGTAAATTGTGGACCATTGTCAGACACTAAAACTTCTGGAAGACCCTCAATACAAAAAATTGAAGTCAACGCCTATATAGTTTGTGCAGACGTTGTAGACTGCATGGGCACAACAAACGGAAAATTACTAAATGCATCTATCACGATGAGCCAACGAGAATGCCAATATGGACCAGCGAAATCAATATGTACTCGCTGCCAGGGACCGGCAGGGCGTGCCCACTCAAAATAGCGTTGAGGCGGAGCAACTTGGTGTTCGGCACACGTCGAACAATCTGTAGACATCTGCGTAATCTGCTTATCAATGCCGATCCATGTACAATGACGGCGGGCAAGCTGCTTGGTGCGGACCACTCCCCAATGACCTTGATGCTACAAGTCGAGGACCTTGGATTGGAGCACTTGGGGAACCACTACACGAAGCTGGTCATTCTCGGTGCGTAACAGCAAAACTCCGTGCGAAACAGACAACAGATGAGGTTGCGGATAATAGCGACGAACCACAGGATCCGATATGTCCTTTGCCTTGGACGGCCAACCACGTTGAACAAAACGTAATAGTAAACTCAGATGAGGATCCGTAGCTGTCTCACGTGCCACCTGACGATAATCAATCGGAAAATCCCGGAGGGATTGATGCTCATCGGCGTCAATCTGATGGCAAGAGTCGTCAGAGGAATCGAAGACATCATCCGCAGCAATCGGCAATCTAGAAAGCGCGTCAGCGTTTGCATGCTGAGCTGTAGGGCGATACAGTATCTCATACTGGTATTGTGATAACAAAAGAGCCCAACGTTGTAGTCTCTGAGCTGTCCGCTGAGGAACTGGCTTAGACGGATGAAACAGTGACGTCAGGGGCTTGTGATCTGTTACTAAATAGAATGGTCTACCATAGAGGTAGTGATGGAATTTTGTGACACCGAACACAATAGCCAACGCTTCCTTGTCTAATTGGCTATAATTACACTGAGCTTTGTTTAGCAATTTAGATGCGAACGCAATAGGACGTTCGGTGTTACCGACTCGGTGAGACAACACAGCACCGAGGCCGAAAGAAGAGGCATCACAAGCTAACACCAGAGGCTTGTTAGGGTCGTAATGGACCACACAACGATCATTCAATAAAGCCTCTTTAAGCTGCTGAAAGGCTGATTGGCAATCAGCGGACCACACAAACGGAACATTCTTACGGCGGAGACGATGCAACGGTGCAGCAATCTGTGATGCATTAGGTATAAACCTAATATAATATGTCAATTTGCCAAGAACTGCTTGCAATTCCTGCAGATTGCGAGGGGCGGGCAAATCACGAATAGCTGCTAAGTGTGACTGGGAGGGATGAATGCCTTGAGCATTAATAACATGTCCCAGATACTCCAACTCCGTAAGGAAAAATGAACATTTATCGATGTTGCAACGTAGGCCTGCCTGAGACAACACTGTAAACAAACACTCCAAATTACGGAAATGTTCAGCAGGCGTCCGACCGGACACAACAATATCGTCTAAATAGTGGCAACACGATGGCACATTAGCCAGAAGTTGTGACAAAGAACGCTGAAAAACAGCTGGAGCTGACGCACAACCAAAAGGCAAACGCAGAAAACGGAACAACCCCAACGACGTGTTTATGACAAAATACTGTTGTGATTGCTCGTCGAGGGGCAATTGCAAATATGCTTCACGGAGATCAATTTTGGAAAAGAAACGAGCTTCCCCTAACTTATCCATCAGCTCGTCCGGTCTAGGCAAAGGAAAAGAATCAATGACAGTCTGAGGATTAACTGTCGACTTGAAATCAGCACACAAACGTAACTTGCCAGACGGTTTCTTTATAATAACCAAGGGAGAAGCCCACTGGCTCGCTGAAACGGGTTGAATAACACCGTTGTTTTGCCAACGACGAAGTTCATCTGCTACAGGTGCCCGGAGGGCGTGAGGCACTGGACGAGCACGAAAAAATCGAGGCTGAGCATTATCTTTTAACGTAATATGAGCGGCAAAGTTCGCAGCACAACCTAGTTCGTCTTTAAATATGTCACTGTATTGTTTACACAAATCGGTTATGCTGTCTTGAGGAACAACAACAGAATTAATTTGCAACACATTGTCTTGGATAGACAGGCCAAACAAGTCAAAACAGTCTAATCCGAAAATGTTTACACTGTCTGTAGCGCGGAGCACTGTGAATGAAACTGTTTTTGTATTGCCACGGAATGTGGCTGGCACGCTACATACACCTAACACAGGAATTTGTTCTCCACTATAAGTAGCCAAAGAATGTTTTGCCGCTGAAAGTTTAGGGCGGCCGATAGCCGCATACGTAGCACTATTTATGAGAGTCGCAGACGCACCAGTGTCTAATTGAAAATTGAAGGTCTTATCCTGGATGCGTAGCTTCACAAATAGTTTATTACACTGTCTCTGGATCGGTGCAGTGGAGGCGGAAGACACAAAATCAGCGCGTTCAGCGCGTGTTCGCTGCTTACGACAACTCGTGGGTTGGGCGGGTGGAACAACTCCCGCTTCACTGGCAGTCTGTACATTACTTTTTACAGCGTTTGAATTACGCCTGGGTCGCATAGCAGAGGGCTGGGTGGGTGGCTTATTGCGAACAAGTTTATTACCCACACGAACCGTGGAAGAGTCTTTAAACGCGACCTTCTGGCGGGCTGGCTTTGAAGAACATGAATATCCATGGGCTGGGCAGCACTAGAATCGTTCTTGCGTTTACGCAAACAAACAGTCTGGATGTGTCCTTTCCTTTGACAAAAGTGACAAACCGCGATTCTGAACGGGCAACGTTCACGAGGATGAGCAAGAACACACTTAGGGCAAGACTTAACTCTATCATTTTGCACACGCGGCTGACGAATGTGTTTAACATGACGCGGCCGGCTAGTGTTTACAGTCTGACACTGCCGGTGGGGCCGCGGGCGTGACATAACTTGCTTAGCACAGGCAATTTGAGAAATACATGGCTGATCTAACTCACACTCAGCATAGTCAAAAGTATCTTGGGCTTCAATTATGTTCATCACAGTCTCTAATGACGGGTCAGGCAACTTTAAGATAGCAGCACGAATACGAGAATCTGCAATGTTTTGAGTAATAGCGTCTCGTAACATGACATCACTGTAGGAAGCTCCACACACGCAATTAAATCGGCACTGACGGGTGAGGCCCCGTAAATCTGTTAACCACTGTTTATTAGATTGATGTGGCAGTTTCCTTAATCTGAAGAACTTGAATCTGGCTGCTGCCACATGAACTCGCGACTCGAAATACTCAGCAAGCTTGTTAACAACAACGTCATAGTCTAAAGCTTCTGGCTTGGATTCCGGGAACAACTTACAAAGTAGTCGATAGACTTCCACGCCTGCAGTGGAAATTAAATAAAGCTGCCGCTCAGTACCCGTGATTTTGTAGACTGTCATGTGCGCCTGCAACTGCGCGAAATATTCTCGCCATTCTTCTCTTGATGCATCAAAAGCACGGAAAGGTGGTGCTGCCTGTGCTTGTTCCTTTTGTGTTGGAGGATTAGCCGCTTGTTTGGCGATTGCTTCCACCGAACTTTGTATTTGCTGACTCTGTAACAAGATCAACTGTTGTAATTCGGCAGACATAGTGAACACAAATTAAACCAGCCCCCAAAATTTTATCGCTATAATTAGTATAACCAGAAACAAGTTGAACCAGCCCTGCACACGAGTTCGGAAGCCCTCGTCGCCAGTTTTGTGGCGGCGTTCGTAGCGACAAACAATTCGCTGTAGAAACGGCTTACGAAGTCACCGCCACACTTTTAATAGCGGGCCGACCGGTCCGCTGGAACAGTGAACAGAAAGATGAAAATCCAAACACTCTGATTAAATAAAAGTCGGTACTTATCTTTATTAACGAAGATACAGAAACACAGTAGTGAACTCCGTGTCTACAGAGATCTGTCTAGTTCGAGTCGGAGCGGCTAGGTCAGCGTCGGCTGACGACAAACAACAACTCTGCTGCGATGAACACACAACTGACTAGCAAGTACACAATTCGGTGGCGAGTATACAACTGAGCGGCGAATACAGAACTGTCCTGGCGCTCGCGACTCCAGCGCTTAAGAAACCAGAAGCCAGCGGTGGCGCGCGCAGACTTGCGGCGATTTCCTGTCTCACTGGCGCTGCTTATGCGGACGGCGTCCGGACTTTGACGCTGCCAACCTTTTGGCAGAGGGCTCGGGTGGCATTACTGGCTAGGATATAACAGAATCGAATCTCAATAAAGGAAAAAAAAGACATATATATGTGTCAGCTTGTATAAAGTAGACATGGCTTAGAGCCTAAACATCTGCACTTAATAATGGCCTAAGGCCGAAATTGACATAGTGGAAATAAAACGTTTAACCGTCACTGGCGTAAACATGATGTCTTTCAAGAAAAATACTCGTTACTTGACTGACACATGTCCTCCCGTGTTGAAGTTGTTCCCGCTACAATGGATTGCCTGTGTTTCGACATCACTCTGTCTCAAGTGTTAAATTTATCTTTCGGTGCATCTGTTTGAAATTATCTGAGTGCCATATTTGATGTGTTTTAAAATTTCTTTGAGTTGCAACTTCTTCAGTGTCTCCTTATTTTGTTATTCGGGCCTGAAATTAGTTATCATATGTTGTAGGTCGCTACGTGTAATCTGCATTGTAATATTCTTGTTGTAATACGTAAGATTTGGTTGGGGCTTGGGACCATCCTCATATTAAGTTTCTTGTCTGAGTGTGAGCATTTTCATACGTTCTGTGATTGTTATGCCTGACTTATATGTTCGCTTATTTGGTCTCGGTTTTTCGAGATGTTCGTAGCGTTTGGAGGCGCTGCTGCAGGCTTTCATTTGTTACCTACCTGTCCATAGGATGTAGCCTATCTGCGTCTGCTGTGTATGTATGCGCAGTAGGGGCGCCGCTTCCCGTTTCATCGTAACCTCTGAAGCGCTGGCTTGCCTCGGCATCCCTCACAAGTTGAGTTTCTATCTAGCTGCAGCCTGGTGTTATTTAACAAGAGGTGCCCGTCATTCTAAACACCTTACTCAGACCTGCACGGCTTTACCTACCCCTTACATGTGTTCCCTGTTTTAAGTTTGATTTTAATGTAATAGTTTTAACATTGGGATAATGCTCAATTTGTTAAACTTTATTTCATTATTTTTCTACGTCAGTATCCTGATTATGGTGAAGGGGCTTCTCTAATTGATCAAATATTCAATATGTGTTGAAAATGTTTCCTGTGCTCGTTGCATAAAGTATTAGTACTTAACGGGCCTCAGATCATGAGATACAAGACTTGTGTAAATTAATGTTACTAAACTTCTTGTAAGGTACATTCATAAATTCATAAATGTCAATCACACCCTTTTGCCAGCCAAATGTTGGAATTTTAACCTTTAGCATTGTTGTTGTCATTGTTCGCCAGAGCTAAACGCGTGTTTGAGCTACATTTTATGGTACTACTTGCTTGTTAGTGCTTCTTAGTGTGTGCACTCCATTAGTTTAAATTAAGTAATTAATCATCAGTTGCTTTAATTGAAGAAATTTTTGGAATAGCTGCTTGAGTCATTCGTATTTTATTAGCGTTTTCGGTATCTGTGCAGAAAAATATCATTGGACTCTTATGAAGTAACAAATGACTTGCGATAAATGGCCTGCACGTTTCCCATGTCCGCTTAGTTGTTTTCTGATCGTGGGGCGTCCACAGACACTTCAGACACCTTCACAGAGTGGCATCTTTCTTGAGTTTATGGACGCATCCTCAAATCCTCACCCTGTAACACCCAGAGACGTGGTGCAGTTACACGCCATTGGACTTGTATTGCGGATGCGGGCGAATTGCTGTCCTCCTGCTCACATACAGATTTTTAGGTACGTCCGTCAGTCACTTAGGCCGAAGTCCCAGGATTGTTTCTTTGCAGGGACACCGTCGATTTCCTCCTTCATCCCTTCCCAGTAAGAACTTGTGCTCTGGCCTCTATTGACTTCGTCTTACTCCGGACGTTAAACTCAAGTTCATCTTTTCTTCTTCCAGTACAGATCAATCGTACCGTCCTCTCTGAGTTCCACAGTTTTGGCAAGTGTAACAACACATCTTGTACTTTTCCTGGAGCAGAGAGATCCATTTCAGCTACTCACTAAGTTTCTGAGAATACGAATAACAAATATTTTATTTAATAGCATCTATGGACTTCATTAACGATGCTCGATTTCGTTCTAGAGTTTTATAACATCTTTCAACATTGAAAGCAACTGAACTAGCCCTCACACTTCTGAATAAAAGAATCAGTATTTTCAAGTACTTGTTTACTTCGAACCAGATATTTACAAAACAGAGGGTTTGTTTTACACGTGTGGTGTTCAAGATGTCGTAGTTGACATTTATACCGTAATAGAACCAGGACAAACTTTTCCTTACTCCTCTTTAGAAAGAGACAAGTGTGCTATGTTTATTTTTACTTGGTTTATAAATGTTTGAGTTACTTCTATCTCTTTGCAGTCGGTGAGGTTACTTTGCTTTTATGACAGTAACGAGAGTAACTGGATTTTGTTCGGTTTGTTACTCCATTTTATCTTTGTACCTGTATTAAAACGAAACTATCTATATAACAATTCGGATTTCGACGGTATGCGCCGCGTATGTCGTTTGGAAATAAGCTGGTTCCCTTTCTTCAGTGTTGCCTATGGTCAACCGTAACGCCTACCGAGAACACGGCAAGTTCCACAGCCCGATTTCCCAGAAATGTCGCTCAATGGTAGAGGGGTCAAAACCATGGAACACGTGTCTCAGTTTATCTGTAGAAGCTCCATCTTTTCTGAGCAAACGGCGGTGAAAGTTTTCGAGCTCCTTTAAATACCTTGAGCGAATACGTAATTTAACCGAAGCGGTGGCACAGAGGCAAGCGTCACGGCTTCGCACTTTTGCACCCTGTATTCTAAACATTATTTATATTTATGTTTTTCATTTTTCTATCCATGTCCGTAGAAGATGTTTTCCAAGGTACACTGAAATAACGTTGTTCTCATTCACCTGCCAATTATGTATCTCGTCACTAAAAAAAAAAAAAAAAAAAAAAAAAAATGAATGAGAAAATTACTTGAAATTACCTTTGGTGAAATTTCAGTAGTGTATCTTGATTCATAATCAATTTCAAGCGGTAGTTTTAGGTAAAGTGATCCTTTATGCGTAGTTTTCGGCCAAATTGTTGCCAAAGTGTGAAATCTCAGTGATGTTAACTTTGTTTTTTTTCCAAGTGAGATTCATATGAAGAAAGTTCACTGTGGCAAACCTCCCTTTGCATGATGCTTGTGGTTTTCAGAAGTAATATGTTTCGAAGGTATGGATCACATCTTACTGGTGCATAAACATAAGAATAAAGTACGAGAATTAATACAGGGTGATTCGAAAAGGACTTTACAACTTTGAAAACTTATATGAATTAGTTCATAGAATATACAGAGGTGACTGTAGTGTCAGTTTGTAGGGAAATACATGACGTTTTGTCTCGTGTAGTTCGCTAGTGTCGAATCATACCGTAAAGAGCGCTAGCGGCAGTTGCGTCGAAGATGTCTGTCTTCACAGGACAGGAGTGTGCTAGCTGTATGTCCTGGTCTGAAAAATCAAGTCGATGACAACTGTTCAGCGTAATTTCCGTACCAGCTACGCTAAAGATCTTCCTAGTAGGTCTACAGTTTGAGTGGCATAATTTTTTTTAGAAACAGGGTACTCGGTAAGACACAGGAAATCACCAGGTCGTCCAAGCACATCTGACGTCGTCGCTGAGCGAGTGAGACAACGTTTTGTTAACAGCCCTACGAAATTGACCCGGCGTGCATCACATGAACTGCAAATCCCACATACCACTGTTTGGATGTGTTAGGAAACCGTTTGCATTTGAAACTGTACAGATTGAGGATCGTACAAGCGATAAAAGACACTGTTAAAATTGCTCGCAAGAACTTCAACGGGATAGTGTACGTGGATATGGTACAATTTTTGATACCATAGATTGATGAGGATGACCAAGAACGAAATGTTTACTTCATACAAGCTGGTGCATCATCCAACTACCTGTCTGGCATCCGGGATTTTCTCAGTGACCGCTTTCCAGGTCAATGGATTGGCCGTGATGTGCCAGCTGCATGGCCCCCATGTTCCCAGACCTGACACCATTCGATCTTTTCATGGGGATTCATCAAGGATATCATGTTTGTACCTCCTGTGATTTCTCTTCCTGAACTTACAGCAATAATTTACACCGCCACTGAGCAAGTTACACCTGCAATGCTACAGAGAGTTTGGCAAGAAACTGACTTCCGATAGGATGCGTGCAGGCTAACCAACGAAGGCCACATACAACATCTTCAGTTTAAGGTAAAAGAACTTTCCCTACAAAACAACACTAAACCCAACTCTGTATCTTCGTTCAATAAATATATATGTACTTTTAAAGTTATAAAGTCCTTCTTGACAGGCCATGTATAAGAATCTTTAGCAGTGTACAATATAAGACTAAGAGAATTTAAAAAGAATTTAAGCCCTGAAAATATCATATATACATACATAATAAGTGTATGACACTCATTAAGAAGACAAGTTGTATTTTTGCAATTAGTGTAACTTCCTCGTGTCCCCTAACTCGATAAGAAACATCTAGGTAGTAAGCTTCTACAGACATGGGTAGATAAATGAAAAAACATCAAGTAAAATGAAAGAAATATAAACAATAATTGGGTTTGGAATACGAAGTGCAAAAGTGAGTGGCCTCAAAGCTAGCCACTACACCAGCATTTTGGCAGACATTATCACGTGCTGAGAGGCATCTAAATGACGTCGAAAATTTTGACTGCAGTTGACTGAGACAAGACTGAGCATCTACAGATAAGCCGAGAAGCGTATTCGTTTATTTTGACTCCTCTTCCACTGAGCAAAGCTTCTGGGAAATCGGGTTATGGCATTCGGCATGTTCTCCTCATAGTACTGCTCGGTACTGTCTCGATCTCGAGTGTGCGGCAGCGTTTCGTTGTATGTTAACAGTGATACACAGCGGAATGGATGGGTTTACTGATGCAGATTTGGACGATATGCCCCTCGTGCATCAGTCCATTGAATATAATTGACTTGCAGCACATTATTATTCTGAAATAAGCCACCTAAGACCACTGGTCCCTTACGTCAAAATACCAAGAAAATGTCACAGAACAACCTCAGGAACGTTTTAGATGCAGTTCAGGTTCTCTCTGTACTTTAGCCGCCTTAGTATCCGACCTCAAAGATGTATGTAATTATGAAATAAAGTGTAGGCATCGGAAGATTTGCTTTTCCCACCAATGAGCGGAGAATAGAAATACATGTCTTCCTCTGCAAGGTGGCAACAGCACACATCAAAAGAATTTTGCATCACCCCAGTTCCCAGAACTAAGGTATACGTTGACTGTGGGTATTGCATCACAGACACAGTTCCTTTTACCGTTCAGAGATGTCACCAAACCCGCCCAAATATTGAAACAACCATGCATGAGCAGCGCCTATTAGACGGAGGGGTTCCCACAGCCGATCAGTTACAGTCATTCCAACAGGAAGGAGGTGCAAGGCTTGTGTTGTCTGTAGCTCCACATTCCTAGACGGTCACGACCGCGGTTCCATCGCGCCCGTATTGTTACTTTGTGCGAGGAAGGGCTCTCAACAACGATTGTGTCCAGGCGTCGCGGAATGAACAAAAGCGGTGTTGGAGGAGATACAGAGAGATAGGGACTGTCGATGACGTGGCTCGCTCAGGCCGCCCACGGGCTACTACTGCAGTGGATGACTGCTACCTACGGCTTATGGCTCCGAAGAACCCTGACAGCAACGCCACCATGTTAAACAAGCCTTTAGTCCATCCACAGGACGTCGTGTTACAACTCAACCTGTGCGCAATAGGCTGCATGATGCGCAACTTCACTTCCGACGTCCATGGCGAGGTCCATCTTTGCAACCACGACACCATGCTGAGCGGAACAGATGGGCCCAATAACATGCCGAATGGTCCACTCAGGATTGGCATCACGTTCTCTTCACCGATGAGTGTCTCATATGCCTTCAACCAGACAATCGTCGCAGACGTGTTTGCAGCAATCTGGTCAGGACCGGCCGCTGTGGCCGAACGGTTCTAGGTGCTTCAATCCAGAACCGCTCTGCTGCTACGGTCGCCGGTTCAAATCCTGCCTCGGGCATGGATGTGTGTGATGTCCTTAGGTTAATTAGGTTTAAGTAGTTCTAAATCTAGGGAACTGATGACCTCATGTGTTAAGTCCCATCGTTCTCAGAGTCATTTGAACCATTTGAACCGGTCAGGCTGAATGTCTTAGACAGATTGTCCAGCAAGAGCAGCAAGGTGCAGGTTCCTTGTGGTTTTGGAGTGATATTAGGCGGTGCCGACGTACCCCACTAGTGTCATGGAAGTAACCATAACATCTGTACTATACGTGAATGCCATCGTTTGACTGATACTGCAACCATATCGGCAGCATATTGGTGAGGCATTCGTCTTCATGGACAACAATTCGCGCCACCATCGTCCACATCTTGTGAATGACTTCCTTCAGGACACGTCTCGGCTAGAGTGGTCAGCATGTGCTCCAGACATGAACCCTATCGTACATGCCTGAGACAGATTGAAAAGTGCTCTTTATAGACGACGTGACCCATCAAGAACTCTGGACCAACAGTGAGTTGATGAACTTGTGGATAGTATGCCACGGCGAATACAGACATGCATCAATGGAAGAGGACGTGCTACTGGGTATTAGAGGTACCAGTGTGTACAGCAACGTGTGTAAATGGGCTATGCACTGGGAGTGCAACGACCACATCAATCGACACTTTGCATTATTGAATTGTTACTTAGGGCGGTAATGACCAGTAGCAGCACCGATGTGTACAAATTTAGGATTTATTGCGCTATGCTAACAGCTGTGGCTAAGGGATGGGCAATAATAAAGTATTGCATTGCGTTCAGTGCAAATAATTTTTGCGGACAGAGTTTCTTGCGGTATTTTACTCAGGAAGCCGTTGGTGTGAAACTAGTAGCGCGTTAGCGCGAAGGTCGAAGTTTTCAACCTGCTGCAGCACAGGTTGCATCTAACAGGCCGGTCTCCAGCGGCAGGGCTTTGATACGGCCCGACAGGCAGGTGGCATTTCCAGCGAATACTGGGAGGCCAGTAGAATGTCTGCTCAAAGTGAATACCGCAGGGAGATGCTGTTTCCCCATTGGCCGCGTCGCCCCGGGCTCACAAAAGCGTCGCGGGCGACATTGCCAACACGGAATGTACCTCCGCGAATCCCCCGCTTCATATCTTTCGAGCGTGGGACAGAGGAGCGGAATGTGTCCGTTCAGACGCTGGCGCCAAGGAAGCGTCTGTAAAGTTCTTCGGACAAGCGACGACTCAAACAGGTGACCGCGATTGGCCAGATCGACGTGAGGTAAGCAGTGTTTCTCATCACTGATGGTCAAGCGGGAGTAGCGTCCATTGGTGAAAACTTTGTTAAAATGTGGTGACTGGACAGCCGCACCAGCGGAACGGCACGCCACAGTAGATTTTGGTAGAAATGACACGCTCGCCTTGCGGCTTCCGTCCGACAAGTACACATTACTCTGTACTGGGCGATACGGAGTAATTGGGGAGTAGCTATGTACTTTATCTGTAACTCAGGACAATTTCGCGGAATTGTAGTATACGCGCGCTCCTGTGGTTACACCTACATGACACATGATCGGCGTAACCGCACGGCAAGAACATCAGGCTGGGGACCCCGCGTGGAACAGACGAGCAGAATAGATAATATACGCAGCTCCGGCCGTAGCGCGCTCAGCCTTGCGGTCGATAGAAGTTAAACGGGAGGCCATTGATCCATTTAGCATCGCAGCATATTCTCGCGTTATTTCTGTGATGGAAAGAACGTGACCTAGAATGCCATGTTCTCATTCAGTTAAGGGGAAGTGCCAAACCGCATTGTTAGGTTTTATAGTTATAGATTCGTGTTATACTCCTTTCTCTTTGCTATGATTTTAATCTGTCCACACCCAAGCGGCATCACCTCATTAATTCAATTTGTAAGAATATGTAACTGTCTAATGGAATAAATCTGATTATCTTTCCCAGTATTTCAGACTACACATATATCGAAACACCAGACCTTTCCTAAAACCAAGACACAAATTTTGGTGGGCTTAACTTGATGGTAATAATTTACATGCATAACTATTTTCTATGAGGCAAGCGACCTAACCCAATCCGACTCTTCAATAGAGGTCGGGATTATATAGTCAGATGGGATTAAGCGCATAAGAATCGCATTGGGGGTATTTATAATAAAATTCAGAGTTCAGCAAATAGTTAATTTGCATATCGCCCCAAGGCAGCAAAGGAAACCCGGAGGTTGCTTTGTGTGTAATTATGCAATAAAGTGTAGACATCGGAAGGGTTTGTTGTCCCGCCAATGAGCAGACAATAGAAATACATGATTTTCTTTTGCTGCATATCAGGGGGTAGGCAAAATAACGTATTTACCCATGATTTTATGTTCGCTTATCGATACCTGTTTGTATTCCTAACTCACGATAATATTGGCCACACGGAAGTAATAATTCTATTTCATAGGATTCAAATTTTTTACGGAATTTTGTTTTTGAACAATACATGAGTGTAATATTTTGCAAAATAGGGCTCATCATCCCACATTTATTTCGAGAGAAGGAGCATTACGGAAAATAGTAGGAGACATTCAATCAGTTAACACAAGCGTTTCCTTTTATCCATTCTATCAAATACAATGAGCGACTGGCAGATGTTCTACATTTAAATTTTTAGCCCCTGCTGCTGGTTTTTATGCTACCTACAACGCCTTCAAATAAATGGTTCAAATGGCTCTGAGCACTATGGGACTCAACATCTTAGGTCATAAGTCCCCTAGAACTTAGAACTACTTAAACCTAACTAACCTAAGGACATCACACACACCCATGCCCGAGGCAGGATTCGAACCTGCGACCGTAGCAGTCCCGCGGTTCCGGACTGCAGCGCCAGAACCGCATGGCCACCGCGGCCGGCACCTTCAAATACCATATGCAAGATTTTCATATTCTCTCGTTGACATCCTTACTGTCAGTTCTACAGAAAAAAATGAACAGGATCTTTTTGTAAGAAGTTTATTGTAGTTAAATTTAATACTGGAGTGCGTTTTCGCTAAAGGCTATGCTGTTGTTGTTGTGGTCTTCAGTCCTGAGACCGGTTTGATGCAGCTCTCCATGCTACTCTACCCTGTGCAAGCTTCTTCATCTCCCAGTACCTACTGCAACCTACATCCTTCTGAATCTGATTAGTGTATTCATCTCTTGGTCTCCCTCTACGACTTTTACCCTCCACGCTGCCCTCCAATACTAAATTTGTGATCCCTTGATGCCTCAGAACATGTCCTACCAACCGATCCCTTCTTCTTGTCAAGTTGTGCCACAAACTCCTCCCCAATTCTATTCAGTGCCTCCTCATTAGTTATGTGATCTACCCATCTAATCTTCAGCATTCTTCTGTAGCACCACTTTTCGAAAGCTTCTATTCTCTTCTTGTCCTAACTATTTATCGTCCATGGCTATAGTTTTCGAATTATTCAAGAAAAACGCATAAAATTTATCTTCTTACATGTCAGTAACTCGAATACCGTGGCCTCTAGTGAAAATGTACCCCAGTACAAAACTGAACTACATTAACTTTCCTCCAAAAATGTCATGAAAATTTTTTCTGTAGGACTAAAGTTTGCGCCTAGTGAGTGAGAGATTATGGAAATAATGCACGTGGTAGTTGAAGGCGTTGTGGGTTGCATAAAACCCAGTCGTATGGCAACTGATTCACCTTATATATATGCGATAAGAACACTAACTGTAGGATCAGTGCGGCACATATTCTATTCAAATTAGTGGGATGCGATAATGATATATATATAAGAATATTTTCCAAGAAAGCAAACAGGAAACGGCAAAAACTAAAGAATAACAGACCCAACCTATTGGACAGCGATGGCAGTAATGAACAGCAAACCACATAAAAATCGAATTAAAAAAAATTAATATTTGTTCAGAGTCTTCCATGGCGAGTGTCATTTTGGATAGTATAATTTTGGGTACTGGTCTACGTCAGCTTAAATTACTAAAACAACGAAACTGCCGACGTTTCGACCCACTTTATGTTGTCCTCTTCAGGGCGGTTCAGTGCTGCGTTCTGGTGAATGCCATGCTTTATAAAATGTCGTTTTCAGTTATCTGATGTCTATCGATGTCACATACCTGAGATGGGACAGGACAATTTGAAGAGGTTGTTACAGAGGGGTGGCTGTATGGTAAGCTATTGCCTGTGCTGCCCTGGTAGCGGAATGGAAAGCAACTCTGGCATGTGATTGGCAGAAGGTAGCATATTAACAGATTGTTGCCTGTGCCACTCTAGTGAGTGGTAGCCAGCCTCTCGTTGGTGACTGGTAGGCAATAGCAGATCGACATAATGTATCCAGGTCGTAGTGTTTTCCTGCAGCGAGGCATTAAGGCCGCATAGCAGTTCTACCGCGGCAGCTGTTTATACTGCTAAACCCAGATCAACTAGTGCTGCTGATTGGCGAACACATGTGGTCCGCTGGACCTGAATCGCTGGCAGCCAGGCATTGCTAACTTGTAGCCATATTCCTGCTCGTGCTGTTAGACGGAATATAAAAGAAGCTATTGATTTATTTTCCGTTGCTGCGTGCACAATTGCCGAGAAAGCACAGGCAATAGCGTGCCATACAGCTACCACACAATAACAACCTCTTAAAACTGTCCATTGACACCTATGTGACGTCGGTAGCCACCAGATAACTGAAAATGACGGTCTATAAAACAAGACATGTTTATCAGTGTACGGAAGTGAAAAAGCTCTGAAGATGACTGCAGCGAGTTGGTCGAAACGTCAGCTGTTTAGTTGTTTTAGTAGTGTACAGTGATGAGGTGCAGTACCCAAAATTATACTGACCAACATTTAATACTTGCAAATGTACATGGGAGTCGTCTGAATTCATTACAAATGTGTGGCCTGTCTATGATGGAAAGTTTCAATAGTATTGCATATTAAGGGAAGACGTGTTACACTCGTAACCAAAAGCGGACAGGTCCTGACAAATTGGCAAGTACGAACTCGACATCACGTGCCCCGTCCATCGCACTGAAAATTATGGCACACCAGACAGTAACTCACTGGCCGGCAGCAGTGTATCACGCTAGCAAAAAACTTGCAGCGCTGCTGTCTAGCTGTGACGTACGTATTGCGTCCTGGCAGATAACTGTTTAGGTGGCCGTCGGCGAAATATCGCTCTCACACGTGTACACACGCGTGCGGCCAGCCCGCGTGTATACACGGCAGCGCACAAATGGCGCAGAGGGCGCCATTGTAGTGCGGGATAATGCGCCAGCGCCACCGGAAGAGTCGCGCGGGCCGGCCGCGGCAGCAGGAAGCGCAAACACTTGCTGCCCGCCCTCGATAGACAGCGCCGCGCCGTGGCGGCCAGATGAATTAGCCGCGGTCTGCACAAACAGTACCACATCCTCGTGCCCGCCGTCTCGCGACTCTGAATTCGCCCTCAATCGGTCGCTGGCGCTGCAGGTAGCGAACAATGACGACCGCACAAATGTCACTACCTACGCGAGGACACACGTAGGTTCCACATAATAGCAATCGGCTGGATGGAAGACGAGGGGAAACTATTATTGTCAAGCGCCGCACCGCCGTTGTATTGTACACCGTCATTTACTAAATAGAGCTACACAGACAGTACATTCGCTATTAGGCAAGGCATTGTGAAGCAAAGATACTTCAGCAGAGACACTCTGTCAACGCTTTCGATAAAGTAACTAGAAGAAACTTAGGGTGATAGTTAACAAAAGAGGAATATCTCCGCACCTGGTAATGGTACAATAAACTTGTACACCTGCCTAATATCGAGTAGGGCTCACACGAGCATGATGAAGTGCCGCAACACGACGTGGCATTGATTCGACTTAAGTCGGAAGTAGTGCTGGTTGGAACTGACACCATGAATCCTGCAGGGTTGTCCATAAATCCGTAAGAGTACGAGAGAGTGGAAATCTCTTCTAAACAGCACGGTGCAAGGCGCCCCAGATATGCTCAATAATGTTCATGTCTGGGAAGTTTGGTGGCCGGCGTATGCGTTTAAACTCAAAAGAGTGTTCCTGGAGCCACACTGTAGCACTTCTGGACGTGTGGGGTGTCGCACTCTCCTGCTGGAATTGCGTCCGTCCGTCGCAATGCACGATGGACATGAATGGATGCAGGTGATCAGACAGGATGCTTACGTACGTACCATCTGTCAGAGTCGTATCTAGACGTATCAGGGTGCCACATCACTCCAGTTCCAGACGCCCCACACCATTACAGAGCCTCCACCAGCTTGAACAATCCCCTGACATGCAGGGTCCATGGCTTCATGAGGTTGTCACCATAGCTGTACACATCCAACCACTGTATGCAATTTGAAACGAGACTCGTCTGACCAGGCAACATGTCTCCAGTCAACAGTCCAACGTCGGTGTTGAAGGGCCAAGGCGAGGCGTAAAGCATTGTGTCGCCCCGTCATAAAGGGTAAGGGAGTGGGCATACGGCTCCGAAAACCCTTATCGAGGATGTTTCGTTGAATGGTTCGCACCCTGACACTTGTTGATGGCCCAGCATTGAAATCTGTAGCAATTTGCGGAAGGGTTGACTACTGTCACGTTGAACGATTCTCTTCAGTCGTCGTTGGTCCCATTCTTGCATGATCTTTTCCGGCAGCAGCGATGTCTGAGATTTGATATTTCACCGGATTTCTGTATTCACAGTACACTTGTGAAATGTTCGTACGAGAAAATTCCCACTTCATCGCTACGTCGGAGATTCTGTGTCGCATCGATCGTTCGCCGACTCAAACAGCACGTTCAAACTCACTTGAATCTTGACAACCAGACACTGTAGCAGCAGCAACCGATCTAACAACAGCGCCACTTGTTGTCTCACGTAGGCGTTGCCGACCGCAGCGCCGTATTCTGCCTCTTTACATACCTCTGTTTTTTGAATACGTAGGCCTATATCAGTTATCTGTCGTTTCAGTGTAGTTAGAAGCCATGCACTAAGGATCAGAAGTCACTATTGCAATAAATGGAAAATCTAAGACAAAAACATTAATTTTGTCTCTGCTCCTCTTTACATCTATATTTACGACGTGCTAACGCTATGGATTACGAAATTAATTTTTCTATGTCATTGCTGTTTGGTGATTTTGAAATTGCGATTTGTGACTGCGAAAACACACTGCGAACAGTTGCTCATATTTTATGCACGCTCGTAAGTTATATACTGAGATGAGACAGCGATATGCCAGTATACCGCTTACACGAGGAATAAAAGGGCAGTGCATTGGCAGCACTATCATTTGTACTGAGGTAGTTCATACGAAAAGGCTTTCGACTGATTATGGCTGCACGACAGGAATTAACAGACCATGAGCTCGCAACGGTAGGTAGAGCTAGACACACGAGACATTCCACTTCGGATATCTTTAGGGGTTTCCATATTCAGATATCCAAAATGTCAAATAGTTTGCCTTGAATATCAAATTTCAGTCATTATCTCTGACCACGAACTTTGCAATGGCCGACCGTCTTCACTTAACGATCGAGAGCAGTGGCACTTGCGTAGAGTTGTCGGTTATAACAGACAAGCAACACTGCGTGAAGTAACCGGGAAAATTAATGTGAGACGTACGACGAACTTATGCATCTGGACAATGTGGCGAAATTTTGCCTCTGTGGGCTGTGGCAGCTGATGACCTATGCGAGTGCCTTTGCTAACAGCACGACACCGCCTGCAGTGCATCTCCTGGGTTCGTGAACAGGTCGGTTCTACCCTAGATAATAGGAAAACCGTGGCCTTGTCAGATGAGTCCCGATTTCACTTGATAAGACAAGATGGAAGACTTCGAGTGTGGTCCAGACTCCGACCAACGTTGTCAACAAGGCAGCGTGCGAGCTGATGGTAGCTCCATAATGATATGGGTTGCGTTACGTGGAATGTACCGAGTCCTGTGATCCAACTGAATCGATCATTGGCAGGAAATGGTTATTTTCAGCTGCTTGGAGACCATTTGCAGCCATTCGTGGACTTCATGTTCCCAAACAACGACGGAAACTTTTGTAGATGACAGTTCGCCATGTCACCATGGCACAATTGTTGCGACTGGTTTGAAGAACATTCTTTACAGTTGGAGCAAATTATTTAGCTGTCCAGATCGCTCGACATGAATTCCATCGAAAATGTACGGGACTTAATCGAGTGGTGCTCTGGCAACACTTTCGCAGTTATGGATGGCTATTGAGGCAGCATGGCTCAGTATTCCTGCACGGGACTGCCGAATTGTTGAGTCCATACGACGTCAAGTTGCTCTACCACACCGCGCAATAGCAGGTCCGACACGACTTACGAGTTATCTCATGAATTTGCCACCTCAGTACAGCAAGAGTAGTTATAAACCAGCAGAAGTCGCTGCCGCTAGGAAATTCAGCTTTTGTACTAGTTGCTACAGCGAAAAGAATTATTCTACATCATGTCTGTCTGGTGATGATCAAATTGTGATTTCTGACAGCGAATATAATAATGTCGTGCGACTAGGGCCTTCTGTCGGGTAGATCGTTCGCCTGATGCAAGTCTTTCGATTTGACGCCACTTCGGCGACTTGCGCGTCGATGGGGATGAAATGATGATGATTAGGACAACACAACACCCAGTCCCTGAGCGGAGAAAATCTCCGACCTAGCCGGGAATCGAACCCGGGATTGACATTCTGTCGCGCTGACCACTCAGCTACCGGGGACGGACTGTGATAGCGAAAACACACTGCAAACAACTAGTCATATTTTCTGCGAAACATCTAAGTTGTATAACGTGTTAGCATCTTCAAAGAAAATAAAAGTTACTGGTTTCAGGGGCATGGAGTCAATTACCAGCAAAATAATAGTAAATGATCAGAAAACAGAAACAGCAGACTCGTTAAACGCGTACGGAAATATTATCGCATTAGTCACAGAACTGCACATACAAGAGGAACAAAACTTCTGTTACATTGAAGTGGCCATGCTGGTTGACAATGGCGCTTTTTCAGACGATAATACTACGAATCTAGCACTTCTACAGGCGCATTAGATGCGAACAATTTTCACGTTTCAGTCATATTACAGTTTACGTTAATAAACTTAGTAATAATTGATACTAACGGTTTATCTTCTTTAATTATTCAGTTAGAAGCAGTTACATTTCGAGCGTAAAGGGAATAAAAAATGTCACACAGAATAGTCATGTATGAGAAGTTTGGATCACTACACCATATACAATCTTCAGGCATTTTTTTTAAAATTACGTATGCAGCTGTTGCAACAGTGAACTGCAAATAAAAAATGACAGTCGATAAATAAACCACAGCAGTCGGAACACCAGCATGCAAAGAAACCTTGTCCACCAATGTAATATCAACATAAATGGCGCCTGTTATGTCTAACGGCAATGTTCCTAAAGCTTGGATAGTGGACTCTAAGAAGAGATTCGATTGCGGCAATTTCGATATTTTTGTCACTTAGGTGTATACACAAGCAGTCCTTCAGTTTCGCCAATTATTAATGCATCCAAGACAACCCCAAAGACAATGATTTCGGTAGTTTGTTGATGTCCATGCTGCTTGAGTTCCACTGTGTGCGCTAGCGTAACTTTAATGGTGGGCTGTCTTTACTTACGAGTTGTCAAAATCATCTTGCAAGGGACGGAGCCATGTACATTATATCTCACGCCATTTTGTTTTTGAATATTTTTTTTCTTAGTCACGTATACGTATCTCTGCAGTCATACGGGAAACTACGAATATATCGTCGTACCTCACAGATTGCAGTCAGAGGACTTTTCGAAGGACTGCGAAAAAAAAAAGGGGGGGAGGGGGCCCAAATGGCGCTTAGCACTATGGGACTCAACATATGAGGTCATCAGTCCCATAGAACTTAGAACTACTTAAACCGAACTAACCTAAGGACATCACACATATCCATGCCCCGAGGCAGGATTCGAACCTGCGAACCGTAGCGGTCGCGCGGTTCCATACTGAAGCGCGAAGGACTGCAGCTTGAGTCTCACAACTGTTGGGAGTCAGAAACAAAGTGATCGGGACTTGTGTGAAATCATGGACACTACAATTGACAGAGTTAGTGCTAACAAACCGCTGTGGTGTGATCACGTTAAGAGAATGGAGGCCGAAAGATGGTCCAAAAAGGTACTATAACAGTGTCGAAATGGATGCACACAGAGAAAACATAGATCAAGGAGTGAGAGGGACTTTGCAAGACAGAGACTTGAAGAAAGACAACAACAGCAACTAGATGTGGACAGTGGCACAAGATCATGTATATTATTCCCCAGGTCAACATCGCTTTTTTGAATACATACTAATCGTACAAGGATAAATGAGGCACAAGTGCAAAGACACCGGCTTCTAACATCGCATACCGATTTTGCACTAGCGCTTACTATTTGTGGAAAATTTTGACTCAAAAGAGACCTATTTTAAGTATCATAGGCAAAAGGGCATCATGGATGCCCAGCTTCATACCTATATTAACTGCATATAACTTACTGTAACTATCTATAACTTATTAATCACGTATAAGAGATTCCTTATTACAAATACTATTTTATTTGTTTTAAAATATTTATTAACCGGATAATCTATAGCGATTTCATAGATAATAACCGTGGTCCATTATCTCAACCCCTCGTACAAGCTGTCTTCTGTAAACAAATATACATTACCAAACGACTAATAAATTTGTCATTGTCGCGTTGAATTGATTCACCTGTTGCTAATACTGCCTAATGTGGTTGCTGTAATTGAATTTTACTCAAAATTATGTGCGTAGGTATGTACACTAAAGGACGTATAATAAAGTCATGATTGTTATCTCACCAGTCCATTTTGAGGAATGTTTCCTCTTCATTCCCATAACTATCCTTGTTCTAACGACTACGGTTGTACCAAATACTGTAATTATTGAAAACTATAAACGTGCAGAAGTTTCGCACGTCTGGACTGGTCCCTTCCAAAAGTAAGAAAAATTACGAAAGCACATCACAAATGTATCATTTTATAGATCTTACCTCATTTTGTTCCGGCCTATGTGTACGTTTTTATCTGTGAGTTCAATGTTCAAATGTACAGTCAACAAATCCTTGTTTTGGAAAGTGATTTGCAACAATTACACCACATTATCCGCTTTACGTAACACCAGTTTCTTTTCTTATTCAGTTCTACTTTGACACCGAATCTGTGTGAATCTATCTGTCATCACTTACACTTTAACGTAGTGCCGCGGTAGTGATATACTCTGACGACAGTTGTTGTTACAGCCAAAACCGGTAACACAGTGCAACAGTGGTTCCGTAAAACAGTTTAAGAAGTGAACCCCATTACCATCGGACACTTTGTCGTGCTTCACAGGGTTTCTTTTCCTTCGTGGTGTGGTTCACGGCTATTGCAGTCGAAGAGGTAGCTTACTAGCACAGAACGGAGATGTTAATCTCTAGTGTTCACTTTCGTGAAGCGACATTCCTGCACCTGAAGCGATTGACGAAATAACTTTAGATACCTTTCCATTGGTGCCGGCAGATCTGCGTGAATACGATACCTTTCACTCCAGATGTCAGCCTTCAACAGCATTTTGATGGGCTACTTTAATTCTCCGTTTTTTACAGTAACGAATGACGGAAAGGAACGTGGAGACGTCGAATGAATAATTTGACGTGATTGGATTCAGCTTGATCCGATTGTGCGCGATTTAATTGCAGCAGTTGTTGGTTTTTAATTGGCCAAACTGACACGTTTACTGCAGGGAAGAGTTCGAAACATCCAACTGGTTTGGATCCACGCATTTCAGAGGCGCAACTCTGTGTGTCACGTTGGAGCAGCTCTACATTAACAACACACGAAATATTTATAAATGGTGCTAGCATACAAGGGCGGAAAATCGAGAGCGAAATTAATATGCAAAGTGATGAAGTGGTGGTACAGTGTGCATTACATCAGAGTGCAGTATTTCTGTAGATTTCCTAAACCAACTGACTTCCTTGTTAAAATCGCACTTGAAACTACAGACGAAGATCCAATTAAAATATTCGTATTGAGCTGTATACATAAACAAACATAGTGTGTGAGTGTGTAGGTTATATTTTGTCAAGTTGCGCAGTGGATTGATCCAACAAGTACCATTTTGTCAAGTTGCGCAGTGGATTGATCCAACAAGTACCCTTTGGCTCCTGTAAGAAACAATTTCCACCTCACACTACTACAGAAGTCAGACAGACGCTCCTAATGTATCAAGGAGAACTGCTTGAAAAACATTCAGCAACAAATATCTTGTGGAGTCGTCCACTGTAAGGAAAAGACATAAAAATATTCTATATTCTTACATAACTAGTGGAATACTTGGTTGTGGGAGTATTGCTAGTTACTGTAAGAAAACATTAAAAGAACGAAAAATATTATTTATTGCAAAAAATTCTGAGTACTCAAGTGAAACATTCTCTTATATACAAAAAATAATTTCCAGGTTCTTTTCGGAACAGTAGATTGCCTCTTCTATATAGGAATGCTATTATTTTACAAAGTATGGAAAGGTTCTCTTCTCCCTTTTCTTTAAGAATGTTATTTAGTCGGCAGAATGGCTGAGAGCCGCGCCTACACAACTTGAATAACTTTTCTAGGTACAGTCAAGGCTGTCTCATGAGAAATGTAATGGAGTGTACTGTTATGGAGGACAGACGGGGCTCGCATACGCTGTAGTGCATAATACCGTGAGCTGCGATGACTGCTGCCTCCATCGCTTGCTGCTGGCAAATAACACAACTATCTCTTTCTATCTGGACTGACCTTTGCCAATCAAACTCTCCCTATGCCTTGATGAAGTCAAGGACTCCTATCCGCCCCTAGTCTATTGGCGGGGTAGATCGGTCAGATAACCAGTCCACCGTGATGCCACTCAATACTCGCTCACAGGCGTTTAACTAGTACTCTGTCCGTGTTCACACCATACAATAAATGTGCAAGCCAACACAGTGAACAACACTTAATCGAGAGTGACTCAATATAGAGTGTCACTCCGATTTGCTAACAACAAAGGGGCTCTCCCAGTGAAGTACTGAGGAGAGACTTTGTTTTTCACTCTTTGCGTACACATATGAGTGCACTCGTTCTTGTTACGTGTTCTCACTCCAAGAGCGACAACGGAACGGCCGTGTTTCTGGAAAAGTTGCAATGGTATATCATTCGCTGTGTTCTCTCACTCCTCTGACTCTCTGCGTGAGAAATATTCCGCCAATCAACGGTGCTCTTTTAAACGGGAGAATGACGTTTCGTTTAAGTCGACCAATGTGGAAATCTGTAGCATCTACGTTAGGCGTATACTGTCCTCCTGTGAGAACTCTGTAACTACACAGTCGGTCTGTGAAAAAATGCGTCTTCTGGGCGCTCCCACACAATGTAGCGGAATTTGCTTTTAAGCCGAACACGGGGGTCGTTATCCCTTCGCTCCGGCAAAAGCTGTCTTCTCTCTGGGCGGTCACTTAGGCCGAAATAGGTATGTTGTTGACCCAGCCCTCTGAAGGGATGGTCTTCCGAGTGCGCTGGTTTCCTCTTTAGAAAGAAAATTCCTGTGGCCATCATGTTGTGTACGACAACCTCGACCTTTTTCAACCTCATTTCGCGCTTGCGATTTGCTTGTTAGATTTTCATATCGCTTACATGAATTCATACAAAATTGACTCTACCTTTTCGAGTTTGGGTTCGAATGAAGCGTCTTGATGTGCAGAATACAATTGTGAGGACGGAATATGTAAGAAATGAAGGTCAGGAGACCACACCACCTTAGAAGTGTCTAAGATGGAGTTTCTTTCATACACTGATATACTGAAGAGCATAGACCACGTGGGTGCAATATCAAGTAGCCTTACAAAGATTATTCTACCATTCAATAATACTTTTTTTAGTCAACTCTGCCAAGCGCCTTTTAGGAGCGATACTCTAAGATAAATAAAGATAGACACTTACTTGCCGTTTCTTTTTGTAGTGTTGCTAGAGGAGGCCGAATGCACGCTTTTAAGCTCACGCAGATTGGCGTGAGGTCTGGAACAGTTAAAGGATTTGAGTCTAGCAAATAAAGTACGTAGCTGTTGGAATACTTAACTTTAATCCACAATTGGTGTACATCTCTCGTTACTGTACATGCTTCACAATATTAATTATCAAAGGCTATGGCGCCTTGCTAGATCGTAGCAAATGACGTAGCTGAAGGCTATGCTAACTATCGTCTCGGCAAATGAGAGCGTAATTGTCAGTGAACCTTTCCTAGCAAAGTCGGCTGTACAACTGGGGCGAGTGCCAGGACGTCTCTCTAGACCTGCCGTGTGGTTGCGCTCGGTCTGCAATCACTGACAATGGCCACACGCGGGTCCGACGTATACTAATGGACCGCGGCCGATTTAAAGGCTACCACCTAGCAAGTGTGGTGTCTGGCGGCGACACCACACTTTTGCTAACGATTCCGAATATTCTGGAAACAAAGCATAAAATCAAGTAATACACCAGAGTATACAAAATAGTAAAGTGAGCAGTACTAAGTATATTTCAATCACATCACAAAACATCTAAGACCGTCTCGTCGCTTATAGAGCCCATTAAACCGTCTTACCTCACTTATAACTTTTCTTTACGTTGCCTCACAAGTTCTAATTACAGCAAGATATTTACACTTTTTATGAGTAAAAAAAAATTGCTAAACACTATGAGGAAACCGAATTGTTTGTTAGACGTCATACTTATATATCATCTTGTAAAGGTTAAATGCATTGGATCTCTCTCTGCAACGATGCAATACGCACATCTTAAAATTAACCAATACTTCAGCTTTCAGAAAAAATACAACTATGGAAAAATCAGGATATTGCATAGATGATTGTTCTCTTTTGTTACACCAGTTCATAATATCCAGTGAATTTGATATGTCCTACAATATAAAAGAGGTTATTATAGAAATATTCCTTGAAATAATTTCCACAAATTCGCTTGGACTAAAGATTCAAAGCTCCACCTGAAATTACTCTTTTAGAAAGAGAAACGTGTCACCATTATGATGACCACATTTGGTAGCACGGAACTTCAACACTTTTGGTGATTTTGAGAAAATGATGAAATGTGCTGGTCAGTGGTAAAGCACCTTGGATATTAACTCAATTTGAAATACAATACTTTTGGGAGCTGAGTGTTTTGGTTGTCACCGCAATAAATCTTACATACGGTGTGGAAATTAAAGTAGGATGGGTGGCTATTATTGTGGGTGGCTATGACAGATTTAATTTACAGAGTTCAGAAATTGTTTAGTAAACAACAGAGGTGTCCTTCCCATTGGCTGTATTAATGTTCAATATATTTAATAAATTCATTGTCTATTCATCGATAACACTAAAATAAATAAAATCGTTTATTCCTTATGGCATTGTCTGTGAGATTTCTCGCACTTTATAGTACACATAAAGTGTCTGTATTACTAATTATAATATGCACACTATGTATGTTCACATTACTCGTATAAACATTTGGGGTGAGCAGCACTCGTAAGAGTTACAGAGTTGTGTTACATCTAAGTTTGTTAGTATAAAATAAAGAATCACTTTTGTATGATGATAGTGGTTTATATTTCACAGTTAAGCACAAAAATGTGTATTTGAAACATCAAAACTATAAAACATTTTCGTACTTCTTGCGGCGTGAGAACATTATAATACTTGGAGATTTCGACGATTTCCACCATTGTCTCCGTTAGGAACAACTGATTGTCAAACATTCTGCTGTGGTGACTTTATATAGCCCAAAGACGGCTTCTGATTGGTCGGCAGTCACGTCATGCTGTCAGAGATGGTGTCAACGTCTGCGCTGGTGCCGCCACCGTTTTCGTCAAGGCCTAAACATTGCAACGACAATCTCTGCATTTTCTCTACATTGAAATCTCGATTCCATGCACCGCTAAGATTATATCCGCCGTCAGCGTTGAAGGTTTCACATTCTTATTTCTACAGCCTCCTTAAGTATAGAGTCCCCGTATATGGCAGCATGTCACAGGACTTCTGTTTCGTCAAAAAGTATTTTGTGTTTGTATGTGAGGCTGTGCTCAGGATCTGCAGACTCTTCCAGTTCTCATTTTTAATATGCCGTTGATGTTCTGAACAGCAGTCGGAAGTCGTGCGGATCGACTGACCGGTGATAATTGCTTCCACACTCACATGGGAATACTGAGACAGAGACTGTTGTCGTTAACACAGAGCGGCATTTGCTTCATCTTCTTAGGAGAGAAACTACATCTGATACTTCGTCTTCCCAGGGCTCTGCCTACTGAGCTGAATGTAGCATCGCAGTAGGGAAGGAATGAAATCTGTGGCTCATCGGAGCAAATACTTCAGATGGTTAATTTCGGAATACAAGTGGTCGTCGTCAGAAATGGCTTTCTCTCTGTGTACCAGTGTATTGAAAGCTGCCGTCTTCTGGACTAGATAGTGAAAACTCTTGGCTCGGAGATACAAATCAGTGTGCGTCAGCTTGCGGTACACCGAGTGGTCGAGACCTTCATCCGCCTTTCGTTGCACCAGAACGTCTAAAAACGGCAGCCTTCCCTCTTTTTCTGTCACGACGGTGAACTGGATGTTGGGGTGCTTGCTGTTCATATGTGTACGCCGTGTGGCCAGACAGTAAATGTATCGTCATCATAACGATAAAATGATGACAGACGAAGGGGAGCCGAATTTACTTCACGTTTCTCAAAATTTTCCATAAAAAATTGGCAACTGCTGGAGATGACGGAGAAAACACAGCAACTGCGTGCGTCATTTCATAAAATTTACCGACGTACAAGACGTAGGCGGTCGTCGTAACATGTCGGAACAACTTTTTCGTTTCAGGAGGAAAATGCTCTGCGAACAGTTTCAATGTGTCCTCCACAGGAACTTTTGTAAACAGTTGGAGTACATCCAGGCTGGCTAAAACATCGTTTGGGCCAACTGTAATTAGTTTAATTTTCTCAATGAAAATCTTCGAGGTTTAGATGCGTTCTTCAAAGCGGTCAGCTATCGGAGTCATCAAATTGGTTAAATATTTGGCCAGCCTGTAGTTAGGGAGCCTTTGGCGATAATAATTGGCCTCAATGGAGTGTTTTCCTTGCGGACATCAGGTAGTGCGTGCAGCCTAGGAGATCTATGAGCTATTGCTCCAAGATTTTGGTAACACCCACGGATGCACCAGAATTCTTCAGAAGCTCCACTGTGTTTCTGCTGTATGACAGTGTTGTGTCCCGTATTAGGCATTTATACGTGCTGTCTTCCAACAACAATGCCATTTTGCTGTGATATTAGTGGCATTATGAATAACTGTAGATTTCGCTTGTCAGCGGGAAGTACCACAAGATATTCCTCTTTCCGCAATGCACGGAGTCTCTCTCTTCCTGTTCTACTGATGTTAGATGTGGGCGGCTCGGCTGAGGCTAAAATGGGACTGGCGTTAAGTCTTACGTCGTCGGTGTCGTCTGATCGGAGATGCCGAACCGCCTAATCCGCTCCGCTGATGAACTCCACGACAGGTAAAACGCGTGGCGTAGAAGTGAAATTGAGTCCTTCATTAAGGGCCGAGATGGCTACATCGTTCATGTTCTTGTCCTGCTGGTTGACGGCAGTGTGTGCCGTTCCATGAGCGACTTGGAATCACACAGCGATCGATGGTAATGTTTCTTTTGATGACAAGTATTTATAATGACACGTGTACCTTTACAAAGTTAAATTACAAAGCCAATTTGTGGAACTCCACATATACACTCCTGGAAATTGAAATAAGAACACCGTGAATTCATTGTCCCAGGAAGGGGAAACTTTATTGACACATTCCTGGGGTCAGATACATCACATGATCACACTGACAGAACCACAGGCACATAGACACAGGCAACAGAGCATGCACAATGTCGCCACTAGTACAGTGTATATCCACCTTTCGCAGCAATGCCGGCTGCTATTCTCCCATGGAGACGATCGTAGAGATGCTGGATGTAGTCCTGTGGAACGGATTGCCATGCCATTTCCAGCTGGCGCCTCACTTGGACCAGCGTTCGTGCTGGACGTGCAGACCGCCTGAGACGACGCTTCATCCAGTCCCAAACATGCTCAATGGGGGACAGATCCGGAGATCTTGCTGGCCAGGGTAGTTGACTTACACCTTCTAGAGCACGTTGGGTGGTACGGGATACATGCGGACGTGCATTGTCCTGTTGGAACAGCAAGTTCCCTTGCCGGTCTAGGAATGGTAGAACGATGGGTTCGATGACGGTTTGGATGTACCGTGCACTATTCAGTGTCCCCTCGACGATCACCAGTGGTGTACGGCCAGTATAGGAGATCGCTCCCCACACCATGATGCCGGGTGTTGGCCCTGTGTGCCTCGGTCGTATGCAGTCCTGATTGTGGCGCTCACCTGCACGGCGCCAAACACGCATACGACCATCATTGGCACCAAGGCAGAAGCGACTCTCATCGCTGAAGACGACACGTCTCCATTCGTCCCTCCATTCACGCCTGTCGCGACACCACTGGAGGCGGGCTGCACGATGTTGGGGCGTGAGCGGAAGACGGCCTAACGGTGTGCGGGACCGTAGCCCAGCTTCATGGAGACGGTTGCGAATGGTCCTCGCCGATACCCCAGGAGCAACAGTGTCCCTAATTTGCTGGGAAGTGGCGGTGCGGTCCCCTACGGCACTGCGTAGGATCCTACGGTCTTGGCGTGCATCCGTGCGTCGCTGCGGTCCGGTCCCAGGTCGACGGGCACGTGCACCTTCCGCCGACCACTGGCGACAACATCGAAGTACTGTGGAGACCTCACGCCCCACGTGTTGAGCAATTCGGCGGTACGTCCACTCGGCCTCCCGCATGCCCACTATAGGCCCTCGCTCAAAGTCCGTCAACTGCACATACGGTTCACTTCCACGCTGTCGCGGCATGCTACCAGTGTTAAAGACTGCGATGGAGCTCCGTATGCCACGGCAAACTGGCTGACACTGACGGCGGCGGTGCACAAATGCTGCGCAGCTAGCGCCATTCGACGGCCAACACCGCGGTTCCTGGTGTGTCCACTGTGCCGTGCGTGTGATCATTGCTTGTACAGCCCTCTCGCAGTGTCCGGAGCAAGTATGGTGGGTCTGACACAACGGTGTCAATGTGTTCTTTTTTCCATTTCCAGGAGTGTACATAGCGGCTGCTTGTAATTAAACTTAACCTATTCAACACGTTATAACACGGAAACTAATTACCGTTCGAGTACAGATGTTCAAATGTGTGTGAATTTCTAAGGTCATCGATCCCTAGACTTATGCACTACTTAAACTAACTTACGCTAAAGACAGCACACACACCCATGCCCGAGGGAGGACTCGAACCTCCGGCGGGAGAGACCGCGCAATTAGTGACATGGCGCCTCTAACTGCGCGGCCACACCGCGTGGCGTACAAGTACCAATCTTGGTACCATTAATGTGCAGAGCATGGGGTGCATAATTTCCACGTGTCACGGCGCCACCGTCCAGTTCCGACTACGACCACCAGGTGCCGTGATCAGTCATCGTGATTCAGTCTCCCACACCTGATCAGTCGCAGTGCCATTGTTGACGTGTCAACATGACCTTGGACAAAAGGAGCAGGGCATTATTGGTGAAGCTCTGTTATCAAAACAACAGTTATTCGGCAGCTGCATTTCGAGAATATCGCCGGCTGAAAGGATTACAAAGGGTTCTCTTTCTCCGCCTGCTGTGTTGACTTCGCTCTCCATTTTCTCGCAAGGACTGAAGTCTACGAGAGCTGGCCCTGGACCGTCTTATGGACAGACGAAGCTCGTTTTTCTCTGATGGGTGGCGTGACGCACATAACTACTCAGTGTGGGGCTCTTCACCTCCAGTCACTGTGCATGAAGTTCCTCTGTATGGTGAACGTGTCACCGGATGGTGTAGCTTCACTGCTAGTTTCACCATTGGCCCATTCTTTTTTGAACAGGTTCGCGCTCAGAGACCAAAGACGTGCAGTGTGACTAGCCAGCGTTACCGCGAACGTTTCGCCAGCATGTCATACCCGACCTCCTGGAGAGAAACGCATTGAACTCGACAGTTTTCATGCAAGATGGGGCCCCACCCCACATCACTCGTGAAACTCACCTGCATTTCCGAAACAAATTTGGAAATGATCGAATTAACAGTCGATCATTTCCAAATGCTTGACCGCCACGATCACCTGATCTCACTCCCTGTGATTCCTGGTTATGGTTCTCCCTAAACGACAGGGTTCACCAGGGGAACCTTCACACACGTGCTGATATGAAGCGCAGCATATCAAGTGAGGTAGCCAGCATACCTACGGACATGGTTTGTTCTCCTGTGCAGAATGCAGTCCTGCGCGTTCAGACTCTTCTGGACACCGATGGGCGCGATATTGATCCCCGTTTGTGGTAGTAATGGTACCGGTATATTAGGGTATGATGTGCCATAGCAGTGTATTATAAGTGTTGAACTGAACTGATTCTGCGTTATTTCTCTTGCATGACATTAATGATACTAAGTTCGTTACTCGTACTGTAGTAAGTTTCCGTGTTATAACGTGTTAAATAGGGAATATTTAATTGTAATCATCCGGTACATTCCGAAAGCCAACGGCCTTGCCGCAGTGGTAACACCGGTTCCCGTCAGATCACCGAAGTCAAGCGCTGTCGGATTGGGCTACCACTTGGATGGGTGACCATCCGATCTGCCGAGCACTGATGGCAAGCAGGATGCACTCAGCCATTGTGAGGCCAATTGAGGAGCTACTTGATTGAGAAGCACCGGCTCCGGTCTCGTAAACTGACATACGGCCCGGAGAGAAGCGTGCTGCCCACATACCCCTCCATATCCGCATCCAGTGACGCCTGTGCGCTCAGGATGACACGACGGCCGGTCGGTACCGCTGGGCGTTCCAAGGCCTGTTCGGACAGAGTTTAGTTTAGATACATTCCGCAAACTACCTTACAGTGCACCGTAATGGGTCGGTAATTGATATCGATAGTGTAGATTTCCTGTGCCATCCAGCTCACGTATTGGGATAGGGAATAATTACACGTTATATTACCCCCGTTTGGATATGCCGTAATCTATCTTATGTTAATGCCATGATCCCTACAAGAATTACACATTGATGGCAGCATAATAACTGCACAGTCTCTAAATTTACCCAACAGAGTATGTCACCTTACTTTAAGGGTCCGCATACAAGATCCCGGAATATGTACATCTACATCTACATACATACTCCGCATTACACCGTACGGTGCGTGGCGGAGGGAACCTCGTACCATAACTAGCATCTTCTCTCCCTGTTCCACTCGCAAACAGAACGAGGTGATAGGGGAAAATCGGGTAGTTTCGGAGAGCGGATTGTATGCACAGAGTTGCTTCCAAACTTCTAGCACGACAGGTAGCGCTTGTCATGCCACTTGAGTATTGACCGTGGAGAAACAAGAACACTCCCTCGATTCTGAATAATCCAAACAACATTTCATTTCAGAGGGGCAACAATTTATCTGTTGCTAGAGAGTTTTCGGTACAGTACCATAACTTTGGGGTGGTGTGTTTTGTTCGTAATAAGTATATTATACACTGGTGTGCAAAATTTAACGACGAATGTAGCTGTAACACGATGTGCCATTACCAACTAACGTAGCACGACGAATCTTGGACCGTACATAGGAAGAATTGCTGTAGTATGAAAGGTAAGTGACAGAAATGAGCAACTGACATTTTCATTAAAAGACAATTATTACACTGAAGTCGCAGAGATTTATGTTCGTCCATCCACATTAAAAAAGCGTGGCATGGTTCTTAATAGGGAGTGTGATCACCACACGAGACAGTCCATGTCCTCAAACGTGCACCCACGGTGGCTAAAAAGTTGGTAGGAGTTCTTGAAGTAGGGCGTTCCATTCCTCCGACTGGTAGATGGCCGTTGGTGCTTGTGGACGTGCTGCAATTCGACTCTACGCAGCATCCAGTATGTGACCGATGGAATTTGAGTCGGGGGAACAGGAAGGCCAACCAATACGTTCCAAGAGCTCTTCCACTTGCGCGGTTCCATGTGGAAACGCATTGTCATCCATAAAAATGTACCTCTGAAAGACTCAAATGGGGAAGGAGTGTAATGTCGCAAAACTTTGACAGATGCGTTCAAAGATTTGGAGACCAGTGCACCCAAGCGACATCATGCCTCAACACACCATAACACTTCAACCACCAACACTATCATCGACAATGTTGCATTACGTGTTCCTAAGTGTAACCAAATGAGTGTGTGTCCAGCATTGTCGAACACCATCGTTTTCTTGGTACAGGTGTTACAGTGTGTGAATGCTAATGGGTGGGCTCAATTCCAAATGAAACACAATATACTCACCCATCAACGTTTTTCCGACACTGAACTCCTTCCAAATCTGCGTCTTTCCACCACGCTGGTGGAGGAATGGATCGTCCTAGCATAAGGACTCCTTACCGGCGTAGTATCCGCTTCTCGTGGTTTAGTGGATAGTGTTGCTGCGTCTCGATCATGGCGTACCGGGTTCGATTCCCGGCCGGGTTGGGGTTCTTCTCTGCTGGGGAACTGGATGTTAGTGTTGTTCTCACCATTTCATCGTAATCATTCGTGACAGTGGCCAGTTTGGACTGTGGAAAAATTGGGACTTTGTACGGGAGCTGAGGACCACACAGTTGAGAGCCCCACAAGCCACACATCATCAAACATCAATTATTAGGTGGCCAGCATGAAAGCACGTTGCACAGCACATGATCACGTGATCACATACCCTACTGCCGGCCGATGTGGCCGAGCGGTTCTAGGCGCTTCAGTCCAGAACCGCTTTGCAGCTACGGCCGCAGGTTCGAATCCTGCCTCGGGCATGGATGTGTGTGATGTCCCTAGGTTAGTTAGGGTTAAGTAGTTCTAGGTCTAGGGGACTGATGACCTCAGTTGTTAAGTCCCAAAGTGCTTAGAGCCATTTGAACCATTTGAACATACCCTACCAAAAACCATGACTCGCCTTTAGCAATATCCAAGGGAGCACCACGAATCACCGTCACTTCAGTGTAATTCTTGTCTTTGAATAAAAGTGTCATTTCTGTTGGTCTCATTGCGTATTTATTTCAGTTATCTTCCTGCACTATACTGCAGGAGTCATATGTCTGGTCCAAGTTTCATCGAGCTATGCTACTTGGCAGTGATACAATGTGCATGAGTTCTTTTAGTGTATTAGATTTTTATCGTACCTTTGCAGTATATTTTTATCTGTATTGTACCCTGTGATTGTACCTATCCTGAGTAATAATAATGATAAACCATCACAGTTGTATATTCTATCTGTGTAGGAGAAAGCAATTTCGTGAACTTGAATACAATTAATGCGGGTAGCCAAATTTTATTAATTTTTTTTATTTGACTAAGAGTTTCGTTAGACGTGCGAAGAATTACGTCTCCAGAGGCGTTTTAGAAGTACACTCATCTAAAAAGGTTTTGCATCACCCCTGTTTCCAGAACTCCTGAAGATAGACGTTGACTATACATGTTGTTTCACAGACACAGACCGTTTGACTGTTCAGACATGTCACAAAACACGCCCAAAGATGTAAACAACCATGCATGAGCAGCGCCTATTAGACAGAGTACGTACGACAGCCTATCAGTTCCAGTCATTCCACCAGGAAGGAGGTACACGGTTCATGTTGTCTGTAGTTAAACCATGCGTAGACGATCAATACCGCCGTTCTATCGCGTCAGCCATTGTTACTTTGTGCCAGGAAGGGCTTTCAAGAAGGGATTTGTCCACGTGTCTCGGAGTGAAGCCAATTGTTACCGCAATCACCTTTGTGTTTTTAAAAATACCTTTACAACAGCGAAGGAGCCGAAATTTGCAATTACGAAAATGTACTACACGAAACACACACTAATGCAACAATCCGCGCCCGCAAAAGTAATGTCGTCACCGTCGATGCGGTAACAGTTGAGCAAAACGTCTTTGTGGCTCCCTTCCATTGAATTCAGCGAACTTGCACACGAGCTGCTCATCGGCCAGCTGTTCACCAGTAAATTCACCCGCCATACTGATGTATGTCACTATTAACGCACAACTGACAATGTTGGAAAATAAAAGCCTAGACACATCCGAGCAGTACTAAATGCAAATACGAAATGGAGAGGGCATTAATGGTGTTAACAGCACGGACCATGAGCGGAGGATATCTTAAGGAATACTCCGGAAATTTGATAAAACCGCTCCAATTGTCTATATACATAAAATGTCTTACGGACAAGTGTGTAGCATTCTGGATCTGTTTGCAGATGAAACTGTGGTGTACGGGATGATATTGTAGTTAAGTAAGTCTAGGAGGATACAAAGATGACGTAAACCAAATTTCTAGTTGGTGTTAGAAAATATCGGTTGCTCTAAATGTAGGAAGACGTAAGTTAATCATATGGTTAGGGAAAAAAAACTTGCAACGTTCGAGCTCACCATTAATATAGTGCTGCTTCACACAGCAACGTCTGTTAAATACCTAGGCGAACGTTGCAAAGTTGTATGAAATGGAACGAGCGCGTAAAGAAAGTAATATGGAATATACGAGTGATCAACTTGCGTTCAATGAGAGAATTTTGGGAAAGTGTGGCTCATCTGTAACGCAGACAGCGCACAGAACACTAGTACGACCCATTCTTGAGTACCATTTGTGTATTTGGGATCCCCAACAGATCGGACTGAAGGAAGACACCAAAGCAATTCACAAGCGTGCTGCTGGATTTGTTAACGGTGGATCGATCAACACATGAGTGTATCGGAGACGCTTCGCGTACTCAAATGAGAATCTGTCGAGGGAGAAAGACACTCTTTTCGCAAAACATTATTGAGAAAATTGATAGCATCGACACTTGAAGCTAACTGTAAAATGATTACACTGCCGCCAACGTACGTTTCGCGTAAGGATGACGAAGAACTCCTTGGTGTAACGTCAGAGGTGGCGGACTGCTATTCATATCACACTCGAGCTTTATAAGTGGTTTTAGGTGTCAAGCAATTTTAAAATTTGTTTGTGATCATATTCGCTCTAATAGTAATTTATCAGTGCATTAACATTCATCTCTAACTACTCCTAATAATGGCACATATTTGCACCTCGTGCAGCTGTTTCAGTATCATGACTGACTTCATCAAATTGAAACCCTTAGGCGTATTAAGATGAGGCTTGAAAACCCTCTGATGGTTGGGGAGGGGGGGGGCCTACGGCTTGCAGTGCAGTGGTGCCAATTCAGTCTTTTGATAAATCGTGTACCACTAGGCATGGCCTGCACCTCTATAGGTGAGGAAAGGAACGGTCGACGAGACTTGTAGATCAGTGTAGTGATGCATGGTGGAATTACTCATGAAAAAATTCCTGTGCTAACTGGTGTTAGAGCTGCAATCGTTTTAGACTGAAGTCAGCTGATAGATATCCCTGCTTAAGGGAAATCTAACAAAGGAACCAACTTCAAAAAGGGTCGGGTATTTAAGTAATCTAGGCATTAATGTATTTCATCAGAGTATGAGGTTGTATAGATAAAGTAAGTGAACTGCTTATAATTATTGTGTCTGACATTATTGGTATATCAGAGCATCACTTAAACAATGTGACATTTCAGGGACTTCCTATACTAGGGTACACATTACCTGCCTATTTCTCGAGAAACTGTTTACGGAGCTTGGTGGGGGTGGCCAAGTACGTAAAGACTGTAATCCATTAGAAAATCACTGCACTGAACAGGTCATTGAATGTTGTGCAGGAACATATAAATGTAATGAAACCAAATTTTAATTAAAATTATGTATACGTCCCCTAACTCTGATGTCAGGACATTGATGTTCAGCCGGCTGCTGTGGCCGAGCGGTTCTAGGCGCTTCAGTCTGGAACAGAGCGACCGCTACGATCGCAAGTTCGAATCCTTCCTCGGGCATGGATGTGTGTGACGTCCTTAGGTTAGTTAGGTTTAAGTAGTTCTATGTCTAGGGGACTGATGACCACAGATGTTAAGTCCCATAGTGCTCAGAGCCATATGAACCATTTTTTGTACATTAATGTTGAAACTATAGAGAGTTCTTCGTTCACTTTATAGAAAGCAAGAAAAATTAGTGGTATGTGGATACTTTAATATTACATTTAAAAGAGATAATGCAAGAAAAATTGTGTTGGAATATCTTATAAATTAATTTTATCTAATGTATAGCGTATGCTCTCCAACCAGTGTGAAGGTGAACAGTAGCACAATGTAGATAAAATTTTTGCTCATTCGTTATTACTAGGCACGCATTATGTTAGTACAGGGGTAAATGGCTTTTCTGACAATAGCACACTGTAGAACATAACAAACAGCGATGCACCATGAGGGAGTTATCGGAATACGATCGAATCGGTAAATGTGATGTACGTGTAAAGACAAAAAATGATTATGTCCAGTGACTCGCCGGACAGCAGTGGTATACTTACCTGAGTGTGACGGTCTGGTGTGCCGCGTGATCTGATATCAGGACTCTACTGGTTGTCACCCGCGCCACCCTTACAGCACAACGGTAAGTCGATGATATATTTCCCCCATTGTGTTGCTCCTCATGGCAAGCCATGTTAGACTTAATGTTCAGCAAGGTGATAGTCACTCATATATGGCGAGAGTTGCCACCGCACTGGACTCGCATTCGGGAGGACGACGGTTCAACCCCGCGTCCGGTCATCCTGATTTAGGTTTTCCGTGATTTCCCTAAATCGCTCCAGGCAAATGCTGGGATGGTTCCTTTGAAAGGGCACGGCCGACTTCCTTCCCTATCCTTCCCTAATCCGATGAGACCGATGCCCTTGCTGTTTGGTCTCTTCCCCCAAAACAATCCAATCCGAGTTGCCACCGCTTGTCTTTGTGCTCGCCACATCCCACCGTTACCAGAAATGCCATCGGACCTCTCCCCAGTTGAGAACATTTGGAGCATTATGGGCTAGGTCCTCCAACTAGCTCGGGATTGTGACGATCTAACACAGCAAGTGGACAGAATTTGGCACGACATCCTTGAGGAGAACATCCAGCAACTCTGTTAACCAATTCCAAGCCGAATAACTACTGCATAAGGGTCGTAGGAGGACGAACGCTTTATTGACATGTTGAGTTTGTGAAGCTCTGAATACATCATCCAATTTTTCTGAGATAGTAATGACTTGTTTGTGTGTACACGTACCTCATATCTACCGATTTTCATCCCATTCGGATAATGGCTATTTTATCTTAAGAGTTTATTGTAAAGTTAATTAGAATTTTTGCAAACAAACACGCACGTTAAACATTATTACATCCTATTTAGTTAGTCCAGTGACAACAGAGACTTTAAACCTCATAAAAGAGCAAGAGTAACAGTACGTATATAGTACTCATAAATGTTCAAATGTGTGTGAAACCTTATGGGACTTAACTGCTATGGTCATCAGTCCCTAAGCTTTCACACTCCTTAAACTAAATTATCCTAAGAACAAACACACACACTCATGCCCGAGGGAGGACTCGAAACTCCGCCGGGACCAGCCGCACAGACCATGACTGCAGCGCCCTAGACCGCTCGGCTAATCCTGCGCGGCAGTACTCATAACTCCGATGATAAATAAATGCTTTTCTCGACACATTTCTCATGTAATTTTAGAATGATCTAGACAGAATGCTAGAACTAACATGGTGCTTGAGTAGTGTGATAAGCATATCATGCAGAAAAAGGAGTTAATTACATCATACGCTATAAATTGTCACAATCATGCTCCAGTAGCCCATTACGAACATTACTGTAAGTTGCTTAAAATGTTATTAACGCTACACAAAAAGCACGTGTCATACCAACAGAATAGCCAATTCCTAGGATAAAATTAAAGCCACATGGTAGGTCATGAAGGAAGAGTATCCAACTGCACAAGGTCGAGGCTATAAAATCAATACGTACTAAGAATGATTTCGTTGTTGATAAGTCGTAAATATGTACAGTATGTAATATTTACTTTGTTAGTATAACGGGTGAATTAAATAAAATTTAGTTTTCAAACGGAATCGTCCTAACGTCCTCACGAAATGCTGTCTGAAGTACACCACAGTGATACTGCAATGGGGGTGATTGAGCCAATAATTAAAGCGTTGAGGACTAAGAATGGATATGAAGGATACCTAGCAGAATACTATAGCACAGCTGTGTATAATTCATCCTAATAATTAGCCACATTTGTTATTTTTCCTTTAGGCAGTGGCGGCCGGTGATCAAGTCCTAATGTGCTGTAGTCGGACACACACTGTTCTACATTTTAGAGGAGATGAGTTCGGATAGAAAATCCAGTGAACTGGATAAACAGACCCTAAGCAACACAACATCCGTCAATTTCAGAGGAAAACTGTCGGAGGCCTTTAAAATCAAAACTGAAGTGAGACAGGGAAACGAACTCTCCCCTTTGCTCTTTAATTGTGTCCTCGATAAGGTGATCAGAGAGTGGCGACCAGGCATGACAGAAGTGGGAGGAATACAACTGGGGTGTAGGCACAAAGGAGTTCGGGTAAACTGTCTAGCAATCGCAGATGGCATTGTGATCTTGTCAGAATCACTAGAAGAGGCAGTTAACCAAACCACAAAACTGCAGAGACAGGCAGCTAAAGGAGGCCTACAGATCTCTGTCGAGAAGACACAATATATGACAAACATTACGACAGCTCCTAGATGGATGACAACAGGAGGAGGGAAAATTCAAAAGGTGGAGAGGTTCAAATACATTAGAGAATGGATAGACATTGGATTGACCGAAAAAGAAGTAATGGGAGCTCGACTAAGCAAAATGAACTTAGCATATAAACTACCAACACCTACAATAAGACGAATATTTTGATAAATGCAGAACTGAAACATTACCAAACAGTGAAGCGCCCTGAAGCTCTATATGCAACAGAAACTCTCAACTTAGTAAAAACTATAGTGATCAAGAGACTAAAACTGATAGAACGAAGGATTCTCAGGAGAATATTAGGACCTCGAAGAACAGATGATGATCAATTTACAAACCGTGCCAACTAAAAACTGTATACCAAGATAGAAAAAATTTCTGACGTCATCAGGAAAACGAGCATGTTCTTCAGTCACATCTTCAGAATGGACCAGGGGAGGTTAACACGGCCAATCACACAATTTCTGATGAACAAGAAAACCAAAGCACGATGGATCCAAGAGATACAAATAGATCTGGAAGAAATGATAACACAGGAACCAGAGATATACAACAGGGTGATTTTTAAATAACAAATTCAGGCCTTCAAAGCTGTCGAGGACAGAACGAGACAGAGGACAAAATCATCCTGGACAGTAGAGCGAAGAAGGATGCAAAGTATGAGGATGAAAGAGTATTGGGAAAGGAGGAAGACCAGAATAAACGAAGCTGAAAAGAATTGATGTGGTACTAAGATGGCTGAAACGAAAGAAGACGAAGAAGAATCAGTTTTATATGTAAAATGATATATTAATTTTAGTTACGAATAATATCGTTGGAAGTCAGAAGGCTACACTGGTGGTGATAAGGAAACAAGCATACGAGGAAATTTAGTACGATAGTACATGAAAGGAGTTGGATCAGCGGCAGTGATGTTGACAATTGCCTTATCTTTCCTCTAAATGTTTGTTATTCTGCAAATACTGATGTGTAGGGTGCAGGGAAAGTGAAAGATCTATGAGACAATAACGCATTAACAAAAAACATAATCTCCGTACATTAGGTAAAGCTAATGCCGCAACAATATTAAATCGTGCCCATCATGACGACACAGTAGAACTGTCTGTTTGTATTTTTAGTATTGTAGCACAATGGTAAATTTTTGCATATGCTGTTACTTCCCTTAGGGATAGCCAGTTCCCTCAACGATTGAAGTATTTACGAGGAGAACAAAATAAGTGTCATAACACAATTTCCCTGAAACTTTGTTTGGTGGAAAAGCGTTCAGAATAAACGAAACCATGTCTTGCCTTGCCCGTAGACACTCGACCGTTTTTGAGAAAACGACGATCATAGTTTCCGTTGTGTATCTTGATTCATCATGAATTGCAAGTGCCAGTTTTCTATAAAGTAATCCCTCATGCACTTTTGCCACGAAATTAATGTCAACATGTGAAATCTTTAGCTAGGTTAACGACTCTTCTTTGCTGAGGGAGATTCATACGAAGACATACTACTGTGACAAACCTGGCTTCTCGCAGTGTTCGTCGTGTTCGGTGTTACTATGTTCCGAATGTTTCCACGATCGGTATCACGCGAGGGAGGACAGCAAATCTTCCTGAAGAATAAACATAGTAATAAAACATAACAATTAATATAAGAATTGATACAGGAACGAAATATAAGAATACGGGAATTTAAAAACATCGTAACACCTGAAAACACAATACACACACATATACAATAAATGTATGACACTTATTGTTAAACCCAGTTGTAATTTAAAAAAATAATGTAAGGCCTTTATTTCCACTAATATTATCAGAAACGATGGTGTAGAGTCTTCAAAGGACATGGGTAGTCAAATGACAAAATAAAATAAAAACTGTTAGAGAGTATCGAACATAGGGCGCAAAAATTATATGCCGCGATGCTAGCCACTGTGCCATCATTTCCGCTCTGATAGTAGCCTGCTTAGAAGTTTTAAAGCGTACAGTAAACCGTGACCGTCCTTTTCTCAGAAACGTTCGTATCTACGAATAATCCGAAACACCTGTTTGGATATTATGACTCCTCTTGAAAGTTTCTGGCACTTGCCGTGTTCTCCTTGTCAGTAGTGGAAAAAGAACAGTCGGAATGAGGCTTAGTTTCTACGAAGTCTAACACGGAATTGAAATATGACCGACATTTTGATTACACAAACACAGCTGATGATTCGTGAGTCTGAACAATCAAAATTCCTAGGAGTTCAAATAGGTGGTAAGCTGTCACGGAAGGTACATGTTCAGCACCTTGTTAAAAAAAATAAATGCTCCTATAAAATGGTTCAAATGGCTCTGAGCACTACGGGACTTAACATCTGAGGTCATCAGTCCCCTAGAACTTAGAACTACTTAAAACTAACTAACCTAAAGACATCACACACATCCACGCCCGAGGCAGGATTCGAACCTGCGTCCGCAGCGGTCACGCGGTGCCAGACTGAAGCGCCTAGAACCGCTTTTTTTTCATTTTGTTCGTCATTGATCGTTGTGTTTGGTCGTTGCGGACGTCGCAAGACATCCTGTTCAAGTTCGGTGGTTGATCCTTCCACTCAGTTTTTTATTACAGAGGCCAACCAGCTCTCTGACCGAACACGCTGAGCTACCGCGCCGACGAGAACCGCTCGGCCACAACGGCCGGCAATGCTGCTATATTTATCATTAGAACATTACATGTAATAAGTGATAGTCCAATACCATATTCATCTAATTTACTTATTTTTATCGCTTACGACGTACGGCATTATATTCGGGGGTAAATCTTCCAATTCGCAATGGTTGCTTTCGACTCAGAAACGGAAATTGCGACTAATACGAGGGTTCGGACATTTATAGTGGCAACTATTTACTTACAGCTCGTACAAAATAGATACGTGTTTCAAAGTTTTACTGACCTTCACAGTAGGCACCAGCATTGTGTACAACCCGTTGCCAGCGATGTGGAAGTCGTAGAATACTCTTACGAGGGGCGTTTGAAAAGTCCGTGCAGAGTCCGAGAGATGGCACCAACGGCGCCTATCGAGGTCGTGTTTAGTTAGTAGCATCTTTGGAAGGAACGCACACCAAGTTTCAGCCATATTGGTTTATTTCTTCGTGTTTGGCATTCCTGTAAATCAAGGAAGTCTAGTTATTGTCAAAAAATGGACGAAAATGAAGTTCGTGAGGTGATTAAACATTACGTTATGAAAGGAAAAATGCCTCACAAGACTAAAGAGAAGCTTGATAAACATTATGGTGACTCTGCACCTTCGATCAGAACAGTTTATAAGTGGTTTAAAAATTCTCGGAGTGGCCACAAGGGCACAAGTGATACTGAACTTTCTGGACGCCCTGTGGAGGTTACGATTCCAGAAATCATTGATACGATCCATGATAGTTTGATCGATGACAGAAGAGTTAAGATGCGTGAGATTGCTAGTGCTGTGGGCATCTCGAATGAACGGATGCATAATATTTTGCATAAACATTTGGACATGAGGAATCTATCCGCAACGTAAGTTCCGCGATTGCTCACACTTGACCAAAAAACGGATCGTGTGAAGTGTTGCAAGAATGGTTTGCAACTGTTCATGAAGAATCCGCAGGACTTTATCGTCGTTTCGTCACTGTGGATGAAACATTGATACATCATTATACTCTTGAGACCAAACAAAAATCTAAACAATGTATTACCAAGGGAGAATCTGCACCAAAAACGGCGAAAACCATTACTTCGGCCGGAAAGGTTATGGCGACTGTCTTTTGGGATTCGCAAAGGATAATCCTCATCATCTATCTGGAAAATGCTAAAACTATTACAGGTGAATGTTATTCATCGTTATTGGACCGTTTGAAAACCGAGCTGCAAGAAAAACCCCGGAGATGGGACCGCAAAAATGCCTTTTTCCATCACGACAATGCACCAGCGCACACCTCAGCAGTTGTGGTCGCAATATTAATGGAAATAGGAATCCAACTCGTTTCACATTCCTCCTACTCCCCAGACTAGGCTCCCTCGGACTACTATTTGTTTCCCAATTTGAAGAAATGGCTGGCGTGACAAAGATTTTCTTCAAATGAGGAGGTGATTGCAGCAACTAACAGCTATTTTGAAGACTTGGATTATTCCTATTATTCGGAAGTGATCAACAAATTAGAACAGCGTTGGACGAAGTGTATAAGTCTAAAAGGAGAATGTTTCGAAAAATAAAAAAGGTTTACCCCAAACACGTAAGTAGTTGTTATATTTGCAAGGACTTTTCAAACGGCCCTCGTAGCACTGCCACTTGTGTTGACAGCTCGAGCGGTGCGGTGTGTTGCACGCCGAATTTGTAGCAGTTCTGAAGGAAGCGAATGCCGTGAAGTTTCCTTCAGTTTAGAAATCGAGTTGAACTTACGAGGGCTTAAGTCAGGGGAGTGCAGTAGGTAGTATAGCACTTAGCAGCCGCATCAGTCAAACAAATCAGTAACAGCTAGCACTGTACATGCTTCAGCATTGTTCTGCAAAATGATGGTCAGGTCTTGCAGAAAGTGTCATCACTTCTGTCTCTATTCTGTTCATTTTTGGAACACAGCCTAAACTGAAGGAAACACTTCATGGTTTTCGTCTCACAACTGCTACATATTCGTCGGGAAATAGATCGTGCCGCTCGAACTATCAACACAACTGTCACTGCTAAGAGTATCCTACGACTTCCACTTCTCTGGCAACGGATTATACACAATGCTGGTGACTACGTTGAAGGTCAGTTAAAAGTTTGAAACACGTATCTATTTTGTACGAGCTGTAAATAAATAGTTACCACTATTTAAGTTCCAACTCCCGTATATGGTTTAAGTACGCGAACCTTTTGTCGACCCCTGCTCGGGAGTCTGGGAATGCCGACACAAGTCTTTCATTATATATTTTCATTAACGTCGTTTGTTTTTAACACCATGAGCTTACTCCCAGTAAGTATCAGGTTTCACTCAGTTAATATATACTAGGCAGGAATCCCATATTCGTTGGGATCGCTCCTCCTTGATTCGTGAGCAGTAAGACATGCAGTATTGTGCTGCATCCATTTTCCGTGAACTTCCGAAATAATCATAAAATCTTCGCAATAATCCATGCAACGTTACGTCTTAACTGAAGCATTACCTTATGCGCCTCAGTCCTAATGTTCTGTTAGAGATTTTCTCGAAAAGAAACTGAGGAACTTCCAGCCTTTTATTGTCGATACTAATATACCCCAGCATCTTGTCTGCGAAGGGTGCGTGTGAATTTAACCTCATCTGTTAATAGTTTCTAAGATGTTAATATCATGCAGTCACTCGTTAATGATTATGGAGATTTGCATCTCACTTTAGTTGGCCGTGCGGTTAAAGGCGCTGCAGTCTGGAACCGCAAGACCGCTACGGTCGCAGGTTCGAACTCTGCCTCGGGCATGGATGTTTGTGATGTCCTTAGGTTAGTTAGGTTTAACTAGTTCTAAGTTCTAGGGGACTAATGACCTCAGCAGTTGAGTCCCATAGTGCTCAGAGCCATTATCTCACTTTAGTTATACGAAACTATATATGACAAAACAATCGTTTCTCCCTCGCTCCGATTGCGAGTTATGGAGGAACGAAATTGGCTAGAAGTGCTACAAGGCACTCTACGCCATGCACCATACTGTGGTTTGCGGAGGATGTGTGGAGATGTAGCATGGAATCATGGCACACAGCGCTTACCGTCGACATTTGCACTATTATGCGCTATTTTCAGTGCAAAACATATTCAAGGTTTTAACTGGGGCAAGAAATGAAACGAAATACAAAAAAACTCCAACCCGGCGGAGACATTGGATCCCTTGTACCAAAATACTTAGAAGAGATCGCTGAAGAACAGAGGAAGGAATATCTGCAAACCAGAGCTGTTTGACGCAGAATTAAAATATCTCACCAAATCACTGCTCAAGATTGGTTATTCGTTCACTGAGGCAAAAAGAGCGTTAAGACCACCGCGCAAAAAACCATAGCGATGCACAAGTGCCTGTATAATATTGCCATTCATTAAGGACGTCAGGAAAAATCTTGAAGAAAAAAAAAAAAGAGCAGGAACACCACTGTAATCCACAAAACCACTCGGAAAATACAGGATCACCAAAAATTGGCCAAGGATGCTCGTAGACCGCTAGAAAAAGCAGGAATCTATAGGATTACGTGTATTTGTGCGGAGGTTTACGGGGGTACTACTAAAGTAACAGTCGAAAAACAACTAGAAGACCACAAGGGAAACTGTAGAAGAGGGTACATTGACAGATCAGTTGTTCCGGAACATGCTTTGCAGCTAGCTGTTCACCACTTTCATTTTGATAGGACTCAATTACTGTCAGCTGCAAGTGGGTACCATGAACGGTTGTACAGACTAAGGAGAAGGTCATGAAAGTGATATCAAGATTCCGGTACTGAAGAGAGCGTCTACCGGTCTTCCACCAAGGGATGGTACAACAGCGGACGAAGGTAGCTGAGTATGGCCAATTGCACGCGTGTATTCAAAGCGTGTGACGTCACATCACTGCGCGGCGAGGCCTAGGAGGAAGACAGGCCGCGGCGCGTCCGTGACGAAGGTAGGCATGCTCTCGCTCACTCGCTCACATCGGCAGACAAACTACGTTCCAACACCTGTTAATTCGTAACTAGGCATGTCCATACAAGCGAAAACTGTATCTTTTACTGGAATCCGCTATTATGGAATCTTACTGTTTTTAGTCCTATAATGATCGGATGTCCGTAGGCCTACCTATAATTTGTTACAGTTGTACTGGCGTACAATGGCTCAAATGGCTCTGAGCACTATGGGACTCAACTGCTGTGGTCATAAGTCCCCTAGATCTTAGAACTACTTAAATCTAACTAACCTAAGGACAGCACACAACACCCAGCCATCACGAGGCAGAGAAAATCCCTGATCCCGCCGGGAATCGAACCCGGGAACCCGGGCGTGGGAAGGCGTACAATAAAATAAAATCATACTAAAATGATTATCAGTTGCATAAGGCACCACTTCTTGTATGAAATGAGTACTGTTATGCAGAAGGGACTAAATGCTATAAACAAGTCATTATACCATTTATATCGAGTACTGATCTTAAATGACATTTTGTTGTAGTACTGTTAATCAGTAAGACTTCACAATAGAAGATTGCGGTGGAAGATGCTATTCTCTTTAGTACTTACACACCCAGTTGCGGGCTAAAATGTTTAGAAACCAATTTTGTCTGCTGAGCTGAGCGTGCGAGCGAGTTCAGGACTACCTTCGTGACGTACGCGCCGCAGACTGTCTTTCTAGTGGACCTCGACTGCACAGGAGCTCACGTAAACAGAATTTTTCTGCAGTCGGCAGCAGGGTGTGAATCGGACACTTGAAGAAGCTACGATGCCCCATAAAAAAGTCCCCCGCAGATAGGGGCGAAGTGTTGGGTTTTAATGTGAAATCCACTCGACCACCACATAATATGTCTAAAGATTTTTATTAATTGTGACATTTCCGGCCGTGAAAGTTTACATTTTACGAACTCTAACCGTCAGGGATCGCCAGATCTCCACGACGAACATGTAACAAGCAAAAATGACCAACACACTTCATAGTTTACACTAAACAAAATTCGTATTATAAAAATTCGTTAGATTCGTTACATACAGTACCATACATCTTGTAAACGCAAAGATCTCTCTGTGATACCGTGCAACTTATTTATCAGCCCCCAACATCCCTCACCTTCTCGTGGCTTCACTCTGTTACGCTACTACCCAGTTCATCGAAACTGTCCAGTTAGCTTTGACGAAACGCATGCATTCCGCGCTTTGCTGCCTAAATGTCGCCTAACCAGTAAAACCAGTTATTTCGCTAGGATAGGAGATGCTCGGTTCTCATCTGACCCGAATGGTACCCACTAGATCAGCAAACGTTGCCCCCGCGTACCGCCAGCCGGGGGACGTGGCAGCGATATTTAATTATGCGTCCCATTGTTCAGCACAGTTGATTCATTTTCGCCCCAACCGCAGGCGCTAATTGCAGCGCAAATCGGAACGGCGATATTCCGCGGGCCCCGTTGCCGGCTACGGATTAATTGTGCCGTTCTCGTACTAGGAATCTGTGTGTTGCGTTTCATGTTGCCTCGTAGCGGGACGTCCTTTCAATATCCGTTATTGGAGTCTGATGTCAGACAGCTAAGGTTTCCTCCGGTCTGCTACGATAATTGATCCACAATATCCTCCTTGAGTCCTATCTTGCTTGTAGTCGTACGATACCGTGACAGTCGAAACGGGTCGATTAATAATGTAACACGATTCATATCTGAAGACACAGTAGGGGAGATCGGTGCAAGGTAACGACTTACGATTTATAATAAATTATATTTTGGTTGCATATGTTAAAGTATTGTATACATTTGTGTTTTACCATACTCACAATTGTTTTGTGGGTTTAAGAAATCAACGCAAAAGTGCCAGCGTACCCTAGTGATGGGAAAATATGACTTTGACCGAGGGGCAATATGAGAATACTAGTAAAAGTTGAATACATTATTATTAATATAAAATACAATACAATACTGAAATTAATGAAATATTGATACTTATTTCTTATTGAAGGAAATGTAGTGAAACGTTCATATTGTTGAGAAATAAATTCGGAATCACTGTTCTACATTCACAAAAGTGACACACATACTGGTGCAGTTACAAACTATGAACAGTCTCCTTGTGTGACATTTGCAACACTCTACCTCTGATCTCATCACAGGCGGAGTATTGCACATACTTTTATTTGGAGGTTTTGACCTTTTCGTCTATAAACTTCCTTGCTCTACCTCGTACCTTATCGAACAATGTATTTCACAGGAGAGTTTGTTAAAGCTCATGCGCTATGCTTACTGCAACATCTCCTTTTCTTCGCACTTGGTCTCCCTCAAGACAACATTTTTCTAACCAAAAGTACCGTGTCGTTTTTAACCAAAAGTACCTCATGGGATCCCTGTTCGTCGAAAGCCCTTCGCTATGTCGTTCATCAGGAGATTATCCTTAACGTGCTATAACCAGAGTAGGAGTATTTACCTTTTCAGCACACTCTGCAACAAGAAAACGCTCTGTTATTTTCACCACAGCAAATCGATCCTTAGATCCAATATTTTTTAAGTTGTTAATTGCATTTCCGACCTTTTCAATACGTGGTTCTCAATAGACGATCAGGTCTTCAATTTTACCCATCGACAGCATTATATATTTCTGAGTTCTGGAGTACGAACAGGAAATTTAAGATACGTATGAAAAATAATGAAACGCATGTTGTCTTCGGTAGTCATATATCACAAAAATTTACCAGATATATTATTTGTTGTTCTACAAGTTCTTATACTGAATGTCTTAAAAATTACAACACGTCAGGCTATGAACACAATTATCTAACTCGTAACAAACACGGCGCAAATTTTTGTGTCTGGCCGAATCGTGATTCTGCCTTGAGCCATGAGTTTATACAAAGTGGTAATTTTACCATGGTTTGAGGCCACAGCCGAATAACACTTTTTAAATTTTAAATGAAACCAGAAACTCTGTAACATTATGTCAATGTAGTATAGGCTCGGAAAAGAATATTTTAAAACTTTTTAAAAAATTAATTAAAAAATTTATAAAGATATTGAGATAATGTTACTTGAATGTTGGGCATGATCAGCCATCTATAAACGAAGTCATCGTTGAAATATATTAAACTTGGTTATAAATGCAGGTGTCACAGCATAGAGAGGAGAATATATTAATAACGCGTCTGGCAGAAATAAAACAAAGTGTGTGACATACACTGTCATAAAATGGTTACCAGAAACAGTCGTGACATGTGAAAGCCCCACTAAGCCATAATTTTGAATTTTGTACTACAGTGAAGGCCAAAGATGCACGTCGTAGGCTGCCAGTCTATGTGCTCTACTCTACAGTTGACTCCAGATTAGCAATGAAGGCATTAAACCAGAGTTATATAAATTGAATAAGGTTCGTATTTCTCCGGATGGTCGTTGTAAGCAGTAAACACACAATGTAACAAATGCACTTACCAATCGGTCTAGAACTGCCGGCTCAGCCAGCCCAGCCCCTGTCACCGTCATGGAGTACATGGAGTATATTGGCAGAAAGTAGGTACTACGCATCTAACGATACAATGAAGGCTTTCACGACCGGATGGTACTGTTGTTGATAATTCTTCCGGGTTATATGGCCGTGGTCCATAGAAGTATTCCATGGACCACGGCTATATAACCCGGAAGAATTATCAACAATACTACGCATCTGTTATAGATATTACCTACACCTCTGCTGCGTGTCCAGTTCTGAAGTATATCTGCACACTACCTGATGGGACTGATGGACTTTGAAAACGCTGAAAAAATGGCTGCTCGTTTTTTTCTTTCTTCGTTGCAGCAAGGTCTTTTAATGAAATTTCAATCACCATTGTACAGCCCGATGCAAGAAGTTCCCAGTTTGCTGGAGTGATGACAAGTGTGCCTAGGTGAGGTAGCTTTAATCCTTCCATTACATATCATCAGTTCATTTTCTTTTGCACGTTGCCTATCTTCAGGCGCCATTATCGGCTGTTTTGATCAAAAATATAATGATCTCAAAGACGCACAGTTGTGCGTTGAGTTCTCCTGGTACTTAAGACTAATGTGACACATCTTCATGTTGGATTTAATTACATCCCTAAATTGTTTTCTATAACTTCCTACACAACGTTTGCCCCCTGTTAAACAGAGCGAAACACTTTTTAAACTCCAGGCCTGAAGGGCCATATATATATATATATATATATATATATATATATATATATATATAGGCACTAAACCAGAGTTATATATATATATATATTTTATTGTGTTTTGTGATATATATATATATATATATATATATATATATATATATATATATATATATATATATATGTGTGTGTGTGTGTGTGTGCGTGTGTTTGTTTGTACCAGTAAACAAGTGCTTTTTTAATGTTTAATAAAATTAAATTGTGTTTGAAACTGTAAGCTTATTTGGGTCTGCGCTTTCACTCCCTGCAGCCTTTGAGCTCTGCTTACCTTACGTTTTGGTTATTTTTCCCATACCACGACGTATCAAAAACATGGATTCGGAAATTCAGTAAAAAATTAATTGTGCTGGAGCGACCTTTGCGAGACTGAGGTCTCGATTATTTCACAATCACAGTGTCAGTGCTATAACAAAGTTACATGCATTTGCCAAATGTATTTCAGTTATAATTCCCATCCTGAGCATAACACATATATATATATATATATGTATATATATATAGGGTGATATATATATATATATCACAAAACACAATAACAAAATTTTAAACTCCAGGCCTGAAGGGCCGCTGAACATTCACAACTGAGCTGTAATGTCAGAACGACAACCTTAAGATTCAACATAAGGAGATAATCACGGTGTGAAGGAACCAACACCTTTGATTAATTATTGACCAATGCAATAAGTTATTGAAAGGAATGACTTTAATCATTCGGCCAGAAGGGTCAATCAAATATAACCACAAATGCTGTTTTGATAATGCTACAAGAATGCAAAACCAACAGTTAATTTACTTCGTCCAAAGGAACAGTGTAGTCCAAAAGACAAATTCATATACCAAAGGCTTTTTTTTTCAATGAAACAAGCTAACAAGATAAAATTAATAACCGAAAAGGGGTAGTGATGTCGCCACTCGGCCTGAAGGGCCTGAATATCAGTAGTAATAAATATCTGAGAATAGTTGATGTTAGTGAGTTAGCACTTCAAACCAGCCCGTGCTCCTCACCACTAGGAAACGTGGCGAATCGTCCACATAGGGCATGACAGCAACTCTCTATAACACATAAAATAAAAATTAATAAACATTGAACCACATGGTTCAAAATATAACGCCTATCTCGGAAGGATCTGGTAATGACACCCACTGGCCTTCGTAAACCATCGACTTGGTAAATGTGACGGCCAGTACTAAATAATAATACCACTCAACAAATTGTACAATACAAGATCGTTATTGAACTTGGATCAGAATAAAATTTCAACCACAGATAATACACTCCTGGAAATGGAAAAAAGAACACATTGACACCGGTGTGTCAGACCCACCATACTTGCTCCGGACACTGCGAGAGGGCTGTACAAGCAATGATCACACGCACGGCACAGCGGACACACCAGGAACCGCTGTGTTGGCCGTCGAATGGCGCTAGCTGCGCAGCATTTGTGCACCGCCGCCGTCAGTGTCAGCCAGTTTGCCGTGGCATACGGAGCTCCATCGCAGTCTTTAACACTGGTAGCATGCAGCGACAGCGTGGACGTGAACCGTATGTGCAGTTGACGGACTTTGAGCGAGGGCGTATAGTGGGCATGCGGGAAGCCGGGTGGACGTACCGCCGAATTGTTCAACACGTGGGGCGTGAGGTCTCCACAGTACATCGATGTTGTCGCCAGTGGTCGGCGGAAGGTGCACGTGCCCGTCGACCTGGGACCGGACCGCAGCGACGCACGGATGCACGCCAAGACCGTAGGATCCTACGCAGTGCCGTAGGGGACCGCACCGCCACTTCCCAGCAAATTAGGGACACTGTTGCTCCTGGGGTATCGGCGAGGACCATTCGCAACCGTCTCCATGAAGCTGGGCTACGGTCCCGCACACCGTTAGGCCGTCTTCCGCTCACGCCCCAACATCGTGCAGCCCGCCTCCAGTGGTGTCGCGACAGGCGTGAATGGAGGGACGAATGGAGACGTGTCGTCTTCAGCGATGAGAGTCGCTTCTGCCTTGGTGCCAATGATGGTCGTATGCGTGTTTGGCGCCGTGCAGGTGAGCGCCACAATCAGGACTGCATACGACCGAGGCACACAGGGCCAACACCCGGCATCATGGTGTGGGGAGCGATCTCCTACACTGGCCGTACACCACTGGTGATCGTCGAGAGGACACTGAATAGTGCACGATACATCCAAACCGACATCGAACCCATCGTTCTACCATTCCTAGACCGGCAAGGGAACTTGCTGTTCCAACAGGGCAATGCACGTCCGCATGTATCCCGTGCCACCCAACGTGCTCTAGAAGGTGTAAGTCAACTACCCTGGCCAGCAAGATCTCCGGATCTGTCCCCCATTGAGCATGTTTGGGACTGGATGAAGCGTCGTCTCACGCGGTCTGCACGTCCAGCACGAACGCTGGTCCAACTGAGGCGCCAGGTGGAAATGGCATGGCAAGCCGTTCCACAGGACTACATCCAGCATCTCTACGATCGTCTCCATGGGAGAATAGCAGCCTGCATTGCTGCGAAAGGTGGATATACACTGTACTAGTGCCGACATTGTGCATGCTCTGTTGCCTGTGTCTATGTGCCTGTGGTTCTGTCAGTGTGATCATGTGATGTATCTGACCCCGGAATGTGTCAATAAAGTTTCCCCTTCCTGGGACAATGAATTCACGGTGTTCTTACTTCAATTTCTAGGAGTGTATTTTAGGTTCAGTTATTAGGGCACAGAGAGTTAACATTCTTTTCCAGTGATAGTTACACTTGACAATATATCAACAGATCATTGAATCGGGATTTCGGGCACGCCTGAGCCTACTAAATTTGCGAAACACCATGGCACACGACCTTAGAGCAAAACACACCCGACAACACAGGCAGAGATTGAGTGAGACACATCAAGTCAAGAAATTCTCACCGTTATTCCAGAAGGCAGATGAGCATTCGGCGACATGTTGCAACCAGCACCAACTCGAACTATGTCAAACGCCTCTGTTCCGCCATAGCAACGTGGACACGCCGCGTCAACAGTTGCCACGCCGAGCTTCCTTATCGCACGGCCCGTCCAGAACGACTGCCGCCGTCCCGAGTACACACGCTCGTAGCAATCACGTGCGTTCACAGGAAATTATACCACCTTTCCCTGCCACACAACCGAAAACTAAACTCCCCGTCTCGCTCCGACAGCAGCACTCGATACTCACGTCGTCAGCAGGTCTCTATCAGGGCGCAGCGCCCTCCGAAATTTAAAATCAAACTTACCAATCGTCGTTCGGTAGCGTTCTCGCTTTCCGCGCCCGGGTTCCCGGTTTCGATTCCCGGCGGGGTCAGGGATTTTCTCTGCCTCGTGATGACTGGGTGTTGTGTGATGTCCTTAGGTTTGTTAGGTTTAAGTACAATCCTGGAAATGGAAAAAAGAACACATTGACACCGGTGTGTCAGACCCACCATACTTGCTCCGGACACTGCGAGAGGGCTGTACAAGCAATGATCACACGCACGGCACAGCGGACACACCAGGAACCGCGGTGTTGGCCGTCGAATGGCGCTAGCTGCGCAGCATTTGTGCACCGCCGCCGTCAGTGTCAGCCAGTTTGCCGTGGCATACGGAGCTCCATCGCAGTCTTTAACACTGGTAGCATGCAGCGACAGCGTGGACGTGAACCGTATGTGCAGTTGACGGACTTTGAGCGAGGGCGTATAGTGGGCATGCGGGAGGCCGGGTGGACGTACCGCCTAATTGCTCAACACGTGGGGCATGAGGTCTCCACAGTACATCGATGTTGTCGCCAGTGGTCGGCGGAAGGTGCACTTGCCCGTCGACCTGGGACCGGACCGCAGCGACGCACGGATGCACGCCAAGACCGTAGGATCCTACGCAGTGCCGTAGGGGACCGCACCGCCACTTCCCAGCAAATTAGGGACACTGTTGCTCCTGGGGTATCGGCGAGGACCATTCGCAACCGTCTCCATGAAGCTGGGCTACGGTCCCGCACACCGTTAGGCCGTCTTCCGCTCACGCCCCAACATCGTGCAGCCCGCCTCCAGTGGTGTCGCGACAGGCGTGAATGGAGGGACGAATGGAGACGTGTCGTCTTCAGCGATGAGAGTCGCTTCTGCCTTGGTGCCAATGATGGTCGTATGCGTGTTTGGCGCCGTGCAGGTGAGCGCCACAATCAGGACTGCATACGACCGAGGCACACAGGGCCAACACCCGGCATCATGGTGTGGGGAGCGATCTCCTACACTGGCCGTACACCACTGGTGATCGTCGAGGGGACACTGAATAGTGCACGGTACATCCAAACCGTCATCGAACCCATCGTTCTACCATTCCTAGACTGGCAAGGGAACTTGCTGTTCCAACAGGACAATGCACGTCCGCATGTATCCCGTGCCACCCAACGTGCTCTAGAAGGTGTAAGTCAACTACCATGGCCAGCAAGATCTCCGGATCTGTCCCCCATTGAGCATGTTTGGGACTGGATGAAGCGTCGTCTCACGCGGTCTGCACGTCCAGCACGAACGCTGGTCCAACTGAGGCGCCAGGTGGAAATGGCATGGCAAGCCGTTCCACAGGACTACATCCAGCATCTCTACGATCGTCTCCATGGGAGAATAGCAGCCTGCATTGCTGCGAAAGGTGGATATACACTGTACTAGTGCCGACATTGTGCATGCTCTGTTGCCTGTGTCTATGTGCCTGTGGTTCTGTCAGTGTGATCATGTGATGTATCTGACCCCAGGAATGTGTCAATAAAGTTTCCCCTTCCTGGGACAATGAATTCACGGTGTTCTTATTTCAATTTCCAGGAGTGTAGTTCTAAGTTCTAGGGGACTGATGACCATAGATGTTAAGTCCCATAGTGCTCAGAGCCATTTTTTTGACCAATCGCGGCAGAGAAAAGCCAAGGCTCCGGATGACGACACACCACACCTAGGCAGAGATGAAGATGATACGGTTCAGTTTTCGGTTGATGACAGGTTACAATCATGGAAAGTTAGGGTGTTACCTACTTGAAGTCTCAATGTCGATAGTGATACTGATATTTCTTCGTCAATCCTGAAGCACAAATTGATGGAGAATCTGTGTTTTTTTGGCATTCGCTTTGACGTCAATCTTTCTGTATGCCGTGGAGGAGGCATTCGGATTTAACACTAGTTATTATTTTTGGTGGGGCATAACTGCATTATCACCAGCGTACTGTAACTTAACTAATGCTGCACAAAATGTTACAGCACTTGCTTTTAGACAGCTAAGATGAACCCGTTGCTCATCCATCCTCTATGTTAACTGCATTTCCCGTGGAAGATAATATCTGACTAACGGCAAGACAGCGGCAACATACAACCTAAATGACGCAGAGTCAATCACACGTATTTGCTTAAAATCGGTATTCATATGGAATGGCTCACCAATAGAGTTGTTAGTCGTTTCAACGCACACAATATATATATATATATTGTGCACACAATATATATATATATTGTGTGTGTGTGTTTAGACCTAACTAAAACTCATACATACAACCGTAGTGTCAAATACTATTGTACATATTTGTGGCAATAAATCGAAACCAAAGGACCCTGTATAATGTTGCTCACGTGCTTTTCCCTGTCGACAGGACGGCTGCTGCTTGCTGGTTGGGCTTACCCAGCATAAACCCCCACCCCTCACCACCGCCCCCTTCCGGGAAACAACATACATAGGGATGAACGCACCGCAGAAGCATGCTGCTTGCTGCGCCTGCAGAGCCTGGCGCCGCTGCCCGCAAAGCCTGCTGCGCCGCGTCTTAATTTGTCCTCAGCCGGTGGGGGTTCTGCAAATTGCTACCCTTGTTATTAGGCGCTTGCACGCTCTTGTAAGCCGACGAAATCATAACTTATGGCGGAAGGGCAGAAGCTGTGGTCGTATACACAGCAAAATAGAAATTGTATATACACGTGTTCCTTGAGCAGATGGTAGGTCTATGTCTGATTGAGGCATAAACCTTTAATTGTTCAAGAGTGATAAAATTTTTGATTTCCACATTCTTTAATGTTCGTCAAAGTCAGCGTCGTTATTCATTGCCGTTGTTTTCTCACTTATCTTTAGACTGCCCTTACACATGAAAACATTAAAAAAAGTCAGGTATAATCAGTTTAGTGGGTGAAGCCTTTCCTAATCTAATATTTCATCTTTCATTACATTTGGACTCAAACAGAGGTTCTACAGTGGCATCAAGCAGCCGATAAAGTTATGAAATATAAGTATTTAAAAGTATTAGTGTGGACGTTTTATTTGTTCTGAAGTTTTTCAACACTTACTTATTGAAATTTTAATTTACCCTACTGAAAAACCACACCAACATTACCAATATGGACACGTTATACGGTATTCAGACATTAATTGCTGCATTCGATATTATCTTCTTCACTGGAAAACGTTTTAAGTGATTACAACATGTAATCATACTGTGACAAAACCACTGAAGTTTCAAATCCTACCGACCACCAAAGTAACATAATGTCCTTTGAGGTACTTGTCTAGCTGTAGTCCCGTTCTTTGGTAATGACGCTTAGCCTTGACATAGTTTAGCCACGAGTTCATTAGACCTTAAATAATATAACCAGAAAATTACACAATTTGGACAGTGGATAAAAAAAGCCAACAAGAAGCGGTTGAAATAATGTGAGTTCTCCAACGACTGTTGATAATTACACTACAAACCATTGTACAAATGTACAGATTAAATAAAGATTTATACAAAATTTTCTACATCTTTTCACGAAGAAACCCTGAGAATATTACAATTGAACCATAGTTTTATAATAAGCCTACAACAACACCTTTCCAGTATCTTTATCCCTCCTGTGTCTTATAGGTTTTCACGCCACCAATCTTTTCAAATGGAAAACCGCATCAGTTTGACAGGTCGACTCCGTAGCCATCATGAGAACAATATGGACCACAATCAGAAACATGTTGGCGAATATCAAGAGTATTGCACCTCATGCCACTACAACAGCGGACTTATTATAACCCATATGATGTACCTTTTCCCAAAATGAGGAGAAACGCAGTGACCTGGCTAGCAGGTCATACTGTAGATTACGAAGGAAGGAGTGAACAGGATTATTAGGGGTACATCACGACACAGCACCGTAAATGTCAACGGAAGAGAAACTGTAACGAAGTATTTGCCAATGTTTTACTCAGTGTCTTAAGGGAAAGTTTTACTTAACAATTTTAAATACCCTTTATGTTAGAAATTAGCGGGTTATTTAAAGAAAAAGTAAATCCCTATACCGATGGCTTGAATTGGTCTTGGAGTGTTCTTAACGAGATTAAGTTCTGCTCCGTTGTTAACCATGAACTGAATGTGAGGTACCGATGTTTAGTATTTATTTATATATTGTATAACCATGTAATGTATGTGCATGTGACACAAGAACTGTAGATCTTCATGGATTGTGAATAACTGACAAAAGGTTGTTTGAAAGAAAGAAAAAATGAAAAGAGTCCTGTGCGGCTAACTGCTGTGCTGAGGTCCTGGTTTCGATTCCTGGTACTGCCAGTGATTTTTGCTTGCTGAGAGGACTGGAACGGGGTGCACTCAGCCTCGGGATGCCAACTGACGAGCTACTTGATGGAGTAGCTGCGGCTCCAGGTCACGAAGAGTGGTAACAGCCAGCCGAGCGGTATGCTGATAGCACCACCGTCCTTGTCGCATTCTGTGATTTCTCTGGCTGTATAGAAACGGTTGTCTGTCGGTACCAAAGGGCACGCCACTGCCTGTCGACCTGGTTTACATTTTATCAGACTGCTGGAGGACCTCACTATTTGTTTGACTGAAACAGATGGCATTGTCTGGTATAAGAAGCTGACTAGCAAGGCCTCAGTATCCCCCATGTGCAGGATATCTTTTCGCTTTGCTCATAGAATGAAACTCCGTATAGGTGTTGAGGAAAGGAATGGAAGAACTAGGTAACATATTTTCGCCCTACTCAATTTAAAGTGTGAGCCGTGTAAGATGTAACGCACTTATTACATCTTAAATGATTCACGACAAAGGTACCAGTTTTGTCTGTAATTATCTTGAATTCTTGAAATGGCCTTCAGCCATGTGCTGTAAATTTTTATGTTAAGGTTGTCTATAATTATTCTTGAGTAATTGTTTGGACCTTCAGCCGACAAGATACTTCAAGTTTTCTTAAGCTGTTTTTCTGTTGTATTGCGTTAAAGCTTATCTTTAAAGCCTGTCTTTTATTACGTAAACACAATTTTTTTAATTGGGCTTTTAGCCGAAGAATTAACTTGAATTTTCCTTAATATGGCCTTTAGCCGGAATTTGTAAATGCTTGGCTTTTAAAGAATTTCCTTAGCTGATCTGAAATATTATTTCGGCCTTTAGCCTAGAAGATACTGTAATTTTACTTAAGTAAGGCCTTCAGCCGTTACTCTAAATCCTGGTGTTTTAAAAGCAATAATTAAAACTTATTCTGGGGGTTTTAACTGGGCCTTCAGTCGTGAATTGATCTTTGTTGTTTTAAGGAGAAAACTGTTCATTGGTTTTAGGAATATAGCTGTATGTGTTCTTGGGTAACTAACAGTAAATGACCGTGGCCTCTTTCCACAACCTGATCCGCTCTGTCCTGCGAAACCAGATTTCAACGACATTCAAAAGCTCTTGAAAGGACGAACATGTGTGTACAATACTTGTTTATATCAGCGTGGAAATTTTAGCAAAAATATCAAAAAATGTGCTTAAGTTGAAAGGAAAGGTGATCGGAAGTGGCTGATAGTTGAAAGCAATTAAATCCTTTGGTATGCAGACCGGCAAACAAAACATTGGGTAATGGAATATAGAGTGGGGTGGATGATTAATGCTACTATGGCCTCGCAAAATAATAAAGCTCAAGGCATTGACATCGTCAACATTAAACCAAAATACGGCGGTACTTGTCTCAGGGTGACACTGTTAAATCTGTTCGACATGTGTTGGAAAGGAGACACATACCATGAGCGGTACATCGCAGCTTAAAAATATAGGTCGAAGTATCTGTCACAATTATGGAGTGATTATATTACAGGACACAGCATTCAGCGCTGACATTATGAACCTGAACAGCAGATTAAAACTAAAATGAAAGTGATAGTTAATTTAAAGGTGTACTTGTATTGGAAAATCGACAGCAGACGCTTTATTTGTGATGAAACAGGTCATTACAACAAAGGCATAATACAGTCGAGAGATCCAATTAGCATCTCCTGATGTCCAAAATGACTCTGATAAAGTTAAAGGAGGAAACCTGTCGAAGATAGCGAAGACGATACCCATTCCGTTTAATTCGCACCTCAAAAAACCTGTACGGAAACACTGCAAATACGTTAGATATGCAAGCAAAATATGCTGCGCTTTTCATTAGCAACAGGGGCGTCAACCAGTTTTCGTGCAATACATTAGTGCAGTGTCTGTGTGTATTCAACAGCGTCTCCAAAGCTCGGTTCAATGTTTCGGACGTACTGCTAACGATTTATAGCCAAATTAAATCGTGAAATTTTTTCGCATACAGTAAATACTATACCACCACAGATACACAGTTTATTGGAAAAATGAAAACTGGTGCCGGTCCAGGACACTAAGCTAGATTCCTCGCTTTACGTGACCAATCGTCATAACTTTTTTTTGGTGCGGAAGTGTCTTATTGACGGTTTTATTATTGGTATTATTATTATTATTATTATTTAGGAAGGGCTGTTGGGGACTCGGGGGACAGAGATGGCGTGTTTCGAACCTGAGGCCAGGCCTCATCACCATCGAAAGGAAAAGGAACTCCGAAGATACATTGGGTAAAAGGAGAAATATTTCAGTTTATTGGCAAAACAAGTGCCAAAAAGATAGGTATGCAAGAAATGTAGTTACTCAGCTTTAACTAATAAACATTCTTACTTAAACCACTATAAAGTTCGAGTCCTGAAAGCCCATACCAAAAGTCAGCAAATAAGTGCTGATCATGCGTAAATGTAGCGAAAGTGCTTGTGCTAACTTACGAGAAAATGAATGCAAATACAGATTTTGGCAATAAACACGAGTAAGCGTAAGTAATATTTTATTAATACAGTAATCTTTTCAAATCCATGTTTTTAATATAAAGAAGCTTTGGGTGTAAATAAATAATATATTACAGCAAGGAAAAAGGTGTCTGGAAGATAAAATGAATATTTATATACCTGCTGTGGGAAATGGGCATACGAAAAACTTGAAATACATTTCTTCATTTTAAAAACATCAAGGTAGATATTGACTGTAGATATAATTTGTTTACACTACGCTGCATCAACCATGGACCTTGTCGTTGACGGGGAGGCTTGCGTGCCTCAGGGATACAGATAGCCGTACCGAAGGTGCAACCACAATGGAGGGATATCTGTTGAGAGGCTAAACGAACGTGTGATTCCTGAAGAGGGGCATCAGTCTTTTCAGTAGTTGCAGGGACAACAGTCTGGATGATTGACTGATCTGGCCTTGTAACACTAACCAAAACGGCCTTGCTGTGCTGGTACTGCGAACGGCTGAAAGCAAGGCGGAACTACAGCCGTAATTTTCCCCGAGGGCATGCAGCTTTATTGTATGGTTAAATGATGATGGCGTCATCTTGGGTACAATATTCAGGAGGTAAAATAGTCCTCCATTCGGATCTCTGGACGGGGACTATTCAGGATTACGTCGTTATTAGCAGAAAGAAAACTGGCATTCTACGGATCGGAGCGTGGAATGTCAGATCCCTTAATCGGGGAGGTAGGTTGGAAAATTTAAAAAGGGAAATGGATAGGTTAAACTCAGATACAGTGAGAATTAGTGAAGGTCGGTGGCAGGAGGAACAAGTGTTCTGGTCAGTTGAATACAGGGTTATAAATACAAATTCAAATAGGGGTAATGCAGGAGTAGGGTTAATAACGAATAAAAATATAGGAGTGCAGGTAAGCTACTACAAACAGCTTAGTGAATGCATTATTGTGGCCAAGGGAGACACGAGGCCCACGCCTACAACAATAGTACAGGTTTATATGCCAACTAGCTCAGCAGATAACGAAGAGAGTGATGAAATGTATGATGAGATAAAAGCAGTTATTCGGATAGTGAGGGGAGACGAAAATTTAATATTTATGCGTGACTGAAATTCGATAATAGGGAAACGAAGAGAAGGAAACGTAATAGACGAATATGGAATGGTGGTAAGGAATCAAAGAGGAAGTAGCCTTGCAGAATTTTGCACAAAGCATAACTTCATCATATCTAATACTTGATTCAAGAATCATGAAGGAAGGTTGTATACATGGATGAGTTTTGGTGATAATTTTCAGATAGATTTTATAATGGTAAGATAGAGATTTAGGAAACAGGTTTTAAATACTAAGACATTTCCAGGGGCAGATGTGTACTCTAACCCCAATCTGTTGGTTATGAACTGTAGATTAAAATTGAAGAAACTGCAAAAAGGTGGGAATTTCAGGAGATGGGACCTGGATAAACTGACAGAACCATAGGTTGTAGAGAGTTTCAGGTAGAGCATTAGGGAACGATTGACAAGAATGGGGAAAGAAATACTGTAGAAGACGAATGGGTAGCTTTGAAAGATGAAATAGTGAAGGAAGCAGAGGATCAAGTAGGTAAAAAGAGAAGGGTTAATAGAAGTCTTTAGATAACAGAAGAAAGGAGAAAATACAAAAATGCAGTCAATAAAGCAGGCAAAAAGGAATATAAACGTCTCAAAAATGAGATCGATAGGAAGTGTAAAACGGCTATGAAGGGACGGCTAGAGCACAAATGTCAGGATGTAGTGGTGCATATCACTAGGGGTAACTTCACACTCCAGACTGCTCGCTAGCAACAGCTACTACAACTGCTACACAGTTCCTACTGCGGTCAACACTGCCTACAGGAAAATCTAAGAGACCTTTGGAGAAAAGAGAACCACTTGCATGAATATCAAGAGCTCAGATGGAAACAAAGTTCTAAGCAAAGAAGGGAAAGCAGAAAGGTGGAAGGAATCTATAGAGGGTCTATACAAGAGCGATGTACTTAGGACAATATTATGGAAATGAAAGAGAAGATGGAATGGGAGATATGATACTGCGTGAAGAGTTTGACAGAGCACTGAAATACCTAAATCAAAACAAGGCCCCGGGAACAGACAACATTCCATTAGAACTACTGATAACCGTGGGAGAGCCAGCCCTGACAAAACACTACCATCTTGTGAGCAAGATGTATGAGACGGGCGAAATACCCTCAAACTTCAAGAACAATATAATAATTCCAGTTGAAGCCTCCCAACAGAAAAATTCCTTAACCTCCCAACAGAAAAATTCCGTAACCTCCCAACAGTAAAAATATAATTATTTGTAATTCACATTCAGCGTAACCTTCCAACAGATACACTCCAAAACCTCCCAGTAGTAAAATTTCGTAACCTACCAATAATATAATGTGACTAATCTCTCAATAAAACAGTGCCTCACTTATAACCTCTCAATAATTGACTGTGTGATTTTAAATTGGTAAATTTTGGACGCCAGCAGTGCTGCGTAATGGCCCTGAAAGATCATTCTGAATAAATTGAAAAATCTTACCTCAATGAAGTCGCCGGATAACGCATATGTATCTGTTCGTATAAGAAATTTTTCTGGCGCATCTCAGTGCAATGCTGGCAGATAGATTTGTCATGTATAAAAAGAAACAACTCATTTTTCTTTTCAATAATCGCGATGACCAAGGATTGGAGAATTTGGCAAATTCTTTAAATTAAAGTGAATGATTGTCAAAAGTTACTTTTTATGAGAAAGATTATTATTAAGAGATTTTTTTAAAACATTTATATGGGACTTGACATAACAATACTACATATGCGCGAGGCTGCTTTTACCTTAACTACAACGCTCTGGCTTCGCCATCGTTCAACACGACCGGCCCAGCCAACTTCACACTCCAGACTGCTCGCTAGCAACAACTACTACAACTGCTACACAGTTCCTACTGCGGTCAACACTGCTCTTTGGTCTGAGATTCTCTTATAGCTTACATATCGCAGGCAGCGCGTGAGCAATCCATCGAAACTACATCTGCTCGGGTGAGCAAGCAACGAATTTCTTAATCATGGACCTCTGACATAACCCTCCACTGGGGGGGGCAAAAAATTTGGCTGCAATGGTGAGTCAATTTGACTTGCCATGAGAAACAAATTTTTCTATAATCTATTTAGTTACTAACAAGGGAGCCTCCCCATCGCACCCCCCTCAGATTTAGTTATAAGTTGGCACAGTGGATAGGCCTTGATAAACTGAACACAGATCAATTGAGAAAACAGGAAGAAGTTGTGTGGAACTGTGAAAAAATAAGCAAAATATACAAACTGAGTAGTCCATGGGACACATAAGCAACATAATGGACAATATGAGCTTAGGAGCGCCGTGGTCTCGTGGTAGCGTGAGCAGCTGCAGAACGAGGAGTCCTTGGTTCAAGTCTTCCCTCGACTGAAAATATTACTTTCTTTATTTTTGCATAGTTATTATCTGTCCGTTCGTTCATTGACATCTTGTTCACTGTAATAAGTTTAGTGTCTGTGTTTTGCGACCGCATCGCAAAACCGTGCGATTAGTAGACGAAAGGATGTGCATCTCCAATGGGAACAGAAAACATTTGATCGGAAGGTCATAGGTCAACCGATTCCTCCACAAGAAAACACATCTGATATATTCTATACGACACTAGTGACGGCATGTGCGTCACATGACAGGAATATGTTGTCGACCCACCTAACTTGTACACTTGGCGAATGGGTAAAAAGATTCTTCTACCTTGCCCGATTTAGGTTTTCTTGTGGATGTGATAATCACTCCCAAAAAAGTGATGAAAACATAAGAGTTTGTCACACAAACTGAAAATAAAAAATTAAACTTTTCACTCGATAGAAGATTTGATCCAAGGACCTTTCGTTCCGCAGCCGCTCACGTTACCACGAGACCACGGAGCTCCTGCGTTTCCTGTCTCCTTGATGTTGCTTATCTTCCTTGAACTATTCAGTTTGTATATTTTGTTTATTTTTTCACAGTTCCACACAAGTTCTTCCTGTTTTCGCAATTGATCTGTGTTCAGTTTTTCAAGGCCTATCCACTGTGCCAACTTATAACTAAATCTGAGGGGGGTGCGATGGGGAGGTTCCCTTGTAAGTCTACAGCCACAGAGTATATACATTATTGATAAATGCAGAACATATTAAGAAATGAAATATAGTGCACACGCACTGAGTACAGAACATATCAAGAAATGACAAAATGTATACGCAATGAGTACAGAACATACTAAGAAATGAAATAGTGTATACACAGTGAGTACAAAATAGATTAACAAATGACATAAAGTGCACACGCAGTGTATAAGCCTTTAGCAGTTTTTTACAAGAACTGAATACGTTAAGAAATGAAATAAAGGGCACACGCACTGTAAAAGTCTTAAGCATACTTAGCACAACTGATCATATTAACAAATGAAATGAAGTGCACACGCACTGTATAAGTCCTTAGCATCTTTTACAAGAACTGAATACATTAACAAATGAAATAAAGTGCACACACACTGTAAGACTCTTTAGCATTTTACAAGAACTGGATACATTAAGAAAAGAAATACAGTGCACACGCACTGTAGAAGTCTTTAGCATTTTTAGGACAACTGAAGTGTAACCTCCCAACAGAAAAATTCCGTAACCTCCCAACAGTAAAAATATAATTATTTATAATTCACATTCAGAGTAACCTTCCAACAGATACACTCCAAAACCTCCCAACAGTAAAATTTCGGGTCCTACCAATAATACAATGTGACTAATCTCTCAATAAAGTTGTGCCTCACTTATAACCTTTCAATAATTGACTGTGTGAATTGAAACTGGTAAATATTGGACGTCAGCAGTGCTGCATCATGGCTCTGAAAGATCATTCTGAATAAATTGAAAAATCTTACCTCAATGAAGTCGCCGGATAACGCATATATATCTGCTCCTACAAGAAATTTTTTTGCCGCAGCTCAGTGCAATGCTGGCAGATAGATTTGTCTTGTATAAAAAGAAAGAACTGATTTTTCTTTTCAATAATCGGGATGACCAAGGATTGGAGAAATTAGTAAATTCTTTAAATTAAAATGAATGATTGTCAAAAGTTACTTTTTATGAGAAGGATTATTATTAAGAGATTTTTTTAAAACATTTACATGGCACTTGATATAACAATACTACATATGCGCGTGGCTGCTTTTACCTTAACTACAACGCTCAGGCTCCGCCATCGCTCCACACGACCGGTCCAGCCAACTTCACACTCCAGACTACTCGCTAGCAACAACCACTACAACTGCTACACAGTTCCCACTGCAGCCAACACTGCTCTTTGGTCTGAGATTCTCTTATAGCTTACATATCACAGGCAGCGCATGAGCAATCCATCGAAATTACATCTGCTCGAGTGCGCTAGCAACAAATTCCTTGATCATGGACCTCTTACATAACCCTCCACTAGGGGGCAAAAATTTGGCTGCGATGGTGAGTCAATTGGACTTGCCATGAGCATCAAATTTTTCCATAACCTATTTAGTATACCAAGGCTACAGTCACAGAGTATATACATTATTAATAAGTGCAGAACATATTAAGAAATGAAATAGAGTGCACATGCACTGAGTACAGAATATATTAAGAAATGAAATAGAGTGCACACGCACTTTGTACAGAATATATTAAGAAATGAAATAGAGTGCACACGCACTGAGTACAGAACATATTAAGAAATGAAATAGAGTGCACATGCACTGAGTACAGAACATATTAAGAAATGACACAATGATTACGCAATGAGTACAAAATATATTACCAAATGACATAAAGTGCACATGCACTATATACGTCTTTAGCATTTTTACATGAACTGATCACATTAACAAATGAAATGAAGTGCACACGCACTGTATAAGTCTTCAGCATTTTTGACAAGAACTGAATACAGTAACAAATGAAATAAAGTACACACACACTGTAAAAGTCTTTAGCATTTTGTAAAAACTGAATACATTATGAAAAGAAATTAAGTGCACACGCACTGTAAAAGTTTTTAGTATCCTTTTTTTTATAACAACTGAATACATCATGAAATGAAATAAAGCGCATACGCACATTATAGGTCTCTAACATTTTACAAGAACTAGGAAAGGAATGGGAAGGACAGCATCATGGTTGTAGCACAGAGGGTTCCACGTAGCTGCACTGAAAGTCCATATCTTTCTACAGAACCACAACACTAAGTGAGGCAAGTTGTTCGGCGACTTCATGGAAGTAAGATTTTTCAATTTATTCAGAATGATCTTTCAGGGCCATGACGCAGCACTGCTGACGTCCAAAATTTCCCAATTTAAATTCACACAGTCAATTATTGAGAGGTTATAAGTGAGGCATATGTCACTTGATTGATGACTTCTGAGTAATACTGAGTGATGTTTTGTAATAATGCATCAATGCTATGGTAATAGTTACTGTAATGAGATGACTTATGCATAAATGCTATGCCAATAATTACTGTAATGAGATGACTTTCCAGGCAAGCGCCCAGCAAGGTAAGGTTAAGAGGTCGCTTTTGTTGTCGTCTTATGTCAGACAGTGCACATTTTCCATTTTTTCGTGTATGAATGATTGTTTTCCTATCGAAAGTAGAATTTTTGTCTGTATGCACTTTGAAATATTTAAGATATAACAAACAACAGTTCTCTTTGACATTTTTCCTTATGATATCTCAATATCTTGACTAATCTACATTTTTTGCTATTACATTATGATACTGTGTGTACATTTTTTGCGCTTGAAAACTGTCTGTTTTTGACATAATACGTTTTCTGTCATGCTATGGTTCAAAAAATGGTTCAAATGGCTCTGAGCACTATGGGACTCAACATCTTAGGTCATAAGTCCCATAGAACTTAGAACTACTTAAACCTAACTAACCTAAGGACATCACACACACCCATGCCCGAGGCAGGATTCGAACCTGCGACTGTAGCAGTCCCGCGGTTCGGGACTGCAGCGCCAGAACAGAACGGGCACCGCGGCCGGCTGTCATGCTATGCTGTATGCTTAGTTATATCAGTAGAAACAAGTTTTTATCTAATGAGTATATGATTTAAATGCAAGATATTAATTCATATTCATCATTTTCAGAAAGCAATATCGTGAAAAAGAAATAAATTAAACAACCACAGTTGTTTACTATGAAATGGAAACTTTACCATCAGAATGAAGGAAAGAAAATGCAATACCTTGTCACGAAGAGTAAATGGATCAGAATTAACAAGCATTAACAAGAATATACTATACACACTGTATAGTAACAGTCTTAACTAATTATTTTGCTTTCAGAACATGAGGCGCTTGATGCAAGCTGTCAGACAGAACTACACATTTTAATTTTAATGATGAAATATGCTAGAAATAAGAAACTCAATACTATGAATAGTTGTATGAAGTAAATGGTAATATGAATGTGAATAGTGAAGTGTCTATTTTTTGCAGATGATAATAAATGATGATGAATAGTTATATAAGAATATGCTAATATGAATAATGAAGTTTTTCTTTGCAGGTGATGATAGTGATGAAGTTATGGTAATGTGAATAATGAAGTTTTTCTTTGCAGCTGATGATAATGATGACGTTTATATATTTACTGTTAGTTAAGAAATGATATGTAGTTATTTAAGTATTTGTTGCAGTTCCATTTGACAGCATTTCTTATGTCACATAGTATAATGACTGAATGTTTTGGAAAGGACAGCTAGAGTACATACATATTGAGTACACGTTTCATTACCTGTTAATTCGAAGTTCACTACTCTTCAGCATAATATGCATTTATTCTTTCAGCTCAATAATCCATTTTGTATTTTTTCCAGGAGAAGCTTTTCATGATACCAATATGCTATAAGCACTTAATTATTAAATCTGTTCTAGTACTTGCATTTTTTTTACCCAGTTGTATCTATCATTTATGAATGTGATCACATATACTGTACTTGTTTCATAACCTTGCTACAGCTGACTGATGACGAATGACGTTATTAGTCCTTATTTCCAGCAATAAGCCAAAAGCTAATATCTTTATGCCACAGCAATTAATTATCGATCCCAACGCAATGCATTGCTAGCAAAAAAAAAAAAAAAAAGAAATTATTACCAGTCCCAACTATTTCCAGTATACAACTAAATAATGCTACCAGTTTAAGATGTATTCCTAGTCTAAAATGTTATGCAAATTTCTCTTATGTATTGAACCCATTATATCTATGTATTACTGGACTACAGACCTTGAGTAATAGTTACAGTGTGTTACATTTTAAATATGTCCTATGTCACTTGAATGATGAGTTCTGAGTAATACTGAATTATGTTTTGTAATATTGCATAAATGCTATGCCAATGATTACTGTAATGAGATGACATGATGCGAATTACTGTAATGAGTTGACTTATGATGACAATGATTACTGTAGTATGATGACCTGTGCATAAATGCTATGCCAATAATTAACTCTTGTTCTGAATTATGACTTGTGAATAACGCAAAAAAAGGCTTTGTAAGTGGACAATGAATGCCACTGATTACTGTAATGAGATGACTTATGCATAAATGCTATGCCAATAATTGACTCATATTGAATGATGACTTCTGAATAATGCATAAAACAATGCTTTGTAACTGGCCAATCAGTGCCAAAAATTACTGTATTGAGACGACTTACGAATAATGTTCTTTAATACTCCATACGTACTACTTAAATGCTGTGTAAATAGCCAATGAATGCCAATAATTATTCAGATCGGTTGTTACACTAGTGTAATTCTATGATGACTAGCATAAGACGTAATGTATCCTTCACCTTCTGACCTAATTACCAGCAATTACTGCAATATCCGTATGTCCTGTCCATCCTCATGATCATGGAGCACTACATTTGGTTTTTGCACTAATTCTCTGTTGATGTGAGAGTATGGATTCTACAAGAATGTGGTGTTGACATATCAAGCTGTCCACCACCTTGAACGATGGAGGTGTCATTATGGTCCTACTGTTTGGTGTACCTAATGTACTACCTAAATGATAACATACAATATTAATACAACATTTCACATTTCAGTGTCTTGGCTACACTGATAAATACTTCAGGGAAGAGAAATTCAGATTGTCTCACTTGGTGTTGTGCTCCTGCAGAAAGATATGGACTTTCAGTGCAGCGACGTGCAACCAACTGTGCTACAACCATGATGCAATCCTTTCCATTCCTTTCCTACTTCTTGTAAAATGGTAAAGACTTATACAGTGCGTTTAAATTCTTGTAAAATGCTAAAGACTTTTACAGTGCGTGTGCACTTTATTTCATTTGTTAATGCTTTCAGTTCTTGTAAAAAAAATGCAAAGACTTATACAGTGCGTGTGAACTTAATTTCATTTGTTAATATGGTCAGTTCTCCTAAATATGCCAAAGATTTTTACAGTACATGTGCACTTTATTTCTTTTCTTAATGTATCTAGTTCTTGTAAAAAAATGCTAAAGACTTAAACAGTGCGTGTGCACTTTGTCATTTGTTAATATATTTCGTACTCATTGCGTATACACTATTTCATTTTTAATATGTTCTGTACTCATTGCATATACATTTTGTCATTTCTTGATATGATCTGTACTCAGTGCATGTGCACTATATTTCATTTCTTAATATGTTCTGCACATATCAATAATGTATATACTCTGTGACTGTAGACTTAGTAACTAAATAGACTATAGAAAAATTTGTTGCTCGTCTGGAGCGCTGGCAGAGGCTGAGTGTTGTAGTTAAGGTAAAAGCAGCCTCGTGTATATATAGTGTCGTTATATCAAGACCCATGTAAATGTTTTAAAAAATCTCTAATCATAATCTTTCTCATAAAAAGTAACTTTTGACAATCATTCATTTTAATTTAAAGAATTTACTAATTTCTCCAAGCCTTGGTTATCCAAATTATTGAAACGAAAAATCAGTTGTTTCTTTTTATACATGACAAATCTATCTGCCAGCATTGCACTGAGCTGCGCCAAAAAAATTTCTTATAGGAGCAGATATATAAGCGTTATCCAGCGACTTCCGCTCAGGCTCAGCCATCGCTCCGCACGACCGGCCCAGCCAACTTCACACTCCAGACTGCTCGCTAGCAACAACTACTACAACTGCTGCACAGTTCCCACTGCAGTCAACACTTCTCTTTGGTCTGAGATTCTCTTATAGCTTACATATCGCAGGCAGCGCGTGAGCAATCCATCGAAATTACATCTGCTCGAGTGAGCTAGCAACGAATTTCTTAATCATGGACTCTCACATAGATATAATGGATTCAATACTTCATTATTCATATTACCATATTCTTCATATAACTATTCATCATCATTTATTAGCAGCTGCAAAAAATAAACACTTCATTATCCATATTCATATTACCATTTACTTCATACAACTATTCATTATCATTCATTATTTCATATAATGTAGAGTTTCTTACATCTAGCATATTTCATCACTAAAATTAACATGTGTAGTTCGGTCTGACAGCCTGCATCAATCGCCTCGTATTCTGAAAGAAAAATAATTAGTTAAGACTGCTATTATACAGTATGTACAGTATATTCTTGTTAATGTATGTTAATTCTTATCCATTTACTCTTCATGACAAGGTATTGCATTCCCTTTCTTTCATTCATTCCAATTGTGAAATTTCCATTTCATAGTAATCCACTGTGGTTTGTTTAATTTATTTCTTTTACACGTTATTGCTTTCTGAAAATGATGGAAGTGGATTAATATCTTGCGTTTAAATCATATACCCATTAAATAAAAACTTCTTTTTAGTGATATAACTAAGCATACAGCATAGCGTGACAGGAAACGTATTATGTCAAAAACATAGACAGTTTTCAAGTGCAAAAATGTACACACAATATCATAATGTAGTAGCAAAATACGTAAAATAGTCAAGATATTGAGATATCATAAGGCAAAAATGTCAAAGTCAACTGGTGTTTGTTTCATCTTAAAGATTTTATAGTGCATACAGAGAAAAATTCTACTTTCTTTAGGAAAACAATCATACAAACACAAAGAAATGGTAAATGTGCACGAACTGATATATAACGAGAAGAAAAGCGACCTGCTAACCTTACCTTTCCGGGCACTTGCCAAGAAAAAATACGATCATCATCAGTAAGTAGTCGCATAGATATAATTGCATAAGTGGTTTCACAAATATCGGGAAATGGCATTACAGTGTGACAAATTATAAAGTATGTTCATTCAATAAAGATTTTAATATTGTAAATATGGTGATTGCCCTTGCTTTTTTTGGTTCTCAAAGTTTCGACGTGTACTACATTGGGTTGAGGAATGCTGCGATTTCTATATGGACCTGTGTATAGAAGCTCAAATTTACTGCATGTACTCTCTCCTCTGTTGGATAAATAGTGTGTGTGTACTAATATATTCTGTTCAATGTGAAAGTCATGCCATGTACAAACCTTTATTTACTGTCTTCTCCAGCGCTCTGCGGCACGTTTGATGTTGCTGAGCGCAATGTCAATTATTTCATGGTGGCGTAGTCGACGAGATTTAGGAAAAGATATTAATTCTTTAATTTTGTTAGGTGGTTCAACATTTTTCACTATAACAGTCGGAGATAGCATAGTAGATTCATTTGGTATGGAGTTAATTACATCCTGGAATGAGAGTATGTGTGTATCCCAATCAATATGTTTTTTTGGTAGTATATTCTACATAGTTTACCAATTTCTTTCATTAGTCGCTCAGAAGGGCTCGAAGAAGCGTGATACCTGGATATATAGATCGGAGAAATGTTTCTTGCTTGTAACATACGTGTCCATATAGAAAATCGAAATTGTGGTTCATTGTCGGAAATTACTTTCAATACAGACCCTACATGAAATAAAAAATCTTTTACAAATGTATTCGAAATAGATTTAGCAGTAGCTTTGCATAACGGAGTGAAGGTAGCAAATTTCGTAGTGAGTTCAACAACGACAAAGATGTAACAAAAACCTCTAATCGATCTGGGAATCGGTCCAAAAATATCTACAGCGGCCATGTGTCTCAATTTAACAGATACAATGGGATGTAACGGAGGAATATGTGAAGTCGTGACTGATTTAGCTTTCTGACAGATTTTACATGACGCTAAAACTCGTCGAATACGTTTCTCCATGTTGGCAAAATAACAGTTCTGTCTCAGTATAAGAAAACATTTTCTGGCTCCATAATGTGCGTCACTTAAATGAGTATACCAAATTAATTTGTTAACAAGCTCGTCAGGAATACATAATAACCAGTTGTCGCTGTCAGGGTGAGAGCGGCGAAACACAATATCATTGCGTACAGTATAATGGTTTCTAATGGTAACATTATTCTTATCTTGCAAAAGGCGTTTAATTTCTTTCCACACGTTGTCTTTGCTCTGCTCTTGTGCTACGTCTCGTAATGACGATGAAATGAAATGTTCAAATGCGACTTGTTGAATGTACATGACGCTAGAATTTGCTTGGCAGAAGTTGGTTGCAATGTCTTGCTGATTGTTGCTGAGAGAACGGGATAGTGCGTCTGCTACAACATTTTGTGTACCGGGAATGTGAACAATTGTAAAATCAAATTTCTGTAAAGAAAGTTTCCACCTGCTTAACCTGTCGTGTGTAAATTTTGCGGAAAGTAAAAACTCTATAGCTCTATGATCTGTGTAAACGGTCGTATGTCTTCCATAAAGAAAATGCCTAAATCTCGTAAATGCCCATACAACACATAATGTTTCAAGTTCTGTGACAGAATAATTGCGTTCAGCAGGTGACAGAATGCGACTTGCAGAGGCGATGTTTTTAATTACTGTAGTCCGGTATTCTTCAATTTCCTGAAAAATGTGTACGCCTAAAGCGGTGTTAGAACTGTCGGTGGCAATGGAAAAATTTCTAGTATGATCTGGGTGTAATAAAAGAGGTGCATTCAACAAGGCATGTTTCAAATTAACAAATTCAGAATGTGCTTGGTCATCCCAGGACCAAATAGCGTTTTTACCCGTCAACTGGCATAATCTAGGGGTGTCTAAAGCAGAGTAATGAATAAATTTGCGGAAAAAATTAATTAACCCCAAAAAGCTGCGTAGTTGTTTCTTTATCGTTGGAACAGTAATGTCACGTAAAGCTTGAAGTTTTTCCGGGTCAGGCGCAATGCCTTCTGCTGAAATTACATGTCCAAGAAATTTTATAGAAGTTTGGCCAAAGTGCGATTTGCTAAGATTAACTGTAAGTCCTTGTGCACGAAAAGTTTGCAACAGATGTTCAAGAATCAGATTGTGTTCAGACCAGTTAGCTTCTGCGATAAGGATGTCGTCTACATACGTTGTGATTCTGTCTTTAAGTTCTGTCGGAAGTATAGTATTTAAACCGCAAATAATTGCAGCTGAAGAAATTTTTAGACCGAATGGTAATTTGCAAAATTGATAACAATCACCAAAACAGAGAAATGCTGTGTACTTCCTGCAGTTCGGATTGAGCTGAATTTGCTATAATCCCGACTTCAAATCTAATGTGGAATAAATAGCAGTACCATGAAAGTTCTTGTAGTGTCTGTGGGCGATCTGTTTCATTAATAATAATGTCGTTGACATGACACGAATCAAGTACGAGTCGAAGTGAACCATCCTTTTTCTTAACAATATGGAACGGGCTTCTGTACGGACTAACTGCCAGTTCAATAATTCCTTGGTCTAGCATAGCTTGTAATTCTTTCTTAACTTGTTCTCTGTGGATATCAGGAATGGGATAATGTTTAGCTTTAAATGTGTCATGCTGTTAAACTTGAAATTCATACATAAAACCGGATATAGTACCAGGGACGTTGTCAAAAACTGGAGCTTGCTGTAAAAGGATATTGCGTAGTTGAGTACGTTCGTCGTCTGTATTTGCACTGCTTTGTTTTACTTTATCAGAAATCATTTGCATAACGTCATAGTCGGCTTCGTCCGGTGTATTATAGTTGTGTACGTACGTATCTGTGAACAATGTGGAATGGCAGTCCGTGTTACGCGATGTAGAAAAGACCTGTGTTCGGTTAATTGCCTGTTCATCTGCAGATAAAGCGTGCTGAAATTCTGATGCCAGTTGTACATTCTCATCCTTTAACATTAAACAGGAATTTTGAAAGTCAATAATTGCGTCATGTTGTACCAGAAAATTCGTACCTAAAAAAACGTCTGTTGTCAATAAGGGAACAATCCAAAAATTTGAGTGGAACGTATGACCTGCAATACAAAACGATAAGTGTGTCTGTAATGTTACATCTACTCCTTTACCAGATAGTGCTCCTTTTACTTTAGTTTTGCCTAATGGTAACGTAGGATAGGTATTATCTTCGTTGCATTCGTTGAAAGTTTCTTCATTTATAACTGAAATAGGTGATCCAGAATCAATTACTGCTGAAAATGTGGATGATCCAATCTTTACTTCAATGACAGGGTGGGAAATGGTTTTTGAATAACAGGTTTTTCATGCAAAAGAGTGTCTCGGATGTCGTCAAAAGTCATAACATTTTCGTGAACAACATTCTGCGTGTCAAAAGTAGTGCTTACGTTGTTGGAAGATGCAACCTGTACTGTATCTAGTGAAATTCTTTCTGACGTGCTATTACTTGCGGCAGGATGCTGTGGCATTTCAACTATTTGTACTGTTCTGTTATTTCATCCTGACGTATTACGTTCGGGATGATATCTACTGTCTGGTTCATTCATGATAATCTGTTGTTGGGGATGATTCTGCTGCTGGTAAGACTGACTGTTACACTGAAAACTAAGCTCATTACTTTTACGTCGGTCATAATAATCGTTGCTATACGGCGCATTGCGATAGGAGTTAAAATGATGTGTTGTCTGTCCGTAGTGATTTTCTTGTTGCTGTGCGTTGCTATTTGGCGGAGCCGACGCTATAAGTGTAGGTGGCGAAACATTAAAGCTTGGTTGACCTTGCACATTATATTGTTGGTTAGGTATGCTAACCGACTTGTTTTGTTGCTGTTGTGGGGAAAAGCCTCCATTGTTACCAAAATGCGTCTGCGATTGCTGATAATTTTGACGATACTGATGATTAAAATTTTGTCACTTATTAAAATTATACTGGTATTTCTTGTCGTTTTGGGAGCGTCTAATGAAGACTGTTACTTTCAGGTAAAACTTGTCATATCGGGTTTTCTTTATTCATTCCTAATTCTAGATAGATCGTTAGCTGAAGAGTTGTTTTGATAGATATAAAGGATAGTAAAAGAGAAGGCAGCAGTGCAGAAAACTAAAGATGAAATAGCTCTACTACAGCTCGGGGCCCTGTGCACGCTACGGCACATGTTCGTAGAAGTGTAATGAATCCCCTGAGGTCTCTTATGCACTGCAAATAAATTTTAGTTTTTGCATTACAGGCAATGCCGCAGAAAATTCAAAAGCAAATTGTTGTATCCAGTCCAAAGGGTGAATCTGTGTTCTGTCATTATTAAATAACTTTAATTTTCTCACGGATAGAAAGTGCTTGTAATCAAAATTATCGTCTCTGAATGTCTGAACAGGTTCAGGATTGTATGAGAATCTGCTTGTCTATGTCTGCTCAGATTCTAAGCCACGTACTCTCTGTAAATTATCTAAATTGTACTGGCTGTGTGAGTGTGAGAAATGTTCAGAAAGTGGTGTATGCTGTATCGTGTTAGAGGCTGAGACATTTTTCATCTCTGTCACTTCTTGCTGTAAAGATGATAATTTTCTACGTAATATATTATTGGACGAACGTAACTCACTTATTGTTTGCTGTATGTTTTGAATTTCAAGTGCCTGATCAAACGAAACTGGTGACGTATCGTCTGATTTAGTGTCGTTGTTATTTTCGATAACCTCAATACGACTGGCCAATTCATCAAATTTTTCAGTCAATGCTTTAACCTGATCATCACTTTTAGTGTCACAAGCATTAATTTGTTTTTTGATTTTACGTGTGGTTTTGTTTAATTTCTTAACGTCTGCTTCGATGGCATCGGGATCCTGTATTAATTCTAATTGTTCAAGTCTGTTGGTCACTGTCTGAAAGTCTACTGTGTGTGTGTCTGTTTTTGTTTTAAGATCGGAGATTTCATCATGCAATTCGGTGTTCAACTGATTGATATCGTCTGAGACTGTAGCAATGTTGTTGTCTGCGTATGTTTTTGCTTTCGTAAGTAACTTATCTTCCTGTCTCTGTGCCGTAATTGTTTCCATGACTTGTTTCTTTACTTTATTCTGTTCCTGTATAAATTTACGGTAATGCGTTTCACTGTTTTCTAGGTGGTGATTAAAACGTTCGTCAATTTGGCTGTTCTGTTGTTCGAATTTCTTGTCTACTTTCGCATCTAGTGTGCGTGAAAGTTCTGCTGACATTAATTTAAACTCGTCGCATAAGTGTGTTGCGTTTTTTGAACATTGTTTAGCAACTGCACTAACTTCATCTCGAAGTAATTTTGTTGTGGCTGCTTGCGTATTACTTAATTCTTGTGCAACAGATCTAATTTCTTCACTACTGTTCCTAGCACAAGCTTTAATTTCCTCACGTAATTGTTCTTTAGTATCATGACATTGCACGGCAACGGCTGTAATCTGTTCACTAAGCTGTTGAAATTGTTGTCTTGTTTTTCATTCAACTGTTTGGAATTGTTGTCTAGTTTTTCATTAAGTTGTTTGTTCGATTCATTAAGTTGTTGTTTGATATTTTCATTAAGTTGTTTATTCGATTCAGTAACTTGTAGCAATACTGCTATAACTTGATCCAAGCCAAAATTAGCGACTCTATTTTCTGTGCTGTGTGATGGTGTATTTGCATTTGTCACGTTTTGTGTAACCATTTGGTCATTCTCTGATTCTTGAAAAGGTTTGCCAATTGGATGTACGCTGTTGGTCACTACAGCGGAATCAAATAAATCTGACGTACTTTGAGTACATTGTTCATCTTCGTTAGAAACATTTATCTGTTCACTGCGTAAATTTTGCAAGTCAGGTGTGTCAATCTGGGCAGCGTTCATTGTAACGGAACGTGCCGCGACATCAATTGTCGTTAAATTAAGTGTGGACATAATTGAATGTGTTTGCTCATCATTAGGATTAAAGTCATTACTAGCGGTCGGTACGCACTGATTATCTGTAATTAGAGGATTATCACTATGTTACTGAGTGTTGCTAGTATTATCAGTCAAATTATTCAAGTCGGATTTTTCGCTCATTGCACATTGCGATATTGTGTTAGCAGTTTTTCGCGGCATTCTCACAAATCAATGATAAGCACAAAATCAAACAAAGACAAAGCAAAAATGGAACAAATACAATTACAACAAAGAGCAATAAATTGCCGATGATCTGTGAATGAAGTAGTGACAAATTAGTAAATGCGTTGCGCCAGATACAAACTACAGTTACTATTATGCAAATAAGAGCAGATATATAGCTGACTACTTCTCAGAAATTCACAAAGAAATACGATCCTGGCACGTTGTCGACAAGTGTAACCTCCCAACACAAAAATTCCGTAACCTCCCAACAGTAAAAATATAATTATTTATAATTCACATTCAGAGTAACCTTCCAACAGATACACTCCAAAACCTCCCAACAGTAAAATTTCGTAACCTACCAATAATATAATGTGACTAATCTCTCAATAAAACTGTGCCTCACTTATAACCTCTCAATAATTGACTGTGTGAATCTAAACTGGTAAATTGTGGACGTCAGCAGTGCTGCGTCATGGCCCTGAAAGATCATTCTGAATAAAATGAAAAATCTTACCTCAGCGAAGTCGCTGGATAACGCATATACAGGGTTATTACAAATGATTGAAGCGATTTCACAGCTCTACAATAACTTTATTATTTGAGATATTTTCACAATGCTTTGCACACACATACAAAAACTCAAAAAGTTTTTTAGGCATTCACAAATATTCGATATGTGCCCCTTTAGTGATTCGGCAGACATCAAGCCGATAATCAAGTTCCTCCCACACTCGGCGTAGGATGTCCCCATCAATGAGTTCGGAACGGTAAGGCTTCTGCTTTAGCCTTTTCCGCAAGATTTTCCAAACCGTCGGCTGTGGTACGTTTAGCTTCCTGCTTGCTTTATTCGTCGACTTCCGCGGGCTACGCGTGAAACTTGCCCGCACGCGTTCAACTGTTTCTTCGCTCACTGCAGGCCGACCCGTTGATTTCCCCTTACAGAGGCATCCAGAAGCTTTAAACTGCGCATACCATCGCCGAATGAAGTTAGCAGTTGGTGGATCTTTGTTGAACTTCGTCCTGAAGTGTCTTTGCACTGTTATGACTGACGTGAGTGCATTTCAAGCACGCCATACGCTTTCTCGTATCCTGTCGCCATTTTGTCTCACTGCGCTCTCGAGCGCTCTGGCAGCAGAAACCTGGAGTGCGGCTTCAGCCGAACAAAACTTTATGAGTTTTCCTACGTATCTGTAGGGTGTCGTGACCATATGTCAATGAATGGAGCTACAGTGAATTTATGAAATCGCTTCAATCATTTGTAATAGCCCTGTATATCTGCTCCTATAAGAAAGTTTTCTGGCGAAGCTCAGTGCAATGTTGGTAGATAGATTTGTCATGTATAAAAAGAAACAACTGATTTTTCTTTTCAATAATCGGGATGACCAAGGATTGGAGAAATTAGTAAATTCTTTAAATTAAAATGAATGATTGTCAAAAGTTACTTTTTATTAGAAAGATTATCATTAAGAGATTTTTTTTAAAACATTTACATGGGACTTGATATAACAATACTACTGCTTTTACCTTAACTACAACGCCCAGGCTCCGCCATCGCTCCACACGACCGGCCCAGCCAACTTCACACTCCAGACAGCTCGCTAGCAACAACTACTACAACTGCTACACAGTTCCTACTGCAGTCAACACTGCTCTCTGGTCTGAGATTCTCTTATAGGTTACATATCGCAGGCAGCGCGTGAGCAATCCATCGAAATTACATCTGCTCGAGTGCGCTAGCAACGAATTTCTTAATCGTGGACCTCTTACACAGTCCCAAAGGAAGCAGGTGTTGACAGATGTGAAAATTACCGAACTATCAGTTTAATAAGCCACGGCTGCAAAATACTAATAATCCATCCATCATGTAAAAATAAAGTTGCGCTTTTATCACGTGAATCCTGGAAGCCGATAATAATGGAAACCAAGTAAATGAATGATTCCTTAAGTTTTCTCGGCGTAATGAGTAAACCTTGAGCTTTTGGGCATGCAGCCCGATACCGTCGGCATCTTGCCGCAATATTTCGGCTGACAACAATTTAGCCGTCTTCAGATACGTTTACACAGTGTAAACCCAGCCTGCGATGGCGGATTGGTTGTCAGTAGAAATATCGTGGCAAGATATCGACATCATTCGTGTGCTTGCCCGAAACCTCGATGTAATAAGTTAGATGAATATTTATTTACATTCAAAAAGTTGTTCGGTGCCATAGCAACCTTCATTATCTAAAGTCTGAAATAAACCACTCGTAACAGCGGCATAACACGAGTACAGACAAAAGTCGAACATCTGGAAAATAAATAATAAGTCTCGTCAATTCAACCTCGTACGATAAGCGGGACACTTATGAATGAAGATTTTTTTTCCGTAATTGAAATAGTTCATTTAAGGTCTTGAAGGTACGGTTAGCTATTGCCACTGCTACGTTTGCTGCAGAGTTATGACGACTCTTAACGTAGAGAGCGCATTACGCGGAACTTGGAAACGACAGAATGGCGCCGGGAGAAGTCGGCGGCTGCATTTTCTGGTGCCTGGGCAGAACGTATGAGCGGAGCGGCCAGATTGCACAAAGGGCTGCGGATGCCCTGTGTTGTTGCTGTGCCGATCGAGCGGCGCCACTGCCTTTGTGACGTCGCTGGAAAATTACAAGTTCTTTTTTGCTGTCGAGTCTGGCAGAAATAAGCCATTTTTTATGAACGTTCAGAGCGAACAAAGCGCTTTGAGGAAGAAATTCACTCGCGCTTGTTGGACAGCTTCATATTCCTGGAACAGGCGAGATGAATGTCCCAGCGGCGACGGTGATTGGTGCCGAAATTGAGTTCGTGTCACGCCAGAACGTCCAGATAATTTATCAGATATTTTGCGACGCCTGTATGCGGGTATATTTATCAAGCAAAAAGTGATTTTTGTAAAATACCTTGTTTCTTTTGTTAATTGGAGTCAGTAATCACAAAAAAATTGTCGTCATTCGTTAATTTTGTTTTATGGGCGATATACTGCAATCCATGGAATATTTATGATGTCTCGTCTTGTAATGCTGCAGACATCATCAGATGCTATAAGGACAAGGAACAGAGTTTTAGACGTAAACAAGATCAGAAAGCTTGCCTTGTAGGATTAGAACTTAGCTCCATAGCACCATCTTCAGATCTGTCATGGAATGAGGAACCAAATACGAGGGCTGCCCAGAATGTAATGCACCGCATTTTTTTCTCCAACAAGTCTTTATTGATCATAATGAGAATTACACACACGAGGTAATGGTGTTTTATCTAGACACCCTATTTTTCCACGTGATCTACATTCCGTTCTATGGCCTTCCTTCAGCGCGAAACAAGATCGTGTGTGCCCTGTCGGTACCAATCCTTGTCTTGGCGGAGACAGCACTTTACTGTGTGAACATCCTTTGTTGATAGACAGATGCAGCGACAATTGCAGAGTCGTAATGCGCCTTGTAATGCCACTTCCTCGGACGAGAAATGAAAATCAAAAATTAGCTCCAAAATTCCCAAAGATTTCCTCAAAACCAGTTCCAAATTCCATGAAAAACGAACAAGCAAACAAATTTCCAGTTAACCCTATTATTTGGATATTAACCAGTAATTGAATCAAAAATACAGTACTTAGTAATTTATTAACGTACTAAAGAAAGATAGGATTCCGGTAAAATCAAACTCAAAATTCAAAATCATAGTACATCGTAAAATCATTATAATTAAAATTCGCAAAGTAGAGCCAACGTTCCCAAAGAATACTTCGTTTGAGTACTCTTTGAGATTCATGAGTAATGGCTAAGGATAATTCAATCCATTGTCAGTAAGTTAAGAGAGTTAGCCGAAGCAGGTCATATTTTTGAATGCTCGTGTATGTAGGCGCAATTAGATTGTTTTTTCAGAATTGATTATTGCGATCTACTATGACGCAGTAAAACGATACTTTGACTTCAAATATTACGTTATTTAGAGGACTTGTATATATTAGACAGAAGTGACTTTTAATTAGATAACCTGAAGTTAACACTATTCAGGAAGTGAACACAGACAATTTCATTCGTAATAACTAATGGACTATGGAACTTGGCGATTGTTACGAAGCATATAATTTATAATTCCCCCCAACACCTGGGAAAGCTTCTTCCTCACGGCTCTGTTAGGAAGTGACTAATATTGTATAATAGACGAGCATATCGTGTCAATTCACGCATTTATCATTCAAGTTTTACAATATTATTTATAGAGATAACGTGCTCCGATATTATTTGACTGAAGCGCTCGGCTCATTGACGTTAGGAATTAATAAGACTGTTACGACTGATTATAGATTTGAGATTACAACCAGTCTATAGCGAATTTGGTGTCCTTGGAACTAATTTGAACTTATCATTAATAATTAAATAGAAACTGATAAACCATCGATTATAAACGATTTAATTACGATATTTGATGAAGTAAATATCTCGCACGAGTCGTGAGTTCAATTCATCAGTGTTCTTATTGTAACGTCGATACCGATACATACGAAAGAACAATCTCATTGCTCTACAGCTGAGTGTTAGTCAAGACCGAAGATCCGAAGGACGCTACAGCCTGTCCTCGCGAATGACACCATCTGCTCGCTGCAACCTGTCAGGACAGCCATGGATGGTCTCCTCGACCGCAGCAAATCGTGTCGTGGAGCTCCGCCGAACCGCCTTCTGATGACCTCACCCTCTGTGCCCAGCGACTAACTGTACTTCTGTCGACAGCAGATGCGCCGTAGACTCTGCACAAGCGTCTGTGAATATTCCCCACAGTTTCTTTCTATGGAGTGAAAATTTCAATGACGCCACGTCATCTACAGACGCCATTTTGAAACTGCCCTGCAGCTACGCTATGTGACGGAAATGACGGAAACTTGTCGCGCTCACTCAGCAGACTTGAAATAATACATACGTAACATTTCGCATTCGTAGCATTGCTTTTGGCTGAGAAAAAAAGTGCGGTGCATTACTTTCTGGCCAACCCTCGTACAACCGTTGTGTGGTGTCACCGCCAGACACCACACTTGCTAGGTGGTAGCCTTTAAATCGGCCGCGGTCCGTTAGTATACGTCGGACCCGCGTGTCGCCACTGTCAGTGATTGCAGATAGAGCGCCGCCACACGGCAGGTCTAGAAAGACGTCCTAGCACTCGCCCCAGTTGTACAGTAGACTTTGACATAGATGGATCACTGACAATTACGCTCTAGCCTTCAGCTACGTCATTTGCTACGACCTAGCAAGGCGCCATTACCTGTTTATATTGAGATTGTTATTAATGTATCATCAAGAGCGATGTTTTCCAATTATGGATTAAAGTTAAGTATTCCAGAAGCTATGTACTATTTTCGGCTACTATAATTCCTTGTCATTTTCCAGACCTCACGCCAGCCTGCGTGAGCTTAAACGCGTGCATTTCGGCTTCCTCCAAACTCCGTGAATAGGCTCCTGCCAATTCACAACACGTTGGCCACTATAGATCTTACAAGCAGTGAAATGCATTTCGTTCCGGGAAGCGGAAGGAACAAGACCGTTGGCGCGTAACGGTGTAAACACTTCCTATCCGGCTGAAGCTCGCTGAGTGTGTACAGTGATAGTTCCTTCCAGTATTTGTTTTAGTTCCATAACCTATGCCATATTATTAAAACTTATGTTACGCTGCGATCACCATTATCGACAGTGGCGATTGCAGCCTTCCTCCTTCCCCTGCTCTATTAAAAAAAATGGTTCAAATGGCTCTAAGCACTATGGGACTTAACATCTGAGGTCATCGGTCCCCTAGACTTAGAACTACTTAAACCTACCTAACCTAAGGACATCACACACATCCATGCTCGAGGCAGGATTCTAACCTGCGATCATAGCAGCAGCGCGGTTCCGGACTGAAGCGCCGAGAACCGCTCGGCCACAGCGGCCGACCCCGCTGTACAAACTCCACTCATCCAGCCACACAGTGTCGCAGTGGATACTGAAGCAGCTCATGCACCCATCACAGAAGTAATTAGTGACCAATCATGGTACGTCCAACAACGCAGTCACATTTCAACATGTTCCGCCTGTCGATGCAACCACGGCAAGAGACCTGCAGCCCTCGCAGAAACGCCAGCTAAACCGCACGAGACGAAAAGGAGAAAGTATGTCAGGCGACGGGGTAATTTTTACCAACTAACATGTTAATTTCCACGTTAGATCGATTTTATTCGTTAAGCCGTTTCGTTTTATATGACACACATCATACGTCGAACTCAACTAGGAAATTTACATAGTACGAAGTGTAATAAGAACTATGTGGCTTGAGTGTATACGGCACTGACAATTCCAACTCATTAGTATGTAGACAAATACATAACGATTTGGCAGTAAAGTGGAACTGATGTGAAAGACGTCCGTCAGTTGACAACACAGAGGTGCGACAGGGAAATACACTTAGCGAGCAATAACAGAGCGGCCGTCGCAGCAGGGAGGCCAAGTAGTGGACAACGGACGTGGATTTGTGCGAGAAAATCAGAAAATGCAGCGTCACGGGCCTTCTGTAAACAGTAAAATCACGTTATACTACCGTGGACAATGCGTGTACTTCACATGCTGAGTACCTGCCCTCGTGGTGCTTTTAAAGCAGTGAGGGAATCTCGAACGCTGGTTGGTCAGGAAAAAGCCAGGACACGCAAGGGTTTCTTTCGGAGATTCTTATTGGTCGAGAAAGCGATGATGGACAGTAACAAGCACGCCCATTGGCCGATAGCAGTCGTGGAAAGAAGCGAAACTGTGATACAGGGAGGAAGTTGGTGACAATATAGTCAATTACGTAGGGATAATTGAGGCCTTTCTCTCTCTCTCTCTCTCTCTCTCTCTCTCTCTCTCTCTCTCCGGAGGTATCATGTACGCAGAGAGAGATATGTTTCTGTGAGCACTTTGTTGATTCAGGAAGCTCTGAGTCAGCCGCATTTGCGCTGGTCTTCTCGTATATCTCCGCAGTGGAGAACACGAGAAGAGCTGTTATAGTTAACGTTTCTGCGAGAATTTTTGAGGGAAACATTGCGCACGCAGCCTTAGCGATTGGTGTACAAAGCCATTTGTCTTAGCTAGGGATGCATACAATTTTCTGCTTCATGGAAACAGGGAAGTCTTAGACCGTTAAATTCAGTTAGAGACCAGTAGATTCGTGTCAGCTGAACAGGTATGAGAGGCGACACGTGCAACGGCCGACTGGTACCCTAATTACTACTGCATTCTTCGATATGTAAATGATGCATTGCTCAGGCGTTAAATGCCGAAGTCACAGCGTTCTTTCACTTCAGGTCTGCATCCCATGTCAGCCACGTATTTGTTGTGTGATCCTGAGGTTTGAATTTGAGGAACCTATCCGGCAGATAGAAATTACTACCCAGCTAGAGTAGCTTAGTTTATATTCTCACAGTATACATTTTTAGTTTTTATAGCAATGTCAGTTGAAATACTTTTAATAGATTTTCGGTACTAAGTTGCCAGTGATCTTAATCAGTATTTTCTTTGTATTTATTTTTCCATGGGACCCCCCTAGTTCGTATAGGATTTTCCTAAGATTACCATTTCCGAATCTTGAACCCAGATGTCTTTTATAATACATGTAGTAAATTCTTTTATACAAGGAGTAGACTGTTGTTTGTACTCAAGCAGAGTCCCCCCCCCCCCTCATCCCTTACTCATCGACGTATTTTAGGTACACCGAAGGCAGCCATTCTTCTGATGTCAAACAGTCAGGGTGGCTGGGATCTCCACAACTTGCAGGGCCTGGGTTCACCGGCTTAAGATTCAGTTTTCTTTTACAGAGCATTCTTTGCACGTTGAGTGGCGGAGACTTGCACCAGCTCATTAGAAGTGCTATGGTGCCGACGCTACCCAAGAAGATACTGTCACCCACCAACATGTAAGTTGCACTGCCATTTATACGCAACTACCAACAAAGGGCCTTCCATTTTGATTGTTGAATGCAGAGACAGAAACATAGACAGTCTCCTTCCCAAGGCGCAAGGCAAACTCAGTAGGTGGGACTGTGAGCCACTATTCAAGCATATAATATTTTGGCAGCAGGGGAAATACCGTGTCAAAATGGAGACTATGTCAATATTACCTGCCAGTGCCTTAGTTCAACACTATTTGTTAGAGAAAGTAAATTTGGAGGGCTACATTGCGAAATTGTTCACTACTGAACAAGGTATCATCCATAACGTTGGAACCTTTCTTATGGAGGACGAATTACTAACAGAAATGACGACAAAACTATATATGTCATTAATATCGTCTTCGAAGAAGCAGCAGCTGTCTCTGAAAACAGGGCTTATGAGTTACTTCTCCCCCAAAAATATTACAAGACAGGGTACAGAATTTCTGCCCTTCCCAACATAGCAGCGACTCAATGTAATTATCAGCACGCTACCTATGATCGGCAGTAACCAAACCATGTCATGATGACAATGCTGTAGACATCAGGAATGGTCGCTCCAGTGGATACCACCACCCTCTCCAGTAATACAACGTGCCCAACTACCTCACGAGCAATGCATAAATTTTGTAGAACATAGAGGACCCCACCAAACTGTGGTCCCACAGGACCAAGTGTACGAACCAGAACTATGGCTTACTCTCGCTCCAATGGGACCCAACCCCAATCGACCACAATATCACAGACTCAACCAACAGATTGATATTGCGAATTGCCTCATTAACAGTAGATTAAGTATAATTATGGCAGTGGTGGGTGATAAATCGAACCAGCCGGCTACTAATGGGCCATTCCAGGACTACAAATCTACATCTACATCTACATCTATACTCCGCGAGCCACCTTACGGTGTGTGGCGGAGGGTACTTATTGTACCACTATGTGATCCCCCCTTCCCTGTTCCATTCACGAATTGTGCGTGGGAAGAACGACTGCTTGTAAGTCTCCGTATTTGCTCTAATTTCTCGGATCTTTTCGTTGTGATCATTACGCGAGATATATGTGGGCGGTAGTAATATGTTGCCCATTTCTTCCTGGAATGTGCTCTCTCGTAATTTCGGTAATAAACCTCTCCGTATTGCGTAATGCCTTTCTTGAAGTGTCCGCCACTGGAGCTTGTTCAGCATCTCCGTAACGCTCTCGCGCTGACTAAATGTCCCCATGACGAATCGCGCTGCTTTTCGCTGGATCATGTCTATCTCTTCTATTAATCCAACCTGGTAAGGGTCCCATACTGATGAGCAATACTCAAGAATCGGACGAACAAGCGTTTTGTAAGCTACTTCTTTCGTCGATGAGTCACATTTTCTTAGAATTCTTCCTATGAATCTCAACCTGGCGCCTGCTTTTCCCACTACTTGTTTTATGTGATCATTCCACTTCAGATCGCTCCGGATAGTAACTCCTAAGTATTTTACGGTCGTTACCGCTTCCAATGATTTACCACCTATGGCATAATCGTACTGGAATGGATTTCTGCCCCTATGTATGCGCATTATATTACATTTACCTACGTTTAGGGAAAGCTGCCAGCTGTCGCACCATGCATTAATCCTCTGCAGGTCCTCCTGGAGTACGTACGAGTCTTCTGATGTTGCTACTTTCTTGTAGACAACCGTGTCATCTGCAAATAGCCTCACGGAGCTACCGATGTTGTCAACTAAGTCATTTATGTATATTGTAAACAATAAAGGTCCTATCACGCCTCCCTGCGGTACTCCCGAAATTACCTCTACATCTGCAGATTTTGAACCGTTAAGAATGACATGTTGTGTTCTTTCTTCTAGGAAATCCTGAATCCAATCACAAACCTCGTCCGATATTCCGTAAGCTCGTATTTTTTTCACTAAACGTAAGTGCGGAACCGTATCAAATGCCTTCCTGAAGTCCAGGAATACGGCATCAATCTGCTCGCCAGTGTCTACGGCACTGTGAATTTCTTGGGCAAATAGGGCGAGCTGAGTTTCACATGATCTCTGTTTGCGGAATCCATGTTGGTTATGATGAAGGAGATTTGTATTATCTAAGAACGTCATAATACGAGAACACAAAACATGTTCCATTATTCTACAACAGATTGACGTAAGCGAAATAGGCCTATAATTATTCGCATCTGATTTATGACCCTTCTTGAAAATGGGAACGACCTGCGCTTTCTTCCAGTCGCTAGGTACTTTACGTTCTTCCAGCGATCTACGATAAATTGCTGATAGAAAGGGGGCAAGTTCTTTAGCATAATCACTGTAGAATCTTAAGGGTATCTCGTCTGGTCCGGATGCTTTTCCGCTACTAAGTGATAGCAGTTGTTTTTCAATTCCGATATCGTTTATTTCAATATTTTCCATTTTGGCGTCCGTGCGACGGCTGAAGTCAGGGACCGTGTTACGATTTTCCGCAGTGAAACAGTTTCGGAACACTGAATTCAGTATTTCTGCCTTTCTTCGGTCGTCCTCTGTTTCGGTGCCATCGTGGTCAACGAGTGACTGAATAGGGGATTTAGATCCGCTTACCGATTTTACATATGACCAAAACTTTTTAGGGTTCTTGTTTAGATTGTTTGCCAATGTTTTATGTTCGAATTCGTTGAATGCTTCTCTCATTGCTCTCTTTACGCTCTTTTTCGCTTCGTTCAGCTTTTCCTTATCAGCTATGATTCGACTACTCTTAAACCTATGATGAAGCTTTCTTTGTTTCCGTAGTACCTTTCGTACATGATTGTTATACCACGGTGGATCTTTCCCCTCGCTTTGGACCTTAGTCGGTACGAACTTATCTAAGGCGTACTGGACGATGTTTCTGAATTTTTTCCATTTTTGTTCCACATCCTCTTCCTCAGAAATGAACGTTTGATGGTGGTCACTCAGATATTCTGCGATTTGTGCCCCATCACTCTTGTTAAGCAAATATATTTTCCTTCCTTTCTTGGCATTTCTTATTACACTTGTAGTCATTGATGCAACCACTGACTTATGATCACTGATACCCTCTTCTACATTCACGGAGTCGAAAAGTTCCGGTCTATTTGTTGCTATGAGGTCTAAAACGTTAGCTTCACGAGTTGGTTCTCTAACTATCTGCTCGAAGTAATTCTCGGACAAGGCAGTCAGGATAATGTCACAAGAGTCTCTGTCCCTGGCTCCAGTTCTGATTGTGTGACTATCCCATTCTATACCTGGTAGATTGAAGTCTCCCCCTATTACAATAGTATGATCACGAAACTTCTTCACGACGTTCTGCAGGTTCTCTCTGAGGCGCTCAACTACTACGGTTGCTGATGCAGGTGGTCTATAGAAGCATCCGACTATCATACCTGACCCACCTTTGATACTTAACTTAACCCAGATTATTTCACATTCGCATTCGCTAATAACTTCACTGGATATTATTGAATTCTTTACTGCTATAAATACTCCTCCACCATTGGCGTTTGTCCTATCCTTGCGGTATATTTTCCATTCTGTGTCTAGGATTTCGTTACTGTTCACTTCCGGTTTTAACCAACTTTCCGTTCCTAATACTATATGCGCACTATTTCCTTCAATAAGAGATACTAATTCAGGAACCTTGCCCTGGATACTCCTGCAGTTTACCAATATTACGTTAACTTTTCCTGTTTTTGGTCTCTGAGGACGGACGTTCTTTATCAACGATGATAATGTCCTCTCTGGTAAGCCGTCAGGTATTTTATCGTTTCGCCCAAGGGGGGGGGGGTCCCTCTAACCTAAAAAACCCCCGTGTGCACGCCACACGTACTCTGCTACCCTAGTAGCTGCTTCCGGTGTGTAGTGCACGCCTGACCTGTCTAGGGGGGCCCTACAGTTCTCCACCCAATAACGGAGGTCGATGAATTTGCAACCATTATAGTCGCAGAGTCGTCTGAGCCTCTGGTTTAGACCCTCCACACGGCTCCAAACCAGAGGACCGCGATCGACTCTGGGCACTATGCTGCAGATATTAAGCTCAGCTTGCACTCCGCGTGCGATGCTGGTTGTCTTCACCAAATCAGCCAGCCGCCGGAAGGAACCAAGGATGGCCTCAGAACCCAAGCGGCAGGCGTCATTCGTTCCGACATGTGCTACTATCTGCAGCCGGTCACACCCAGTGCGTTCAATAGCTGCCGGAAGGGCCTCCTCCACATTACGGACGAGACCCCCCAGCAAGCACACCGAGTGCACACTGGCATTCTTCCCCGACCTACCCGCTATTTTCCTGAGGGGCTCCATAACCCGCCTAACGTTGGAGCTCCCTATAACTAATAGGCCCGCCCTCTGTGACTGTCGGGACCTTGCCGGAGAATCGGCCACTGGCCCAACAGGCGAGGCATCCTGTGGTGGCTCGGAAACGATGTCATCACCACTACGAAGCACCCCGTACCTGTTGGAAAGGGGTAAGGCAGCTGCCACGCGGCCAGATCCCACCTTTGCCTTTCGGCCAGGCACGCGCGAGCCCACCACTGTCCGCCATTCACCCTGGAGTGATGGCTGACCGGTAAGATGCTCACTGCCGGAAGACGCAGCGACATCAGGGGTTCCATGTGATTCCAAGGCCACCGAAGTAGGCATAGGTCTCACCACAGTTGCCCCAACGCCACTACGAGCCGACGCCTGCGCCTCGAGCTCGATGAGCCTAACAGACAAAGCCTCCACCTGCCCCCGAAGAGTGGCCAATTCTCCTTGCGTCCGCTCACAACAACCACAGTCCCTACACATGACTATGTTTACCCTGCTCTATACGGTGACAAATTCCCAAGATAATCTTCTGATGAGCTACTCTGATAATCAAGAAACACTCACTGAAATACGAGACGCGAAAACTACGCTAGGTTTTCCCAGAAAAACTATTTAAAAGCTAAGCGCAGCAAATAAGTACAAAAACGCTTTATACAAACAGTACTCGCTGCTGCTGGTGCTCTCGCTCTGGCTGTCACAAGACAACTGCTGATTCAAGTGACTAGTGGCTAACGGCCGCGAAACAAACAAAAGACGGTTTTAGGGCGCTTTCTGTTCTAAACGATCAAGAAAACACTAAGAAATCTAACACGAAAACTACGTAAAGTTTTATCAAGAACTGTTAGTTACTATGCAGAGCAGATAAACACAAATAGAATCCCTTCCTTAGTGGATGGTCGTAAACAAAATGCAAAATAAACGCTTTATACAAACAGTACTCGCTGCTGCTGGTGCTCTCGCTCTGGCTGTCACAAGACAACTGCTGATTCAAGTGACTAGTGGCGAACGGCCGCGAAACAAACAAAAGACGGTTTTAGGGCGCTTTCTGTTCTAAACGATCAAGAAAACACTAAGAAATCTAACACGAAAACTACGTAAAGTTTTATCAAGAACTGTTAGTTACTATGCAGAGCAGATAAACACAAATAGAATCCCTTCCTTAGTGGAAGGTCGTAAACAAAATGCAAAATAAACGCTTTATACAAACAGTACTCGCTGCTGCTGGTGCTCTCGCTCTGGCTGTCACAAGACAACTGCTGATTCAAGTGACTAGTGGCTAACGGCCGCGAAACAAACAAAAGACGGTTTTAGGGCGCTTTCTGTTCTAAACGATCAAGAAAACACTAAGAAATCTAACACGAAAACTACGTAAAGTTTTACCAAGAACTGTTAGTTACTATGCAGAGCAGATAAACACAAATAGAATCCCTTCCTTAGTGGAAGGTCGTAAACAAAATGCAAAATAAACGCGTTATACAAACAGTACTCGCTGCTGCTGGTGCTCCCGCTCTGGCTGTCACAAGACAAATGGATTCGATCCAGATGTCAACCCATAATATGTTGACCCACTACTTACACCCCAAAATGGAATTTAAACTCATCCAGTGTAGTGAAAGATCGCTCAAGACAAACGAAGATAGACTTGGGTATTTTCTGCTCGAAAGACAATAGAAATATGTACAATCACTGAAACATGGTTAAAACTGACTGAACCGTTCACTCTCCTGGGCTTCTGCGTCATTAGAGAAGGTAGATACGATGGTTACGTCAGTGTAGCATTCTTGGTAAAACAAGATATCCCATTATCCATTGTCATGACCCATTGCAAATGATGGTTATCCAGCTGCGCATCAAGACTCTGCATCTGACTTCAATCTCAGCATACAAAGCACCTAAGGACAGGACTTCGAAACAGCAGTTACCAACAATCATTGCGTCCTTAAGAAAACCTCTTCAGCCACTAGGTGGATTTACTGCCCATCATTCACTGTGGGGAGATAGAAATGCTAAAGCAATGGGAAAAATGTTAGATTCGGAAAACCTTATGATATTAAATATTAGCTCACCCACACGAATAGTCCGACCTGATGAGGCCCCATCGGCAGTGGACTTGAGTATAGCATCCCCTGCACAACAAGGGAAGTGATACTTTAGCTTCGGATCACTTGTCAATTCAAATTACAATAGATATTCAACCGAGGGAGACTGACAGACACGCAATCGGCTGGAAACTGAACACAACCACAGACAATGGGAACGTACGCGAAACACTACTGGAAGTCAAAGTTGAACCAATCATCGAAACTAGGAATCCAGAAATAGACTATGAGGTCTTGGTATTGCTAATCAGTGAAGCATCAGATATCTCAGTACCTTAAAAAGAGTATAAATGGACTTCTCATAGGCCATCACACTGCTGATGACTTTCAGAATGCGACGCAGACTACAAGGAATGAAGCGGGCATTAAAAAAAATACATGAAGCAAACTTTCTTGCCTTTAAGAAAGCACAAGCTGCAGTCAAGAAAATATTCAGGCACAAAGAAAGGAAATCGAGGAACGATTTCTGCACTGCAGTCTGCAAAGAAATTCCATCAACCATAATTTGAAATTTAGTACGTAACTTTAAAACCAGTCTGACAACGGATTTGCTCACACCTCCACCATCCGACGAAGTTTTAGAATGATTCTTGTGTGTGATAGGTCCACCTGACGTAGTGGACAAGGCGGAATGTGAAAAGGGCAACAGTGTCATTACGGAATCCTTCTCGCTGGAGTAATTCTACATTGCGCTCTCTCGAGGGAAGGGTACTGCACCTTGCCAGGACTATATTGACTATCCAACGTTACAACATGCTCGACATAAAGGTAAATTGCTGATGCTCAAAATTTACAATAGTATATGGACACAAAAGATCAGAATCGACTCTCTAAAAACATGTCATCTCGCCCCAACCACAAATCGGAAAAAAATGTCATAATCCTGAGTCATGTCGGCCTGTCATCCAACTACCATGTGCGGCGAACGTAATGGAAAGGATTATTCAGGGGTGCTTCCAATGGCGGTGCGCAAACGAAAAGCTATTACCAAAAAAACAACTTGGAAAAGAGGCAGCTGCAATTCTCTCACATCTAGTTACTCACTTGCAGACAATTTTCTCCTGGAATAAGTATACGAGGGTAAGTCAATTATTATACGCGGTTTAGTTATATTATTGTTTATTTTGGCAGTACTGTCGTTCTACGTTGATGACGCACGCTTTCTTTATTTGTTGTTATGTCTTTGCAATTTTCAAGCTGCCGTTATCATGGCAGCTCCGGTGTCTATTTGCACCAAAGAATAGCAGCGTTCAGTGATCCGATTTTTGTGGTCGGAAGGCGTATCAGGGGCCGAAATTCATCGAAGACTTTGGGTGCAGTACGGGAGCAATGTTTGGCCACAATGGAGTGTCTACGAATAGACTGAAAAATTCCGATATGGTCACACAAGTGTTACGCACGATGAAGGTTCCGGACGACTGTTTACCGCCACAAATGAAGAAACCATTTACCGTTCACGTGAAATGTTTGTCTTAGACAGACGATTAACTATTGTCGAAGTGGCACATCGTCTGCAAATTAGTCACGGTTCTGCCAACGAAATCATCAACAACAGAATTGGGTTTCATAAAGTTTGTGCAAGATGCGTCCCTAAACAATTCACACAGTTGCATAAACAAACGCGCTTGGACATCTGCAATAAACATTTGGATCGCTATGGTAACGAAGGGGACAACTTCTTAGACAGGATCACTACTGGTGACAAAACATGGATCCATCATTACGCGCCGGAGAGTAAACGGCAGAGTATGGAATGGAAATATCCAAATTTTCTGTGTAAGAAAATGTTCAAGACTCAACCGTCCATAGGAAAACGATTGCTTACGGGTTTTTGGGATGCACAAGGTCCAGTACTGGAACATTATGCGAAAAGAGCACAACAATAAAGAGTGCACAATCCCTGCCTGTCCATCACGATGTGTGCGTGGAATATGGAGATGGGTCCAAGTCTAATGAAGGCGCTAATATTGCTTATTAGATACCCCGAAGCAAACAACAAGCCTGTACAAACCACATGTGTAGTGTCCCGGAATAGTAAAGAGTTGGAAACGCGGAATATTGTCAAAGTTTCGTTGCCTATGCCGAGAGCCAGATGCAGTAAGTTAGCCAAGAGGTAAGAGGATTGCACATATATCGGAATGTGTCGCCATGCAGGGGAAATGGCCTGGTTATACACGGCAGGCGAGAGAGAATTGCTTAGCACGCGGGTTTGTGTTAGACGGAGACCTTCGTAGAGTGCAAGACAGAGGTATAGCGTCAGCTGTACTGCACTTCACAACATCGATTAAAGTCGGCCGCAACAACACGTAACTCTGTCGCAAGAACACCTAGGGGGCGAGTACGACAGATGAACAGCATTGTAAGTGGAACAAATGCAGTCATTACAAATTAGCATGGCGTCAGGACGTCGCTCGTGCTTCCTTTAAATACGCCACCTTTGATAGCAACAAGGCACTCACTCTCGCAGTTAGACTTGCAGTGAGATGCGTACTGGGTCGCTGCATAGCGCTCAGCTCGATGATCGACATGTTAATCTTTACTAAGGAGATGTTGCAGTAAGGGCGGCCCATCCTGCAGCAGACGTGAGGGGACAGTACCAGCGCTGGTCCTCTCTGCTGCCGCTGTCAGTCATCAACCCAGGATTAGCAGACATCGCGACAGACTCGCCCGCCGCCAATGCTGACCACATCAGTGAGCCGTCGACGAGATCGTGCGGGATCTTGGCCCAGTGCATCCGCCGTCACAACCGGGTGAGCCGACGACGCTGGGTACTGCAGCCCGTTCTGCCCGTCCACCGCGGACGAGCCACCAGGAGAAGCAGGGAAGAAGACGGGGTGGGACAGAGTACACTCCGCACTACGAGAACGCTTCTGGTGCCGACAGCGCCGGGGCTCCAACCCGGAGCCTCTACGCGCAGCAGCGTGCAGTCCGCCGCGAGCCGGCCGGCCAGTCGGGCGCCGCCAGTCACGTGCGGCCGAAGTAAGGACATTCCTCCGCTACGTCACAGCACGCGGCGCTGCACTAGCACAACTGCATGGCCCGGATCTGGTGTCATCGCTACGAGTCAGCGAGGACTCGGGGAAGGTCGTTGATATCACCAAGCCACATTGTACTCGGCAGGAGTAAAGGTGTTATGAATTAATAATGTTTCTTTGGCGTTTCTGACGCTTCTACAGCCATTTCCTAGCATCCTGGCAACTGGAGAGGTCACCGCTCGGCCATCCAGTCCACCGTAAGCGACCGGGACCATAAGCGACCGGGACCACGGGGGCGCCTACAGATTTGGTGTCAGAATTGGTCGCACCCACTGCTTACAGATTTGGTGCTAGAAGTCCTCGCGCCCACCGCATACAGATTTGGGGTAGTGGTAAGTGCACGAGGCGATTTTTTTTAATAACTGTGGATGCACGTTCTTTGTTGGGAGTGCACTTTGTGAGATCTGCGGAAACAGCAGATTTATCTGAGTTCAAGGGAAATAGTTGGGAAACGTACTTGGTACCAGTCAGATGTACTGTATGTAATTTAATGGGGCAAGGGGAACCATGCATGAAGTTTGTGCCAGTAGAATGTTCAATTTGTAAACGGCTTGGTCACGTAGCACACAATTGTAGACAGTGTCGCTGGGCAATAACATGGCGGAAGGATTAATTTTGTTTAGTTGTGCATTGTGAGTCTTGTTTGTCTTCTTGTGTGTAGTGCTCAACTGTGACAAAGGAGTTGAGTAGCTAGTGTAGTTATTGTTTTGAGGAGTAAATTCAGTATAGAGTAAGTTGTTGGTAATTTGTACAAATCATGCAGGAAACAAGATCCGTTAGTACTGATGTGAGTATAGCTGGTCTGACGGAGCAAGTCTCAAAATTGTTAGAAGAGAATGCGCAGCATAAGTTACGTCATGTAGAATTAATGACGCAAATGGAGACATTGCGTTCGGCGCAATAGTCGCAAACGGGTTCAAGTGAGTGCAAGTCAGTAGCGATGTCCTACCTTGCAATATATCCTTCAGTAGCTAACCTGATCACGCCTTTCTCGGCTAAAACAACAGAAGATGTCACAGCGTTCATTAACGATGTTTTGGCAACAGCTGCAATGAGCAACTGGTCGGACGTAACTACGTTACGTATGGCAAAATTGCGACTTGCAGGGGAAGCCAAGACGTTCGTGATGTACCATGAGACGCTTAGTAAGGCGAGCACGTTTGAAGCATTGGCAGATGGATTGCGACAAAGATATCGTAAGCAGAATTGTGCAAGATTTTTTAGGGAGAAGTTAGCTAATTTGACACAGGAGGTCAATGAGACAGTGGAGTCTTTTTCAGATAGGATACGGAAAATTAATTCGCAGACCTATGAATTATCGGGTAAGCCTGATGCGGATCGTGTATTGCTAGGAGAGGCAGAAAACAGAGCCCTCGATGCATTCCTCAGGGGAATTCCTGCAGAATTTTCTCGTAGGGTTAGGATGGAGAATCCTGGGGATTTAGCTGCAGCACTGCGTATTGCAACGCATCTGCAGGAGTTAGACATTGCAACAAGGGTTCGCAATGATAAACGCATCTTTGCGTCGGAGAGGAATTGTTACCGTTGTGGGAGGAAAGGTCACGTGAAGGCTCAATGCAGACAGCCGCAGTGCTATGCTTGTAAACGCTACGGTCACAAGGCGAATGAGTGTTGTAGTAAGCAGAATGGTAACGGGAATAAACAGGAAAAAGCGTTAAACGCGAACGGGAGTGTTTCGTCCGTCGGAAGACATTCCCTGTAAGCAGAAGTACGGTGAAAACTAGTACAGAGACGGATTGTTGCTTGACGGGTGTTGTAAGGAATAACAGATGTAAGTTTCTGATTGATACAGGGGCGCATGTATCTGTTGCTAGCCTAGACCTCGTGGGTAGGAGAAGACTAGGTACTCCTAGGTATAGATTACGTGGAGTAGGGAATAATGAGTTGCAATCATTGGGTACAACACAGCTCGCTTTTAAGATTGGAACTATAGAGTTCGGAGAGCAAATGTAAGTGTTGCCATCTGTGGGACAAGGGTATTCCGTGATTCTCGGACTGGACTTCCTCGATAAACACCATGCCAAAATTAATCTTTCACAGCGTACAGTTGAACTTAGTGGAAACTTGTTTTCAACGGGTACAACAGCTGTAAATGTTTCTACGTCGCGAGGTGCATCCGTTGCTAAGATGTCACCGATTGAACCGCGTACAAGGGCATTAAAGATGATTACGCATGTCAAAGTGCCTTCGGGTACAGGGAAGTTAGTTTGGTTGTCAGTAGGTACCGATGTACCACAGCAGAGACTATGTGTGGTGGAGCCACTGCAGAACAATGAAGCATTGGATGAATTCCATTGTTTTATTACGAGGTGCGTAGCGCGCGTAACGGATATAAATGGGGAACTGATGTTTCCGGTCAGTGTAGATGATTTTGGGGCAGATGAAGTGGATCTCCCAAAGGGTTTAGTGGTAGCAAGTTTGGAAATACTCGACGATGAGGATATAGGTGAATCCCAAGGTGATTATAACGTCAAGCAAACCGTCAAGGCATCTGTACTACATGATAAGATTCGTCATTTGGAGAATGGTGATCGGAAAGCTATGGAAGCTTTGTTATTAGAGTATTTAGACTTGTTTAATTCAGAAGGTCCATTACCAGCAGCTCCTATTACACAGCACCGTATACCGACTGGCGATAGTCCGCCGGTCTATAGAAAACCATACAGGATACCGAAACACCTACAACCACTAGTGGAAGAATTTATTAATCAACAGCTAAGGGACGGTATTATAGAGAACAGTGAAATCCCGTGGTCTGCCAACATAGTGGTAGTTCCTAAGAAGTCATTCGACGGTACTTAAGAAGTATAGGTTTTGTTGTGACTATCGATTTTTGAACGCACCAACTATAACAGATGCGTATCCCATACCGAACATCACGGAAACATTGGACAACCTAGGTCGGTGTAAATATTTTTCGACACTAGATCCAAAGAGTGGGTACCATCAGATATAAGTAAGTCCCGATTATAGACCGAAGACGGCCTTTACAACAAGCCTTGGTCACTTTCAGTATTGCAGAATGCCATTTCGGTTGAAAAACGCTCCTGCTACATTCCAACGTCTGTTAGACGGTGTGCTTCGGGGACTGAAGCCGAAGATTGATATGGTATACCTCGATGATACTGTTACTTTTTCGCGTAATATAGAAGAGCGTGTGGAACGACTGAACGAAGTATTTAGTAGGCTAAGAGCGGCAAATCTTACGCTTAATGTCGAGAGATGTCAGTTTGCTCAGACGCAAGTGACATATCTTGGGCATATTATCAGTCAGGATGGGGTAAGAACGGCTTCTCGACTAACGTCGGCTGTGCGTGATTTTCCAGTACCACAGACCACAAAAAAAGTTCAGCAATATGTCGGTTTATGTAATTACTATAGACGATATGTAAAAGGGTTCGCGGAAACTGCACATCCATTAACAAGATTGTTAAAGAAAGGTGTTAAGTTTGAATGGACAGCACAGTGGCAGGAGGCATTCGAGAAGCTCAAACAGATACTAACATCAGACCCAGTGTTGATACTTCCTGATTTCGAACAAGAGTTCATACTATCTTGTGATGCTAGTAATATTGCTGCAAGTTGTATTCTCTCTCAGAGGGTTAATGGACAGGAACATCCAGTGGCTTATGCTTCCAGGCAACTGTATAAGGCAGAGAAGAATTATTCAACTACACAGAGAGAAATGTTAGCAGTGATTTACGGTGTCTCGTATTTTCGCTGTTATTTATATGGGCGTAAGTTCAAGGTGATTACAGATCACGCAGCATTGAAGTGGTTGTTGGGGTTGAAAGATCCTTCGAGTCGTTGAACGAGATGGGCACTGAAACTAAGTGAATTTCACTACGAGGTAATTCACAAACCAGGGGTAAAACATACGAATGCAGATGCGCTTAGTAGAAAAATAGCAGCTGTACAAGTTGTGGGCATAAGTGAGAAGGAGTGGATAAGCACTGACAGAGAGTGTCAATTGTTCCGAACGCAACCGCAGTTTGAAATGCAGGATGGGTTGCTTTGCAGGAAGACGAAGTGCGGACTACGCGTCGAAGTACCGGAGTTGCTGAGGGAAGAAATGTTGAAACAAGCGCACGACCATGTATTGTCGGGTCATGGTGGTAAAAGAACGACTGATAGACGGGTAGCAGAAAGGTATTGGTGGAAGACACGTCGCAATGATGTAGAGCAGTATGTGCAAAATTGTATACCGTGTGCGCAGAGAGCAGATTTAAGTCATCAGAAAATTCAGTTACAGAGACTACCTGAAGCGGATCGTCCGTTCGCATTCATAGGATTAAACGTAATCGGGGCATTTAACAAGACCCAAGTGGGTAATCGGTACGTATTAACAATATTAGATCATTTTTCCCAATACCTGGTAATGGTAGCTATTTCAGATCAGAAGGCAAGCACTGTTGCGCAAGCCTTAGTAAATAAATTGTTGCTGAAGTATGGTATGCCTGATACTATAATTACAGATTAGGGTAGTAACTTTATGTCGGAGCTGATGAAGCAGTTATGCCGTTTATTGAAAGTTAAGAAATTGCGGACAAGCCCATTTCATCCTCAGACGAATGGACGAACAGAACGGGTTCATAGGACGTTAGTTAAGATGATTAGTCATTATGTAAATTCAGAACATACGGATTGGGACGTGTATTTAAATCTGTTGCCAAGCGCATATAACGCGAAAGTTCATACAGGAACGGGGCTCTCTCCGTATCAGGTAATTTATGGTCGGAAAATCACCATTTGATGTGCTCAAACCTCAGGTAGGTTCACAGGATGAGTCAGTGAAGAATTTCGCCAAGAAACTGAGAGAGATTTGGCAAAGAGTACGGCGTGCTAATACTAAAGCTTTGGAGAAACAAGAGAGTATTGGGCAAAGAACAGGTAAACTGCCGCAATACAGAATTGGTCAATGGGTATTGTTGGCTAATCCTTATGTTCCGAAGGGTAAAACGAAGAAGTTTTTGACGAAATATTCTGGACCGTATGAGGTAAATGAAATAGTGTCTCCAGTGAACGTTAAGTTGCAGTTACTAACCTAGTCGTCAGTAGTTCATGTGAGTAGGATTAAGCCGTTTAAGGGCGCAGTGGATGCGTTACCGCAGATTCCTCCAGCAGTAACAAAGGGTGTGAGGGTACCGAAGCTAAAAGAACAGCAGAGGAACGTTCCTTACGCACTTAGGTCTTGGGATAAGTAGATTAAGTGTCCTCGGGTAGGAACATGTTGTATTTATTGTTATTAGGTAATAGGGTATGTGTAGTTTTTACTTGTCGTTTGTGTGTTTTAGGCGTGGTAAGGAAGGGAGCGATTGACATGGGTCCCTTTTCCTTCAGGTGCCGTGCCGGGATGTGGCCCAGGGAACTTTTCGTCATTCTGGTACTGCTACACTGTTGCAGAGCAGTTGGGAAGTGAGTGCAAGTGCAAACTCGGGAAGTGTTGTTAGTGTCAAGATGGAGGAGTGCTCATGTGGTCATGTCCACGGAAGATTTGGCAGACTGCTTCAGGGGAAGTATTTTTATTTGTCGAGCAAAGGTGGTGGCAACCCACAATCATTCGTGTGAGATGCATTTGTTCTTGGGGAATATGGGAATCTTAGAACGCGTAAAGAAGGTGTTACTTCCGAGACTGAAATTTCAGAAAGTTGGGGAACATTGGATTTACTCTGTGTTCGAAATAGAGACCGTAGTTGCCACTTGTTACAGAACTGGTAGATTGACAGATATATCAAAAGCTTGAATTGCAGGGAAGTGGGTTATTGATTAATGGCACTGGATGTGAAATAGTGGGGAAGCATTTTCATCTACCAGCTACTTTCACAGGTACAACAATGATTAACGTGACACAGCCTATCTTGTATTATCAAGAGGAACCACCTTACATATTGCCTCACCAGAACCTAATGTTTATTAACGAGTCCTTGGTTCCCACATTGCTCCAATCTTTAGATGGTCTGATTACTTCAGAAAAAGAGCAGATCTCAGTTAATCAACTACTGCAGCACATTCAACAATATCAGGAGAAACGTAAGCAAAACACAATTATATTTAGTGTGTCAACGACTAGCATAATCTTAGTTTTAGTGTTTATTTGTGCAACGTACTTTTCTACACGGAAAAATATGTCTCGTTCTGAAATAACAACCACACATCAAATACCTATGGGATGGATCGGGAGTGGTGGAACGTAACACAAATAGATAACCAATGACAAGACTGGAATCAGTATAAAGTGTAAATAGGTTATTAGCAGATAAAAAAAAAGTTTGACAGTGTTGAAGGAGTAGTTGTAAGATACCTGTAGAGTATAAGGAAGTATGGCGTGCACAACCAATAAGTCCAGAATTGTAAAATTCGGGACGAATTTTCTTGAAGGAGGGGGATGTGTAGTGTCGCAGAATAGTAAAGAGTTGGAAATGCGGAATATTGTCCAAGTTTCGTTGCCTATGCCGAGAGCCAGAGGCAGTAAGTTAGCCAAGAGGTCAGAGGATTGCACATATATCGGAATGTGTCGCCACGCAGGGGCTATGGTCTGGTTAAACACAGCAGGCGAGAGAGAATTGCTTAGCACACGGGTTTGTGTTAGACGGAGACTTTCGTAGAGTGCAAGACAGCTGTACTGCATTTCATAACTTCGCGTAAGTCTGCCGCAACAACACGTAACTACACCTAGGGGGCGAGTACGACAGATGAATCAGCATTATAAGTGGAACAAATGCAGTCATTACAAACTAGCATGGCGTCAGGACGTCGCTCGTGCTTCCTTTAAATACGCCAGCTTTGATAGCAACAAGGCACTCACTCTCGCAGTTAGACTTGCAGTGAGATGCGTACTGAGTCGCTGCATAGCGCTCAGCTCGATGATCGACATGTTAATCTTTACTAAGGAGATGTTGTAGTAAGGGCGGCCCATCCTGCAGCAGACGTGAGGGGACAGTACCAGCTCTGGTCCTCTCTGCTGCCGCTGTCAATCATCAACCCAGGACTAGCAGACATCGCGACAGACTCGCTCGCCGCCAATGCTGACCACATCAGTGAGCCGTCGTCGAGATCGTGCGGGATCTTGGCCCTGTACATCCGCCGTCACAACCGGGTGAGCTGACGATGCTGGGTACTGCAGCCCGTTCTGCCCGTCCACCGCGGACGAGCCACCAGGAGGAGCAGGGAAGAAGACGGCGTGGGATAGAGTACACTCCGCACTACGAGAACGCTTCTGGTGCCGACAGCGCTGGGGACTCCAACCCGGAGCCTCTACGCACAGCAGCGTGCAGTCCGCCGCGAGCCGGCCGGCCAGTCGGGCGCCGCCAGCCACGCGCGGCCGAAGTAAGGACATTCCAGCGCTACGTCACAGCACGCGGCGCTGCGCTAGCAAGACTGCGTGGCTCGGATCTGGTGTCTTCGCTACGAGTCAGCGAGCACTCAGGGAAGGTCGTTGATATCACCCAGCCACATTGTACACGGCAGGAATAAAGGTGTTATGAATTAATAATGTTTCTTTGGCGTTTTTGACGCGTCCACGGTCATTTCCTAGCATCCTGACAACTGCAGAGGTCACCGCTCTGCCATCCAGTCCATCGTAGGCGACCGGGACCACCGGGGCGCCTACAAATGCACACTCCACTATTACAATAGATGAATTGATCATTATTCTGGAAGCGCTACTGTTCGCACAGACGTCCACGGGAGACTCAATAATGGTAATCTCTGATAGTATGTCAGCCCTACAACTGACTAGAAACCGTCATAGTAGTTGTACCAAGCCTGTAACAATCGTCAGGCAGCAATTGTCGACGTTGTGTTTCGGGTGCATGGGAACTGTCACATCATCTTGATGGAATGGATGAATGGCTACTCTAAAATACCTGGATATGAACACGAAGATGCCCTAGCAAAGCAGAGCTATTAAATATGGTGAACTCCCTCTCACAGATACGATACCCATGCTCTGAAAGCGGTTGTCCTCAGACTGCCAAGAGGATTGGTCACAGACATCTAAAGCCAAAGGCAGTCACTATGCACTAGTTCACACCACGATTGTTAGAGTACTATTGTATAATGTCACAAACCTCAACGAACTTCAAAACAGTTATACCTCGACAGAAATTTAATCATTGGAGGTTCAAGAAACACCTCTGTCAGCTCAATCTAAGAGCCACCCCTCTATGTGTTTGCGGAGATGAAGAGTACCTAAACTATATAATTCTACAGCGTCCTCAGAATAGATTGTTAGCATCCAAAGATGTAGCAACAAGGTGTACACTACTGTGCCTGTTAGTCAACAGTACCAACACCAAGATACAGTCCCCTGCACTAATAATCTGGTGCTCCTTTAAGAATGCCAGGGCAAGACCAAAGCGCAATCAACTGACTGTAGCCCTAAGTGCTACTCTGCGGAATATGAAATGCTCAGCCTCTAAATATGGTTCTTATTGACCTGGACAAATGTTCAGTCCTCTTTTGAGACAGTGCTCCAAGGACATCAGAAGAACATTGTATTAATAGTCATTCATGTTGACTGAATTTGGAATATCCCAGATTTGTACCATTTCTTCTTATGTTAGCAGTAGGATCTTTATGGTATACTAACAAGGTGTGTCTTGTGTTCCATTGTCGTCTTGTTACTCATGTTACCATCCTCTGATTGTAAATCTTGTTTTATGTCGAATCAGGCCTTTGTTAGCTCTATTTTACATCGTGTGATGGTACGTCTTAAAATAATATCAGCATGAATTGTCAAAACCAATTCTAATATAACATTTCCTGTGACTGGATGGCTGAATGGCATGTTCCGAAAGCAAATAAAAAAGTTAATAATAAAATAATGTTTTTCTGCAAGTGTCACCCTCCTTTTTGATTCCCTCTTCTGTATCTCGCAATGTATTTCTTTGGATGTCTGATATTATTAATTCACTGGTCTGATATTATTAAGTCACTGGCATAATGTTTAGTAATACTTTTCCTGAGGAGACGTGTCATAAGGTTACGAGGGGCAATCTGGCAGTTGTGTACATACAGTCAGTACTCGCCTCTGCAGCATTCCGGATGGCTACACCAATAGAGGCCGCTTACTCCAGACTTATTTTGTTCATTTCGATTCTTTGTACTACCGTTTTTTGTGATTTTTATGTAATTTTACTACCTCGATCATTTTGATATATAGATACGTTATTACTGTTAGCTAATGTTGCTGCCGCAGGTTTTTGGCATGTCACGGTCACTTAACATTATTCTTCATTTAAACTTGTTTTTCTTATGCCTTTGTCCTGCATCAGCACAGGGTCAGCAAGACTATTAACAGATTTGGCATGGTTAAACTAAGAGGTACCCCTTCCTGTCACCACGACATTACCCTCCGGGACGAAATGTGTGTACCTCAGCTGTGTGTAGTGTTATTCTTCTGAAGGTGGGCCGATGTTTTCTAAATGGTATGCGAATCATGTAACTGTGGCCCGACTTGGTGACCTAGCGACGTGTGGAAAATCGCCTAGAAACCTCATCCAGGCTGGCCAGCACACCAACCCTCGTCGTTAACCCGTCGGGCAGATTCAATCCGGGGCTGGCGCACCTCCCCGTTACAGAAGCGGTGCTTTCACCCGTACAGGCGTGCGGAGAGGTATACATAGTCATACAGTCATATATTATTTTAATAAATTAAAAAAAAAATTATGCATTTTATTTGGTTACTGTAACAACTTATAACACCTAACTGTGCGTTTTTTACTTAATTTTACGCATATAACCGTCAAATAAGTGTGCAGCAGCGGCACCCAACGGATTTACTTCACAAACATATTTATCGTCACAACTGCAGGGCAATTTGCTGTGAACTGTAACTCTCCCGGCACTGTTACCCGGATTGCCCTATAATATTGTAGCTTCTCAGACTTCAAGAAGAATATAGTAATTCCAATCCCAAAGAAAGCAGGCGTTGACAGATGTGAAAATTACCGAACTATCAGTTTAATAAGCCGCGGCTGCAAAATACAAACGCGAATTCTTTACAGACGAATGGAAAAACTGGTAGAATCTGACCTCGGGGAAGATGTTTGGATTCCGTAGAAATGTTGGAACACGTGAGGCAATACTGATTCTACGACTTATCTTAGAAGAAAGATTAAGGAAAGGCAAACCTACGTTTCTAGCATTTGTACACTTAGAGAAAGCTTTTTACAATGTTGACTGGAATACTCTCTTTCAAATTCTGAAGGTGGCAGGGGTAAAATATAGGGAGCGAAAGGCTATTTACAATTTGTACAGAAACCAGATGGCAGTTATAAGAGTCGAGGGACATGAAAGGGAAGCAGTGGTTGGGAGGAGAGTGAGACAGGGTTGTAGCCTCACCTCGATGGTATTCAATCTGTATATTGAGCAAGTAGTAAAGGAAACAAAGGAAAAGTACGGAGTAGGTATTAAAATCCATGGAGAAGAAATAAAAACTTTGAGGTTTGCCGATGACATTGTAATACTTGCCGATGACATTGTAATTCTGTCAGAGACAGCAAAGGACTTGGAACAGCAGTTGAACGGAATGGACAGTGTCTTGAAAGGAGGGTATAAGATGGGCATCAACAAAAGCAAAACGAGGATAATGGAATGTAGTAGAATTAAATCGGGTGATGCTGAGGGAATTAGATTAGGAAATGAGACACTTACAGTAGTAAAGGAGTTTTGCTATTTGGGGAGCAAAATAACAGATGATGATCGAAGTAGAGAGGATATAAAATGTAGACTGGCAATGGCAAGGAAAGCGTTTCTGATGAAGAGAAATTTGTTTACATCGAGTATAGATTTAAGTGTCAGGAAGTCGTTTCTGAAAGTATTTGTATGGAGTGCAGCCATGTATCGAAGTGAAACACGGACGATAAACAGTTGAGACAAGAAGAGAATAGAAGCTTTCGAAATGTGGTGCTACAGAAGAATGCTGAAGATATTAGATGGGTAGGTCACTAATTAGCAGGTATTGAGGAGAATTATAGAGAAGAGAAATTTGTGGCAGAACTTGATTAGAGGAAGGGATCGGTTGGTTGGACATGTTCTGAGGCATCAAGGGATCATCAATTTGGTACTGGAGGGCAGCGTGAAGGGTAAAAATCGTAGAGGGAGACCAAGAGATGAATACACTAAGCAGATTCAGAAGGATGTAGGTTGCAGTAGGTACTGGGAGATGAAGAAGCTTGCACAGGATAGAGTAGCATGGAGAGCTGCACCAAACCAGTCTCAGGACTGAAGATCACAACAACAACAACGAGTTAATTTTGTTTATAACTTACAGTAAACGAATTTGGGTCATTAATATTGAGATAATATCATATAAGGCTTCTGATGTTTTATGTAGAAGAGTTTCACCACTTTTTCATGTTCATGTTTTCTGTATATGTGTAGTTAGTATGATTTCATTATTTTATACTGTTTACAAAATGTATATTATCCAGCAGTTGTATTTGGTTTCCTTTTCTTCCTGTCAGATCTGAAGACGGTCATGATGGACCACAGTCCATAACCTGACGAGTATTTTCTTGTGATTATTGACTATAATTATTAAGGAAATTCTGTACTCCTTCATCACTGTCTTTATTCACGGTAACCTCGTATCTTTTAAAGATTCGTAGCACTCCGTCTTCAGGCCACAAGTGGCTCATCTGCACCATCCGGCCACCGTGTCACCCTCAGCTGAGGATGCGAATAGGAGGGACGTGTGGTCAGCACACCGCTCTCCCGGTCGTTGTGATGGTTTTCTTTGACCGGAGCCGCTACTATTCGGTCGAGTAGCCCCTCAATTGGCATCACGAGGCTGACAAAGGGAGGAATGTGGATTAACTGCAAACTTACTACACTCGTAGTACTCCATGAGGACAACAACATGTGTAAGCAATAGCGCGTACTTCTCATACGTTATTTAAAAAATCGCAAGATAATTTCGCACATCAAAGATACAAAGCCACTCGGCTGCCGGCACGGTAGCTCAGCGTGTTCGGTCAGATGGTTAACTGCCTCTGTAATAAAAAAGACTGAGGGAATGGATCACCAATCAACTTCAACGGACGTCAGGGGATTTCCACCCTCAAGCCCCGAACAAATGCAACGAACAATACGGACAAAACGAGATTTTTTTTTTAATGTGGTTAGCGATCAAGCCCCGTAATCACTGGATCGAGTCCCATTCGTCACTTTTTTAAATTTTCAGCATACTCATTTCCTTTACTATTTATATTACAGTTGATATAATGGGAAAAAGACGTGTAATCGTATGAACTTACATTAAATTTACGATGTTATTTGGCAGTCTACAAATTTTTGTTATCACAAATAGTATAATATTCATAACTATCTACTAGTAAACGACCTAACGCATAAAGCGATACTGAAAATGTATGCTGTCCGTGTTTTCAAGATTGTTCGTATTTAATCGAAAGAGAACGAGAGATTGCTTCTCGTGAAGACGCTGTTAAAATACACTCGACACTGCATGACCAATTATCAGCGCCGATATTTAAGGAAGTGCTACGTTATGGATGGTTTTCTTCCAAATTATCGGCTGAAAGAAAGGTTTTTGAAAATGTTTACAAGGTTTGTTTTTCCACGGAAAACCTCAAAAGACCTTGCGTATGCGGAAACATAGCATTTATTCAATGCAGCTGGTGCCGTTTAAGTTTATGTTTTCCATGTGTTTACGAAAAATACCATCCTGCAACTTGTATTAGTAATGTCACGATTAATTGTGCATCTTTAGAAAGCCGTCTGTGCCGGTCAAAACTTGCAGGTAACAAGTAGTTTCGGGTTCCTTCCAGGTATAAGGGATTTCTCAAATCACGGACAAGCATACATTTTCAGTATCACTTTATGCGTTTGGTCGTTTACTAGTCGATAGTTATGAATATTACATTATTTGTGATAATAAAAATTTGTGGACTGCCACATAACACTGTAAATTTAATAAAAGTTCATCCGATTACATGTATTTTCCCATTACATCTATTGTAAAATAAATAGTAAAGAAAATGACTGTGTTAGAAATAAAAAAAACTGACGAAAGGGACTTGATCCAGCAATCCATCGATTACGGCGCTTGAACGCTAACCACTCTTTCTTTTTCATCGTTGTGTTTGATCGTTGCGGACATTTTTATCGATCCTTCCAATCAGATTTTTTATTTTTTTTTTATTTTTTTTAATTACAGAAGCCAACCAGCTCTCTCAACGCATATGCTTCATGGTAAAAATGGCCACGCGCAGGTATATATTTGACGAACGAAATTATCTTGCGATTTTCTCAATAACGCTTGAGAAGTACGCGTTACTGCTTACACATATTGTTGTCCTCATGAGTACTACGAGTGTAGGAAGTTTGTAAATCTGCGTTCCAAACGTCGTGGCCTCCCTTTGTGAGTCCACCCCGAAAAGTGTAACAGCGTATGGCGGCCCAGATGGTCACCCATCCAACTGTGGGCCACGCCCGACAGCGTTTAACTTCGGTGATGTGACGGGGACCAGTGAATCCACTGCGGCAATACCATTGCCAAAGGATACAGACTTCCCTAAATTCCTCTAAACCGTACACGGCAAGTATATTGCGCACCACTTTGCCTATACTGTCTAAAAAATTAAAGTCACCCAGGACGTCTTGTTTTCATAGTGCTATCGTTAGGTATGTATCAGATATCTCAGTTCATTTTCAATGCACCTTACAGGAAATAAAGGTCTCTACCTTGAGATATGCGTGCTCCGTTTCGAAAAGTTTCACTTAAATAACGCCATTTATCGTTTGAGCGGGAAAAAAGAAGGTTAGTCATTGAAGTAGTATTTACAGGAGGGAAGATTGGCAAAGGAAGTAAAACTGAATAAAGCGAATCCTGACAATCGTCTCAAGGGACTGAGCGAAATCATGGAAAATTTAAAGTATGTGACCGGACTGTGATTTCGACAACACTCCTCTTGAATATATATCCACTGTCTCATCTACTGTTTCACTTCACTTTATTGTCATTCAAGAAAAATCTCAAACACGTATCCGTTGCCGGCCGGTGTGGACGTGCGGTTCTAGGCGCTTCAGTCTGGAACCGCGTGACCGCTACGGTCGCAGGTCCGAATGCTGCCTCCGGCACGGATGTGTGTGACGTCCTTAGGTTAGGTTTAAGTAGTTCTAAGTTCTAGGGGACTGATGACCACAGATGTTAAGTCCCATAGTGCTCAGAGCCATTTAAACCGTATCCGTTCAAGAGTTCGACAAGTTAATCTGAATTCATTTAACTCTCTAAACTTTTTCATTGATGTAACTGCAGCCTCTCGATGAAACACTGAAACACAAGTAAATAAGTTTTTAGATATTTCACAGGAGATATTGCTACACATAAAAACAATATTTGTTCACACGTGTGAGTTAAATTGGAGTAAAAATATTAAACAAAATAGGCAAATATAAATACAAAGCAAAGCATTAAACATCATTCACTAGCCATATGGCATTTCATAAGGCAGTAAAAAATCTCTAAACTAGAAAGACAGTAGTCATAATCAGGTGTACAGACATAAAATATTTCTCATCATTTCATTAGGCATTTCAGTAAATATCAGAAAATATGAGCTCAAAACTGTAACCGTATGTTTCAAGTACGAGCGTGTCTTATTTGAAATGCTTTCTACAAAGAAATGTCAGTAGCGAGGTTAATGGCCTCTTTTTCTTTACCTAATGGCTTCTTCTCCAGGCGACTGGCACAGCTGGTCGCCCATAACGCATTACATCAAGGCCACTTGGCTTTCTTACCGAAATATTTACGACGCCAGTTTGCACTACAGTGACAGTCGCATATAAAAAATTTCACAGGTCGAGAATTTGCGTTGCAAATGTGTAGAAACTAAATCCTACAAACGTAACAGTGTCCAAAAAATTTTCGTCGGCATTGTAATACATTCACGCAATTACACACATTTCATAACTCTTAAAGTACGATTCTTGGTTTCCAACAAACTTTGTCACAAATCAGCATCCCTAACCACTAGTCATTATTCCTTACCTTATTACTCATATACGTATTCGTCGACACTTCTTCAATATTTCATCATAATAAATATGTAGCAGAATCCAATTGCTCATATAGCATCAAGTTATTGATCCTAAACATACCTCAACAGCTAATACACATCGTCATCGTAATAATATCATATAACCTCAGCCAAATCTCAAAATCGTCGTAGCTTACTCCGATATTTTTCAAAACCTAAAAAAAATTTCTCTGCTCATTTCAATAGTGTCATCTACCTCAAACGTACTTTAAAAATCATGATCCCATAACAAATAAATCATTCAAAGCACTCATAGTATCACAATGGTTCCGAAAAATATATGAACAGTTCACAAAGTACATACAAAATACAATTTCATAAGTCTGAAGTTATCCAGCTGTGTAATTACGTAAACATCTGTCACTGATGTAGTAAAAGAAATGTTTGTCTCTCTCAGTTAAATGATCAGATAGCTTTGTAATTTATGTGTTAGAGAAATTCGGTACCGATGTGTAAAGTTGTATAAGCTAATGCCATATTAGCTAAGGCTCCTTGTGCTTGCCAGACACATGGTACACAAAGTAATTGTGTACCCCCCCGGGGATTAATGTAATAATATCCTCAGGTGTTACTGATTGCAGCAATGGAATGAAATGTATCACCGAAAACTTTATTTGTATCTTTGTGATTCAAAAATCTTTAAAAATAAATGTTTTAAGTACACAATTAATCATTCAAATATATGTACTGCAGTGCTAAACTGTGCGTCTTGTTGTAACATAATCTCTGTCATTATTTAAGGGTAAAAATGTGTGTCGTAATTATCGTCGGCTGCAAGTCTGTGGAAGTCAATGTACTTACCTCGTAATAAACAAAAGCGAAATGCTATCCGTATAGATATCGTAGATATTACGTACAGTACCGTGATCCAGAAGGTACTATACTGTATCGTATTGTTGTGCTACGAAAAAGGCTGTCTCATTGTAGCTATACCACAAAAGTTACTACTAAAACAAGTTTTACTTTCCAGAAGAATTCAGAAAAACTGTGCAGATATGAAGCAGATACAGCACAGAAGCAACAATGTAAATTGTGTCACACATTAGCAGCGTCGTGATATAATCGTGTAGCTGTCAAAGAAACCAAATACTAAGTCATCTTTAATCTCACAGAAAGTACTTTAAATAAAGAATGTCTTTTCAAGTAAACCAAAATGTTGCATTAAAATCTCATTAGCAGTATATGTTCTAAGTATGTAAGCCATATATTCGTTACGTAATCGTGCAACTAACACGCAAGAATTTACAAATAACAACACTGTGTCGTCTGTTCACTATAACAATGCACTCGTAAATACTATCTAAATATGTTCCCTAGGTTCTAGACTGGATAGTTAACTTCAAAAGATTGTTGTATGTTAACAGTTTCTAAGAGTGACAAAGAGTACTAGTAGCGTGAAGTGAAAAATTTTATAGCAAAGACTAAGGTAAAAAGCAGATTATCTTTCAATAAACGGTTTTACATGTCAAATGAGGTGCAATCCTTTACTCTTCCTAGTACACAGAGTTTCAACTTCAATGCAATTATCATGCGGTATATGTCGGTAAAGAATACTGGAATTTTTCTCAAGGTTAGCTTATCTTATGTTCCTTAAGCCTAGCCGGTGCACGTGGCTGCCTGCGGTGCGAATCATCGTCTGTCTCTTTGTTGGCACGCCTCGTTATTGCGATTTGGTGGTCTAACTTCTACAAAATTCACGTTGCCGAGAGGGCCCTGTCCTGTTTGAATCCCGCCAGTTCTGATGAAATTCAGGTCTGTCGTTTCGTCTGTAGTTTACACAGTTTCTTTTTTGTTGGTGATATTGTATAGAATTTCTCCCGGAATCGTAACTGCGTGGTGGACCGTTACGTCTGACGTTATTCTGTCTCCCTTGATAATAATTATTTTGGTTCTCATATTGTCTGTTTCTCTGATTGTCTCTGTGATATTCATTACCACAGAGGTGATCTTTCCGTGTAATTATTAGTACTCTCCCAACGGTTGTCATACGGGTGGTGTCTGTTTTGGTCACGATTTATGTTGTACGAATAGCCTTGTCGTGTCCAGTTATTATTTCTTTCATCATGGAATTGTGACGGATGTGACCTGTAATCGTTGTGTTCCTGTTTTCGCGTCCCGCGATTGTCAGTGTCAATTTCCAATTCTTGTAAGAGTCCCTGAGAAGCTTCAATGTCGTCTTTGTAACGTCCTGCCAAAACAATATGTCGTAAATGTTCAGGCAATTTGATTAAGCAAATGCGGATGAGTTCTGAGGGGCTGTATGGGTTTGACAGGTACTGATTCTTGTGCAACATGTCTTGAAAATATTTCACAAGACTGGAAAATTCAGATTGGTCGAAATGTTTCATCAATATAGTGCTATATTTTACTTGGTCTTGTGTAGCTTGAGACCAATATGCTGAGAGGAAGGCATGATAAAATTCTCCTTCACTGTGACAATCGTGAATGACCGATCGCATTCTTACAGCTGGTTCATTCTCTAAGTAGCCACACATAAGTTCTAATCTGTGCTCTAATGACCAGTTGGGAGGAAAACAATGAGAGAATTGATGAAGCCACGCTTGTGGATGAATGTCGTTGCCGAAATTCTTAAATATTTTGAATTTACGTGTAGTAATAAACAGCTTATATTCAAAATCATCATGTCGGCGAGTCGCATGTCGGTCATTGTTACGTCGTTTCGGCGGTTCCATCTCAAAATTCGGTGTACCTTGCCAATTTCTTTCATTATTTCCGAAGTGCCCTGTGTTATTATTTTGTGGCTTTTCCTTATTTCTATGTCCCTCTTCCCGTATTGGAGCGCGAATGTCCTCTGAAATATGTAATTCTTGTATTACCTGTGTCAACTGATCTTGTACTTCCCAGATTTCTCTCTGATGTTGTGTATTAATTTGATTCAAATTTTGTTTGAATTTCCTAATTTGTTCGTACTCTTCTGTGTCATTAAAGCCTACCGGTATTGTGTCATTCAGATCATCATCTACCTTCGTAAATAAATTATTTAGCTGATCCGACAGTTCGACTACTTTGTCTGATAATGAAATAATTTCCTCCATGTGCCTTTCTGGACCAATTTTCAGAGTATCTACTGTGTTCTCCTGAGTTTTTGCAAGTTGCCAACCGAATCTGCAGATGCAACTGAGTCAATTTTAGCCTGCAAGGTCTCGTGATTTTCATGAACAATAGTTTGCAGTTCTTTTATGGCTGCTTCGTGATTGTGCAATGCATTTTCATGCCGCGAAAAAATAGGTTGAAAATGCTCACAAATTTGTGTTTTTACGTCATTACAGGCTTTTTGACATTTCGATTCGATGTTATTGAACTCAGTAGTTAAATCTTCACGTGTTTGTTCAAGCGTGGTGTCTAACTTTTGAAGATTTTGTTCCCTTGTGTCTAACTTAAGAAGATTTTCTTCCATTGTGTGTAACTTTTGTAGCTTTTGCTGTGTTTGTCTCTGATTTTGTTCCATTGTGTCTATCTTTTGAAGCTTTTGCTGTGTTTGTCTCTGATTTTGTTCCATTTGTTGCATTAATTGCAATAATAATGTATTAGTGTCAGGAATCTGTGCTTTTTGGCAGTGCATTTTCACCGGCAACATTCACATTTTGACAAGCAGAAAATGTGTCTTGACTCATTTGATAAAACGGTGAGGACCCAAAACCTGAGTCTACAGTATTTGCAATATTGTGTTCTGTCATTCCCGATTCCTGAGGCGAGCTGTAGCCGACCGATCGATCGATAATGCTTCCCTGAACACTACGTGTTTCACTGTCTACACCATTATATGCCGCCCGCTCAATTTCCCTGTGCACAATTACCAGATTACTAGTTTGAACATTAGTTAATTCATTACTCGGCGGCGCTAACACACTGCTTTCGTCTTCACTGTCATTTCTCAGTTTACTTTGGAGCCTAGTATTACGTACGTTTTTCACACGCCATTATTGTCACAATATTCACACGATAACATAGAAAAGCACAATTTGAAGAGCAAAATAAGAAACGACATTAACATAGCATTGAAAATAATATCTCGTTAATTGCAAGCGCAGCTGCGATGTGCTTGGTGCAAATCTACATGCGTGCTGCAACTGTTTTACTGTACAACAATGAAAAACTACAACTACAAAGGAAATTGTCTCTATAATTACGCGCTAGCAATAAACAATAGCTACACTAATTACGCAAACTACAAGAAAAAATCAGAAGATTCCAGTGAGGTATCCACGGACAAGGGTCGACACATGAAACGTCCCCTTAAAAAAAATTAATGAATTACTGTGCTGATAAACCTCTTACATTATTTGAGTTTCAAACAGCTAAGCAAAACTGAACGTACTCAGACATTTCTCTCTTTACTTATTCTGATCATCACTAAACTGACACACAATATTTTTAGCGCAACGCAATCTGACTTTCAAAAATCCCTACAAAAGAATGGCCCTGACTAACAAAAATCTATACCTTTCATGAATCACTTAGCTCACAAAAATCTTCGTTACTTGAACTACTGCAATACAGCGAGCGCCACTACTGCCAGCTAAATAAAAGATTCTAACTACTGAAGGCACTAACTACTGATAGGCATAGTTAGCAAATGGAAGATTTTGATACAGAACAAACAATGTATTTACCTTAATAGTGTTCAAAAGTCATAATATATATAGCAGTTCAAGACATCCAGTCTTACAAATTTACTGTCTCTGATGGACACACGTCCAGATCATCCGCTCTCAAAACTCCGCCATTTCTCTCCCCACATCCATCACTGCTGGCGGCTCACCTCCAACTGCGCAACGCTACGCGCTGTTCCTATCCAACTGCCCAACACTACAATAGCGAATATTACAACAATGCCAACCAGCCACAGACTGCTCACAGCACAGCCAGTGATTTTCATACAGAGCGCTACGTGGCGTTACCAATATAAAAATCTAAACAGCCTACTTACAAGGGTCTATGTGAACATAATCCCGTACGTTAGTGATGCAACAGATCAGAAGACATTGCAGCTGAGAGTATTCCCACTCCCCGTATCAGAAAAAAGAAACGAAACCTCACAATAAAAGCTCTCAAGCGATTCTTAATTTAATTTCGAGCTCTAATTTGCTCGAGCCAATACGCTAGATATCAATAGTATTATAATTGCGACATATATTATTTGTATTGTATCTCAGCGTAAGAGCAAAAACGATTTTGATTCGCAAATTGATGTAACAGGCGAACGAATCCTGATAACATTTTCTTCAAAAATTGTAATCGGGGTAAAGAATTACTTTTTATGATTAAGTCAGAAGCTCATCTAAAACTGTTGTGTAATGAAATCAGTATTTCCTCTTTGCTGAGCTCACGGCATTGCTGAAGGATATATTCCACTGCAAGACGATTGCCTTTCACTCATCTTCGTCAATGTACTTTGGCAAATTTTAAATCCAGCTTTCATCATGAATACGAATATCCACGACCTCGAAAAGGCAAATATTACGGTGCGACAAAATGCAATGTAGAGCTTGTTTCCCTTTGAATACGACGAAATATGTTACAGCATATAAAGTAAGATATTCAGGAAGTCCTCTACGATATGTGAATTCGTGATGCCGAGAGTAAAGCTATTTTTAAACAACTAGGAATTATTGTCATTATATGTATAATTTTTTTTTCTCTGTGTAAATGTATTCGCCGTTATCTGCGTATGGCAACCATCAGGAAACATTTGATGTCAAATAGTACCTTGTCTTTATACGCTGAGCCCACTTTTTATATTGTTGACAGACTACAAGATGATTGTTGAATATACTACGAAACGCAGAATGTCGGACTCTAAACGTAGGAATGAATATATTTGATATTTTATTCTCGACCAACACTTCTGTAGAGTTTTTATGGTTGTTAAGTACCTTTATTCGCGGTTTTGCAAAGATTCAGCACACTCCGTTTCCTCCATAAAGTACTGTAATACCGCAGCCACTTTCGCCTAGTCGCCGCGAGCGGCCATGGAGAAGGAAGTGGCTGGACTCCCTGGGGCGAGCCCCGGGGTGCAGTCATTCTGCAAAGACACAGCGGGAAGCCGGGCCGACGTCCTTGCCTCTCTCAAGAAGGGACACGATGCGAAGGGACCGTCTGACAACGAGAAGCGTGCCGAGAGCTGATGGACATCTACAGCCATTAGGATGGATGGCCAAGAATGTTCGCACGAAAGCATCTGAGTTCTTCTGGCCTTGCAACAGTCATTTTACCTGCCGACAATTCCAGCACCCCACGGGCACAGGGAAGAGCGTGAAAAAAAAATAAAAGCGCGGGGAATCGGCAAAGGGAGGCATACATCTGCATCCGCAATCCACCATACGGTGCGTGGTGGAGGGTACCTCGTACCACAACTAACATCTTCTCTCCCTGTTCCACTCCCAAACAGAACGAGGGAAAAATGAGTGCCGATATGCCTCTGTACGAGCCCTAATCTCTCTTATCTTATCTTTGTGGTCTTTCCGCGAAATATAAGTTGGTGGCAGTAAAATTGTACTGCAATCAGCCTCAAATGCTGGTTCTCTAAATTTCCTCAGTAGCGATTCACGAAAAGAGCACCTCCTTTCCTCTAGAGACTACCACCCGTGTTCCTGAAGCATTTCCGTAATACTCGCGTGCTGATCAAACCTACCAGTAACAAATGTAGCAGCCCTACTCTGAATTGCTTCTATGTCCTGCCCCAATCCGACCTGGCAGCGATCCCAAACGCTCGAGCAGTACTCAAGAATAGGTCTTATTAGTGTTTCATAAGCGGTCTCCTTCACAGATGAACCACATCTTCCCAAAATTCTACCAATGAACCGAAGACGACTATCCGCCTTCCCCACAACTGCTATTACATGCTTGTCCCACTTCATATCGCTCTGCAATGTTACGCCCAAATATATAATCGACGAGACTGTGTCAAGCGCTACACTACTAATGGAGTATTCAAACATTACGGGATTCTTTTTCCTATTCATCTGCATTAATTTACATTTATCTGTATTTAGAGTTAGCTGCCATTCTTTACACCAATCACAAACCTTGTCCAAGTCATCTTGTATGAAAGAAGCCAGCATTCTTAAGAAGATGGTTTCCTTGACAGTGAGGATATTCCTTGTAAATGACAAACGCCGTCAAATTTTGAGACGGAGCCCAAACATGAGTGTGTCCAGGGCTCATGCAGAGAGAGCGGTGATATAGAAGTGTTGCATAGCCGCTCTCGCAACAGCCTCGGAATGCAGAAAAACATTTTAAGAATGTGAAATCGTGAGAAAGCCACCGATTCACAAGGCACACGCAAGCCCACATCAGATTGAAAATTCCCACCCTGCATGGAGAGGCGTGGCGGTGAAACGGCGACCTGTCATTGGGCCACATTGCAAATTTCGTCCGCTAATGAGAACGCCTGAAGAAAAATTATTTCAGATAGGAGTTGAGCTGAGAGATGGATGAGAGTCGAGAAGGAAAATTGTGGAGAGACTGCGGAAGCGAGAGGACATGGGCGCTCTTCCACTCAGCGCGAACATCCATCCTCTGGCGCCGTGATAGCACAGTTTCGGCCACGTAACCGACGACGGGCAGACAACGTGAAGATCGTACCTGGGACCCGCAGCAAAACCGCGATTGCTGGTAAGGGCAGCCAACCCGTGCGGCACAGCTCCGACGCTACTCGCCGCACCGACGCAGCGCCTGCCGTCGACAGCAGTATACGACGAACGGTAACAAGAAGGGTAGCCGATTCGTTCCCTCCTCCTTCCCCTTAATAACTGAGTCGTCTCCACGCCCAGCCAAATCAGCCCTGAGATTTGTAATTTTTTATTGTGTAAACAGCACGAAAATAAATACATTTCTTTCGTGTTTTGATCACATAAGCATGTAAGGTGGCTATAATTTCGCACCTTACAAGGACTCATCCACACACATTGCCGTGATCTACAAACACAATTAGGTATCATCTGATAGGTTGTACATCGTCTATACACTACTGGCCATTAAAATTGTTACACCACGAAGATGACGTGCTACAGTCGCGAAATTTAACCGACAGGAAGAAGATGCTGTGATATGAAAATGATTAGCTTTTCAGAGCATTCACACAAGGTTGGCGCCGGTGGCGACACCTGAAGCCTGCTGACATGGGGAAAGTTTCCAACCCATTTCTCATACACAAACAGCTGTTGACCGGTGTTGCCTGGTGATTGGTTCAAATGGCTCCGAGCACTATGGGACTTAACATCTGTGGTCATCAGTCCCCTAGAACTTAGAACTACTTAAACCTAACTATCCTAAGGACATCACACACATCCATGGCCGAGGCAGGATTCGAACCTGCGACCGTAGTGGTCACGCGGTTCCAGACTGAATCGCCTAGAACCGCACGGCCGCACCGGCCGTTGTCTGGTGAAACCGTCTTGTGATGCCTCGTGTAAGGAGGAGAAATGCGAACAATCACGTTTCCGACTTTCATAAAGGTCGGATTGTAGCCTATCGCGACTGCGGTCTATCGTATCACGACATTGCTGCTCCCGTTAGTCGAGATCCAATGACTGTTAGCAAAATATGGAATCGGTAGGTTCAGGAGGGTATTACGGAACGCCATGCTGGATCCCAACGGCCTCGTATCATTAGCAGTCGAGATGACAGGCATCCTATTCGCATGGCTGTACACTGAGTCAACAGATGGGGTCGTTTGCAAGACAACAACCATCCGCACGAACAGTTCGACGACGCTTGCAGCAGCATGGAGTATCAGCTCGGAGACCATGGCTGCGGTTACCCTTGACGCTGCATCACAGACAGGAGCGCCTGCCATGGTGTACTCAATGACGAGCCTAGGAGCACGAATGGCAAAACGTCATTTTTTCGGATGAATCCAGGTTCTGTTTACAGCAACATGATGGTCTCATCCGTGTTTGGCGACATCGCGGTGAACGCACATTGGAAGCGTGTATTCGTCATCGCCATACTGAGGTATCACCCGGCGTGATGGTATGGGGATTCATTGGTTACACGTCTCGGTCACCTCTTGTTCGCATTGACGGCACTTTGAACAGTGGACGTTACATTTCAGATGTGTTACGACTCGTGGCTCCACCCTTCATTCGATCCCTGTGAAACCTTACATTTCAGTAGGATAATGCACGACCGCATGTTGCAGGTCCTGTACGAGCCTTTCTAGATACTGAAAATGTTCGACTGCTGTCCTGGCCAGCACATTCTCCAGATCTCTTACCAATTGCAAACGTCTGGTCAATGGTGGCCGACCAGCTGGTTCGTCATAATACGCCAGTCACTACTCTTGATGAACTGTGGTATCGTGTTGAAGCTGCATGGGCAGCTGTACCTGTACACGCCACCCAAGCTCTGTTTGACTCAATGCCCAGGCGTATCAAGGCCGTTATTACGGCCAGATGTGGTTGTTGTGGGTACTGATTTCTCAGGATCTATGCACCCAAATCGCGTGAAAATGTATCACATATCAGTTCTAGTATAATATATTTGTCCAATGAATACCCATTTATCATCTGCATTTCTTCTTGGTGTAGCAATTTCAATTTCTCGAATTCACTACATTTTTGGCGCCCAACGAGCACACTACAGTACAGAACTCTCAATATTTCCCATACTACTGGGATTCTGACAGTAGATATCATCGGTCGAAAAGAGATGTAACAATAAGTTTTTAAATCACTGTAAATACTCTCTATATCTCATTCGTCTGTGGAAAATGTTGATTAATGAGAGTTAAAGGGAATCTTCCTGTTTAACATTAACAGATGTTTAGTCTATTAACTGCAGTGGTAAATTCTGATAAAGGGAACCTCTTCGGTGAGGCAAGTCATGAGGCTTTAGTTATCAACTCGAAGAGACAGATTTACGTAATTATTCTTTTTGTTACCTCTGATATTAAACATATCTTCAGCCGTGGAACGCAATGAAATCTCCGTGTCTCAGTAATCCAGCACAGTCCCAGAGGAGACAAAACCAAAATAGGGCAGTACCATGCCATAGTTCGTTTTCTGAATGGGAACAAAGCTTCAATAAAGCACACTGAGTTGGTGAAGTGTAGGGCGATAATGCCGCATCATATTCGAACAGTGGTTAGGTGACATAAGCGCTTCCAGTGCAATGATCTAGTCTCGACGACAAAGAATGAAGTGACTGACCATCTCTCTGAGAAGAGCTGTGAAATGCAAGACCAGTGCAGGAGCTCGTGCTCGCAGACTGGCGTATCAGGACAGAAGCGGTGGTTTTCAAACATTTACCAAGCTCGTGGGTTTAGCGACTGGTCACATCAGTTCAAATTCCAATCCGGACAACGGCAGCGAAAACGTCAACTTTTGTCAGGTCAGCCAGGATGACTTCCTTATCAGTCTACTCGTCGTAGACGAGTGCCGAATATGTCACTGTGACCCTGAAGCAAAGATGAAAAGCAAAATTGGTGGGAATTTGTGGCTTCACCATCGCCCAGTGAGGTGTAGGCCCACCCATCAGCGGGCAAGTTGGCGCTGCTTTTGTGGGACTGGTGTGGTGTGGCGCCGATAGATTATGATCGTAATGATCATATTGTAACAGGACTATAGTACCGAGAATATCTGGTGAGGTTTCGTTAGGCTGTCAAAAAAGCAGTGTCTCGAGACGCTGTACAAGATGGAGTTTTGGTCGTTGATAACACCCCAGTACGCTCTACACAGTAAGCACTCACGCATGCCGCCTCTTTCGGCTGTCTAGTCTCCTCTCTCCCATCACCCAGTGACTTGTTTTCAAGGATTAAGAAATCACCACGCGCCATGTATTTCCAGACTAACGGTAATTGACTTTGGAGATGGAACGTTTCCTAACACCGGAATGCAGACTTCAGTACCCAACTTCATGGCCATGTCGTCTGTAGTTGAAAATAATGTGGATATGTAGGGAAAAACTTCCACCATCACAAATTAAAGCTATATGAATAGAGCCGGCACATTACATTTTACGAACACTGTCAGCCAGTAGCAGTCAGCATGGTCAGTTTTAGGTGTTATGGAAATCTTGCTTTGTCAGTGTGTTGATGAAGTTATTACAAAGAATTGCGGACTATCACTTGCTTGTTGCGACCACAGCGTTATAATTTGTTTCTTTTTTTTGTTTCTTTTATCATTTTCGTGTGACATTTTAACTTCCCCAAAATAGTGTAGTACGGCATTCTCTTTAACGGTCTACATTATAACAGGGACCGAAAATAACGAAGGATAAGGAGTGCTGTAGCAACGGCTGTGTAGCACTGCTACATGGCACACGATAGACGGAAAGGGTATGGAAGACATGGTGCAGCAGTATACAGGGTGAGTCACCTAACGTTACCGCTGGATATATTTCGTAAACCACATCAAATACCGACGAATCGATTCCACAGACCGAACGTGAGGAGAGGGGCTACTGTAATTGCTTAATACAAACCATAAAAAATGCACGCAAGTATGTTTTTTAACACAAACAGACGTTTTTTTAAATGGAACGCCGTTAGTTTCGTTAGCACATTTGAACATATAAACAAATACGTAATCAGTGCCGTTTGTTGCATTGTAAAATGTTAATTACAGCCGGAGATATTGTAACCTAAAGTTGACGCTTGAGTACCACTCCTCCGCTGTTCGATCGTGTGTATCGGAGAGCACCGAATTACATAAGAATCCAAAGGGAACGGTGATGGACCTTTGGTACAGGAGAGACTGGAACAGCACATTACATCCACATGCTAACACCTTTTTATTGGTCTTTTTCACTGACGCACATGTACATTACCAGATGTACTGCGGCGTGTACGACATTCATTACGCCAGAGATTGCAATTGTGTGCAGCAAATGATGGCCACCACATTGAACATCTATTGGCCTGACATGTCGGGACACACTCTATTCCACTCCGTAATTGAAAACGGAAACCACGTATGTACGTGTACTTCACCCCTCATGGTAATGTACATGTGCGTCAGTGAAAAAGACCAATAAAAAGGTGTTAGCATGTGGACGTAGTGTGCTGTTCCAGTCTCTTCTGTACCTAAGGTCCATCACCGTTCCCTTTGGATCCCTACGTAATTCGGTGCTCTCCGATACACACGATCGAAAAGAAGAGGAGTGGTACTCAAGCGTCAACTTTAGGTTACAATATCTCCGGATGTAACTAACATTTTACAATGCAACAAACGGCACTGATTACGCATTTGTTTATATGTTCAGATGTGCTAACAAAACTAACGTGGTTCCATTTTAAAAAACGTAGGTTTGTGTTAAAAAACATACTTCCGTGCATTTTTGTATGGTTTGTATTAAACAATTGCACTAGCCCCTCTACTCACATTCGGTCTGTGGAATCGGTTCGTCAGTATTTGATGTGGTTTACGAAATATATCCAGCGGTAATGTTAGGTGACTCACCCTGTATACGAATACGGTAGGTATTAAGAGGACGATGGACTTTGTTTTTGAATAAATGTGTTAGGTTTGTTCGTCTCTTTGTGTATTTCTTTGCGTTATCTTTGTCTTACACTTTAGCAATTCTTTCGAAGTATAATGCAACTTCCATCGGGCTATGTTACTTTGGAGTGGTACATGCGTCTGTCCTTTCTTCCGTAAGTTATGTACACCTGGTATAAGAATATACATACCGGGTGTCTCAAAGTCTTTGCATCAAATGTTTAGCGCTGATAGGCGGGGTCACGGGAAACAACTTACTGTAGAGGCAAAATGTTCCCTGTTGCTTCCCGGAGGCGCGAGGCGTCTTCTTTTACTGGTTGTGCCCCTGAGAGGTGATGTGGTGTAGGCTGTCTACGGCCCGCACATTCCTTGTGTGTAGAGTGTAATCCACTCATCTGCCCCGTATTAAAGTGGGCAAACCCAGCTTCTAAAATACCTTGCTCCGTTAATCAACACTCATCCTTATACTTTTTCTCGTTGAAATTTACTGGGGCAAGTACTAGGCAACCAACATGGTTAGTAGACCTAACCGTTTCGGTAAGTCTCCTCTTACCAGAGCCAGCGAATACTAAAGGGCCCGTTGGAGGTTTCGAGTCGTTTCTCGGTCATGGGCGTTTGTCTTGTCCGTTGCATAAGTTATTTTCAGTTACCTTAAAGATTGTGTAGGCTTAGGGACCGATGGCCTCTGCAGTTTGGTCACATAAGACCTTACCACAAATTTACAATATTAAAGGGCCCATAGCGTGTCTGGGACGTGCTCACGAACATTTTGTCCAGGCAAAAATTGTTCACCATGATTCGATCTATCACCAGTAGACGTCTGATACAAAGACTTAGAAACAATCTGTGTGTGTGTGTGTGTGTGTGTGTGTGTGTGTGTGTCTGTGTGTGTAACTTGCATCTCTTTGACTTTGTGAACTGTTTGTTTGAGATTTCGATACGAGGCTAGACAGATAAATTTTACAAAAGTATCAGCGCTACACACTAACTAGTGTTACATCACTGTACTCACAAGTTTCAGAAGCTTGACATCGTAAACAGACTCCACATTTGTTCCTCAGAATTTTGCTACTGGCGCTATATACTCAGATGCCAACAACCAAAAAGGTCTCCCATCGAAACCACCACCACCACAACCACCACCACCACCACCACCCCTATCATCATCATCATCATTATCATCAGCGACAGAATCATTGACTCTAGATGACTTCCTCACGTCTCCATACAATAATGTAAAGTTTTCTGATATTAAATTAGAGGCATTAACATCCATTCTGCGAAGCGTAGACTGTACCCCACCACCTTTCCTTTTTCTCTGCCGGTGATCCGGTGATATAACTCTCCAAACTCCCCACGTGTAAAAAACCTGCTACCTGCAAATTTGATCGAAAAAACATGAACATTATCGGAATCTTTGCCTGTCATGGGCAAGTGCTCTACCAACTGAACTACCCAAACACGACGCACGACCCGTCCTTAGAGCCTTAATTCCGCCAGTAGCTCATCTCCCACCTTCCTAACTTCACAGAAGCTCGCCTGCAGACAGTGCAGAACTAGCAATCCTGAAAGAAAGGATATTGCGGAGACATGGCTTACCCACAGCTTGGGGATGTTGCCAGAATGAAATTTTCACTATGCAACGGAGTGTGCACTGATATGAAACTTCCAGGCAGATTAAAACAGCGTGCTGGACCGAGACTCGAAGTCAGGACCTTTACCACTCGCGGCCAAGTGCTCTACCAACAATTTTGTTTTTAAATAAACATCTATTTTTTAAATCTTATTTTGTAAGAAATTGTTCATTGCATTTGTTCGTGACGGACGTCGCAGGACACTCGTTCAAGTTCGTTGCTGGTACATTTCCTCAGTCTTTTTATGACAGAGGGCAGTTAACCATCTAACGGAACGCGCTGAGCTATCGTTGCGGGTGCACTGAGCTACACAAGCACGATATACCACCCGCCCCCTGAGCCTTAATTCCGGCTGTACCTCGTGTCCTACCTTCAAAACTTCACAGAAGCTCTCCTGCAGACCTTGCAGAACTAGTACTTATAACACTACCGTCCGCTGCTATTGCTATACCATAACCTTAAAGTTGGAGGCAGATCGTATAACAGTAACAAACAATAATTTACCTATCCACACTGTCCAAATGATAATAAAAACTGTCGCCAGCCTAATTAGGCATAATAATGAGTAACATTCTTGTTAAAGAAACTGAAAATAAGTAACTTCAATGGACAAACACAGCCTATGCTTCGTCACACGAGAGTGCAATGAACTCTGTCACCTGCATATGTTCACGTTAAGGTTGGCGCTGACAGAGCAGAACAAATTATTTGCATAAATATAACAGATAACGATACACACTATTACCTTCAGGAGTTTGTCAGAATGAATGGTCTCAATAACATTACTATTAATATTCACTGTTGAATCATAAATTGGACATAGGTTCAAACATTTTCCTATCTGACAAAAAATTTAAAATGTAGTTCACTGCAAGATTATGAACTGGGCATAGGTTAAGTCTCTCTCAGCTAAATACTTTTCTATTTAGAATGAAAGTTAAATGTATTTCACTAACAAACACTTTCTCACTGACATTTAAATAAAAGAAGTTACTGTTATCACAGATAGTGGTCTTTCTATTAACCGTTATTTAGCTTAGCACAATAGACAAACTGTAGGTCCTGTTACACTATTAATAAGCACTTTCAATACACAAGAGGAACCCAATACTGTAGAGAACTTGACAGGAATAGCAGGAGCAATTGAAACTTTCTATAATTAAGTAACTTTGTGCATTTGGACTACTTTCAATGCGGGGGGGGGGGGGGGGGGCTTAATCTTGACCACTGCAGTAGAGAAAAATAAACGCACTTTCATACATTAGTGAAACAAGCACTTAGCAAGCATGAACATGTAAGTCTCAACAGTTGCAGTTCTGAACTTTTACTGCAGTGAAACACAAAATTGAGATATTTGTAAGATCCTTTCAACAAACAATATTAATTTTAGCACAGTCTATTGCCACATTAACTTTAATATGCTTTCAATAAAGGACACTCGGTAAGAACTTTCGCACGGGAGGGACTTAAAGTGGATATGTGACTGAGGATGAATCACGGTAGGTACAAGAGTTCAGTTATAATTTACCTTATATTTGAGTACACTATAACATCCAATGAGCTGATCCTTCACTGTACATTACTATGGTTCTTCTGTTCCATTACAGTGATTACGCAGTGTGGTGGCGAGTGCATGTCGGTAGGTGGATTTGCAGGTAGAATTGCTGGACTTTGTCATTTCTTGGTGGCGATCAGCTAGTTATTGCATCCATCCGAGGCTATGGCACATTGGAATACGCACAAAAAGCCCCTCTCGGCCCCAGCACAATTCACAACCTGTCCGTGATCCGTTGGTGGTTCAGTAGCTCATCTCCGACTGACTCTTGGTTCCACCTTTCTATCTGCGCCAACCACAATTTGCACGCGCTACTAAGTTCCGTTCCGGAGGGGAACCACTCCACCTTTTACATACAAAATAACTAAAAGCCCTTAGTGAGGATCAATCTTTACATAACAGCAAGTAGTTACTTTAAACAAAACATATCGTTTGCACATATTGGTGTTTCTATAAAAATTGTTTACATTACGTTTCGTTCCTTCCAAATGAGGCAAAGTATTTAACTAATAAAGACAATACATTACATATGATTAAACCAGGTCATCAAAGTTTTTACAAAGAAAAAACTACACATTTTTATACAGTATCGAATTAATCGTAGAGTAATTACAGAAACTCAACGATATGACATTAAATAAAACAAAAGGCAAAATAAATCAGTACAGCATTAGAGCTATGGTGTTACACACTCCTGGAAGAAAGGAAGGTAGGAGACGAGGTAATGGCGGAATTAAGGCTGTGGGGACAGGTCGTGCGTCGTGCTTCGAGAGCTCCGTTGGTAGAGCACTTGCCCGCGAAAGACAAACGTCCCGAGTTCGAGTCTCTGTCCGGTACACAGTTTTAATCTGCCAGGAAGTATCATAACAGCGAACATTCCGCTACAGGGTGAAAACTTCATTCTAGGAGAGAGATTGCCGTTTAATGTCATGTCGGAGATGAGGTGATGAGAGACGAATTACAAGCTATGAGTGGGGAAGGAGTGGAAAAGGAATCGGCCGTCATTAGAATTACGGGGTACAGAGAAATCAGGTAAAAGCTTCGACGGCTGGAGGAAGACTGGCACCGCCGCTCTTCTGAATGCATATACAGTGCCCTACCACTGCGCCATCCAGCTCGGTAAGTAAGCAGTGCGCACAAGCAGAAGCGCATCTCTTGTCGTGCGCCAGATGTTAGTGAGCAACTGTTGGCGCTCATGCTCGTATGCGGGAGGCTGTGTGAATTCGTGTTATCGTTTTTCCTTATTGCTAGTTCCTTTTGTACACTGACCAGTTTGTAAGCAAAAATCTTTTGGTTGTATGAGAGCAACGCTGACAAAAAGCGCATTCCTGACCGACAGGAGTCCAATGATATCGAACACAGGCCTTCATACGAAGAAGAAATTTCTGAGAATGTACGTTTGGTGCACAGCACTATACGAGGTGTGGCTAGAAAAAAACCGGACTAGTACTGGTGAAACAATAAAACGAATGCAATAAGGCTGAAAGTCGCGTGGCCTGTCACGTGACTCTCGCTCCGCCTACTGCTCGAGTTTCATCTGCCTCCTGCACTCAGTCTGCCCGTGGCGTCTGTTTTAAGTAGTTGACGTTTTGTCTGTGCGTCGGAAAATGTTGAGTGTACAGAAAGAACAGCGTGTTAACATCAAATTTTGTTTCAAACTAGGAAAATCTGCAAGTGAAACGTTTGTAATGTTACAACAAGTGTACGGCGATGATTGTTTATCGCGAACACAAGTGTTTGAGTGGTTTAAACGATTTAAAGATGGCCGCGAAGACACCAGTGATGACACTCGCACTGGCAGACCATTGTCAGCAAAAACTGATGCAAACATTGAAAAAATTGGTAAACTTGTTCGACAAGATCGCCGTTTAACAATAAAGAGCAGTGTCTGAGTTAACAGGAGTTGACAAGGAAAGTGTTAGGCAGATTCTTCATGAAAGTTTCAACATGAACAAAGTGTGTTCAAAAATGGTTCCAAAGTGTCTCACAATTGAACAAAAGGAACACCGAAGAATGATTTGTTCTGACATCCTGGAAAACATTGAAAGTGATCCCACCTTCTTACAAAATGTTATTACTTGCGATGAATCGTGGTTTTTTACTTACGATCCCGAAACTAAACGCCAATCGATGCATTGGAAAACTCCTGGTTCTCCACGACAAAAAAAAAGCACGAATGTCAAAATCGAAATTCAAGGCAATGATGATTGTTTTTTTTTTTTTTTTTTTTTTTTTTTTTTTGACATCAAAGGGATTGTGCACATGGAATGGGTACCAGAGGGACAAACAGTGAATCAGCATTACTACATTAGCGTCCTGGCTACCCTACGTGAGCGAGTACGGAGAAAACGGAACGATTTGTGGAGAAAAAAGTCATGGATCCTTCACCAAGACAATGCCCCAGCTCACAGTGCGTTGTCAGTGAAGACGTTTTTGGCAAAACACAACATTCCCATCTTAGATCATCCACCCTACTCACCTGATTTGGCCCCCTGTGACTTTTTTCTTTTCCCTAAAGTCAAGTCAGCTTTGAAAGGAACTAGATTTGAGACTGTTGAAGCAGTAAAAGAAAAAGCGACGGAAGTAATGGATGGACTTACCGAAAATGATCTACAGCATTGCTATGAACAGTGGAAAATTCGTATGGAGCGGTGTAGAGACGGAGGAGGAGAGTACATTGAAGGAGATAACATGAAATTGTAAATAGTTGTAAATAAATGTTTTTTCCAGCATCAGTCCGGTTTTTTTTAGCCGCACCTCGTATTGTAGTGAAATATGGACCGTGGGGAAACCAGAAGAGAGGAGAATCAGGCCATGTGAGACGATGTGCTACAGAAAAACGTTGAAAATTAGGTGGACCGACAAGGTAAGCAAAGTATCGACGATGGAAGGAATATTTGGAAGCAGTGACAAGAAGCAGTGACAGGGTTGTAAGAGATGGTGTAGAGGGGAGGCGTCCATCCGGCAGTACTACCCTGAGATGAAGAGGTTGACACAGGAGACCAATTCGTGGCTCAAGAAACATTTAGGTTGTGCTGTTTCTGGCTGTTAAGCTCACAGTAGTAAGACTGAGAGGTTCCATGCCCCCTTTTGCATGTCGCCACTCATTTTCATTAATTTTATCAATGTTCTATGTCATTGCACGGTAGTAACAGACCGAATAAGGTTATTATAATGAGAGTATTTGTACTGAGAGCTAAAAAAATACTTTTCACTTGATTGCTAAACATGTTGGTTTAGTTCCCTGGGTGGCCTGTGCGAGGCGAGCATCGGAGGACGCGGCACACGGCATTTCCGGTTGGGGGCTGCACTTCACTGAATTCTGAGGGGTTCGTACAATAGGCTTAAGCGCCTGGCGGAACGACTGACGTCGGTCGAGTTTCGCCTATTGTATGCAGGGCGAAACGACCTGCGAGACGTCTGAGTGTCGCCGCAGTTTATGTGTTTACCGTCCCGGCGCGTCCGGAACGAAGATTCCTGACACTGGCTGACTGCATTGTCCTCTTGATTCTGAGAATACTTGTGGACCGTGCCCTGCTGGGTGCACGTGCCCTTAGCGCTAGGATTTCACCCGGAACAAGTCCCGCCCATTCACCCCCCTCCATACTGTAAGGCCTTCCCCTAAACAGCGGCCAGTTCCGCAAACTGGAAGCTACATCAAAGTTGTTATCGTCACAGTCCAACACATGTTACACAGTGATGAAATTCAGTAATGATAAGAAATTTAAGTTTTTCTGGATAGTAATATAATATGAATGTGCATTATTAAAGAAATAAAAATATTTGTAGGGAATAGAAAGCATTGCCAGCAATAGAAAACAAAAAATGACGTGATGTTATTCAAGGGCAATAATTTTCATTAACTGATTCACTTATTATAATACGTTTATTTGAGGGAAACAGCAGAGCAAACATGCAATGCGAAAACAATGGTCTTGAATCTGTCATGTCGGCAGTAAAGCCACGGATGCAGTATAATGACTCTGTTGTCTAAAATCAACGTTATATAGAAATAAGTCAAAGTCGTTTTGTTTATGTAGGCCCTCATAGTAGCTCACGAAAATGAAAGAATATAAGAATGTCATAAAGTAGAAATGCCTAATGAAAGCAGTAAGATATTTGCTTATATGACATATTTCGTTAGTATTTGCACGGGTAATGGGTGAATTTTAACTTGTAAATTCTTCCAATGCCATACTTGCGCATTATAAACGAGGTTATAAAGAATTGTGGCGGTTCTGTGTGATTAGTGTCCTATATGCTCTTGCAAACGTCTCAGGAAAATAATCTGTCGTTATTCTTTGTCCTGTCTGTTTTTAACCAAAAGACTTATTAATTTCGTAAATGTCATTCAAACCACATTTTAAAAATAATAATGATGATATGTGTGTTTGTCACAGAGCAGTTATGGAGGAAATAAATGCTGCAGTGTTTCACGGCTGTAAAACGTCCTTCATGCTGTGCTAGCTCTTCTTCCACCCCTAAAACTTTTCAGCAAAACTATTCAGTGAATAACAGGCAAAAACAGCTTGGATCGATCTTGCAAGAACAAAGTACTTTTGATGCCTTCTGGAAGAATAGTGAACATTGGTGCTTGTTTCACACATACTGTCTGAGTTCTGAAACTTAAGTGTCAAGTATACTGTGGTTCCTCTTTCTCCAAGCAAATTATTCGTTAAGGGTACGATTTTCCTGTTTTAGCTTTGGGTGCTTTTTCTCACATAGAAGTATGTTTCTTCATGGGCTATTCATCTGGATACTGAGTTCCCGTATTTAAAGAATTCAATGCTAAATTGTTTTCTCTTGTGTTTGCTGTGGAAGTACCTGGCACAGCTGAGGCCAACTGTGCACGTTTTTTGTAACGCGTCTTTTAACAATCTGGCAAAATTTAAGACCTAGCAAGATATTAATTTAACATCCACTCCGAGTGCAGCCGAACGCGGTAAACCACGTGGGTCAACTGAATCGCTGCCCAGGCGCCGAACAAAGACCGGGAAAACCGGGGGTGAGTGGGCGGGACTTGTTCCGGGTGAAATCCTACCGCTAACGATTCCTGCTGGGTGCGACTGTCTGGCGCTGGATGGCCGGTGGTGTAGGCGGGTTGTTTTTGTAGCCGGTCATGGCAAGTTCAGTGTCCTCATCTGAATAGTAGAGGCATGATTGGTCAACTTAAACTGAAGCTAGTTGACGTCATAAAACCCTGCTCGACATTGGAGGGAACAGTCGCTATTGGCGCGAATGGTGTTCCGAGACAGTGTGAGGGAATTTTGGAATCAGCACTGAATGCTGATTCGCGGTTTTCGGGGAGAGTAGGGAGTTGAGCAATGCTGGATTCGATGCTTGCATCGCATCACAGACGGGAATTCGGGATCTGATCTTCCTCGGAGTCGGACGGTCTTGCAACTTGGTCGCTCGTTTTCAGAGGAACTTAGAATTCTCGGACAGCCTTCGCGGCCAGGGGTTGCCACAGAGTTGCTGCACAGCAGAAGTCGGCGCCTACATTATCAGAACGCTGCCTACCGACGACGTGCTGCAGATATCAGTACTGGTACAGTATTTTGTGGCTCCGGCATTGTACGACCCTATCAGTTTTATACTGAATCCCTCAGCAGCACGCGCGCTCGCTTTGCAACAAGTCCACCTTGCTTGTTCCTCCATGTGATCCCGTTTGAGCTCTCACTAATAATTGCGATACTGTAACATAGTCGGGAGATTAATATTTGATTCATTTGGACCTCCAGTCATTATCGTGAAGCTATTGCACCACAGAGAGTAGGAGCCCTTGTTCTCGAGCCAGCTCTTATTCGCATAATATTTCTGTATCCCCTATCCTTTAACCTACTATGTGTGTCGACAATCATATGTATTTATGTTTTGATATATGATAAATCTCATTGTAATACTTAATCCGCATATCATTTCTTAGATAAAGGCAGATCCCATTTCCTGTTGTTTATTATGATAAAGTCCTCTTTTTTCTGAGTAGATCACGATCTTTATTAGATTATTGTGAGTGTGCACTCCTTATTTCACCAACTAGCAGGGTCCATCATCATTACCTTTCGTTACCGTTTCGCACATAATTAGTTAGATGTTAGATAAGGAGGGTCTCGAGTACATGTCTAGTTCTCATGCAAAATTCGTCTGAATTAAAGAGGTACAAACTCTTCTCCACCCCGGCACCTTGCAAGACTAAAGTGGCCGAAACATTGCATCACGCTTTCCTTCGCAATACCGGTTTGTAAGGGATTTGGCTTTCGAATGCTGCAGGAAAAACGTTTCGAATGCTGCAAATGCTTCATCATTTAAAGACTCAGTACAAGAAGTGCTGCATTTACGTGGCCTGAAATAGGCAGTAAACTCGAAATGATTTTTTCCGACACCTATGAATATGACAGTTTGCTCCGGGAATTCGGTGTCATTAAGAATCGGTGCGACACGCGTACGTAGCGAGTCGCTACTATGCATCCAGATATAACTAAAAATTATTCCAGCATGAGCAGTTATCCGTCTCTGTTGGCTCACATCAACAGATAGGTCAAACAAAGAAGAAACAGCACTTTGTCACAATCCAAGAAATTGGCGTTTGTCATCACATTAGAGTAGAAATGAACAGTAACTGCGTGACAAATTGTATAACAAGTTAGTGGAGACGTGGAGCTCTTCTGACAGTATTGACTTGTTTGACAGTATTGAACTATAACTACCAAGCAAGATTTAAATAGTAATGGTACCAAAGTCTGACCTACATCCCACACTACATTCCAGCTTTGCTGAACGGAAGGTGCGGTAAGTGAATGAAATGTTGCTCTTTGAATAATTAATACAATATGCCAAAATCGTTTAATTAAAGCTAAAATAAATTAAGAATAAATCCTCTCTTTGTAAATAAATACATAAAATAAGAGGAAAAGGTCACGATTTAATGTAGAAAATGTATTTTTGTGCTGTTCCGATAAAGAATATTCCGGAACAATGCTTATATACTGAAACTTTACGCTCTGTAAAGCAAGTTGAAGGTAGTCGCCGTAATTGGTTTTTGGATTATATAAAAGCAAGAACTGTGAGCTCTCTCTCTCTCTCTCATTTGTTTTCTATGACTGTTTCACAAAATGTAAGTGCAGCTCTCGTATCTGTAACGTTTGGTTAAATAATTATGCAGTTTAATTACAATCCCCGTGTTTGAATTAAGAATCGCCTTTCCTTTTCCATTAATACCACATAATCAATTACTTATGTTGCGTTTTAGAGCTTTTTCAGGCTGCAGCGAAGGAGAGTTGTTGACGAATTGTTTGGTGGACCAGCCGAACGCTACTGGTGTTCAACTACCTTTTACCTTATCAGACTTTTAATGAAGCGTCCCTGAATCTCTTTTACCGATCTTTTCGATCAGTAGCTGGGCAATATAATTACGCAAAATGCGTAATTTTGAGATCGGTCACTGGCCTTTAAACAAAGCCCTCGGTCTCATACTCGTCGGTCTGATGGGAATCTGATGCTGGTTGACGGAATATAATTTCATTAGGTGTGTCAACAAGTAAAAATTTGCTATGCACCTTTCTGTCATATCAGGAGCTTTGCCACCAGCAAAAGTGATAAATGTAATACTATTATATTAATATCAATAATATTATATTGACGCCCTACGTGAGGCTCTAACAAAAAGTTGTACGATGTTAATTAATGCTTGTTTGTTCTGTTTTTCATTACTCCACTGTACTGTTGGAGACAAGAAAAAACTGATGACGACTACACGAAACATAAATGAAGTTAACTGATGTGACAGAATTTAAGCACACTGCAAGCAGCAACACGAAGAAAGGCATGTTTATCAACACGTTATCGGTTGCCCTTGCTTTTGTTGTCCGCAACGTGTAGCTCATTTAATTCATGGTCAGTTTTGGATTTTCTGCATTTTGCGTGGCTTGCAACTTGCTGTAGGCGTTGTTGCTAAGCGCTATGCTAAGATGGCTACTTTTGCGCTGCGCGCGTGTCAAACAAAATGCGACTGTATCGAACTCCCTGATGCCACTCGCAGAAGTAATGGGTGCAATATTTTGAATCAACAGATAAACATGCTCCGATATAACGATGACAGTGACATCCGCCAAGAATTATTTAATGAGGTAGACAATAATAATGAAGGTCCCTCGTAGTACATAAAAGCCGCTATTCAAGCAGTTGGGGGAGGTATTCCCACGATATTGATTTTAGATACCGATGCGAGCACAAACGTCATAGAAGCTAATTTCTTCAAGAAAATAGTGCAGACTGTAAGGATTTCGACTTTGCCAGTTCAAAACTGCGTGTCGTCTGGTGATATTTGTGCCGGAGGCCAGACTGTTACGTTGCAGGCACCGATAGGTATAGAATTCGAGAACAAGGCGGATCAATGCACGTTTCTCGTCGTAAAAGATTTAGCCTTGTCCTTTCTCGTAGGAATGGAACTCATGCGGGTGTAACCTCCCCACCGAAAATTATGTATGACAAAGTTAAATAAAAATGGAGCCACGAAGCAATATCGTCCCCACAGAAATATTTAAATAAAAAAAATAATAAATGGGAGTCAAGTCCAACCTCCCGCAATGAAATCTACTGACAATGACAATGAAACAAAAATTAGCAAACTGACCCAAGTACAAGTTCCTCACAAAAAATGAAAGTCAATTCAGTGATAATAAAATCTCAGTGACAATGAAAACACAAACAGATCGAAATGTCGATCTTAGGCCCTGTACAAAAAATCATAATTAATTTCTTACCTCATTCGAAACTGCATGTCAAAGTTCTGCTCTTATTGTTGGCCACGGCTTGGAGGAAATTCATTGCAAGTATTATTTTTTTTTTTTTAATTTAACTGAAACTTTTCTTTAAAGGAAATGGAAGGATATCGTTCGTTCAATTAAATAGTTCTTTTGTTAAAAATTGCTTTGAAATCAAAATTATTATTGGGCACTTGTTGAGAATTAATTACAATAAATAAACTTTACATTATCTGATGGTTACCTTAATTAACAATATACCTCATTCAGCATCTTGACCAGAGACCCATGTCGACGCCTGCGACTGCGTACCGCTCGCGACCGTGACAGGACTAGACCACTACTGCCGACAGACTACATCACACAACTGCACTGGGCTGCTACTACTGACAGACTGCACTGCTCACAGACTGCCCACAGACAACTGCTCGCAACACTCGTGCGGTCAAGCGCAGACTAGCCACGATAAATGGCTCTCTGGTTAGAGACTCTGCAATGCCTCGCCATCGCCGCCACACAACATACGTGTTTCATAACCCTCCATTGGGGGGGCAAAAATTTGGCAGCGATGGTGAGTCATTTGGACTTGCCAAGCGCGGCAAAATTTTTTCTTTAATTAATCAACTTGTACAATTTACAGAATATTTAGATACATAAATTAAATGTTGTGCACATGCACCGAGTACAAAACATTTCAGACAAAGACATGATATGAGTGCAAAACATATTCGCAGATCAGAAAAATGTATATACAAATTATTTGATGGATAATAACGTGCGCACGCACTAAAAAATTCTTTAGTATTTTCAGAACAAATAAATAGAATGGCAAAAAATCATGTTGACAAGTGACGTGAGTGCACGTGCACTGCAGTTCAGAACATATCAGCAAATGACGAAATGTATATACAATGAGTAACAAATGGCATAAGTGCATATGCACTGAAGTATTGAACATACAGAATGAGTACAAATCATATTGAAAAATGAGAAAAGTGCACAGGCACTGAAGTTCAGTAGAAAACATATTAACACATAACATAAGTGCCCATGCACTGTAGTTCAGAACATATCATCAAAATAAAAATGTATATACAATATAAAAGACAAGAGTGCACATATACTGTACTTCAGAACAACTCGAAAAAATGTCTTTAGCATTTTCACAACAAATAAACATAATGGAAAAAAAATCATGTCGACAAGTGACATAAGTGTACTCGCACTGGAGTTCAGTAAATCGAAAAAAATGTATAGCCCATGAACATAAATGATGTTAGCAAAAAAAATGATTTTCACTATTAGGATAGGAAAGGAAAGGATTGCATCATGGTTGTAGCACTTTAGATTGCACACAGCTGTTCTGAAAATCCATATCTTTCCACAGAAGTACAACACCAAGTGACACAATTTGACGTTCTTTTCCCATCAGAATTTATCAGCGTAGCCAAGACACTGAACTGTCGTAGTAATGTTCCATGTTTTCATTTTGGCAGTACATTAGGTACACCAAACAGTGGAACCATAATAACGTCTCCATCGCTCACGGTGGTGGACAGCATGTCGTGTCTACACCTCGCTCTTACAAGGCACACCAACGTAGAATTAGTGCAAAACCAAATATAGTGCTCCATGATCACTAGGATAGACAGGACAAAATGGATATTCCAGTAATCCAGGGTAGTTAGGTCAGTAGTGGAAGGACATTAAGTCACATACCAGTCTTCATTAGCCATTGCATTAGTAGTTTGCGGCATTCATAGCCCAGTTATTGAACATTTCTGTACCATGTATGTAGTATTACAGAAAAATGTTCATTAATTGTTTTACATAGAATCAGTAGCCTTCTTTTCCTAGTTACAAAGCATTATTAAATAATCGCATTCTTTTCCAGTTACAAAGTATAGCATAGTTAATTAATCATTTGTCATTCCAATATAGTATTAATCATTAGCCTTCTCCTAATTACAAAGCATTATTAAACAATCGCATTCTTTTCCAGTTACAAAGTATAGTATAGTTAATTAATTATTTGTCATTCCAATAGTAATCTCGTTCTTTTCCAGTTACAAAGCATAATTAATCATTTGTCATTTCAATATAGTAATAATCATTAGCTTTTTCCTAATTACAAACCATTATTAAACAATCACATTCTTTTCCAGTTTCAAAGCATAATTAAGAATCATTAGCCTTCTTTTAATTACAAAGTATTATTAAACAATCGCATTCTTTTCCAATTACAAAGCATAGCATAATTAATTAATCATTTTCCAAGATTAAACAATCACATTCTTTTCCAGTTACAAAGTATAGCATACTTATTTAATCATTTGTCATTCCAATACAGTAATAATCATTAGCCTTCTCCTAATTACAAAGCATTATGAAACAATCGCATTCTTTTCCAGTTACAAAGTATGGCAGAGTTAATTAATCATTTGTCATTCCAATATAGTAATAATCATTAGTCTTCTCCTAATTACGGGACTGATGACCATAGCAGTCTGGTCCCTTTAATCCCCCAAACCAACCAACCTTTTCCTAATTACAAAGCATTATTAAACAATCACATTCTTTTCCAGTTACAAAACATAATTAATCATTTGTCATTTCAATATAGTAAGAATCATTAGCCTTCTCCTAATGACAAAGCATTATTAAACAATCGCATTCTTTTCCAGTTACAAAGTATGGCATAGTCAATTAATCATTTGTCATTCCAATAGTAATCTCATTCTTTTCCAGTTACAAAGCATAATTAATCATTTGTCAATATAGTAAGAATCATTAGCCTTCTCCTAATTACAAAGCATCATTAAACAATCGCATTCTTTTCCAATTACAAAGCATAGCATAATTAATTAATCATTTTCCAAGTGACATATTATTCATTGCTGATCAGCATTACTCAGAACTCTCTTAAACTGGTATCATTATTTGGGTCTGTTAATAAATTTTTTGTTGGCAATGCATTGCGTCAGGTAATTATAGGGGAAAGCAAGAGAGAAGAATTTGCTTCTGGGTTGTTGGTATAAATGAAAACGTGTAACATCATCCATTATAAGTCAGCTGTGGCAAGATTATGAAACAAGTAGAGTATATGTAACCACATTCATAGATTTAATGAACAAATGCTTATAGCACATTAATCTCATAAATAATTTCTCCTGCAAAATATATAAAAATGGATTATTAAGCTGAAAAGAGAAATGCATTTTATGCTGAAAAGTAGTGAACCTCGAATTAAAAGGTAGTGAAATGTGTATAAAAAATGTGTTCCATAGCTGTCCTTTCCAAAACCTTCAGTCATTATACTGTGCAATATAACACCTGCTGTCAAAACGAACTGCAACAAATACTTAAATAACTACATAGCCTAAATATAACTTCAACATTATCCTCATCTGCAAAGAAAACTTCATTATCCATATCATCAAAAACTCCATTATCATCATCACCTGTAAAGAAAAACTTCATTATTCATAGTAGCATATTCTTCATCATTATTCATCAGCATTCATTATCATCTGCAAAAAATCACTTCATTACTCATTACACAACTATTCCTTATCTCTAGCATATTTCATCACTAAAACTAAGATGTGTAGTTCTGTCTGACAGCCTGCATCAATCACCTTGTATTCTGAAAGAAAAATTAGTTAAGACTGCTATTCTACGATGAGTATAGTATATGCTTGTTAATGATTGTTAATCCTGATCCATTTACTCTTCCTCATAAAGTTATTGCATCTTCTTTCGTTTATTCCGTAGGTGAAATTCCCATTTCTGTTGAATTTATTTCTTACACGCATCATTTCTTTCTGAAATTGATGAACAGAGATTAATGTCTTACATCTAAATCATACACTCATTAAATAATGACTGGTTTATGGTAACATAATTAAGTATACAGCATAACATGATAGAAAACGTAATATGTCAAAAGCATAGACAGTGTTCAAAGGCAAAATGTACAGAGAATATCACAATGCAGCGGCAAAAAATGTAATCTTGAGATGTCATAGGGCAACAAAAATGTCAAAGTCAACTGGTGTGTTTTATATCTTAACTATTTCACAGTGCATACAAACAAAACTGGAATACAATCATACGCACAACAAAAAAAAAAAAAAAATGGAAAATGTGCACGATCTGATGTGTAACGACAAGAAGAGCGACCTGCTAACCTTACCTTGCCGGGCACTTGCCAAGAAAAAATACGATAATCATCAGTAATTAGTCATGTGAATATAATTGCATAAGTGGTCATAAAAAATTAGTAAATGGCATCATAGTGTGTTGAATCATAAAGTGTCTTCATTCAATAAAGGGTTTAATATTTGACCAATGGTGGTTGCCTTTCGATTTTCTGGTTCTCAAAGTTTCGACGTGTACCACATTGGGATGAGGAATGCCGCGAATCCGATATAGTCCTGCGTATAGAAGTTCAAATTTACTGCACTTACCTTTTATTCTGCTGGATAAATAGTGTGTACGTACTAATATTTTCTGTCCAATGTGAAAGTCGCGGCGTGTACAAACCTGTTTTTGCTGTCTTCTCCGGCGCTCTGCGGCACGTTTGATGTTGTTCAGCGCAATGTCAATTATTTCGTGGTGTCTTAGTCGACGACAGGTAGGGAAGTTCACTAATTCTTTAATTTTGTTTGGTGGTTCAACGTTTTTCAGTATAACAGACGGAGATAGCATAGTGGATTCATTTGGAATGGAATTAATTACATCTTGGAATGAGAGTATGTGTGTATCCCAATCAATATGTCTTTTGTGGCAGTATATTCTACACAGTTTACCAATTTCTTTCATTAATCTTTCACAGGGGTTCGAAGAAGCATGGTACTTGGATATACACTCCTGGAAATTGAAATAAGAACACCGTGAATTCATTGTCCCAGGAAGGGGAAACTTTATTGACACATTCCTGGGGTCAGATACATCACATGATCACACTGACAGAACCACAGGCACATAGACACAGGCAACAGAGCATGCACAATGTCGGCACTAGTACAGTGTATATCCACCTTTCGCAGCAATGCAGGCTGCTATTCTCCCATGGAGACGATCGTAGAGATGCTGGATGTAGTCCTGTGGAACGGCTTGCCATGCCATTTCCACCTGGCGCCTCAGTTGGACCAGCGTTCGTGCTGGACGTGCAGACCGCGTGAGACGACGCTTCATCCAGTCCCAAACATGCTCAATGGGGGACAGATCCGGAGATCTTGCTGGCCAGGGTAGTTGACTTACACCTTCTAGAGCACGTTGGGTGGCACGGGATACATGCGGACGTGCATTGTCCTGTTGGAACAGCAAGTTCCCTTGCCGGTCTAGGAATGGTAGAACGATGGGTTCGATGACGGTTTGGATGTACCGTGCACTATTCAGTGTCCCCTCGACGATCACCAGTGGTGTACGGCCAGTGTAGGAGATCGCTCCCCACACCATGATGCCGGGTGTTGGCCCTGTGTGCCTCGGTCGTATGCAGTCCTGATTGTGGCGCTCACCTGCACGGCGCCAAACACGCATACGACCATCATTGGCACCAAGGCAGAAGCGACCCTCATCGCTGAAGATGACACGTCTCCATTCGTCCCTCCATTCACGCCTGTCGCAACACAACTGGAGGCGGGCTGCACGATGTTGGGGCGTGAGCGGAAGACGGCCTAACGGTGTGCGGGACCGTAGCCCAGCGTCATGGAGACGGTTGCGAATGGTCCTCGCCGATACCCCAGGAGCAACAGTGTCCCTAATTTGCTGGGAAGTGGCGGTGCGGTCCCCTACGGCACTGCGTAGGATCCTACGGTCTTGGCGTGCATCCGTGCGTCGCTGCGGTCCGGTCCCAGGTCGACGGGCACGTGCACCTTCCGCCGACCACTGGCGACAACATCGATGTACTGTGGAGACCTCACGCCCCACGTGTTGAGCAATTCGGCGGTACGTCCACCCGGCCTCCCGCATGCCCACTATACGCCCTCGCTCAAAGTCCGTCAACTGCACATACGGTTCACGTCCACGCTGTCGCGGCATGCTACCAGTGTTAAAGACTGCGATGGAGCTCCGTATGCCACGGCAAACTGGCTGACACTGACGGCGGCGGTGCACAAATGCTGCGCAGCTAGCGCCATTCGACGGCCAACACCGCGGTTCCTGGTGTGTCCGCTGTGCCGTGCGTGTGATCATTGCTTGTACAGCCCTCTCGCAGTGTCCGGAGCAAGTATGGTGGGTCTGACACACCGGTGTCAATGTGTTCTTTTTTCCATTTCCAGGAGTGTATAAATCGGAGAAATGTTTCTAGCTCGTAACATACGTGTCCATGTAGCAGAACGAAATTGTGATCCATTATCGGAAATTACTTTCAACACATGCCCTACATGAAATAGAAAATGTTTTACAAATGCTTTCGAAACAGTTTTAGCTGTAGCTTTGCGTAACGGAGTGAAAGTAACAAATTTTGAAGTGAGCTCAACAGCGACAAAGATGTAGCAAAAACCTCTGTTAGTTCTCGGAATTGGACCAAAAATGTCTACTGCGGCCATGTGTCTTAATTTAATAGGTACAATGGGATATAAAGGAGGAATATGTGAAGTGGTGTCTGACTTAGCTTTCTGGCAAATTTTACATGACGCTAAAACTCGTCGTAAACGTTTCTCCATGTTGGTAAAATAACAGTTCTGTCTCAGTATAAGAAAACATTTTCTGGCTCCGTAATGTGCGTAACTTAAATGAGTGTACCAGATTAATTTGTTAACCAGTTCGTCAGGAATGCATAATAACCAGTTGTTGCTGTCAGGATGAGAGCGGCGAAACAGAATGTCATTGCGTACAGTGTAATGGTTTCTAATCGTAACATTATTCCTATCTTGCCAAAGGTGTTTAATTTCTTTCCACACGTTGTCTTTATTTTGTTCTAGTGCTATGTCCTGTAATGACGACGAAATAAAATTTTCAAATGCTACTTGTTGAATGTACATGACACTGAAATTTGCTTTGCAGAAGTTGGTTGCTACGTCTTGCTGATTGTTGCTCAGAGAACGCGATAGTGCGTCTGCTATAACATTTTGTGTGCCGGGAATGTGAACTATTGTAAAATTAAATTCCTGTTAATAAAGTTTCCATCTGCTTAATCTGTCGTGAGTGAATTTAGCCGAAAGTAAAAATTGTGTCGCTCTGTGGTCTGTGTAAACGGTGGTGTGTCTGCCATAAAGAAAGTGCCCAAATCTCGTAAAAGCCCATACAACACATTATGTTTCCAATTCTGTAACGGAGTAATTTCGTTCAGCAGGTGACAAAATGCGGCTTGCAAATGCGATGTTTTTAATTACTGTAGATCCATCTTCTTCTATTTCCTGGAAAATGTGTACGCCTAAAGCGGTATTGGAACTGTCGGTAGCAATGGAAAAATTTCTAGTAAGATCTGGGTGCGATAAAAGTGGAGCATTCAACAAAGCATGTTTCAGGTTCATGAATTCAGAATGTGCTTGCTTATCCCATGACCAAATAGTGTTTTTACCTGTTAATTGGCATAATCTGGGTGTGTCTAAAGCAGAGTGATGAATAAATTTACGAAAAAAGTTAATTAAGCCCAAAAAACTGCGTAATTGCTTCTTCGTCGTAGGAATGGTAATGTCACGTAGAGCTTGAAGTTTTTCCGGATCTGGCGCAATGCCTTCAGCTGAAATTACGTGTCCAAGAAATTTTATAGAAGTTTTGCCAAAGTGCGATTTACTAAGATTAACTGTAAGTCCTTGTGCACGAAAAGTTTGTAACAGTTGTTCAAGAATCAGATTGTGTTCAGACCAGTTAGTTTTTGCAATGAGAATGTCGTCTACGTACGTCGTGATTCTGTCTTTAATGCAAACGTGTGTCGGATGGCGTCAAAATTAATAACATTTTCGTGAACTAGATTCTGCGTGTCTAAATTATTGCTTACATTACTGGAATATGCAACCTGTACTGTGTCTGGTCAAATTCTGTCGTACGTGCTGTTATTTACGGGAGGATGCTGTGGCATTTCGACTATTTGAACTGCTCTGTCTTACTGACGTGTTACGCTATAGATGACACCTATTGCCTGGTTCATTCATGATTATTTGTTGTTGCTAATGTTCTTGCTGCTGATAAGATAGACTGTTATTAAATGTACGCTGAAAATTATGCTCGTTATTTTTACGTCTGTCGTAATAGTCATTTCTATACGGTGCATTGCGATAGGAATTGAAATACTGAGTTTTCTGTACGTAGTTATTTCCTTGCTGCCGTGCGTTACTATTTGTTGGATCTGGGACTATACGTGCACGCGGCGAAACATTAAAGTTTGGTTGACCTTGTAGACTGCATTGTTGGTTAGGTATGCTAAGCGGCTGACTTTCATGCTATTGTAGTGAAAAACATCTATTGTTACAAAAATGTGGTTCCGATTGCTCAAAATTTTATACATACTGATGATTACGATTTTATCTGTAATTAAAATTACGGCGGTAGTTGTCATTACGGGAGTGCCTAATGAAAATTGTCACATTCGGTAAAAGATTTGTCATATCGGGTTTTCATTACAACGTTTCTTAATTCTACATAGAGCAATAGTTAAAGAGCTGTTTAGATAGATATAAAGGATAGTAGAAGAGAAGGCAGCAGTGCAGAAAACTAAAGATGAAACAGCACTACTACAGCTCGGGGCCCTATGCACGCTACGGCACATATTCATTAAAGCGTAATGAATACCCTGAGGTCCTTTACGCACTGCAAATAAATTTTAACTTTTGCGTTGCAAGCAACAGCGGTAAAATTCCAAAAGTAAATCGCTGTATTCTTGCTAATTCCAGTTTCTGCATAATAGGTAATGCTGATGAAAATACAATAGCAAATTGTCGCCTCAGGTTCAAAGCTAGTTTCTCCATTACAGGTAATAGCGGTGAAAGTACAAAAATAAATTGTCGTATACAGTGCCAATCGTGTATCTGTGTTCTGCCATTATTAAATTCCTTACATTTTCTTACAAATGCAAATTGCTTATAATCAACGTTCTCGTCACTGAATTTGATAACACGTTCAGGTTTGTGTGTGAATCTGTTCGTCTGTGTCTTTCCGGATTTCAAGTTGCGTAGCTTTTCAGATTTTAAGTCGCGTGGCTTTTCGGATTTTAAGTCGCGTAGTTGCTGTAAATTGCTGAAATTATACGCACTGCGTAAGTCTGACAAATGTTCACAAAGTGGCGTCTGCTGTGTTGAGTTATTAACTGAAATATTTTTCATATCTGTTACCTCTTGCTGTAAACTTGACAAATTTCTCCGCAAGGTGTTGTTAGATGAATCGATCTCATTAATTGTCTGCTGTAAATTTTGAAATTCAGGTGTTTGATTAAATGAAACCGGTGAAGTATCGTCTGATTTGCTGTCATTATTACCTTCAATGACGTCAATACGACTGGCCAGTTCATCACATTCTTCAGTCAGTATTTTTACCTGATCATAGGTTTTAGTGTCAGTGGCATTAATCTGTTTTTACAATTTACGTGTAGTTCCGTTCAGTTTTTTAACGTCAGCTTTGACGACATCTGAATCCTGTGTTAGTTCTAATTGTTCGAGTCTGTCGGTCACTGCTTGGAAATCTGTTGTGTATGTGCCTTTTCTCAATTTAAGGTCAGAAATCTCATCACGTAATTCGGTATTCAACTGTTCGATGGTATTATTTTGTCGGACACTGTAGCAATATTGTTATCTACATATGTCTTCGCTTTCGCGAACAATTTACGTTTGTCTTCCTGTCTCTGTGCTGTGATTGTTTCCATTACTTGTCGTTTTACTTTGTTTTGATCCTGAATAAATTTACGGAAACGCGTATCACTGTTTTGTATATGGTGATTAAAGCGTTCGTCAATCTGAGTGTTCTGTTGGTCGAATTTCGCGTCGATCTTGTCATCCATTGTGCGCGAAAGTTCTGCTGTCATTGCTTTAAACTCGTCGCGTAATTGTGAAGCTTTTTCACAGCATTGTTTAGCGGCTGTACTAATTTCCGCTCTAAGTGTTTCTGTTGTAGCTGTTTGCATTTCCCTTAATTCCTGAGCAACAGACCTAATTTCTTCGCTACTTTTTCTTGAAGATGCCTCAATTTCCTCGCGCAACTGTTCCTTAGTATCGTGACACTGCGCGGCAACGTCTCTAATTTGTTCACTAAGCTGTCTGGAACTGTTGTCTAATTTTTCGTTGAACTGTTTGATATCTTCACTCTGTTGTCTGACCTGTTCACTAAATTGTTTGTTATCTTCATTAAGGTTGTCTAATTTTTCATTCAGCTTGTCTTGTTTTTCGTTCTGTTGTTTGACCTGTTCACTAAGTTGTTTGAGATATTCACTCTGTTGTTTGGAATTTACATCATTATTGTCTAGTTTTTCATTAATTTGGTTAACTCGTTGCAGCAATAGTGCCATAATTTGATCTGAGCCAAAATTAGCATTTCTATTCTCTGTGCTAATTGATGGTGGAACTGGAATTGCCTCGTTTTGTGTGACCATTTGGTCATTCTGTAATTTACAAAAAGGATTATCAGTCGGACGTACACTGTCACTCACTAGTTCGCAATTAAATAAATCCGTCGTACTTTGTGTATCCTGTTCATTTTCATTAGACGAATTTGTCTGTACGTTACTTGAATTTTCCAAATCGGGTGTGTTACGCTGGGCAGCGCTCATTACAATAGAGCTCCCCGCGTCATCAATTGTCGTCAAATCAACAGAGGATATAACCGAGTTCGTTTGTTCATCATTAAGATAAATTTCATCATTAGCGGTTGAAATGCACTGATTCTCAGTGAACGCAGGATTGTCATGATTACACTGCGTGTCACAAGTCGGTGATTTCAGTCATAATACCTCGCGATACACTATTCACAGTCTTTCGCGGCATTTTTACAATAGTCACAAATATTCACAAAACAAATAAGGACAAATGCAAAAAGGCAACAAACAAATACAACAGAGCAACGAATTGCTGATGATCTGAGGAAAGAAAGTCACAAAATTAGTAAAAGCGTTGCGCCAAATCCTAATTATATTTAAGCAAATAAGAGCAGATATCTGACTGTTTTTCAAAAGATTCTCAACGAAGTACGAACCTGGACTGGGTGTCGCCAAGTGTAACCTCCCCACCGAAAATTATGTATGACAAAGTTAAATAAAAATGGAGCCACGAAGCAATATCGTCCCCACAGAAATATTTAAATAATAACCTCCCGCAATGAAATCTACTGACAATGACAATGAAACAAAAATTAGCAAACTGACCCAAGTACAAGTTCCTCACAAAAAATGAAAGTCAATTCAGTGATAATAAAATCTCAGTGACAATGAAAACACAAACAGATCGAAATGTCGATCTTAGGCCCTGTACAAAAAATCATAATTAATTTCTTACCTCATTCGAAACTGCATGTCAAAGTTCTGCTCTTATTGTTGGCCACGGCTTGGAGGAAATGCATTGCAAGTATTATTATTTTTTTTTTTTTAAATTTAACTGAAACTTTTCTTTAAAGGAAATGGAAGGAAATCGTTCGTTCAATTAAATAGTTCTTTTGTTAAAAATTGCTTTGAAATCAAAATTATTATTGGGCACTTGTTGAGAATTAATTACAATAAATAAACTTTACATTATCTGATGGTTACCTTAATTAACAATATACCTCATTCAGCATCTTGACCAGAGACCCATGTCGACGCCTGCGACTGCGTACCGCTCGCGACCGTGACAGGACTAGACCACTACTGCCGACAGACTACATCACACAACTGCACTGGGCTTCTACTAATGACAGACTGCACTGCTCACAGACTGCCCACAGACAACTGCTCGCAACACTGGCGCGGTCAAGCGCAGACTAGACACGATAAATGGCTCTCTGGTCAGAGACTCTGCAATGCCTCGCCATCGCCGCCACACAACATACGTGTTTCTCGGGATCCGGACGTAAAGATAGACCTCCTGCATGGGATATACCGTATGAAGTTAGGAGGTGAAGGGTTTGTTTTGAATCTGGTAAAGTCAAATGCGAAACACAGCTGACTGTGCGAAGGAGTACAAGTTAAAATTATTAAGAATAGATTGCTGTGGATGCAAGATCATTCACAGTACATGAAGCCTGCCCTTTAACTAAAGAACAGTGGGCAAAACGAAATAGATTCTTCACTCAATCGATGCAAATACGATGAAGCGAAAACCTTATCGGACGAACATAAAATGGAATTATGTACGTTACTGGAGAAATATGTTCAGGTATTTTCATTAAAGCCTGGAGCGATTCATGATTATGTTTACCGGGTGGAAGTCATACCGCATAAAACTTACTGCCAAGCAACCTATTCCTTCTTGTGGTCCAGAAGAGAGGCCGTCAGACAGGAGCTCCAGAAGATGATACAGTAGTGTTTCATACAGTCGTCCCTTTCGGCATACAGCAGCCCATTATAAACTGTGGACAAGAAACGCGGAGGGGTGCGCCTTGTTCTTGATGCAGGTTGTATTAATAAAATAATTGTTCCAGTAAGAACCAGACCTGACACTTATCACCAAAAGGATCTGAACAAATGTTTTGTTCAATAAGGATGTTTGCCAGATGCCAATGTACTTTGTCTTTTGTACTTGTATTTTATCTGTCACTCTGTATTATGAACGTCTACACTTTTTGAACTTTTATGCTAAACCTGTCATACTATAAAGTGTACTGCACAATGAAGAATGTATACTACTGTACCAAAACTAACAGACATAAATATTACCAATGACATATCTGTAGCACTTGAAGATGAATAAAACTTTTGTTTGACATTATAAGCAGTAATCACCTTTTAGTTTCAACAGTTTGCTGAATATAAGCAATAGTTAGGAACTTTTCTCTGCTTTCTCACGAAAGTATGTTTATGTTGTCAAAAGTTAGTCTATGTAATAAGAAGGTATCTCACTACACCACTGTTGTTGTTGTTGTGGTCTACAGTCCAAAGACTGAGCTCTCCATGTTACTCTATACAGTGCAAGGTTCTTCACTTCCAAGTAACTACTGCATCCTACATCCTTCCGAATGTGCTAATGTATTCATCTCTTGGTCTCCCTGTACGATTTTTACCCTCCTCACTTCCCTCCAATACTAAATTGGTAATCCCCTGATACCCCAGAATATGCCCTGCCAACCGATCCCTTCTTCTAGTCAAGTTGTGCCACAAATTCCTCATCTCCCCGATTCTATTCAGTACCTCCTCATTAGTTAGATGACCTACCCATCTAATTTTCAACGTTCTTCTGTAGTACCATATTTCGAAAGCCTTTGTTCTCTTCTTTTCGAAACTATTTATCGTCCACGTTTCACATCCATACATGGCTACACTCAAAACAATTTGAGAAAAGACTTCCTGATCTGCTTAGTATATTCATCTCTTCGTCTCCCTCTACGATGTTTTACCCTCCACGCTGCCCTGCAGTACTAACTATATGGCCCCTTGATGCTCAGAACATGTCCTCCAAACCGATCCCTTCTTCTAGTCGTACCACAAATTCCTCTTCTCCCCAATTCTACTCAGTAACTCATTAGTTACGTGATCTACCCAGCTAACCTTCTGCATTGTTCTGTAGCACCACATTTCGAAAGCTTCTAATTTTTTCTTGTCTAAACTATTTATCGTCCATGTTTCACATCTATACATGGCTACACTCCATGCAAATACATTTAGAAAAGACTTCCTGACACTTATATCTACAGTCGATGTTAACAAATTTCTCTTCTTTACAAACGCATTTCTTGCCACAGCCAGTCTACATTTTATATTCTCCCTACTTCGACAATCATCAGTTATTTCGCTCCTCAAATAGCAAAACCCGTCTGCTTCTTTAAGTGTCTGATTTCCTAATCTGATTCCCTCAGCATCACCTGATTTAGGTAGACTACATTCCAGAATCTTCGTTTAGCTTTCGTTGATGTTTATCTTGTAGCCTCCTTTCAAGACACTGTCCATTATGTTCAACTGCTCTTCCAGGTCCTTTGTTGTCTCTGACAGAATAACGATGTCGTCGGCTAACCACAGAGTCTTTATTTCTTCTCCATGGATTTTAATTCCTACTCCATTTTTTGCTTGTGCTTCCATTACTGCTTGCTCAGTGTATACATTCAATAACATCGGGGATAGGCTGCAACTCTGTCTCACCCCCTTCCCAACCATTGCTTCCCTTTCATGCCCCTGGACTCTTATAACTGCCATCTGGTTCCTGTGCAAATTGTAAATAGCCTTTCGCCCCTGTATTTGACCCATGTCACCTTCAGAATTTGAAAGAGAGTATTCCAGTCTACACTGCCGAAGCTTTCTCTAAGTCTACAAATGTCAGAAACGTAGGTTTGCCCTTCCTTAAGCTACCTTCTAAGATCAGTATTGCCTGCCGTGTTCCAACATTTCTACGGCATCCAAACTGATCTTCCCCGACATCGGCTTCTACCAGTTTTTCCATTCTTCTGTGAAGAATTCGTGTGAGTATTCTGGAGCCGTGACTTGTTAAACTGACACTTCGGTAATTTTCACACCTGTCAACACCTGCTTTCTTTGGGATTAGAATTATTATATTCTTCTTGAAGTTTGAGAGTGTTTCACCTGTCTCATACATCTTGCTCACCAGACAGTAGAGTTTTGTCAGTGCTGGCTCTCCCAAGGCTGTCAGTAGTTCTACTGGAATGTTGTCTACTCCCGTGGCCTTCTTTCGACTTAGATCTTTCAGTGCTCTGTCAAGTTCTTCACGCAGTATCATATTTCCCATTTCATCTTCACCTACCTCTTCTTCCATTTTCATAATATTGCCCTCAAGTACATCGCCCTTGTATCTGACCCTCTATATACACCTTCCACCTTTCTGCTTCCCCTTCTCTGCTTGGAACTGGTTTTCCATCTGAGCTCTTGATATTCATACACGCGGTTCTCTTTTCTCCAAAGGTCTCTTTAATTTTCCTGTAGGCCGTGTCTATCTTACCCCTAGTGATATATGCCTCTGCGTCCTTACATTTATCCTCTAACCATCCCTGCTTAGCCATTTGTCACTTCCTGTGGATCTCATTTTTGAGACGTCTGTATTTCTTTTCTTCTGCTTGATTTACTGCATTACTATATTTTCTCTCTTCATCAGTTAAATTCAACATATCTTCTGTTACCCAAGGATTTCTACTAGCCCTTGTCTTTTTACCTACTTCGTCCCCCGCTGCCTTCACTATTTCATCTCTCAAATATACCCATTCTTCTTCTACTGTATTTCTTTCCCCCGTTCTTGTCAATCGTTCCCTTATGCTCTCTTTGAAACGCTCTACAACCACTAGTTCAGATTATTCATGTCCCATATCCCTTAATTCCCATATTTTTGCAGTTTCTTCAGTTTTAATCCACAGTTCATAACCAATAGATTATGGTCAGAATCCGCATATTCCCCTGGAAATGTCTTACAATTTCAACTTGTTTCCTAAATCTCTGTCCTACCACTATATAATCTGTCTGAACCCTTCCAGTGTCTCCAGACCACTTCCACGTATACAACCTTCTTTCATGATTCTTAAACCAAGTGTTAGCTATGATTAAGTTACGCTCTGTCCAAAATTCTACTAGGCGGCTTCCTCCTTCATTCCTTACCCCCATTCCATATTCACCTACTACTCTTCCTTTTCCTGCTATCGAATTAGAATCCCCTATGACCATTAAATTTTCGTCTCCCTTCACTATCTGAATACTTTCTTTTATCTCATCATACATTTCGTCAACTACAACACTAGAACTGCGAAACATGACAATGCGGGCCGGTCGCAGTAGCCGAGTGGCTCTAGGCACGTCTGGAACCGCGCTACGGCTACGGTCGCAGGCTCGAATCCTGCCTCGGGCACGGATCTGTGTGATGTCGTTAGGTTAGTTAGGTCTAAGTGGCGGGCCGCATCAAACCAGTCAGTAGACTGATGACCAAAAAAAAAAAAAATGTCTAGGGGACTGATGACCTCAGATGTTAAGTCCCATTGTGCTCAGAGCCATTTGAACCATTTTTTATAGCAGTGAGGACTGAGTATTTTGTCAATGAAAAGATTATTTTTAGCATTGGTTATATGAAGTCGAGAAGTCTGGCAAGTTTATTATGGTAGACTAATCATTTAAAGTATAGATAGTCATCTAAAGTACAGAATAAGGTTGTGGTTGTTTTTGGGAAAGGAGACCAGACAGCGAGGTCATCGGTCTCACCGGATTAGGGAAGGACGGGGAAGGAAACCAGCCGTGCCCTTTCAAAGGAACAATCCCGGCATTTGCCTAGAGCGATTTAGGGAAATGGCGGAAAAGCTAAATCAAGATGGCCGGAAGCGGGATTGAACCATCGTCCTCTCGAATGCGAGTCCAGTGTGTTAGCTACTGCGCAACCTCGCACGGTTATACAATAAGGGAAAGTGAAGAACAAAAGCCAAATGAGAAATAAAGTTATGGTTTTATAATTTGTTGCCTAGTACAAACATAACCAGATGAATCGTTACATCCTTAAGTTTATATTGAGGAAGAGACAGTAATATTCAGCGCAAATAGTTATCTTGTGGTAAGCATTTTCTTTTTCAATTTTAATTCCTATGGGACAAATATATGATAAACATATACACTGAATATTAGCAAGTACAGAACAATTAGTTAAACCTGGTAGTGAATTGGTCACACTTGTACTATACAGGGTGACACTAAATTGAACTGATCATTTATTGAAAGGAAAATGTACAGGCCATGCAATAAATATAATCAGACTGTAAATATTAGAATGTTAGCAGCATGAAAGATAGCATTGGTAGTTGATAAGTCAAATAAAAGCTACTAGAAGGTGCTACTGGACTGACATTATATTTTGTTTGTGAATATTTATGTGTATGCCAATCTCTTACTTATCTATTTAATTTGAGTTGATATGAATTCTATTTTGAATTAGATAATTGCTATGCAGAGGCATACTAGCACAATTGCATCAGCATGATCCATTATATGTCGAATGGAGTGATACCGTGAGTTATATGAGTTTATGTGGAGCAAGAGTTTGGATTTTTGCCACATGCGATTTCGGAGGCGTGTGTTAATTTCGTGACCACAGTTGTGTTTTTTGGATGTTGTTTGTGATTTGCTCTTTGCCGATCTATATCTAGAATAGGATTATTTCATGGGTACATGGTAGCATGACGAGAACCTAGGTAATGAAACTCAATCTGTGAAATATAAAAAGAAGGAAACAAAGAATTTTGTGAACATCAGACCAAGAGCAATGCATTGTAACGAACGCGGCTAACATACCAAAAACACACAAGGGACGCATTATTCATGTAAAGTGCCCCACTTGTAAGAAAGATAATTGTAAAAACTGTCAGTTAATTTGTACAAGAAGTAAATGCGATCCAGGGAACGAACAGACCTTTGTGGATAAGAAAAAGGACGTGCATAAAATAAATAAGTGTTATGTGAACAGTTTGTATGTCAAACTCACCACTGTGCACTGCACGTCACCCAGTGCAGTGAGAAGTCCTGTGCACATGAATTGTCTTCAATATGTACATGCACGTTGATAAATGTTTCCACACACAAAAGTGACTTAGTGAACATATAAAAGATTATTGCACTGGCGAGGTGATGGGCAAGTAAAAAACCGCCTCGTCAATACATAAACACCGTGTGAAAGCGTCAATAACTGTCGCTGCACATAAACTTTGCAGTTATACACTGAGTAGAATTTTCTTATGCAACAAATTTAAGCGGGAATTCTGCAGAGACGATCTCGAAATGCCTGTGCTGAGCACCAAAAAGCATAAACGAGTAATGTTTGTTGATCAACTCAGAGGACAAGAACTCGACTCACTTTGTTTGGACGGCCGCGGTGGCCGAGCGGTTCTAGGCGCTTCAGTCTGGAACCGCGCAACCGCTACGGTCGCAGGTTCGAATCCTGCCTCGGGCATGGATGTGTGTGATGTCTTTAGGTTAGTTAGGTTTAAGTAGCTCTAAGTTCTAGGGGACTGATGACCTCAGAAATTAAGTCCCTTAGTGCTCAGAGCCATTTGCACAATTTTTCGCTTTGAAATTACCCCATGATCTGTAGACAGTGTTGCCAACTACAAACTAGTGGCAAATAAATTTCCCTAAATATAGACCTGGTTCGGAAGGGCAATACACACGAAAGACAATAAAGAAAGTGAAGTCTATTACACTAAACAATTTTTTCCGTAGGGTAGCTCTGCGATATTGAACTAATTTTTGTAGAGCTGATACATCTTTGCTTTAATTTTCATATATCAACGGCCGGAGCTGGTCCTAACGTGTATGGAGCAAGTAGGAGAGGGCGCTTGGCCAGCCGCCACCGCTGTTCGCACCCGTTTGAGTTATGATGGACGTTCAACTGGGCAGCGGTTTCTTGGAATCACCGCCAGAGGTCACCGCACGAGCGGACGGTCCCGCCTCCTCATAGCTACAGGCAAGTGCGTCAAGGGCCTTGTTGGAAACAAAAAAATCAGTAAAATAGAAAAAGATGTCACAAACTCAGAAAGAAATTACATCTGTAACATTCTATTTCTGTATATTTCCTAAAAGTTTATGAACGTTTCCTATAAAGACAAATGTATTTGAACAAACATTAAGAAACAGTTACACAAAGACAGTAAAGTGTAAAGAGTATGTGCCGGACATTTTCTCTAAATGAACTGTCAAGTGGGCAGTGTACTTTGTTAATGATTCTATTGCAGTATGATTTTTACTTGCCTCTCTGTAACACAATGTATACTAATGTTACCACAGTTGAACTCTTGTTCTCTGTTTCTAGATACAAAATAAGAAACAAGCGATAAAACGGGCAGTGAAATGTTGCTTTTTGAATAATTAATAGAATATGCCCCACCCATTTAATTAAGGCTAAAACACATTAAGAATAAATTTTCTCTGTGTAAATAAATCTGTAAAGTAAGGAGAAGAGGTCATGATTTAATGTAGGGAATGTGTTCCGATAAAGAATCTTCCAGAAAAATGTTTACATACTGAAACACTACACTCTGTAAAGCAACTTGATGGCAGTCACCGTAATTTGTTTTTGGATTAGAGCCTATATAAAAGCAGGAGCTGTGAGCACTCTCTCACTCTCTCTCTCTCTCTCTCTTTCACTCTCTCTCTCTCTCTCCCTCGTTTTTCTTTTTTTCTTTTTTTCTTTTTTTTCTTTTTGATGGCTGTTTCGCAACACGTGTGTGTCGCTCTCGTATTTGTAACGTTTGGTTAAATAATTACGCTAATTTAATTACAATACCCATGTTTGAATTATGAACCTACTTTTCTTTTCCGTTAATGCCTTATCTCAATTTATTATATCACATTTTAGAACTTTTTCAGTCTGCAGCGAAAAAGAGTTACCGACAAATTGTTTGGTGGCCACAACCAAATGATACTAGTGTTCAACCGGCACTTACTTTACTACATTTTTATTTCAACGTCCCTGAAATCTCTTTTACCGATCTTTTCGATCAGGATCTTGGCAATGTAATTACGCAAAATTCGTAATTTGAGATCGTTCACTGGCCTCTAAACAATGTCATCGGTCAACATCCTCGTCGGTCTGATAGGAATCTGATGCTGGTTGACGGAACATAATTTCATTACCAATCAGTACAAATTTTCTATCGCCATTCTGTCATATCAGGAGCTTTGCCACCAGCAAAAGTGGTAAATATAATACTATTTTTTTAATATTAGTAATATTATACGCTTACTTAAGTTCCCTGTATATCAGATTATGCAGCTCTGTTAAGTACTGAAGTTATAGATGTTTTATATGGGCGCATTTCAACAACTAGCATCAACATTCTTCTCCCACTTTAACAAATAAGTGAAAGTAGTAGAATACTACACGTATAAAAGTGTGTGCAACAGTTACAGTAGCCAATTCAAACACTTTCTAAAATGAAATCCCTAAGGTAATTAATTACTTAAGCGAAAACAACAGTATCCAACTGTCAGCAGTATTTAACTTGCGATGTATACAAAATGAAAATTGTGTGTTAGTAATTTCTTTACTACAACTTTTTTTCAGATCCAACAAATAAAATTGCGTGCTTATTTCAATACTTACATCGATGGAAGTCTGCAAAGAGTATACAGAGGGGTCCATAAACATGTATCCACTGTTTAAAAGTCCATAACTTGCAAACTAATTGACGGAGTTGTCTCATTTTTAGTGAAAGCGTAGCTTAAAGTCCAACTTAAAGATATCACTGAAGGTGTTCGAAATGGTCATTATTAACATCCACACACAAACGATGCCGCCGAACTGCAGCACGAACTACTGACTGCTACGTGTTCAGTTGGATACTTGCACATGAATGTACGATGGATTCTCGAAGTTCATCCAATGTGAGTGGCTTTTGTCGATAAACGACGTCCTTTAGTGTTTCCCACAGGAAAAGGTCCAGAGGAGTTAGGTCTGGGGAACGTGGTGGATACTCCACAGCACCTCTACGGCCTGTCCATCTTCCTGGTAGATTTTAGTCGAGATACGCCCTAACATGATTTTGGTAGTGGGGTGGGGTACCATCTTGTTGAAAGTAAACTCTTCTGTCTCCATACAAGTCTCAGATGACAGGTAAAATGGATGTCTGAAGCTTCTGAAGGTACACCTTACCGGTAGCTGTGCCGTCAAAGAAGAATGGCCCAATCAAGCCCCGGTAAAAGAACCCACACCACACATTAACTCCTGGCGAATTCACAGCTTTGTCTACATGGACGTTCGGATTTTCGCCGGCCCAATAGATGAAATTGTTGCGATTTACTGTACCATTGAGTTTGAACTGTGCCTCATCAGACCACACAGTCATCTCCGCAAACTCTTCATCGTTGCGCACCATGTTAGTAAACCACTCAAAGTACTCCATTCTACGATCTGGGTCGTCCTCATTCATTGCTTGTAGCAGTCGTGGGATGTACCACTTGCACTTTGCTGTCTTCCAAATTCGCCAACACTTGAGTGACTCACTCCAGTTTCACGGGCACACTGTCTCACAGACTTCTGTGGTGGGAGAGTGAATTGTTGTAACACACGACGGGAGTTAGCTGGACTTGTTACTGTCACAGGTCGTACAGATCATTGTTTTCGTATAACTTTAACACAGCCTTCGGCTTCTAATTTGTCTCGAATGGGACGAATCGTTAAACGTGTCGGTGGCTCTGTTTGATACTCAATTCGCCATGGCCGTTGAACCTCATTAATGTTTTCGTTCTTAAAATACCACTTCAAAACTGACCTACTGCATCGAATCGAAGCCTTGGGCCAGCCATGTTTACTCGAGCAACTAGGTGCAACTAAGAACAAAACAGTGACTATTTGGCGACTGTCATCTGACACAAACGTCCGCCCCTGGTAGCTGAGTGGTCAGTGTGTCAGAACGTCTATCCTCAGGTCCCGGGTTCGATTCCCGGCTAAGTCGGAGATTTTCTCCGCTCTGGGCCTCGGTGTTGTGTTATCCTTATCATCATCTTGTCATCCCCATCCATACGCAGGTCGCCGAAGTGGCGTCAATTCGAAAGACCTGCACCAGGCGAACGGTGTACCCGACGGGAGGCCCTAGCCACACGACATTTCATCTGACAAAACAAAACAACGCAATACAACGCTTGTGTGGCGACTGACGGAACTACAAACTATTACACTACCAAAGATGAGACAACTCCGTCAACTAGTTTCACAGTTATGGACTTTTAAACAGTGGATACCGTTTTTGGGACCCCTCTGTATTGTGCTGAAAGTGTTTCGATATGGTAGATTTTTAAGTCACCAGTGTTGTTGTGGCGTAGGTCAACAGCCACGCCACTCGGAAGTAGCCGAAAGGCACGCGTTAACTCACGCAGGCTGGAGATAGGTCTGAAACAGGATACGTAATGAATGCTATAAAGAAAAGTACGTGGCTGCTGGAATACTTAACTTTAATCCGTTCTTGTTGTACATCGCTATTGACGATACAAGTGAGACTCTGTAGATTCAGGCAATAAACTACTAATGGCGCCTTGCTAGGTCGTAGCCATTGACTTAGCTGAAGGCTATTCTAAGTATCTGCTCTGCAAATGAGCGAGGCTTCGTCAGTGTGCATCGCTAGCTACGTCGTCCGTACAACTGGGGCGAGTGCTAGTCCGTCTCTCGAGACCTGCCGTGTGGTGGCGCTCGGTCTGCGATCACTAACAGTGGCGACACGCGGGTCCGACATGTACTAATGGACCGCGGCCGATTTAAAGCTACCACCTAGCAAGTGTGGTGTCTGGCGGTGATACCACAAGTGTCTGCATAAAAGATGGACAAATCACAAAATGTAGCAGTGATTTTGTAGCAGTAGCAGAGTGGCACTTTACTTTTTATTATTTCAACGGAAAGTAGAGCATTTCACAAATACATCTCGCAGATGCGCAGCCCCTCTGTTAAAGCGCTTTTCCCTAGGCTGACGCTGCCCCTCACTGACGTCACAACGTCAGCCAATGGCGGCGCAGGACGCGCATTGCTTTTCTACGTAACTTAGGAGTCTGGACCACCATTCTTTAGAATACACCGCTGCCTATTGGTGACAGCTATCTAGTGACCACAGCCATCGAGAGGGTGGTCGATCGCTTCTTAAAAAAGCGTTGGAACTGCCAACAGATCTTTCAGAGTTTGATGCATACCTCTTTCAGACGTCGGGCAACCCTTATCAGCCTACAGAGCTAGCGACGTGGGAGGTACCAAGCGGAGAGCTGTTTCTTCAGAGGACGTCATCAGGAGCGGCTGCTGGTGCAGGAAAATGGGCGCCACTGTAGCAGCTTTGCATGGAGTCCATCGCAGCCCCGTTGGTGATAGAGGGTGTGTACGGGAGGGTGGTGTGCGGCGGGGCGCGGCGCGGCACGTCACACGTTGTAAATTAGGCGATTTAGGGGGCGGAGGGGGAGGGGGATAGCGGTACGAGGTCACCAGCGTCTGGGCGTTGTGAGTAATGGCACGGCCGCCTTATCTGGTAATTGCGCTTTTAGCTGTTGTTGGCCGCTGCTGGGGCCGGCAGTAGCGGGAGGCCTTCGTGGTGGAGCCGGTCAGAGTGGAGCCACTTCCCTCCAGCGTCCAAGACGAGCAGCCGGGGCTCAGCCATCTGGCGTCTGCTGCAGCAGCAGCTGCTGGCCTCTACACGCCACACACCTGTACTTTGGCACACAACAGATAGCACGATCATCAGAAACTAGTGTCAGAAAATTCCGCGTCGCTTTCTGTTTACACTTCATCCAACATATAGGGTGACAATTATTCAACTACACTACTGGTCATTAAAATTGCCACACCACGAAGATGACGTGCTACAGAAGCGAAATTTAACCGACAGGAACAAGATGCTGTGATATGCAGATGATTAGCTTTTCAGTGCTTTCACACAAGATTAGCGCCGATGGCGACATCTACAACGTGCTGACATGAGGAAAGTTTCCGACCGATTTCTCATACACAAACAGCAGTTGACCGGAGTTGCTTGGTGATACGTTGTTGTGATTCCTCGTCTAAGGAGGAGAAATGCGTATCATCACGTTTCCTACTTCGATAATGCTCGGATTGTAGCCTATCGCGATTGCGGTTTATCGTATCGCAACATTGCTGCTCGACTTGGTCGAGATCCAATGACTGTTAGCAGAATATGGAATCTGTGGTTTCAGGAGGGTAATAGGGAACGCCGTGCTGGATCCCGACGGCCTCGTATCACTATCAGTCGAGATGACAGGCATCTTATCCGCATGACTGTAACGGATCGTGCAGCCACGTCTCGATCCCTGAGTCAACAGAAGCGGACGTTTGCAAGACAACAACCATTTGCACGAACAGTTCGACAATGTTTGCAGCAGCATGGACTACCAGCTCGGAGACCAAGGCTGCGGTTACCCTTGACGCTGCATCATGGACAGGAGCGCGTGCGGTGGTGTACTCAACGACGAACCTCGGTGCACGAATGCATTTTTTCGGATGAATCCAGGTTCTGTTTATAGCATCATGATAGTCGCATTCGTATTTGGCGACATCGCGGTGAATGCACATTCGAAGCGTGTATTCGTTATCGCCATACTGGCGTATCACCCGGCGTTATGGTATGGGGTGCCATTGGTTACACGTCTCGGTCACCTCTCGTTCGCATTGACGGCACTTTGAACAGTGGACGTTACATTTTAGATGTGTTGCGACCCGTGGCTCTACCCTTCATTCGATCCTTGCGAAACCCTACATTTCAGCAGGATAAAGCACGACCGCATGTTTCAGGTCCTGTACGGCCCTTTTAGGATACAGAAAATGTTCGATTGCTGCCCTGGCCAGCTCATTCTCCAGATCTTCCACCAATTGAAAACGTCTGGTCAACGGTGGCCGAGCAACTGCCTCGTCACAATACGCCAGTCACTACTCTTGATGAACTGGGGTATCGTGTTGAAGGTACATGGGCAGCTGTACCTGTACACGCCATCCAAGCTCTGTTTGACTCAGTGACCAGGCGTATTAAGGCCGTTATTCTGGGTACTGATTTCTCAGGATCTATGCACCCAAATTGCGTGAAAATGTAATCACATATCAGTTCTAGTATAATATATTTGTCCAATGAATACCCGTTTATCATCTGCATTTCTTCTTGGTGTGGCATTTTTAATGGCCAGTAGTGTATATGAAAAGAAAATGTAAATTGGTTACAAACTAAAGCGGGGCACACTTTATTCAACACGTAAGCGTCACTGCAGGTATTCGGATTCACGTCATGACAACTTCCGTATGCCTGCTATCATTGGCGATGATGTGGTGCAGACGAGTTTCGAAATTCTGCATGAGCCGCTGAAGTGTCGGAACATAAATGCTGTCGATGACCTCCTGAATGGCTGTTTTCAGCTGAGAAATGGTTTTCCAGTCATTGTTGTAAACCGTGTCTTTAATATAGCCCTCAAAAAGAAGTCGCATGTGTTCAGATCCGGAGAACATGGCGGTCAATCGAGGCCCATGTCATACGGCTCTGGGTACCCCAGAGTCACAATGCAGCCCGAGAGAGCTCCTCGAGGACATCACTCTCCTGCTTCGATGGGGTCGAGCTCCGTCTGCATGAACCACATCTCGTCGAAATCAGAGTTACTTTGGATACTGGCGACGAAATAACCTTGTAAAACCTTCACGTACGGTTCCGCAGTCACCGTGTCATCTAGGAATATCGCACCGATTATTTCGCGATTGGACATTGCACACTACACAGTCACCCATTGAGGATGAAGAGACTTTTCGATCGCGAAATGCGGGTTCTCAGTCCCCCAAAAGCGCTAATTTTCCTTATTGACGTACCCATCCAAATGAATGTGGGCTTTGTCGCTAAACCATACCATGCATGCGCATACTAATTAACGTTTATGCCCTGCGGCAGTTTGAATGTGCGTTGAACATCACAATCTATGACCTCTATGACATTTGGGAATCCACCAGTTTGATATATATTGTTTTAGCTCCGTGGCATGGACACATATACTGGCTTTGAGGAAATCAAACTGTTCCTCACACTGTTAAAAGTACTTCATGCAGTGTTACAATGTATGTTAAAGATTTGTTAAGTACCAGAGCGACAGGTATGTAGTCCATAAAGAAGTTGCAGGTGAGGAGTCAAAGATGGTTCCTGTCAGATTTATGCTGCAGTAACGGCTCCATCATACCAAGCAGTGACTCAAAAGTGGAATTTGAACGTCCTAACGCAAACCGTTGACAATTCATGACGATTTTATTTCATTCAGCTCAATAATTGTCACCTTATAAGTCGTTGTGCTCATTGCTAAAATTGTGACCCCATTAACCAAAAGTCTCAATCCAAGATGGTTACCAGCTTCTCTTAGAACCTGCTGAAGAGTTGGGCATAAGATCTTATTGATTTGTTCAAAACCATTTAAAAACCAAGATCGCACAAATATTTCTTTTTGTTAAAGACAGGCGGTTTCAACAGTTTTAGCAGTCATCTTCAGTCCCTAAGCATTTTTTTCTACTACAAAATGTTCAGTTTTAAGCTGGACGTCATCTACAGGATGTCAAGTGGATAAAACTCAGCACATCGTAAACGTTTGTCATCGCTAAAATACTAAAAAAACACAGAACATTGTTCAAAACGCCAAGTCCATATACATATTGGTCACAGATGCTTATTACATGATACAATATGTATGCGTACGTGGCCTTTTGGACAAGGTACTGTGTATTTTTAAATATTTTAGCTATGACAAACGTTTACAATGTGCTTAGTTTTATTCTTTTGACATATTGTATGTGAGGTTCAGAGTGAAATGAACATGTTATCATAGAAAAATTAAGTCTAAGACCTGAAGATGACAGCTAAGAGTGCTGAAACCGATTCCTTGAATTACAAAAAAAGTGTATTTTGTGCAATCTTCGCTTTTAAAGATTTTTAACAATCAAAACAGATCGCTTTTCAATACATTAATAATGAGACAAATCAGTCTTCTAGATTTGGTCAATCATCTATTTGCTGCTTTTCCCTTCCATGATTATTTTTCCTGGTTTCCTCCATCTCTTCTCACAACTTCGCCAAAGAACTGGAGAATTCTTTGGTTGACACGGGAAGGAATACGCGCGGAGACATTGAATTGCTCGATAGTGGACACATTTGTTCTTATTTCAGCTCATTTTATGACAGCATCCTGCACCAACACCAGAGCTCAAATGCACCGATGGGCTGTTCGTCTCTGGCTTTGAGGGACCACGTCTCGCAACCATAAAAGAAGACGGAAAACACGTGTGTTCTGACAAACTGGACATCTGTGGTGTTCGTTATTGATCTGTTCTTCCAGATGTTGATGAACTTCTCCATAGCCACTGGCCCTAGCGTGGATCGTGTTCTTATCTCATCTTCACGGCTACACTTAGTTCGAGAGTAAGGTGCTGGTGTACGAATTTTATTTTTTCTTATTTTTCATTAGTGGAATCCGTGTCAGCGAATAAACTGTCTGATGACTTGAGAGAAGAAACGGTAGCAGATAAGGAAAATATGGAGAATCCAGTATTATGGTCAGAGTTTAAGAGAGCTTTGGAGGATTTCAAATTGATAAGGCTGAAGGCATAGGTAATATTCCTTCCAAAATTCTGAAATCGTTGAGGGAAGTTGAGGTAAAACGACTATTCAGGTAGTTGTGTACACTGTATGAGACTGAGGACTAATCGTCAGGCATTCAGAAGTAAATCACCCACACAGTGCTGAAGACATCATATGCAGATAACTGCTTCAGAGTAGCTACAGAACACTGGAGAGGACGTCGAGGTTCCTTCGACAATTAGTTTTACTTTCGAAAAGATGCAGGTACCAGACAGGCAGCTCTGACGACAAACTTAGAATCATAAACAAAGAAGAGCGCAAGACACGCTCAAAGGTTTTTTCGACCTAGAAAAAGCGTTCGACAATGTACAGTTGTGCAAAAGGTCCGAAATTCTCGGAAATGTGGGTGTAAGCTGAACAGAAAGAATGTTAGTATGTAAGGGCGATCAAAAAGTTTCTGCGCGAAGGCCGTACAGTCCAGAATCGGTATGCCAACAAGGCAAAATAGCCCGATACAAAACTGATGACAATGGTGTAGCAAAAGTGAAGGAATTCTGGTATCTTTGAAGCTAAATAATACATGAAGGAGGGAGCAGGGAGGAAATTAAAAAAAGACCAGCAGATGCACAGATGGCGTTCATCGCCAATAGAGGAATGTTACTATCAAACGTCGGCCTTAATCTGAGGAATGAATGCCTGGAATGTGCGTTTGGAACACAATATTGTATAGAAGTAAATCATGGACTGTCAATAAACGTAAACATAAGAATAGAACCGTTTCAGATGCAGTGCTCTAGAAGGATGTAGAGAATATGGTGGACTGATAATACGTGAGGATGTTCCAGCGAGGATAACACTGATTACAAGAAAGGACAGGATAACAGAACACGTGTGAACCCTCCCACTACCACGATTTTTTTCGTTTGGTCGGTACCATGGCGTCATAAAGACCACACGTAATTTAGCGATTTGTATTGGCAGTATTTTAATGAACTAACACAAAAACATATGTCATGTTCGATTGCATGGGAATGATTGTACCCCACCGACCTGGATAAAAACATAGAAGGTGCGGTGCTTGGATCCGGACAAATGAAGATTTTTCTGAAAAGCAAATTTATTAAAACAAAATACAAATGAAAATCATTTTACCTACAAGTAGTGGTATCTTTGAAGTGCAAAGTTACTCGATGTAACCCCCTTCAGCCGCAATGACCGCCTCCAATCCTATCCTGAAGCGATCGCACGCACTCTTTAAAAAGCACTACGCGAATGCTGCTTCGATAGCGGTGCGAAGAGATGCGACGATAGGGTGTCTCGTCTTATTCGTAACTCTTTGGACTACGCTCACAAACACAGTAGTCGAGGGGGTTCAGATACGGGGTATACGGGGGCCAGAACTCCAGAACACATCAACGTTATCCATGAGCCAATTTTGGACTAAATGGATCGTATGAGGTCCTCCTCTGCCATCTGGCGCATTGCTCGCTCGTTGACATTCAATAGTGACGCCGGTTTCCTCAGCGATTGCCCCGGATCCTACGAAATCAGCCCCTGAGCTTTTTCGTTGACTGTTGCAGTTTGTGACACGCGTTTCCTAAAATGAGATTTCCTCGCCGATTTAGCAGAACCTTCCCCAGACTTATCCGATGCACTATACTTGGCCACAATGTCGGAAACACTTGATCTCGTGTACCTCAGGAACAGAATTATTTCAATGGGCAAACCAGAGCGAAGACTTCCGATAATCTGGGCTCTTCGGTTGTACTCCGCACTTGTCTATAACATCTCGGCCACTTTGAGGTTCTGACTGTGTACTAGATTCCTATGGCTTTCAAAAATGCCAATCGCGACCTACGGCGAAACAACGATATGGTGGGAAATTCAAACTGCAATTTGTCCAGATTTAAGCGGCGCACCCTGTACATTACAACTGGTAACTGTAAACGTCGTATTCTGTGTTCATGAATATTACTGAGCCGTGGCTGGCTCATGTTACACATTGCATTAAACCTTGGTTGCTATTCTGTGTTAGTCTCCTGCAGTTATCAGGATTATGCTGTTATCCTCTCTCTCCGTGAGTCGCAGTAGTGTGTATCGATATTCGCACCTTGTACTATCTTTGGCCTGGAGCTTATAGTTCTTGGCTGAGCTATGTGCGACCAGTTGGTCAATTGGCGTGGAGCAGTTAGGAAGTCTCCGCAGCGCGTGGTTTGGCCGGGGCCGCTGGCGGCGTCTACGCGTGGTCGGGCTGTGTGGTGCCATTCCTATTGCTACAAGGTCCATGGCTCACCGATCTTGGACACGAACGTTGAGTTTTGACTTAATCTACCAGCCAGCCCCAACTGTTCACATTGTGTCGTTTGGATTTCGTTGTCGGCTGTTCGGACATTCCGACGAGCAACATCGTGTGTTTTCCCAGTTGGCAAATTTTAACCACCCTCTGGTGGAGTTTAACTGTACTTGGTTATTTTGAACAGAAGTGCACCTTCGGAATCTTCTGCCTTGTGGCCGTTAACGTTCCAGTTACCTTCTTGTGGCCGTCGACGTAAATTCAGGCAGTGTATTCTCCTCATCGTGTTCTCGCTGTCCAGCACAGTGTCTAGTTTGACAGCTCAATGTATATTTGGTTGTGGGCGTCAATACTTTCTACGTTGTTCCATTGAACTCAATGTTGTGTGTTGGACAGGTGGAGCAGAAGTTATTTTGTAGGTATGCCCGCCGTATGTCTGTCGGTTGGGTTGTCGTCAGATCGAGAATGGTTGGACCGACTGCCTGTCTCAGCTAAGCAAGCATTAGTGGTTGAATTCCAGGCCGATCCTCGGAAACTTCTGTGTGCCGTTGGGTGTACTGCCTTTTCTTAGTTGATCCTGTTGTTTGTATTTGTTTGTCTTCTAGCCGATTTCTAAATTAAGGTTGTTTTGCCCTTAAGGCATAAGACTGTTTGGGCCTTCAACCTAATTAAAAAACTGTTTTAAGTAAGACTTTTGGCCTTTTTTTTAAAAAAAATTGTTGAGTCTTAAGCGTGGTGGCCGAGCGGTTCTAGGCGCTACAGTCTGAAACCGCGCGACCGCTACGGTCGCAGGTTCGAATCCTGCCTTGGGCATGGATGTCTGTGATGTCCTTAGGTTAGTTAGGTTTAAGTATTTCTAAGTTCTAGGGGACTGATGACCTCAGCAGTTATGTCCCGTAGTGCTCAGAGCCATTTGAACCATTTGAGTCTTAAGTGATGGGCCTTGAGCCGATTTTGAATTAGAATTGTTTTGCTCTTAATGTGTCAGATTGTTTGGGCCTTCAGCCTATTAAAGAATTGTTTTAAGATAAGGCCTTTTGCCTTTTAAAAATTTAGTTTTTGGTTTGAGTCTTAAGAGATGGGCCTTCAGCCGATGTTTTAATAGTTAAAGTTGTTTTGCTCTTAAGGTGTGAGATTGTTTGGGGCTTTAGCCTAATGGAAAGAACTGAAAGAACTGAAAGGCCTTCTGCCTTTCAAATTTCTGATTTTCTTTTGAGTCTTAAGTTAGTGGCTTTCAGCCGATTTTAAATTACAGTCATCTTGCCCTTAAGGCATGAGATTGTATGGTGCATTCAGCCGGTTATTAAGTGCCAGAAATTAATGCTGTTTTTTTTTTAATTTTCTTGGCGCTTGTAATGTTTTGTCATATAAATAAAGTTGTATGTTCGAGTGTAACTGACAGCCGCTTATTTTGGTCCATTCCCACAACTTAAACTACTTGCCCTGTCCTGCAGGTTTAGCAGGACCTCTCAATTACATTCAAAAAATTAAAATAAATTTGGACACGAGTCATACTGACCCCATTGGTACCCAGTGGAAAAAAATTAATCTGTTGTAAATATAATACAAAAAAATCATTGGACGCAACTGACTCAGAGGGATTGTCATATATTTTGAAAATAACAGTTTTAAAAACAAGGGGGATATATATTTCCTATGTGACCCCGGTGCTACTGGAAGTGTTAAAAAAGATAAATAGGGGAAAGGAAGACGAAGAAGTCGAAGTTAGAGTTCATATAACTCAAAGTGTGTACTGTCTGTACCGTATTGTAGCCATTTCTGTGTTTCCGACAAATCATGCTTAACTTATCAAGTGCAGTTTTCTCGGGCCCAGACGTTCCTTGCGAATATGAAGCAACATCCCATGTGCTAATTCTGCTGGGCCATCATACGAATCGTTTAGCGTCGATCACCTTCCGGTAACGCTGGAAGAGGAGACTTCTTTACCGACACGGCCAAGCTTTTACCCACCTTGTTACTTTTCTGAATAGCAATGAAGATTTTAGGTAACCATTTTCAAGACCTTGATGACGCTGTCGTGCTGTGTGTCCTCTGGCTTATTCAGTTTCTATCCATCCCCAAAAAGTGAGGACACCACGCTATATTCCCCGATGCGCGAGATTCTATTCTTCTTTTAACTCCACAATAACCTGCTGTGGGGCAGGTGAGCCCATTGGTCCAGACGTCCGGTAGGTCTAAGTAACTGGCATGTGATACAAGCGACATTATTTGATTCCGTTGCACTGTGCCTCTACGGCATTGCTACCGCTGTTCAAGTTCTAACCCTTCTGTTGGCTGGCAGTAAGAAACTCCAAACTGATAGTTTAAGATAGGTCATCGTGATCGCATGGCGTGCCGTCCATACAGCTACATCTTCAGATGACGACCTGGTCCAGACCCGGGAACGGCCCTCAGTAAGGCCAGATAAATGATAGCAGCTGCTAAGCATGCTCTGCACAAGGCCGGTACACTGTCGCTTCGCCCAAGTGATCAGGTTGCAGTTATGAATACAGCAGACAGAGAACCTTTGAAACTCAGTACGCCCCATGCGTCCATAAAATCCAGAACGCCCTCGCCTCCTCAGTTCTCAGTATCGATTCTATGGATCCGGAGTTCATATTGCTGGTGAGTGCTGTGTTCTGGGTCAAAATAAGACGAACATAGTAAATTTAATGTAAGTCGGTTCACCATTACAGAGTGCGCATAAAGTCCGGGAACGCTTTTAATTATTTTTTGCACAAGAACTAAACATTGTACAGATGTCTTACTATGGCATTTTGAAGAGAAACTCAGAAAGTTTTTTTTTGTTTTTGTTTTTTGTTTTTTACAGATATTCGATATGCGAACTTTGAGTGACCGGGCAGACGTCAATATGGTAATCGAATTCTTGCCATACCCGTCCCAGCATGGCACCTTCGACTATGGAAGTGGCTTCCCGTATTCTCTCCCGGAGCTCTGCTACATCACGTGGTAGACGCTGACAACCACCAGATCTTTAATGTGTCCCCACAGAAAAACGTCACACAGAGTGAGATCTGGCGATCGGGGAGGTCATTTTATGAAAAGCTGTCCCCTTCTGTCGCACGGCAGCAACGTGTTCAGTCATCCACAAACTTCACGATGAAAATAGAGTGGAGCCCCATCTTGCTGAAAGATGAAAGGAGAGTCCGAATGCATTTGAAGCATCAGTCATTGCTGCGACATGTCCAAGTAGGAATAAACAGTGACAGTGATCTCGGCGAAGAAGAACGGCCCGTACAGTTTTCGGCGTGACAAGGCACAACCTATGGGGAATCATACTCGAATCCAGTGCATTCGTGTAGATACTTTGTACCCCAGATTCGACAACTATGCCTGTTCATTTCCCAATAGCGTGAAAAGTGGCTTCGCCGCTAAAAATTAAGCGATCAACAACGCCATCCCCATCCTCATCCAATTGTTGCAAGTGTGAACAAAACTAAAAAAGCTTGTTTTTGTCGTCGTCATTGAGCATTTGCACAAGCTCCAATTTGAATAGTTTCATAGACAGCTTCTGTCGCAGGACTTTACACACTGTCATTGGAGCCATTTCGAGTTCACTGGATGCACGACGCACCGATTTCTCTGGACTCCTTATGAATGTCTCTCGTACGCACTCCACATTCACTTCACTCACACTAGGGTGTCCGCTTCTCTTTGCCGGGTACAAGCAACCCGTCGCAATGAATTTGTTGTGCCAGTGGTAAATGGCCTTCCTCGTTGGTGGCTTCTTACCGTACTTGGTTGTAAACATCCGTTGAACAGCTGTAGCACACTTGTTTTTGTCGAACTCGAACACACAGAAAGCTCGCCCCGCACATGAACTCCCCATGTTTGCGTCTAGCGCTGACTAGCGGCAAATTACCAAACTACACTATGGCGGTATACATGAAAAAATAATTCAAGGTTTGTCTCAAAATGACACAATTATGTATGATATATGTACAATGTTTGTTTCATGTGCAATAAGTAATTTAAAGTGTTCCCGGACTTAATTCAAAAAGGATTACTATTTGGGGTAGAAAATAGCTCAGATATGCGCAGTACTCGGAAAACTCAACATTAAAGACCTAAAATTAGGGAAACATTCGCACTGTAATGTGAACGTTGCCGAATATAATCGCAATGCTACATCGATAGCAGTTTATCGTTATATTGTTGTGATGAAATAAACAATCACTTGTTCAACAGCGTAGTCTGTATTAGCATATTACAGCATGTTTTAAACGGGTTATAGTGGAAAATCAATAAAAAAACATAAATTACCTTTACTACCTTTACTATACCAACCTCATGTTAGGGAAGGGCGATGTGCTCCACGAATGTGATATTGTGGTGTCACCGCCAGACACCACACTTGCTAGGTGGTAGCTTTAAATCGGCCGCGGTCCATTAGTACATGTCGGACCCGCGTGTCGCCACTGTTAGTGATCGCAGACCGAGCGCCACCACACGGCTGGTCTCGAGAGACGGACTAGCACTCGCCCCAGTTGAACGGACGACGTAGCTAGCGATGCACACTGACGAAGCCTCGCTCATTTGCAGAGCAGATAGTTAGAATAGCCTTCAGCTAAGTCAATCGCTACGACCTGGCAAGGCGCCATTAGTAGTTTATTGCCTGAATCTACAGAGTCTCACTTGTATCGTCAATAGCGATGTACAACAAGAATGGATTAAAGTTAAGTATTCCAGCAGCTACGTACTTTTCTTTATAGCATTCATTACGTATCCTGTTTCAGACCTATCTCTAGCCTGCGTGAGTTAACGCGTGCCTTTCGGCTACTTCCGAGTGGCGTGGCTGTTAACCTACGCCACAACAGATATAATTTCCAAAACGGTAAATAGCGACAGTCAGTCGTCGTTCTATTATAGCTTCATTAAATCCGATCCCGACTTCGGCTGGTAGTTAGTCATTATCAGTGCAGTATTTCGGAGTTGTTACACTTGCTCTAGTACGTCTACACCTATTGTTCAGGCTATTGTCACAGTCTTTAATAAACCGTGACAAGAGCCTATACAACAGGTGTAGACGTACTAGAGCATGTATGACGACTCCAAGACACCACTTTGATAATGGCTAGGTATTAACCGAAACCTAGGTCTGCTGTAATAAAGCTAGAACGGAAACGGAAACGAAGACTGACTGCTACTATTTACCATTCCGGAAATAAATCACCTTTATTTCTCGCAGAGGGGTTGACACTGCTATAAACAGTTTTTTAGAACAGATGCTGCAACCTATTGGAAACACGCAGAAAAAAAGAAGTAACCACCTGGAAGCACGTGGTAAGTAATGCACTAGAAACACATGGTGTAAAGTATTTGCTAAAATTAGCACAGCGAGTTTAGTTCATTCTCTGGTTTACAAAATGATAACATTTGCTTGTTGCTTATACGCTACATACGCACTGAGGTCTGTAGTTAAATCCGCTCAGGTCGACGTCGTGTTCCTTGTCTTCCCAAAGCCATTCGGTATGGTTCCGCAGTGTCATTCAGTGGACAAAATACGAGCTTTGCATGGGGGCTTAATTATATAAATATGAATGCAAATTCTTTTTAAATTTTTAGTAGCTGTATGTCCGATTACAAAGTCTCGTAACTGGTTGGCCCCGACTAGTTTAAGTACGCAATCTCACTGCATAGAATAACAACAAAGAATGAAAGAAAATTTTCGTTAACACAATTAATTAATTAAGTCTCCACCAACTATAAAACCTACGAAACCAAAACACAAGTGTAATTGTTCTGTGTGTGGGAGTGTGATTCAACGTACACATCTGGCACGGTTCTTCTTCAACAAGACAAGAAATTTTAAATACCATTTATACTGAAGTAATTTAAAAAAAAATAGAAGTACTATAATTGCGCAAGAAAACCAGAATTACACTCTAATATAAGAACACAAGCCAGATGCTTTGTTGACTGAACCTGTAATGACGCATTATTTAAGACACTGAAATAATGAAAAAAAACAGGGAATATTTTACCTTCATATATATTGACGAAAAGCACTCTGATCATTACAAAATCTCCATTAGAACAACATCTACTGTCTATCCCATCAAACAACTGCATAAAACATTGAGCAAGCACCTTCCACGACGACTTCTCGACAAGAACTTTTCACTACGACATCTCAACAAGCACTCTTCACTACGAGTTCACGACAAGCACTGCCAGTGGAGGTGGCGGAATAATACTCTTTGGCGCAATCTCTGGCGCTGTGGCTCAGTGTAGCCACCTTTCAGCTTGTCGATTATCGGACCAGTTTTGTTGCTGTATACAGGACTTTCTAGCATACAGTACTCAATACGTAGCCCTTAACTGGGACGAAGTCACCATGTTCGAAGCTAATTTCAGGAATTCCCCAAGAGAGATTAAAGTGTCATTAATGATCACAATAAAGCAAATGGTCTAGAGGATAAGGTTGGAAGCTGCAGTAGGTTGTTCACAGACGGTACTATTATGAATAGGACGGATGGAACGGCAGAAGAGTGTAGCGGAAAGCAGTAAGACATGCAGGAAGTTTGTGACTGATGCAAGGATTTAAAGTTCACTCCGAACGTAGATAGAGGCAAAGCATCGAGCATAAATATTCCAAGACATCCAACGTTTATCGATTACGCTATTAGCAAATGTTCGCTGGAAACACTAAGAATCGTAAAATACGGAAGAAGGTGAGGAAAAGGCGTATGGCCGACGAAAGGTGGCCGAGCCATGACGTCAGTGTAGGCGCAGTAGTTACCCGATCGTTTTCTCCCGGCGGAGGAGACGCCTCAGACCTGCGGTGGCTCCCTCAATATTCACATCGCTTGTCTGACTACATAAGGACGACACTGAGTGAATTGTGTACAGAAGCTCATGAAGCTGATGAAACCCATTCTGTTCATTTCAGAACGGCCAAACAACTTGCTACTGATGCAAGATGTTCCACTCGTTGAACAACATGTTATTTCCATAATGCGAAGAATATCAACTGTTGGAAAATAATGCTTCCAGATTTGAAACAAATAGAACCTTTTCTGTAGGCAGATTGGTTCCTGGAAAGGTTAGTACTGTTTCAAGACACAAACGCTGAAAAAACGCATGAAGCGAAAATCACTGACGAGAACGGAAGACATTCACACGTATTGGCAGTTACATTTCTGTACTGAAAGGAGGGAGAATAATGTGGAAGATCTGGTACCTATGTTAATTAGATTTACTTGCACTTCTCATACATACAATTTATTCTCTTTGGAGTGGCGATAAGGACAGAGTCTTCTTGCTCTGATTTCTAGGGTACAGGAAGCAGTTATGTGAAAAATCGTGGTAAAAATGCATTATTAATGTTTCAATAAGGATCAAAATTATACAATTATGCTTATCAGAGCGTTAAATTCAGTCCATAGCCTGCTTTACCTTTCAGCATTTCTGGTTTCTTCCCTTCTACATATACATCTACATGGTTACTCTGCAATTCACACTTAAGTGCCCGGCAGAGGGTTCATCGAACCATTTTCATTCTACTCTTCTACCATTCCACTCTCGAATGGCTCGTGGGAAAAAGGAACACCTAAATCTTTCCGTTCGAGCTCTGATTTCTCTTATTTTATTATGATGATCATTTCTCCCTACGTAGGTGGGTGTCAACAAAATATTTTTGCCCTCGGAAGAAATTTCGTAAACAGATCTCGCCACAAAGTTCAGTGACTGCCACCCCAACTCGCGTATCATATCAGTGACACTCTTACCCCTATTGCGCGATAACACGAAACGAGCTGCCATCCTTTGCACTTTTTTGATGTCCTCCGACAATCCTACCTGGTAAGGATCCCATACCACGCAGCAATATTCCAGCAGAGGACGGATAAGTGTAATGTAGGCTGTCTCTCTAGTGGGTTTGTCGCATCTTCTAAGTGTTCTGCCAACAAAGCGCAGCCTTTGTTTCGCCTTCCCCCCAATACTATCTACGTGGTCTTTCCAATTTAAGTTGCTCGTAATTGTAATTCCTAGGTATTTAGTCGAATTGACAGTCCTTAGTTTTGTGCGATTTATCTTATACCAAAAACTTGTCGGATTTCTTTTAGTACCCATGTGGATGACCTCGCTCTTTTCTTTGTTCAGTGCCAATTTCCACCTTTCGCACCAGACAGAAATTCTCTCTAGATCGTTTTGTAATTAGAATTGATCGTCTGATGATTTTACTAGACAGTAAATTACAGCGACATCTGTAAACAATCTAAGGGGGCTGCTCTGAGTATCACTTATCATTTATGTAAATCAGGAAGAGCAGAGGGCCTCTGACACTACCTTTTGGTTGGTTGGTTGGGTTTGGGGAAGGAGACCAGACAGCGTGGTCATTGGTCTCACCGGATTAGGGAAGGATGGGGAAGGAAGTCGGCCGTGCCCTTTCAGAGAAACCATCCCGGCATTTGCCTGGAGTGATTTAGGGAAATCACGGAAAACCTAAATCGGGATGGCCGGACGTGGGATTGAACCGTAATCCTTCCGAATACTACCTCTTGAAACGCTAGATATCACTTCTGTGCCACTCGATGTTTTGCCGTCTGTTACTACGAACTGTGACCTCTCTGAGAGGAAATCACGAATCCAGTCACACAACTGTGATGATACTCCATTTGCACGCAATTTGATAAATAGTCGCTTGTGAGGAACGGTATCAAAAGCCTTCTGGAAATACAGGAATATGGAATCGATCTGAGATCCCTTGCCGACAGCGCTCGTTACTTCATGGGAATAAAGAGCTAGCTGCGTTGCACAAGAACTATATTTTCTGAATCCGTGTTGGTTATGTATCAATAAGTCATTTTCTTCAAGGTGATTCATAATGTTCGAGTACAGTATATGCTCCAACATCCTACTGCAAATTGAGGTCAGTGATATGGGTCTGTAATTCAATGGGTTACTCCTATTTCCTTTCTTGAATATTGGTGTGACCTGTGCTACTTTTCAGTCTTTACGAACAGACCTTCCGTCATGTGATGGTTCAAATGGCTCTGAGCACTATGGGACTTAACTGCTGTGGTCATCAGTCCCATAGAACTTAGAATTACTTAAACCTAACTAACCTAACGACATCACACACATCCATCCCCGAAACAGGATTCGAACCTGCGACCGTAGCGGTCACGTGGTTCCAGAGTGTAGCGCCTAGAACCGCCCGGCCACTCCGGCCGGCTTCCGTCAAGTGAGCGGTTGTGTATGATTGCTAAGAAAGGCACTCCTGTGTCTGCATACTCTGAAAGGATCCTGATTGGTATACCATCTGGACGGGAAGAATTGCCTTTCTTAAGTGATTTGAGTTGTTTCGAAAAACCTAAGATACACTCCTGGAAATTGAAATAAGAACACCGTGAATTCATTGTCCCAGGAAGGGGAAACTTTATTGACATATTCCTGGGGTCAGATACATCACATGATCACACTGACAGAACCACAGGCACATAGACACAGGCAACAGAGCATGCACAATGTCGGCACTAGTACAGTGTATATCCACCTTTCGCAGCAATGCAGGCTGCTATTCTCCCATGGAGACGATCGTAGAGATGCTGGATGTAGTCCTGTGGAACGGCTTGCCATACCATTTCCACCTGGCGCCTCAGTTGGACCAGCGTTCGTGCTGGACGTGCAGACCGCGTGAGACGACGCTTCATCCAGTCCCAAACATGCTCAATGGGGGACAGATCCGGAGATCTTGCTGGCCAGGGTAGTTGACTTACACCTTCTAGAGCACGTTGGGTGGCACGGGATACATGCGGACGTGCATTGTCCTGTTGGAACAGCAAGTTCCCTTGCCGGTCTAGGAATGGTAGAACGATGGGTTCGATGACGGTTTGGATGTACCGTGCACTATTCAGTGTCCCCTCGACGATCACCAGTGGTGTACGGCCAGTGTAAGAGATCGCTCCCCACATCATGATGCCGGGTGTTGGCCCTGTGTGCCTCGGTCGTATGCAGTCCTGATTGTGGCGCTCACCTGCACGGCGCCAAACACGCATACGACCATCATTGGCACCAAGGCAGAAGCGACTCTCATCGCTGAAGACGACACGTCTCCATTCGTCCCTCTATTCACGCCTGTCGCGACACCACTGGAGGCGGGCTGCACGATGTTGGGGCGTGAGCGGAAGACGGCCTAACGGTGTGCGGGACCGTAGCCCAGCTTCATGGAGACGGTTGCGAATGGTCCTCGCCGATACCCCAGGAGCAACAGTGTCCCTAATTTGCTGGGAAGTGGCGGTGCGGTCCCCTACGGCACTGCGTAGGATCCTACGGTCTTGGCGTGCATCCGTGCGTCGCTGCGGTCCGGTCCCTGGTCGACGGGCACGTGCACCTTCCGCCGATCACTGGCGACGACATCGATGTACTGTGGAGACCTCACGCCCCACGTGTTGAGCAATTCGGCGGTACGTCCACCCGGCCTCCCGCATGCCCACTATACGCCCTCGCTCAAAGTCCGTCAACTGCACATACGGTTCACGTCCACGCTGTCGCGGCATGCTACCAGTGTTAAAAGACTGCGATGGAGCTACGTATGCCACGGCAAACTGGCTGACACTGACGGCGGCGGTGCACAAATGCTGCGCAGCTAGCGCCATTCGACGGCCAACACCGCGGTTCCTGGTGTGTCCGCTGTGCCGTGCGTGTGATCATTGCTTGTACAGCCCTCTCGCAGTGTCTGGAGCAAGTATGGTGGGTCTGACACACCGGTGTCAATGTGTTCTTTTTTCCATTTCCAGGAGTGTATCTACTTTTATGTCACTCAGGCTAACAGCTGTTCTGGTTTCGAATTCTGGAATTACGGAAAACTGTATTTAGTAGCTCCGCTTTAGTGACATCATCATCGGTAACATTTCCATCGCTATCGCTCAGTGACGCTATTGACTGTTTTTTGCCACTGGTGTACCTTACATGCGACCAGAATCTCTGTGGGTTTCCTACATATATTTTGAGACATTGTTTCATTGTGGAAACTATTAAAAGCATCATAATGTAGCTCGTACCCCAACTAGCCGACTATACGAGAAGATCCTCCGGCACACCGTTAGAAGGCATTGTTGAGTATAGATGTACGAAGGGACTCCAAAAAAAGTAAGTTACGCATGTCTTCCTCCGATACGACTTTCGTGCAAGAAGAGTGCCTCATTGTCAGGAGTAAATACACATTCTGGGTGTCCGGGAGACGAGCAGTTCTGTTGCGGTAGTATCAGGTGCATCGCGGTGTGCAAAGTGGAACGGAGTTGCGTCCGGAGAAGTACTCGAAGTACGCAGGATAGTGCCACTGTTGTAGGCCAAACGTGTAAACTGCACACAGCTCCACCGTGAAATTCTAGCAGTATATGGATATAATGAAACGTCGCCTCCATCGATAATGAAATGGTGGCAATATTTTGATTAAGGCGACTCAGGTGTGCGTGAAGCTGATGGGGAGGAAAGGCCATCGACATCGACCGCAGATAATAACATCCAGGCAATCGAGGAACTGATTCCCAGCAATTGCAGATTTTCATATGGTGAGGAGATTCACGCAGTGCGTCTCGAATTGGTCCGTGACCAAGAAGCGGAATTCTGTCGTCAAGGAAGTGAAAGGTCCGTAGAACGTCCCCACCCTTGTTTACAAAGAATCAGAATCTAAGCATCGGGTGTCTGTATCACTCTGAAGTGTAGTGCAGTACTCAATAAACGGTAGTTGGGCCGCCATAATAATGTTATGTCGATATATCGGTGTTTTCTTGGGTATCGACATACCCGAAGTTACGAGCTATGCAGGTCTTTGGTACATGGTTGAGGGTAGCATTCATCTTACGCTAGGTGAGGATAACGCTACGTCATAGTGACGTAACGCTACGTCATCGTGATGTAAATACCCTAAATCGACTACATGAGCACGTGTATCGATCTTTGCAGTTGTACCACAGAGGTTGCAATGATAACGTGAAAGCTAGATGTAAACAGACGTGTACAAACGAAGTGACAGCAGTTGTGCGGTATGCTCATCACAGTTGAATTACTTATTAAGCTGTAATCTCAATAATTTTGGACGTCATTGTGTGTTTCTTGATGTAATGAATGTCTGAACGAAGGAACCATAACAATAACGAAAGTCAAAAGTAGTGTCTAGTCATCTCTTTTTAAAAAATACGATTAATTGTGCACAAATCATGGGGATAGAAACGTGAAACAGAGAGAAGTTAAAGTGTTTCGTATTTTTATAAAAGCCAATGGAATGTAGATATTTCTTTTGGGCAGAAACGTTAAACTGAGAAATTAATGTGGTAGCGTTACGTCACTATGACGTAGGGTTCTCCTCACCTAGCGTGAGATGAATGCTACCCCATGGTTGAGGCCAGAGATGTTCTGCGGATAGCGAGACCGTGGAGCGGGCAGTGCCGCTGTGGCTGTTGGCGTAACATGAGCTCACGCGTGCTGGCGGCGGCTGTCGGTGTTTGCACGGCGCAGAGTGTGATCTCTAGTCCACGGCAAGAATATTCGCCGGACCGGCGTTTCTGCCGGCTGGTAGAAAACCGGACGCCCTTGTCCACGGAGACGGCGCCGGAAATACTGCAGACGAGTTGCGTGCAACGGAGCAGTAGGATGGATAACAGCGACCTTTGCACTCTCGTTGTATTACAAAAAGAAACAGCGTCGTCGTAGGAAGAATTGGGTACATCCTGTGCTGCAAGATAGATTTAAATTTGGTGCCTTCAGTACGCTACATGAAAAACTACGACAGGACGACACAAAAAACTTTAATTTTTACAGGATGTCGAAAACAACGTTAGACAAATTACGGTCAATTTTGCAAACTCATTTGCAACATGAAGACACCGATAAGCGAAACTGCATATCACCTAATGAAATGCTTGCTGCTACACTGAGGTAAGTACACAATTGAAATTTCCTTATTAGAAGCTATTAATTTGCTGTATCAAAAATTAACACCCCAATTTAAAAACGCTCTTGATAAACAAAGTAGAATGACAGTGAATAGAGTTTTCTTATTTCCATTAATATGAAAGAAACAATGTTCGATTTAGAATTAATTTCAAAAATCAAATGTCTCGGAAATGTTGGATACGGTGGATGCAGGACTTGCATAAGTTTGCAAAAACATGTCTTCATTTGGTGGTCTTGTACAAGTTGACACTTGATAGTGTTCTGCAGAGGTGTACGCTATCTTGATTTGGCCTTGGTGTATGGTACGATGATCAAAAGTTTGGTATTCCTGTGAGGCATAGTTCCAGGAATCTTGGGCAGATTGCTGATGCATGTTTCTGTATTGTGGCTTAGACCTAATTCTTTTTACAAGTTTCATGACTTCGTACTACAGTTGGGGCAATCCCCCTAAAAAACAGACATACTTCTACTGTGGCGTGTTCAATTGAGGCGTCAATGATAGTCATAATTTTTCTGTCCAACTCATCTGTAGCTGTTTTGTTTCTCTGCGGCTTTTCTTTAACTTGGTGACAATGTTTTTCAGACTGATTTACGTCACCAGTATTATTCGGCATATTTGATAAAGTTTCTCGTGTCTGCTATTTTTTTAAGAAAATGTAGCTGCTCATGAAATACGTATTTCCGCTTATTACTTGCTCCAGAATCGCTCTTATTTCCTTCGTTTAATTTCCTGTGGCATTTCATCCAGTTATATCTTATGTTTGCCCATTTTTTATTACCATCTTTCCTGAAAAGAAAAGAAAGCCAGAGTACAATCAAACCTATATGTTTTTCTCATTTGAAGTACCTCGCAACAGAAACACTTTCACCGGTCTCCATTATAGTTTCAGACTGGGAATGAAAACAATAACTAGAATTGTGCGAGAGGCTTGTCTGAGGATGTGGTTGTTATTGCATAACACAAATACTCCCATTCTGGAGGAAAATGACTGGCTGAATATAGCACGTCAGTTTGAAAATACTGCAAAATTTCCAAACTGCGTAGGGGCCATTGATAGTAAACATCTACAAGAAATTGGATCAATGTTTTCCAATTATAAATGCTATTATTCGTAAGTCCTGATGGCGGTACTGGATACATATTGTAATTTTATTTATGTGGATGTCGGTGCTTATGGTAAAGATTGTGACTCAAGTATTTTGAAAGAAACGTCTTTACGGAAAAATTTGCAGACAAACACACTGAACCTAGGGTATTCCAAAATATTCCGGGGGAATTGCCTTATGTTGTCGTTGCAGATGAAGCGTTTGCATTGCATAATAATTTACTTTGTTCCTATGGTGGGCGAGATCTTGATATCATTAAGCGTATTTTTAACTATCGCTTAAGCAAAGCAAGACAGTTTGTAGAGCGTGCTTTTGGCATAATGGCCAATAAATGGAGGATTTTTCACTGACCTTTACATGTCTCCACTGATTTTGCGACTGACATAGTGAAGGCTTGTACTGTTCTACAACATTTCATCCATAAAGAAGAGGGTCTTAATACTCTGTGTGCAGATACGACTATACAGGTGGACTATGACCTGCGAGAACTGCCACGTACACAAGCAGTATGAAGTAGCGCTTCAGCGAACACTATCAGAAATCAGATCGCTAATTACTTTGTTTCTGAAAATGGAAAAATTCCGTGGCAAGATAAGTTCGCCTAATGTATTCATATTTTATGTGAAACGAACAATAGTACAGAGAGAAGGAATGTGGCGTGTAATGAAAATGAAACAAAATAAGTATGAGATGAAGTTAAACTACATACCTATACCATTTCTTTCCTTATCTCCAAGCGTTTTAAAGTCGTCTTTAAGTTGTGAACACACATCCTTCCACGCTTCCAAAGTCAGTCGTCTATCGTTTTATTCTTCGGTTGTCTTATCCCAGAGGACTGGTCGTTCCTCCACCAACGCAACCAAAACTTCACAATCAATATTCAGTTCAAGATTCATCTTGAAACTCAACAGGTAGCACGTATGACGGCTCCAGGCGCGACTAAACTCTCCTGGCACCCGGCGAGCTGCCGGCACGTGGACACGCAGTCATGTTCCAACAAGTCCAACTGAGAACCCAGCGCACCGTCCGGCTGCCGGCTTTGCAGTGTGCAACCGCAGGAGCATCCGGCAGTCGGGCCGGTCGTTTTGCCGTGTCGCCCCTTAGGACAAGCCCTCATAAGCAACAATGTGTTACTACAAACCCGGCGAATCTGCCGGACTGGCGGCCGGCGGATATTCTTGTCGTGGACAAGGGTCCTGTAGCCCTTTCCACCCGAACCCACACGATCGTGAGGGTGCGGTTTTTATTTTTTTACGACAAACTGAATCTCTTGCCTTGCTACCAACTGACCTGCAACGATCGTGCAGGTTGTGCGCTACGCGTTTGTCATGTTTATGTTGTCATTCGGCGTCAACAGATTGCAGCACATGTTGTTTAAGTTGATCGAGAAGTGAGTATTATGCCGGCGCCTGATTAGTAGCTCATAAGTAAGCTAAATTGAATTGTTTCGGCGATTTGCTGGATCTGGTTATTTTTAATAGTGTGTACAACGTTGTGATATTGATAATTATTAGTAACTTCATATCTTTGCACAGTAATTGTGCGTTAAATTTGTACTAGCACGATTGTGCGCGTTAGGTGTTGACTGTGTAACTTCATCCTCGAGTGGGTGTTGTTGATTGTGTCATTGGCCTCCCTATATTACTGCTTTTCACACAGTTTTGAATGGGAAAGTTTTTATGCACATTCCCGTTATTGTATGCAGGTTTATCGGACAATCAAATCCGTTCTGTATTAGAGGATTCGGATTTGAGTGGCATTTCGTCAGATGACGACGACGAGTTTGTTCCTTCTCCTTCAAATATTCAGCAGGCAGGCGACTCGTCTGATGATGATTTCAGTGCCGAAGAAGTTCCTGAAGTCTCTGAAGAGCGCAGGAGTTCACACAGTGTCACAGAACGTGTCAGACCACTGCTTTTTCGGAGATCAAATTTTGTTCAGAAGTTTCATCCACCAAACTTTAATTACAGTGCTGTTGATGTCAGTGGCACAGATTACCTATTTCGTGTATCAATCCCATTTTCCTACAAAAATATCTTCTTTTTAATTCTAGAGTCCTTCTCCAATTGGAAGTCCTGCTGAATATTTCTGTTAATATTTCAGTGAAAAGTATTTTGAAGAGGCGGTGAAATATACAAATTTGTGTAGTGTTGCAAAGACAGGGAAATCCCTAGGGACTACAGCTCATGAACTGAAGGTGTTTTTTGGGATAAATTTAATGATGGGGCGCATAAGGTATCCTAGGCTACCCATGTACCGGAAGAAATCTATTTCTTTATCAGCTATTAGTGGCACTATGTGTAGAGACCGGTTCCTTGAGCTCAGGAATAATGTGCACTTTGTTGGTACTATAAAACCACCTCAAGAGGCTAAAACTAGTAGACTGTGGAAAGTTCAGCCAGTGATCGACACAGTAAGAAGAAGATGTCACAGTTTGCCTCGTAGCTTTAACTACTACAGTATTGAGAGCTGAAGAGTTTGAAACACCGTTAGATGATACGTTAAGCACCTCCACAAAGGCAAAAGTTTACAAACCCCATCCATAACCAGGTTTGGACAGGCGATATGATGGGTATGATCACTGGCCGACAGTGGATGATATTCTGTCACCACGAACACGTCAGAATGAGCGCTGCAGTTCCAGAACAAAGACAAAGTGCATTAAATGGAATCAGTACCTATGTCTTGCAAAAGGAAAGGATTGTTTCAAATTATTTCACGAAAGGTGAAGCAGTCTGAACCACGACTTTGTGTTACAAAATAAATAAATAAAAATTATTATTAATTTTTTTGCCACAGAATATGATTTGCAATCTATGTAATATTTTATATAATAACTAATAAATAAAAGTAATGAAAGAATAATTTTTTATTCATAACTGTTCCTCAAGTAACTTATAATATCAACCAAATAGCAGGAAGTCAGAGACTAATTTTGGTGAAATAAAACCTGACCATCACGATTGTGCTAGTTGTTTTCCCGCTACATTTTTTATGGAAGTATTTTTTATTATTTTTCCCAGAGTCTACTATGCCCAAATATACTGAGGATTCTACTTCATTCACCATTTTCAAAAAAAGGGTGATCAGGGTGGAAAGGGGTAGGCTCGCATAAATCTCTAGCAAGGAGAGGCCGCGATCACAGATTTACTTCAAACTTTGTCGACCTTTAGTAGGCCATTACACTGAAACGCCAAAGAAACTGGTATAGGCATGAGTATTGAATACAGAGATATTTACACAGGCAGAATACGGTGCTGAGGTTGGCAATGCCTATAAAAGTCGACATTTGTCTGGCGCAGTTGTTAGAGCGGTTACTGCTGCTTCAATGGCATGAGTATTGAATACAGAGATATTTACACAGGCAGAATACGGTGCTGAGGTTGGCAATGCCTATAAAAGTCGACATTTGTCTGGCGCAGTTGTTAGAGCGGTTACTGCTGCTTCAATGGCTGGTTATCAAGATTTGAGTGAGTTTGGGACACAGCATCTCCGAGGTAGCGATAAAGTGGGGATTTTCCCGTACGATCTCTTCAACAGAGTACCGCGAATATCAGTAATCTGGTAAAACATCAAATCTCCGACACCGCCGCGGCCGGAAAAAAGATCCTGCAAAAACGGGACCAACGATGACAGAAGAGCATCGTTTAACGCGACATAAGTGAAACCCTTCAGCAAACAGCTCCAGATTTCAGTGCTGGGTCATTCAACGAAACATCATCAAAATGAGCTCTCAGAGCCGAAGGCCGTCTCGTGCACCATTGATGACTGCACGGCACAAAGCTTTACGCCTCGTCTAGGCCCGTCAACACCGACATAGGACTATTGATGACTGGAAACATGATGTCCGGTGGGACGAGTCTCCTTTCAAAATTGTATCGAGCAGATGGACGTGTACGGGTATGGCAACAACCTCATAAACCCTGCATGTCAGCAGGGTTCAAATGGTTCAAACGCCTCTAAGCACTATGGGACTTAACATCTGAGGTCATCAGTCCCCTAGACTTAGAACTAATTGAAGCCAACTAACCTAAGGACATCACACACATCCATGCCCGACGCAGGATTCGAACCTGCTGCTGTAGCAGCAGCGCGGTTCCGGAGTGAAGCGCCTAGAACCGCTCGGTCACAACGGCCGGCTGCCAGCAGGACACTCTTCATCCTGGTGGAGACTCTGTAATGGTGTGGGAGGTGTTCAGTTAGAGTGATATGGGACCCCTGATACGTCCAGATACGATGCTGACAGGTGCCACGTACGGAAGCATCCTGTATGATCACCTGCATCCATTAACGCCCATTGCGCATTCCGATGGACTTGGGCAATTCCAGCAGAACAATGTGACTTTCCACACGTCTACAATGGCTACACAGTGCCTTTAGGAACACTCTTCTGAGTTTAAACACTTCCGCTGGCCACCAGACTCCCCACACATTAACATTATTGAGCATTTCTGGGCCGGCCGCTGTGGCCTAGCGTCTCTAGGCGTTTCAGTCCGGAACCGCGCCGCTGCTACGGTACTACGGTAGCAAGTTCGAATCCTGCCTCGGGGATAGTTGTGCCTGATGTCCTTCGGTTAGTTTGGTTCAAGAAGTTCTAAGTCTAGGGGTAGCGTCTTTGATTCATAATCAAATCGTTTTCGGTCCCGGGTTCGATCCCCGCCACTGCCTAAATTTTGATAAATAATCAGCATTGGCGGCCGAAGACTTCCGGCATAAGAAGTCAGCCTCATTCTGCCAACGGCCTTGTCAAAGAGGGCGGAGGAGCGGATAGAGGTTCAGGGCACTCTCTTGTCCTAGGGGTGGGAAATTGCCCCTAAAGGCCGAAGAATCAGCAATGATCAACGACATGAGGATGCAGAAGGCAATGGAAACCACTGCATTAAAGACACGTAACGTGTATCCACAGGACAGGTGGCCTGTAATTGAAGAAGTGTCATGATGATCTCTCCATTGGCAAAAGATTCCGGAATAGTCCCCCATTCGGATCTCCGAGAGGGGACTGCCAAGGGGGAGCTTACCATGAGAAAAAGATTGAATAATCAACGAAAGGATAACGTTCTACGAGTCGGGGCGTGGAATGTCAGAAGCTTGAACGTGATAGGGAAACTAGAAAATCTGAAAAGGGAAATGCAAAGGCTCAATCTAGATATAGTAGGGGTAAGTGAAGCGAAGTGGAAGGAAGACAAGGATTTCTGGTCAGATGAGTATCGGGTAATATCAACAACAGCAGAAAATGGTATAACAGGTGTAGGATTCGTTATGAATAGGAAGGTAGGGCAGAGGGTGTGTTACTGTGAACAGTTCAGTGACCGGGTTGTTCTAATCAGAATCGACAGCAGACCAACACCGACAACGATAGTTCAGGTATACGTGCCGACGTCGCAAGCTGAAGATGAACAGATAGAGAAAGTGTATGAGGATATTGAAATGGTAAAGCAGTATGTAAAGGGGGACGAAAATCTAATAGTCATGGGCGACTGGAATGCAGTTGAAGGAGTAGAAGAAAAAGTTACAGGAGAATATGGGCTTGGGACAAGGAATGAAAGAGGAGAAAGACTAATTGAGTTCTGTAACAAGTTTCAGCTAGTAATAGCGAATACCCTGTTCAAGAATCACAAGAGGAGGAGGTATACTTGGAAAAGGCCGGGAGATACGGGAAGATTACAATTAGATTACATCATCGTCAGACAGAGATTCCGGAATCAGATACTGGATTGTAAGGCGTACCCAGGAGCAGATATAGACTCAGATCACAATATAGTAGTGATGAAGAGTAGGCTGAAGTTCAAGACATTAGTCAGGAAGAATCAATACGCAAAGAAGTGGGATACGGAAGTACTAAGGAATGGCGAGATACGTTTGAAGTTCTCTAACGCTATAGATACAGCAATAAGGAATAGCGCAGTAGGCAGTACAGTTGAAGAGGAATGGACATCTCTCAAAAGGGTCATCACAGAAGTTGGGAAGGAAAACATAGGTACAAAGAAGGTAGCTGCGAAGAAACCATGGGTAACAGAAGAAATACTTCAGTTTCCAGAATGAGATATTCACTCTGCAGCGGAGTGTGCGCTGATATGAAACTTCCTGGCAGATTAAAACTGTGTGCCCGACCGAGACTCGAACTCGGGACCTTTGCCTATCGCGGGCAAGTGCTGTACCAGGAGAGCTTCTGTAAAGTTTGGAAGGTAGGAGACGAGATACTGGCAGAAGTAAAGCTGTGAGTACTGGGCGTGAGTCGTGCTTCGGTAGCTCAGATGGTAGAGCACTTGCCCGCGAAAGGAAAAGGTCCAGAGTTCGAGTCTCGGTCGGGCACACAGTTTTAATCTGCCAGGAAGTTTCAATACTTAAGTTGATTGATGAAAGGAGGAAGTACAAAGATGTTCCGGGAAAATCAGGAATACAGAAATACAAGTCGCTGAGGGATGAAATAAATAGGAAGTGCAGGGAAGCTAAGACGAAATGGCTGCAGGAAAAATGTGAAGACATCGAAAAAGATATGATTGTCGGAAGGACACACTCAGCATTCAGGAAAGTCAAAACAGCCTTTGGGGACATTAAAAGCAACGGTGGTAACATTAAGAGTGCAACGGGAATTCCACTATTAAATGCAGAGGAGAGAGCAGATAGGTGGAAAGAATACATTGAAAGCCTCTATGAGGGAGAAGATTTGTCTGATGTGATAGAAGAAGAAATAGGAGTCGATTTAGAAGAGATAGGGGATCCAGTAATAGAATCGGAATTTAAAAGAGCTTTGGAGGACTTACGGTCAAATAAGGCAGAAGGGATAGATAACATTCCATCAGAATTTCTAAAATCATTGGGGGAAGTGGCAACAAAACGAGTATTCACGTTGGTGTGTAGAATATATGAGTCTGGCGACATATCATCTGGCATTCGGAAAAGCATCATCCACACAATTCCGAAGACGGCAAGAGCTGACAAGTGCGAGAATTATCGCACAATCAGCTTAACAGCTCATTCATCGAAGCTGCTTACTAGAATAATATACAGAAGAATGGAAAAGAAAATTGTGAATGCGCTAGGTGACGATCAGTTTGGCTTTAGGAAAAGTAAAGGGACGAGAGAGGCAATTTTGACGTTAAGGCTAATAATGGAAGCAAGGCTAAAGAAAAATCAAGACACTTTCATAAGATTTGTCGACCTGGAAAAAGCGTTCGACGATATAAAATGGTGCAAGCTGTTCGAGATTCTGAAAAAAGTAGGGGTAAGCTATAGGGAGAGACGGGTCATATACAATATATACAACAACCAAGCGGGAATAATAAGAGTGGACGATCAAGAACGAAGTGCTCGTATTAAGAAGGGTGTAAGACAAGGCTGTAGCCTTTCGCCCCTACTCTTCAATCTGTACATCGAGGAAGCAATGATGGAAATAAAAGAAAGGTTCAGGAGTGGAATTAAAATACAAGGTGAAAGGATATCAATGATACGATTCGCTGATGACATTGCTATCCTGAGTGAAAGTGAAGAAGAATTAAATGATCTGCTGAACGGAATGAACAGTCTAATGAGTACACAGTATGGTTTGAGAGTAAATCGGAGAAAGACGAAGGTAATGAGATGTAGTGGAAATGAGAACAGCGAGAAACTTAACATCAGGATTGATGGTCACGATGTCAATGAAGTTAAGGAATTCTGCTACCTAGGCAGTAAAATAACCAATGACGGACGGAGCAAGGAGGACATCAAAAGCAGACTCGCTAAGACAAAAAAGGCATTTCTGGCCAAGAGAAGTCTACTAATATCAAATACCGTCCTTAATTTGAGGAAGAAAATTCTGAGGATGTACGTCTGGAGTACAGAATTGTATGGTAGTGAAACATGGACTGTGGGAAAACCGGAACAGAAGAGAATCGAAGCATTTGAGATGCGGTGCTATAGACGAATCTTGAAAATTATGTGGACTGATAAGGTAAGGAATGAGGAGGTTCTACGCAGAATCGGAGAGGAAAGGAATATGTGGAAAACACTGATAAGGAGAAGGGACAGGATGATAGGACATCTGCTAAGACATGAGGGAATGACTTCCATGGTACTAGAGGGAGCTGTAGAGGGCAAAAACTGTAGAGGAAGACAGAGATTGGAATACGTGAAGCAAATAATTGAGGACGTAGGTTGCAAGTGCTACTCTGAGATGAGGAGGTTAGCACAGGAAAGGAATTCGTGGCGGGCCGCATCAAACCAGTCAGTAGACTGATGACCAAAAAAAAAAAGTCTAGGGGACTGACGACCTCAGACGTTAAGTCCCATGGTGCTCAGAGCCGTTTGAACCATTTGAGAATTTGTGGGATGCCCTGCAACGTGCTGCTCAGACGAGATCGCCACGCCCATCGTACTCCTGCGAATTTATGGACAGCCGTTCAGAATTCGTGGTGTGAGTTCCCTCAAACACTGCTTTATACATTAATCGAGTCCATGCCACGTCGTATTGCGGCACTTCTGCGTGTACGCGGGGCCCTACAAGATATTAAGGAGGGGTACCTGTTTCCTTGCTTCTTTATTGTAAAATACTGTACAAGTAGTAAGTTGCACTACTCTGGCAACTCCGACATAATCGCAAGAGATATTTTAGGCTTCTATTATGAAAATGATTTATCTATGCGTAGGTGCCGGACGCTTGAGTTCGTGATGGTCAAGTGGTTAACGTTCGAGCTTCCTATGGCGAACGTGTACGAGACGACGGTTCAACTACTGCTCAGACCTCCATTTTTGTAGTACACGTGTAAATTCCATAATAATCAAAAAATTTACACCTACACCAGTCGTTCTTGCAACATTAGCAACGTCTCACCGCTACACAGATTGTCTGCCAAATGATGCCTGCCTCTGTATCTGCAGCTCGAAGCGTCGAGGTGCAAAGTAGTATCCGGTACATTACCAGACTGCATGTATAAGGGATTTCGCGAATCACGACAGGCATACATTTTCAGGAAAACTCTATGCGTTTCTTCATTTACTTGTCTATGGTTATAAATATATTTGTTCTAATAATAAAATTGGTTTAAAAATAGTAAGTGGCCAAATAACACGAAGTTGCCTAAAACTTCACGCAAATACAAGTGGTTTTTTAAAAATTATGTTATCTCTAAAATGTTACATAAATTAAATAATAAGACCGTGAGAAAAATTATAGATTAAAAATTAAGTCTGAGCAGGAGTCGAACGGTCCGAGCTTCTCACCACTGCCCTTGTGGAACAGTATGTCTTACGCACAGCTCCCGTTTGAAAATACTTGAGTGTCAAGCCCGGGAGTTCCAATCAGCTTCCCGTTGACTACCTGTGTCATAGTAGTGAGGATTGCTTAGTGTCAGCGCTTCTCAATTGTGATTTCTGTACCTTTATTGCTTGAATGACTATGTTAAAATATTTTGAGACACGATTGTGTGAAAGTAGTGCTCATTAAGAACGATGAATGAAATTTTACATCGCGCATAGTACCAATCTAAATAAGTTCGATAAGTGAGATTGAATGTTGACCTTGGAGGCGTTTCTTGATTACAACTATGTGTTAAAATATTTTGTGTCCGCGTCTAACCGTCGTTATAAGTTTCAGGAGACGTTTGTTTCCTTTGATGCGAAATCGCACGTGTCACTGACCTGTATTAGATTTATGGACCTGTCGTTCTCTCGGTGTCTGTTAACGTTCAGACGCACTTGCAGTTAGTTTACTAGCGCTGAGCAACGTCCACTGAATCAGTACTTGGTGCTGATGTGATTGTATTCTGTCCTTTGTATTTTAGTTAAGTACTGTAATTAGCTAGTGTTCCTGTTTACGTCCGAAGGCACAGTTTTAAGTTAACAACAGTCAAATGAACATAGACGACGGTTGGTCGTCAGTTCAGTTCAAATTTGTGCCGGCCGGAGTGGCCGAGCGGTTCTAGGCGCTACCGTCTGGAACCGCGCGACCGCAACGGTCGCAGGTTCGAATCCTGCCTCAGGTATGGATGTGTGTGATGTCCTTAGGTTAGTTAGGTTTAAGTAGTTCTAAGTGCTAGGGGACTGATGGCCTCAGAAGTTAAGTCTCATAGTGATCAGAGCCATTTGAACCAGTTGAACTTTGTTTATCGTCCACGCCATTCTGCGTTGCTGTGCGACATGTTGTCTCGTCACTGGAATTAAGAACTGTAATTAAAGTGCTTGTGTATAGACTTGTTGAGGCTCTGGTCCAGCTGACTCGCTGAGTAGTTCCTTGAACAGCATTATCATGAGGATTAAATTCTTGTTTTAAGGCTACCCAATGTTATTTCATCAATAGGCGTTGTACCACCTCAGTTAAGACTAATGGTTTACTCAAAATTTGTTCTGGTATTTGATTACGCCACTGAATTAATTGTTATTAAGCCTTTATTGCTAAGACTCTCGTCTGGAATACTGATTGTTGCAAAATGTAGAGAGTGAGCTTTAATATTTTCCCTGTATTTGACGTTTGGCGTTGCCTTTCTCACGGGTAGCCTTGGTTGTTAAGGGTTCCTTGTTCTGTCCTACTGAGGTGTGGCTGACATTGTCGTGGCTTGTGTAGACACTGTTTATACAAGAATAAGTAGGGAGACTTACTCCCTTTAAGGGCATTGTCCCTCACTACCAGTTACTGTGTAATTTGAAATCATTTTAACTAAAGGTGCTGTGTTTCTTTAAACTCTCGGGTGGTGTACGTGACGTCTAAGCTACATTATAGTTTTTAATGCTGTTTAAGTAAATTTCAGTTTTCTTAAAGGTGAAATGCGCCAGGGTTAGCCATGTTTTCTTTATTCGTGTTTCTTAAGCGTTCAATATCTCATTCTCTCCTGTTTGGTATCTTTGATTCAGTTAAATTAAAATCTTGTCTTTCTGTGGCATGACGTATGTCATGTTCTGACAAACTGTACTTTTATGCTGTTAAAGTAAGCACATATTTTGTTTGAGGGTTTTCATATTCTTACAGTAAATGGCCATTATGTTTAAGGGACACAACGTTTCAGTCTGTGCTTTAGAATATTTGTGTGTAGTAGCTTTCGATAGTCCAACGGCCTTACCGCAGTGGTAACACCGGTTCCCTTCAGGTCACTGAAGTTTTAAGTAGGCTGTTTAAAATGGTTCAAATGGCTCTGAGCACTATGGGACTCAACTGCTGAGGTCATTAGTCCCCTAGAACTTAGAACTAGTTAAACCTAACTAACCTACGGACATCACACACATCCATGCCCGAGGCAGGATTCGAACCTGCGACCGTAGCGGTCTCGCGGTTCCAGACTGCAGCGCCAGAACCGCGCGGCCACTTCGGCCGGCTAGGCTGTTTAGGTTTTTATGTTGGTAACGCCACTTAGCGCTCTGTATGAAAATCGGTGAGTGTGCTGTGTGCAGTCTGTGGCTGGTTGGACTAATTGTTGGAATATTCGCTTGTGTAGTGTTGGGCAGTTGGATAGGAACAGCGCGTAGCGTTGCGCAGTTGGACGTGAGCCGCCAGCAGTGGTGGATGTGGGGAGAGAGATGGCAGAATTTTGAGAGCGGACGATCTGGACGTGTGTCCGTCAGAAAAAGGAAATTTGTGAGACTGGATGTCATGAACTTATATATGATGACTTTTGAATATTATTAAGATAAATACATTGTTCGTTCTGTAGCAAAATCTTTCATTTGCTAACTGTGCCTATCTGTAGTTAGTGCCTTCAGTAGTTAGAATCTTTTATTTAGCTGGCAGAATTGGCGCTCGCTGTATTGCAGCAGTTCGAGTAACGAAGATTTTTGTGAGGTAAGTCATTCATGGAAGGTATAGGTTATTGTTAGTCAGGGCCATTCTTTTGTAGGGACTATTGAAAGTCAGTTTGCGTTGCGCTTAAAAAAATATTGTGTGTCAGTTTAGTGATGATGAGAATAAGTAAAGAGAGAAACGTCTAAGTACGTTCAGTTTTGCTCAGCTGTTTGAAAATCAAATAATGTAAGAGGTTATCAGCACAGTCATTTTATAATTTTTCTAATGGGACGTTTCAAAGTTAAGCATTTTCGTGCTTGGCTAGCACTTGGATGGGCGATCACCCGGTTTGCCGAGCGCTGTTGGCTAGCGCGGTGCACTCAGCCCTTGAGAGGCAAACAGAGGTGCTAGTTAACTAATAAACAGGGGGCCCGGTCACGAAAACTGACAACGGCTGGGAGAGCTATATGCTGACCACATGCCCCTCCACATCCGCATCCATTGACGCCGCCTATAGGCTGAAGATGACAGCTGTCGGTCAGTACTATTAGGGTCTCCCGAGACCTGTTCGGAAGGAGGGTCTTTGATGGACTGAGGCTAATGATACGTGATGGTATGTACAATGTTTTGCTTAAAGAGATGTTTGAATGGTTTTATAAAAAATTATACAAAAGGAAAATGTTAAAACAAAAGTTTTTGAAATTGGTTGAATAAAAGTATTGTTGATATGTTGTTAATTGTTTATTTGTACCAGCACCTTACCGCTCCCAACACCGGCTATCTTGCCATTTTAAATGTGCAACTTACTTTCTGAGATCCACTCGTACGCGTACGGAGAACTACAGTGAAGAGAAAGTCGCTCTCTTTCTCGTGGAATGGTATTAAAACCTGGTTACCAGACTGGAGTAAGACGTATGAAGTGTTGGCGCATTAGCGAATCTGACAACGAGCTTTCTTGCCGGCTCTTCCGGCGGCTAGGCTGCGCAACTTACTTAAGCGGAAGAAGAGAGTGGCTCCGAGGCGGTGGAAACGGTGGAGGCAGTATTAAGCAGCACTCCGCGTCGCGTTATGGGCGTAAGGCTTGGTAGGGGTTGGGGTGGGGGGAGTTAGCGGAGTCGGAGAATAATAGAAAAGCGCGCAAACTCGCGCAGCCAAGTTGGACCGCAACTCGACTGGGCCGGAGAAGGGGGGGAGGGGAGGGGCGGTGCGTTATGGTGGTCGGCGCACGCTGGCAAACTCTGAAAAAATAAAGAGGCTGCCTCCGCGCCGCGCGTTGGCAACACTGACACATCTGGGGAGGTGGTGTGGGACGGACGGCGGGCCCGTTTCCTCGCGAGGGACCCGCACGGCGAAATCAGCGCGCGCGGAATTTTTCGAGGGCGGGAGTGCAACAGGGTAAAAGTCGCAGATAAAACAAACATATTCTTCTCCCCGGCTGGCCGCAGTCGGCGCCGCAAACTTGACGCCCGCCAGAGAGGGGGAGTCGCGACCCGGAAAGTTGTGCCCTGTGGCCGGGGCTGGGCGGCGAACAGACTGCCGGGGTTCTTCCCGGCGAGCGGAACGAACTGTGACGAGGGGGCCGTAGCTCGCTGCACCAGACGGCGCCGACTATTAATGAATTTAAAACTTCCCACGCTAATTATTCATTAACTCGTTTGCGATAACTGCTTCTGAAACTGACGCCTTTTTTTTTTTCTTTTTTCCACCAGAGTCCGGGAATAAAGCTACTGATCTCGAATTAGCGAGGCTATGAGGGTGAAAAAAAATAAGAACTGGGAAGAGGGCGAATTAATTCTCGAAGTACCACTGTACTCTACATTGCCAAAATGAGGCACCTGAATAAATGAAGTTCGCCGTTTTTGTCGAAAGAACACGTGAGCTCTAGCAGTGTGAAGGAATTAGTTGTCGTTACGTATTAGTTGCCAGCGATAGCAAAGGACTTGGAAGAGCAGTTGAACAGAATGGTCAGTTTCTTGAAAGGAGGATATAAGATAAACATCAACAAAAGCAAACCGAGGATAATGGAATGTAGTCGAATTAAGTCGGGTGATGATAAGGGAATTAGATTAGGAAATGAGACACTTAAACTAGTAAAGGAGTTTTGCTATTTGAGGAGCAAAATAACTGATAATGGTCGAAGTAGAGAGGATATGAAATGTAGACTGGCAATGGCAAGGAAAGCGATTTGAAGAAGAGAAATTTGTTAACATGGAGTATAGATTTAAGTGTCAGGAAGTCGTTTCTGAAAGTATTAGTATGGAGTGTAGCCCTGTATGGAAGTGAAACATGGACGATAAATAGTTCGGACAAGAAGAGAATAGGAGTTTTCGAAATGTGGTGCTACAGAAGAATGCTGAAGATTAGATGGGTAGATCACATAACTAATGAGGAGGTATTGAACAGAATTGAGGACAAGACGAGTTTGTGGCACAACTTGGCTAGAAGAATGGATCGGTTGGTAGGACATGTTCTGAGGCATCAAGGGATCACCAACTTAGTATTGGAGGGCAGCGTGGAAGGTAAAAATCGTAGAGGGAGACCAAGAGATGAATACACTATGCAGATTCAGAAGGATGGGGGTTGCAGTAGGTACTTGGAGATGAAGAAGCCTGCACAGGATAGAGTAGCATGTAGAGCTGCATCAAACCAGTATCAGGACTGAAGAACACAACAACAACAACAATATATTAGTTCACGTCAGCTATTGCCTTGACTTATGCCGTTCCACTGTTCACAGCTTCATCAGAATAAAGTTAATCAGCAGTTTACTACAGACACTGTCCAACACACCGACGGAACTGCGCTTGTGCGGGTTGTAATGGAACTAGTCAGTAGCTCCTCTTTTGCAATGGACTGTACTTGTCGATACATTAGAAGAAATAGGCTATTCGATACACTCCATAAATTTATTATACGATAAAAATTCTAAGTCGTAATTTCGCGTTCCATGTAATTTTATTGAAATCAACGAAATATTTTTTACACTTATATACAAAATGTGAGTTCAAACTAGGACCTAACATAAATAACATCTTTTTCTCATTTCCTAAGTCCTAATTGTTTCTCAACTGCTGAATTTATTTCGAAGTTTACTTATTCAATTTTATTATCAATTAACGTCATATACATAAAAATTGTTGGTTATAAACTTAAAATGAATAACTTCAGTGAAAAGATTATCGATAAGTAATTCGTCTGTTATGCAAATGAACTTATGTGATACAAGTCCAATGTTTGTTGTTGGCGAGTAGTTGGGAGAAGTTGTAGTTGTACGAAGTTTGGTGGAAGTTATTCCATTGTGTGTGTGTCCTGTTATTTTTTGAGTTTCAGACATATTTGAATGCTGAAATTCTCCTGTATCATAATAAGTAGAACTAAATGCTCTATTTGAAAGATAAAGTAAACATAATACATTAGTTCAACGTACATACTTTAAGCCTGAATCACCTCCTGCAACGAGAGATTTACGATTACTTCAAGATTTTGAAGCCGAAATACATCAAATGACGACAATAAATTAAATAATGACAATTACTACGTTAGTTTGCATCTCAATCAATATTTTATGAATAATTACACCTCTACTCGTTTATTTTGTTAGTGACAGAACATATCAGGCAAACAGGGGGCAATAAATGATTTGCGAGAACTTATAAAAATCAAGTGTTGGATACAACTGTAGGTTTGGGTGTTCATCAGTACACATACTTGAAAAGAGGGAGACTAAATGTTAGGCCATCTAACACCAAGATCTCGACATCTTAATGATAATCTGGCAAACTGTACAGCTAGGGCATGTTTCCTTGAATAATCAAAACGATCCTAGGTATCTGCGATTGGCAGAAGATCTCTCCCTTACGTGCCAAAAAACACAACGAGCACAACGAGAGAAAACATGAATTGGAAATAACAAAACTGAGAAACTCTGTTGAACTACTTGATAAGTAACTACTGATACTCCTCGTACTCGATTGCTTGCTCTATATTAATCTCTGTGGCCGAATATTGTGCGCCGGGATCGATCAGTAAGTAGTGTTTCCGAATTTTTTTATGTACAATTGAACACTGCCATGAGAATGGGAACAGAAAATGGTTACCTACACATTGGTTTTCGGTTTTGTGGAACTCGCTACTTTCTGTGATGCGTAGAGAAAGTATCTCCAACGCGACTTCAGAAAAACACTGCTGAAACATCCAGGGATACCAGTCCATGAACCTCTAAAGCGCAGCTGTCTAAATTGTTGACAATCGTTACTATGTCTGGCTAAACAGCTTTTAAACGAGATTTATTAGTCAAGAAATGTATTGTGTCACATAACGAATATCCGTCACTGGATATCGACATGTCAGATTTAAAAGAAGCAATGTGTACAAAAATAAAGACATGCGGCGAAAACAAGTGCCCATGTACTCACAACAGTTGACTACGTCCTTATTACCTGCATTGGCTTTTTGAAGTTTTGATTCTGAGTCCATTTGCAATTGTTATCCTTTTCTCCAGCAATGTGAAATGTATGTAGCGACAGCAGTGAAATTTCGCAATCACAATGGAAAACAGTGTTCAGTATCAGAAACAGAAAATCTTACTTCATAATGGTTCCTTGAAATTACATTACAATAATAAAAGTAATAATAATAAGTGAAATAGGAAGAGCATACGCTCCTAACTCTTAGTACACCGACAGAAAAAAAAATCCCAGCGCCAAGATGGTGTCGTGCGAGGTAAACGAAAGTTGGTAGACGTGTTTCCATTTCCGAAAGACGTTTATTCAGCTTTCGCGTCAGTCGCATAATAGGGGGCTAGTAGCGCAAGTATGAAGATTGAAACGGAACTTGTTATACCGGTCCATATGTTTCTCATTAAATTTCCAGTACAAGACAATTAATAGCGAGAGGGTTTTTCTGTGCAGAAAATTTCTTTAGCACACAGACATTGAACACCCAGACACAATCCTCTAAAGGACACAACAGCCTGTGGACTGTGGCAGACATTTGAACACAGATAACATTTGGTACAACACACAGCACAGAGACAATCCGTTAAAGGACACAACAGTTGTTGGACTGTGGTCCAAACAGATATTTGAACACAGAAAACATTTGGCACAACATATAACACATACACAATCCGTTAAAGGACACAACAGTCCGTGGACTGTGGCCGAAACAGATATTGGAACACAGAAAACGTTTGGCACAACACATAACACAGACACAATCTGTTACAGAACCCAACAGTCTGTGTACTGTGGTCCAAACGGATATTTGAATGCAGAAAGGTACTTACCAGGTAATTGATCTTCATCTGCTTGGAGGTGCTTGCCACTGCTGCTGCTGTCGCTGTTGGTAAGCATCATTTTGATTGATGTACAATCGATAGACCTCGAAGGAACAAGCTGCGGAGCTCTGAGAAGCACAGAAACAGATTGAGTGCGAGTTCGGTTGTGGCTTGACTTATATAGCTTCTATGACGTCGAATCACGTCACTGATGCAGTAGCCAATAGGATCGCTGCATTCTAGGGGTGGGGGTGGGTGGTGCTACGTCATGGATGAATAATGACCGAGAAAGCGAACGTTATGTATTTGTGGGACACTATAGAAGTTCCAAGCGTTCGAGTTGGTTCTTCTTTTTACATAATGATGTGAGTTGAGAACTTTGTTAGATGCGCTATGTGTCAACTACACGTCACATGTGTTATATTTGTAGAATACAATCCGTGATTGCAGTATGCGCATGCAGGCTAGACGCCGTGACGTCAGCATGCGCGCGCGTTGGCCATACACGTCAGGCGTATTCCATTAGAATCGCGAAAGAGAGAAAGCTGTCAAACAGATGTGAGGGATGACGCCGCTCCCTGGTGTTAATACTGTATACTAGGTCAGTTGGACTCTGGACCTTGTGGTGAACACACTGGATGGCTAAACTGCATGAAATTGTTTAGATAAATACTGGTGCTTGATTTCGAGAGTTGATGATTAGCAAGCGTGTTTGCAGTCTCTTTTAGATGGATTAATACTTCGAGGATTTACGAGTTGTTTGGGTCTCTGGACATAAATGTATTTAATTATTTTACAAGTGGTTTGCCGGTCTGTAGGCTGTGCAATGCATTATTTTGGGTGTTTACAATTAGCATGTGCGTGTGCAGAGCATTATACATGTGTTATTTAGTAATAGTTTGCAGTTATGTATGCTGTTTGGCATGACGCCCAAGCATGTCAGAGCGTCTGTTCTGTATCACTGACACAAATATACTCCATCCTTAAATAAATAATCTGAAATAAATAAAGTATAATCCTTCCTTTCTACAGCAGTCCAGCACAGGTCGAGTCCTCCCCCACACCATTTCCTTGGAGGAGGGGGCAGTCGGGTGACTTAGCTTAGTGAAGGTAGCGCAAGGATCCTTTCTTTCCCGTCATTTTCTCAGGTTAGTAGAGATAGCCCAATTGACCTTTCTTTACGGCCAAAATTTAAGCTTCCCAACAATACCTTCGAAGAGGTGGTGGTTGGATGACTTTAGGTTAGTGCAGGTAACCCAGTTGAGCTATTTTCCCATCATTTTAATTGGGTTAGTGTTGGCTGCATTATCCTGATGGAATTTGAACCTCCCACCACATTATGGGGGAGGGGTTAGGTTAGTGGAGGTAGCCTGGAACCGCACGACCGCTATGGTCGCAGTTTCGAATCCTGCCTCAGGCATGGATGTGTGTGATGTTCTTAGGTTAGTTAGGTTTAAGTAGTTCTAAGTTCTAGGTGACTGATGATCTCAGATGTTAAGTCCCATAGTGCTCAAAGCCATTTGAACCATTATTTTGAACAATGGACAGTGGGGTAGAATCTGCCTTGTCGCAGTACTTGCCTATGTGGGTTCTATGGATACTTTCTGTTGTGGATTCGCAAGAGGGACAACCCACTAATGTCAGAGGAAGCCGAAAGGCACGCGTTTTAGCTCACGCAGGCTGGCGTGAGGTCTGGAACAGGACAAGGAAGTTAGACTAGAAAGAAAAGGATGTAGCTGGTGGAATACTTAAGTTTAATCCAGTAATGTCGAACGTAGCTCTTGTCTGTATATTCTTTACAATATCAATAGCAACTAATAATTGCGCCTTGCTAAGTCGTAGCTGAAGGCTATGCTAACTATCGTCTCGGCAAAGGAGAGCGTATCTTGTCAGTGAACCATCGCTAGCAAAGTCGGATGTACAACTGGGGCGAGTGCTAGGAAATCTCTCTAGACCTGCCGTGTGGCGGCGCTCGGTCTGCAATCACTGATAGTGGCAACACGCGGGTCCGACGTATACTAACGGACCGCTGCCGATTTAAAGGCTACCACCTAGCAAGTGTGGTGTCTGGCGGTGACACCACATTCCTCCCCCGCAAATCGGCGTACGGTTGTGTTATAAGGCTTCCGTCCGCCGTGGGGAGGATCCCATGTTGACGTATCCGACGAGGTGGGAGGTCTAACAACAGGCGAGGCTGTGCCACCTGCACCCTGCCATTCGGTCCGAGGGGAGCTAGGAAACGCCTGAAAACCTGCTCCAGGGTGCACGCCAACATGCGGTGTATGCGCCCGCAGAGAGACAGGAGGGGCCGAAGGGTCGACCTCCATCGGGCCGGGGCACCTGACTGGCGAAGAAGACATATGGTCCGGCGCGGGCAAGAGTTCCATATCGGAGGACAACTGGTCACGGGAAGCAATCGGAGGCGCGTGACCCAGGGAGGCGCCCGGCGGCTGCAGCGAAACGTCCACTGTGGGCGTCTCCGGCGGGAGAACAGGCGGCGGCGGCGGCGCGTCGCCATGGGGCAAAATGGAAGGCAGCGTCGGTAACACCTGGGGATGAGGCGAGCCAGTAGATGGGTCTCCAGGGCGCTGACCGGACGGCACCACCGCTGAAAGCAGACGGGGAGCGGCAGATCCCATGCGACGACAGAGGCCCAACTGGTTGAGATGCCGGCGCACCTCACCAGAGGCCCCCAAAACCAGATACATAGCGCGACCGAGGCAGCGAAGAATGCGCCCTTCGAGCCAACGCCGTAATCCTCGATAGTGACGATAGTAGACAACGTCGGCTGGAGCAAAAGCAGGCGTCTGCCGCTGCACAGGAACCTGATGCGGCGGATGTAGCAAAGACATCAAGGAACAATGAGGACTACCGTGAAGCAACTCAGCCGGCGAGCGACCATCTTGGGGCTGAGAGCGATACGAGGACAAAAAGAGCAATAACGCGTCCTCCCGAGAATGCGACTCGTTTAACTTCAACATCTGTGACTTGAAAGTCGTGACCAATCGTTCAGCGGCACCGTTTGACTGAGGCGAAAACGGCGCGGATGTCAGATGTTGAATATCATTGGCCTTGCAGAATGACTGAAATTCTGCGGACATGAATTGTGGGCCATTGTCGGAAACAATAGTCTGTGGCAGACCTTCAACGCAAAAGATAGCAGATAACGCTTGGACGGTGGCAGATGACGTCGTGGAAGACAGCCGGACAACAAAAGGAAAATTACTGAATGAATCTACCACAACCAAACATCGAGCATTCCAGAATGGACCAGCAAAATCGATGTGTAAGCGTTGCCAAGGGGAAGTGGCTTTTGGCCATGCAAAGAATTTCCGCGGTGGTGCGGATTGTTGTTCGGCACACGCCATGCAAGAAGAACACATATTCGTAATCGCAGCATCGATTCCGAACCAAGTACAGTGTTGACGAGCAAGTTGTTTCGTTCGCACTGTACCCCAATGTCCTTGGTGGAGAAGCTGTAAGACTGAGGACTGTAACGAACGTGGGACCACGACCCTGGACTGATCATTATCAGAACGCAACAGCAAAACACCTCGTCGTACAAAAAGTCTCTCCTTGTGAGCAAAAAATCGGCGAACCAACGGGTCCCCGATCCGTGACTTTGACAAGGGCCATTGCGTAGCAACAAAACGCAGAACGGTAGCAAGAACAGGGTCAGTAGTTGTGGCTGTAGCTACACGACGAAAATCAATCGGAAACGATTCGACCACGTCATCGGTTTCCGCATGAATGAACATGCAAGCAAGTTCGGAGGAATCGAATGCTCTATCCTCAGCAACACGCAAACAGGACAACGCATCGGCGTTTCCGTGCTTAGCAGTGGACCGATACAAGATATCGTAGCGGTTCTGCGAGAGGAAAATAGACCAGCGAATGAATTTCTGCGCTGTACGTGGAGGTACAGGCTTGTTCGGATGAGAAAGCGATGTCAAAGGTTTGTGGTCTGTTATGATGGTAAAGTGACGACCATACAAGAAATCATGAAACTTTGTAACACCAAATACGAGAGCCAATGCTTCTTTCTCGATCTGTGAATAATTTCTTTGCGCAGACGAGAGCAATTTGGACGCAAAGGCAATAGGGCGATCGTGCGATCCATCTTTGTGCGCAAGCACAGCGCCGATCCCGAAATCCGATGCATCCACCATCAACAAAAGGGCTTCTGGGGATGGAATGGCGTAAGGCAAGTATTTGAAAGCAACGCCGATTTCAACTGGCGAAAGGCGCGTTCGCTTTCCGTTGTCCAGACGAACGGAACACCTTTACGGCTAAGCGATGAAGCGGATCTGAAATGGAAGAGGCGTGGCGCACATATTTGTTATAATAGTTAATTGTTCCCAGCACACTCTGTAGCTGCTTCAAATTCTGCGGCAAAGGCAAGTCTTCTACGGCACGGAGGTGCTCGGGACTGGGATGTATGCCTTGGGCATTGAGTACATGTCCCAGGTAGGGTAAGTCACCAGCAAAAAACACACATTTGTCCTTCCGCAAGCGAAGACCATTTTGTCGCAAGACCTGAAATAATGTTCTGAGATTGGCTAAATGTTCTTCTTCCGTCTTTCCAGAGATCTCTATATCGTCCAGATAGTTTGCTGCAGTAGGGACCGACGCACAAACAGTTTGCAGATATTGCTGAAACAATGCAGGGGCGGATGCACACCCGAATGGCAGTTGTTTGAATCGATACAAACCAAGATGCGTGTTAACCACCAAAACGCGCTGGGATTCTTCGTCCACCAGTATTTGCAAGTACGCATCTGTTAGGTCCAACTTCGAAAAATATTTACCCGGGCACAGTTTGTCAAAAAGATCTTCCGGGCGGGGTAAAGGAAAAGTTGCAGTCACTAGTTGTGGATTCACAGTTGCCTTGAAGTCCACACAAAGTCTCAATTTTCTATAAGGTTTTGGCAAAATTACTAACAGTGACGCCCAGAGAGAAGCCTGTATACGTTCAATCACACCTTGTGATTCCAAATCGTTTAATGTTCTTGCGACCTCATCACGCAATGTGTTGGGAACATTGTGTGCTCTGAAAAATTTCGGTTGCGCATTAACTTTCGGTTCCAAATGTGCTCTATAGTTCTTAGCGCAACCAAGGCTCGGTGCAATAATGTCTGCAAACTCTTCACATAGACGAGAAACACTGTCTGAAGGCACAGTCTGGTTCACTGATAGGACCTGATTTACTATAGGCAAGTTAAACAACTGAAATAAATCGAAACCAAACAAGTTCACTGCAGAAGAAGAACGAAGGACGTAAAATGACAAAAGTTTTGTTTGTCCCTTGTATGTTGCAAGAAGGCTGCACTGTCCTAACACAGGGAGCCCGTGACCTGAATATGTAGTTAGCTTAACATTTGCGGCACGCAACGGAGGTGTGCCCAGCTGTTTGTACGTGTCTTGATTGATCAGTGAAACTGCAGCTCCGGTATCGAGCTGGAATGGTATCACTTTGCCGTTAATGTCCAAGTCGACAAAAAGTTTATTGTCCTGCTGATGACAAGACCGACTGTCTCATGCAACGTGAACTGACACTGGTACAAAATCACTTGTCACATGACGGGATTTCTGGCAATGTCGACGCACACTATTTGTGGGATGAACACAGTCACTGTTAGAGTGGCACTGGGCGGAGTGGAATGAACTACATGAATTTCCATGGGCGCAGTTTCACAAGCCGGAGTATCCTTGGTTCGATGCCGATTCCGGCGCGAAGCAAATGGCCTGGAATGGTTGTGAGTGTCTGATCTGAGCTTTTTCTGGCAAACACTCTGAACATGTACTTTTTTATTACAGAAAAAGCAAATAGCCTGGCGTGACGGGCAATTCTCACGCGAATGTCTAGTACCACACCGCGGGCATGATTTTAGCACTGCATTTGCTTGCCTGCGCGGCACACGTGGCTGAGAGCCTGGTGGCTGCTGCGCGGACGGGCGCGAGGGCTGTTTACTGTTCCGTGCAGGGCGCCCGGCGGGCAGGTTAATCTGACACACGGCTGGTGAAGTTTCAGATGATTCCTGAGCAAAGTCAAGTGTGTCCTGCCGATCCAATATGTCCATCACTTGTTGAAGGGAGGGATTGACTAGTTTCAAAATCTGTTCCCTTACACAAACATCAGAAACGTTCTGTGCAATTGCGTCACGTACCATAGTATCTCAATAAGGGAGTCCACATTGATACTCAAAAGCACAATCCCTAGTAAGGCCTTGCAAGGTTGCAACCCACTCCCGATTAGTTTGACCTGCCGTACGTTTCGTATGAAAGAATATACCGTTTGGCAACTACAGTGACTGATTCTTTGAAATATGCATCTAATGCAGACAAAATTTCGTCGTAGGACAGAGTTGTGACGTCATGTCGGGGAAATAATGTGACTATCACATGGTACGTGTGCACCCCTACGGATGAAAGAAGAAAAAGCTGCCGCTCATTACCTTGAATTCTGTAGGCGGCGAGATGGAATCCAAATTGGCGTGACCACTCTGTCCAGCTTTCCAGTGCAGCATCAAAAGGACGAAAAGTTGGTGCAACAGCGTGTTGTGGCTGCGGTAGCGGTGGAGCGGCGGCTGCCGCTTCGTTTTGCATTGCTCGTTGACCCTGGACGAGCTGTCCAAGGGCATCCAGTAAGGCCTGCGTCTGCTGATTCTGTAAGCGATAAAATTCGGACAGTACATCTGGAGATTGTGGCGAAGCCATTACACAAGTAAATCAAGGCAATATCGAGAAGAACGCTGGAAACCTCGTCGCCAAAATGCTGTGGATTGGCAAGAGGGCCAACCCACTAATGTAAGAGGAAGCCGAAAGGCACGCGTTTTAGCTCACACAGGCTGGCATGAGGTCCGGAACAGGACAATGTAGTTAGACTAGAAAAAAAAGGATGTAGCTGGTGGAATACTTAACTTTAATCCACTAATGTTGAACGTAGCTCTTGTCTGTACATTATTTACAATATCAATAGCAACTGATAATGATGCCTTGCTAGGTCGTAGCAAATGACGTAGCTGAAGGCTATGCTAACTATCGTCTCGGCAAAGGAGAGCGTATTTTGTCAGTGAACCATAACTAGCAAAGTTGGCTGTACAACTGGGGCGAGTGCTAGGAAATCTCTCTAGACCTGCCGTGTGGCGGCGCTCGGTCTGCAATCACTGATAGTGGCGACACGTGGGTCCGACGTATACTAATGGACCGCTGCCGATTTAAAGGCTACCACCTAGCAAGTGTGGTGACTGGCGGTGACACCACACTTTCTTTTTTATGCCATTGTAAAAATATGATTTCTAAAATGTGGTGATAAACTGGACACTTTAGTTATTTTACCACATGCAAGAGGTTGAACACAAGGGAAAGATAGAGGGTGCAAGGTCATTTTGCCAGTCTTTTCGTTTTAACAGAGTAATAAGAAAAGACAAGACTTTCACAAAGAGTATGTGCTAACACATCGACACTTTTTTGGTGCTTGTCGGAATAGTAGCGGCTCCGGTCAACGAAAACCATCAAAACGACCGGGAGAGTTGTGTGCTGACCACATGCACCTCCTATCTGCATCCCCACTGGGAATGACACGGCGGTCGGATGGTCCCGATGGGCCACTTGTGGCCTGAAGACGGAATGCTTTTTTTGGTGCTTGTAATTAAAAGCTATTTGACACCAGCAAATCAGATAAGCACATCATTAAGTTTTTAATTTAAAATAAAAAAATAAAAAAGAAATACAGAATGAAGTGGGAAATGTTCATGGCCAGAATACCGTGTAGTCAAACTTTGGCAGACTGTGGAGTTGAATTACGTTCCTATATTTGTTTAATTAGAGCATTATGGCATTGCATTTTGATGAGCACGTAAACTTCTTTGCATTTATTAAATTGTAAAAATATAGAAATCTATTTGTACAGCAGGGACGTGCAGCATGGTTGGTTCAAATGGCTCTGAGCACTATGCGACTTAACTTCTGAGGTCATCAGTCGCCTAGAACTTAGAACTAATTAAACCTAACTAACCTAAGGACATCACACTCATCCATGCCCGAGGCAGGATTCGAACCTGCGACCGTAGCGGTCACGTGGTTCCAGACTGAAGCGCCTTTAACCGCACAGCCACACCGGCCGGCGATGTGCAGCATGACAAATATATATATATATATATATATATATATATATATATATATATATATATATATATATATTGCATTTTTGATCATATACGTTTTGCTGACAGTTTGACTAAATCAGTAATCATTATGTCTTTGGAATGTTTAAACCTTTCTTTCAGTTCAAAATATTATAACAAGGCGCAGATAACTTGTCTCTGATTTTGAGTGGGTGTAAAGGTTATGCACAGAGAACTGACAATAGTTAATGGAACAGTCCATAAGTTACAATTGGTATTGCAACTGTAATCACTGAGTACCAAGCATTGCCCAGCTATAGAGGGTGTTACAAAAAGGTATGGCCAAACTTTCAGAAAACATTCCTCACACACTAAGAAAGAAAATATGTTATGTGGACATGTGTCCCAAGGCGCTTACTTTCCATGTTAGAGCTCATTTTATTACTTCTCTTCAAATCATATTAATCATGGAATGGAAACACACAGCAACAGAACGTACCAGCGTGACTTCAAACACTTTGTTACAGGAAATGTTCAAAATGTCCTCCGTTAGCGAGGATACATGCATCCACCTTCCGTGGCAAGGAATCCCTGATGCTCTGATGCAGCCCTATAGAATGGCGTATTGTATCACTGCCGTCCACAATACGAGCACAAAGAGTCTCTACATTTGGTACCAGTTTTGCGTAGACAAGAGCTTTCAAATGCCCCGATAAATGAAAGTCAAGAGGGTTCAGGTCAGGAGAGCGTGGAGGCCATGGAATTGGTCCGCCTCTACCAATCCATCGGTCACCGATTCTGTTGTTGAGAAGCGTACGAACACTTGGACTGAAATGTGCAGGAGCTCCATCACGCATGAACCACATGTTGTGTCGTATTTGTAAAGGCACATGTTCTAGCAGCACAGGTAGAGTATCCCGCATGAAATCATGATAACGTGCTCCATTGAGCGTAGGTGGACGCAACTAAAATGAGCTCTAACATGGAAATTAAGTGTTTCCGGACACATTTCCACATATTATCTTTTCTTTATTTGTGTGTGAGGAATGTTTGCTGACAGTTTGGCCATACCTTTTTGTAACACCCTGTATATTTGTTCCATAAGCCCCCTCTCTCTTTGTTTATGTACTTCTCCCTCCTGTCTCTGTCAACCTCCTAAACCTTACACTCTCTGCCTCCTCCTGTCTCTCTCTCTCTGTCCATCTGCTACTCCCTCAACTCTCTGCCCTCTACTCTGGCTGCCTATGTCCGACTGGTTCTTCCTCCTCTGTCCATATCCATTTCTCCCATCTATTACCTACTACCCCTCTATCTGTTCCTCACTCCCTTGATGTCCTCCTTCTCTCTTTCTTTCCATTTCCTCCTCTTCCCTCTCCTCTTCCCCCTCTCTCGACCCGTCTTCTCCTCTTTTCTATCTCTGTCCATTTCCCCCTCTTCCTCACTGTGACAATCTCCTCTTCCCTGATACCTGCGTCGTTGTCCTGCTTTCCCATCTCTGTGTCCCCATGTCTTCCTCCCTCCTCCTGTCCCCACCTTATCATCCTCACCCCAGTAGGTTAGTGATTCCTACCCAAACAGTATTTGTTGCCAGATAGTAATAGGTGTACCATGCGTTTAGGAGCAGTTTTTCTATTCACGGCTTTTCTGGAGTACGTACATGTGACATATACAGAGTGATTATAATAAACTTTCCCTATATAACACGTTATAATACGAACATTAACTACCATACGGTAGTATGGGGTGCATGATTTCCATGGGTCACAGTGCCACCGTCCAGTTCCAGTTGAAGCCACCAGATGCCATGATCAGTCATCGTGGTTCACAGCCTCACACACCTGACCAGTCGCAGTGCACTTGTTGACGTGTCAATATTAGGTTGGACAAAAGGAGCGGGGCATTATTGATGAAGCTCTGTAATCGAAACGACAGCAATGCTGCAGCTGCACTTCGAGAACATCGCTGGCTGAAAGGAATACGGAAGGGTCCTCTTTCTCCACCTGCTGTGAGGAGCATGATGAAGAAGTTCGAATCAACTGGTGTACTAGGAGTTGCCCCAGGAAGAGCCCGGCGACTGGGTGCACCACAGGTGGTTGATGAAATCGCTGTTGCTACGGTAGATAACGATGAGCGCATTTCCAGATCGTCAGGCAGTGCGCGTGCTGTGGCACGACAGTTGAACATCCCGTGGTCCACTGTACGGAAGGTGCTTTGAACCATTCTCAAATGGTATCCGCACAAGATCCATATCGTCCAACAGCTGGCACCACGGGATGCACAACGACGTGTTGACTTCGCTCTCCACTCTCTAACAAGGATTCAAGTTGACGAGGAATGGCCCTGGACCATCATATGGACATAATAAGATCATTTGTGTCTGACGGGTGAGAACTGCCGAGTGTGGGGACCTTCATCTCCAGTCACTGCGCGAGAAGTTCCTCTGTGTGGTGAATGTGCCACCGTATCGTGTGGCTTTACAGCTGCGTTCATCATTAGCCTTTTTTTTTTAACAGGTTGGAGCACATGGACCATAGACGTGCAGTGTGACTGGCCAGCGTTACTGCGATGTGCTTCCCCGACGTGTCATACCTGCCCTACAGGAGAAAGACGTACTGAACTCCACAGATTTCATGCAAATTGGGCCCCACCGCACATCTCTCGTGAAGTTCACCTGCTTCTCCGAAACACGTTTGGATACGATCGATTTATTGGACGATTTTTTCCAAATTCTTAGTCGGGACTGTCACCTGATCTCAATCCCTGTGGTTTCTGTTTGTGGTGGTACCTGAGTGACAGGGTTTACCAGAGGACCATTCACGCATGTGCTGATCTGAAGAGCAGCGTCTCAAGAGAGCTAGCCAGAATACCTATGTACATGCTTCGTTCTGTTGTGGAGAATGTAATCCTGCTCTTTCAGACTCTTCTGGACCCTGATGGGTACCATATTGAGCCGCTTTTGTACGGTATGTAATGGTATTATGTTCTGTAACAGCACATTAGAAGTGTTTCAATTGAGCTGGCCGCTGTGTCCTAGCGGTTCTAGGCGCTTCAGTCCGGAACCGCTGCTGCTACGGTCGTAGGTTCGAATCTAGAATCGGGCATGGATGTGTGTGATGTCTTTAGGTTAGTCAGGTTAAAGTAGCTTTAATTCTAGCGGACTAATGACCTGAGATGTTAAGTCCCATAGTGCTTAAGGCCATTTGAATTTGTTTCAATTGAACTGATTCTGCAATATTTCTCTTCCCCTTGTCCTTGACGTTAATGCTACCCAGTTTGGTACTGGTACGGTAATTACTTTCCGTGTTATAACGTGTTAAATAGGGGTAGTGCATCACTAGATTTTGTCCTATGTGCACCACTGAGCATGATGCGAAAGAACGCATACGATAAATGTAAACTTATATCTCCGTTATTGTTCAACTGAAATTCAGGTAGAGGGTTATTTATCCCTTCAGTGCTGTTACAGCTCTCTAGCTGCTAGTTTCTGTCTGACGTTAGGCAACTATGTCCATCTGCACAGAAAAAAGTTCCTCGACAGATATGCGTTGTCCAGATTACTAACAAGAAAAAGGTGTACCATTATTTCACAAAAGTAAGTCCAACAATCAAAGAAAGAAGCAGATCAAGTAAACAGTTACAGTGATAAGTCAAAACATTATGACCACTGCCCACCGAAAGTCTGGATGCCGCCCTATGACGTTTCGGTCACGTGAAGAGCTATGAAAAGTGTGTAAGGGCAGCAGAGGCGGATGGGGCATGACGCTTGTGAAGACCTGGGCTGTTAATGGGAAATCCACTGAGATAAGCGATATTGTGAAAGTACACACTATTATCACGTAAAGCCTGTGAAAGAGTGTCTAGAAAATAGGGAAGCTGGTCGAATGTTCACCTGCTACTGTCGTGAGCCTCTACGGAAAGGAAGAGGACAGTGAGACTTCCTCGCCTCTTCAGAGAACGTGGGGTTCGGAGGCTTCTCCGCTCTGTAAAGTTGAAAAGTTGGTGATCTGTGGCATCTATCCCGAAAGAGCACAAAACTGGTGCACGCAAAAGTGTTTCGAAGCACACCATTCGTCGTACATTGTTGAACATGGAGCTCCGCAGCAGACCACCCCTATGTGTTCACAATTTGACCAAACGACATGGCCAATTACGATTGCAGTGGGCACTGGACCATTGGGATTCGACCGTCGATCAACGGAAGCTTGCTTGCTCTTCGCGTGAGGTGAATGCCTGCTCGAAATGGGTAGCTCGTCACGGACGAAGGCTGGTGGGAGCATATCACGACTACGGGATACAGTCTCCTGCGCTTGCGTGGGACCTGTGGTCGTAATCGAAGACGCGCTAACAGCCACGAACAGCCTGCGTCCCTTCATGCTTGATATCTTCCCCGACGGCGACGTCATTTCTCAGCATTATAATTGTCTTTTTCTCGGAGCCAGGATCGCGCCCCAGTGGTTTGAGGAGCAGTGTAGTGAACTGACGTTAACGTCCCGGCGACCAAATTCGTCTGATGTAAATTCTATGGAACCCATTCTACGTGTCGCTATCGGGCGCCATCACCGCGTACGGACATCAGCAGCCCGTTATTTTCGCGAATTGCGTGACTTGTTCGTAGATATCTAATGCCACGTATCTCCACAAACTGTCGGATTCCTGATGTGCAGGATCAGTGGTGTAGTTGGATCCAAAGACGGACAAGTAACCTACTAAGCAGGTGTTCGTAATGGTTTGGCTCATCATTATACATGGTTCAGCCACGAAAGATTGAGACATGAATCAACAACAAGAAAACTAACAAATCTAAATGAAATGAAACTATATTGTTCAAGAGACATTTTCAAGTCTCAAACATCTGTGAGGTATGTATCAGACTGAAGCGAACCAAGGTTTAAATCCCAGCCTTAGGACAAATTTTCATTCGTTACTTCACTCTAGATTTGTAAATCTAAATCAGTTAGACTGTAACGCAATGTTAATTGAACATGGAGAAAATGTCCAGAAATCCGCGTCACATATCATAAACGGCGTGTATTACACAAAACCACAAGGAATCAAATTCCTAGGATCAGTTCTGAGGTTCAAGACTCAATACACCCAACTATGATATTTTTCTTCAAAGTCAACAGTCGGTCAAATAATTTCAAAGAAGCTCAAATTAATAAATATAATTGACCCCATAGTTTTTATCATTGACAAAATTTATGTAATCGACTATACACTTCAATGTTCCAATGAGTCGTCCCTAACCCGGGGGGAGGAGTCATTTATCAAATTTATCTGTCCAACACAGGTTCCATTTACGTTCCTGAACAATACCACTGACATTCGTACGTAATTTTCCGTTACACAGACAAAGTACAATCTCTGGATAAAGGACACAAGAAAATAAGGAACTGACAATCGACACTCCACGTTATTTTGATATATAGTAGGTAGTGCAAAGGTTTCATTTTACATTTCTGACAGTATGTAGGGCAGCCTAGAGCCAACATCCTTGCCATATGACGCACCTGCCAACATTGGGGTTCAGTAGATGTCGACACTTACATGCCACAGCGCCCGCGTGCCAACGACGTGGCAATGGAGCAGTCTTTAGGCAGTCACGGTACTTTGATCGACTGCTACACTGGCCACAGCTGGACCCCGGTGACCAGCCTAAACTCCAGAAATATCCAGACTACATAGGAACACGTCATTTTCGCCAACCCAGTGCTCAGACACGATATTAAAAACCCAGGTCCAACCCGTCGTCATCGGTACAGCTGGGCTCTACTGTGACGTACTTACGACGTAGCAACGTTAGTCGCCTCTGGGCCGTGAAGCAACGACTGCCTTAATTGGAACCGACAGCATCTACCACCTCCTCAATGGTCCGAAATGATGCTGAGACCCGGACAGCCCAGCAATGGCCGCCTTCCCTCTCTACCATCTAGCCTGCCATTCCGTTTCATCACCCGACCTGTATTGCTAGGCTCACGTGAATTGCTCTGGCTCCCATGTGGCTCATTGCTGCTCGCTGTCTACTCGCAGTCTGCTTCAAATCCACTTATCTTCGTTCATGTAAGATTTTTAATAAACTGAGGCTACAAAAGTCATGGGTTAGCTCCTAACATAGTTCATGTAAGATTGTTAATACACTGAGCTTACAAAAGTCATGGGTTAGCTCCTAACATAGTTCATGTAAGATTGTTAATACACTGAGGTTACAAAAGTCATGGGATAGCTCCTAACATCGTTCATGTAAGATTGTTAGTACACTGAGGTTACAAAAGTCATGGGAGAGCTCCTAACATCGTTCATGTAAGATTGTTAGTACACTAAGGTTACAAAAGTCATGGGATAGCTCCTAACATCGTTCATGTAGGATTGTTAATACACTGAGGTTACAAAAGTCATGGGATAGCTCCTAACATCGTTCATGTAAGATTGTTAATACACTGAGGTTACAAAAGTCATGGGATAGCTCCTAATACCGTTCATGTAAGATTGTTAATACACTGAGGTTACAAAAGTCATGGAATAGCTCTTAACATCGTTCATGTAAGATTGTTAATACACTGACGTTACAAAAGTCATGGGTTAGCTCCTAACATAGTTCATGTAAGAGTATTAATACACTGAGGTTACAAAAGTTATGGGATAGCTCCTAGCATTGTTCATGTAAGATTGTTAATACACTGAGGTTACAAAAGTTATGGTTTAGCTCCTAACATAGTTCATGTAAGATTGTTAATACACTGAGGTTACAAAAGTCATGGGATAGCTCCTAATACCGTTCATGTAAGATTGTTAACACACTGAGGTTACAAAAGTCATGGGATAGCTCCTAACATCGTTCATGTAAGATTGTTAATACACTGAGCTTACAAAAGTCATGGGTTAGCTCCTAACATCGTTCATGTAAGATTGTTAATACACTGAGATTACAAAAGTTATGGGTTAGCTCCTAACACAGTTCATGTAAGATTGTTAATACACTGAGGTTACAAGAGTCATGGGATAGCTCCTAATACCGTTCATGTAAGATTGTTAATACACTGAGGTTACAAAAGTCATGGGATAGCTCCTAACATCGTTCATGTAAGATTGTTAATACACTGACCTTACAAAAGTCATGGGTTAGCTCCTAACATAGTTCATGTAAGAGTATTAATACACTGAGGTTACAAAAGTCAAGGGATAGCTCCTAACATCGTTCATGTAAGATTGTTAATACACTGAGGTTACAAAAACTATGGGATAGCTCCTAACATAGTGTCGGACCTCCTTTTGCCCGGCGTAGCGCAACAACTTGACGTGACATGGACTCCACAAGTCGCTGGAAGTCACCTGCAGAAACACTGGGCCATGCTGCCTCTATATCAGTCGGTAAATGGAGAAGTGTTGCCGGTGAAGGATTTTGTGCACGAACTGACCTCTCAATTGTGTCTCATAAATGCTCGATGAGATTTATTTCGGGTGATTTGGGTGGCCAAATCATTCCCGCAAATGGTCCAGAATCTTCTTCAAACCAATAGCGAGCAACTGTGGCACTGCGAAATGGCGCTCTGTCGTCCCTAATAATTCCATCATTGTTTGGGAACATGAAGTCCACGAGTGGCTGCAAATGTCTCCAAGTAGCCGAATGTATTTCCAGTCAATAAACGTTTCGGTTGGACCAGACGAGCAAGTCCATTCCATGTAAACACAGCCCACATCATGATGGAGCGTCCACCACCTTGCACAGAGCCTTGTTGACAACTTAGTTACGTAACTTGGCGGGTTCTGCGTCACACTAGAATCTTACCATCAGTTCTTAACCAACTGAAACCGAGACACATATGACCAGGCCATGGTTTCCGGTCGTCTAGGGTCCAGGAGAGGCGCTGCAGGCGATGTCGTGCTGTTAACAAAGAGACTCACGTAAGTCATCAAATGCCGTCGCCCATTAACGCGAACATTCGCCTCTATGTCCTAACGGGTACCTTCGTCGCACGCCCCTCATTGGTTTCTGCGGTTATTTCACGTGGTGTTGCATGTCGGCTAACACGGACAACTGTACACAGACGCCGCTGCTCCCGGTTGTTAAGTGAAGGGTGTCGGCCACTGCATTGGCCGTGGTGAGACGTAATGCCTGAGGCTGAGTATTATCGGTACACTCTTGACGTCGTCGATCTCGGAATATAGAATTCTCTAACGATCTCCGAAATGAAATGTCCCACGCGTCTAGCACCAACTACCATTCCCCGTTCAAAGTCTGTTAATTGCTGTCGTACGGCCATAATCACGTCAGAAAGCTTTACACATGAAACATCTGAGTTCTAATGACAGCTCCACCAACGTACTGTCCTTTTAACCACGTGTACGCGATTCTACTGCGATCTATGTGCATGCCGCTATACCGCGACTTTCGTCAGCTCAGTACAAATGGCTCTGAGCACTATGGGACTTAACATCTGAGGTCATCAGTCCCCTAGACTTAGAACTACTTATACCTAACTAACCTAAGGACATCACACACATCCATGCCCGAGGCAGGATTCGAACCTTCGACCGTAGCAGCCGCGTATGTCAGCTCAGTGTAAAGAGTTTTCGCACAGATTGGCTGCCTACCTCGTCTGAACCTCAAGCCACCCCAACAGACAATCGCTCGTCCTCACTTACCCACAACAACACAACTCGATGCAGAAGTAACTAATAAACAGAGTTCAATTAAAAAGTTTTTCATTGTTGCAAACAACGTCAGTAATTACAGAAATATGCAACAGGCTAACAATATCGTTAGTAAATCGTAATATGAAATTATATAATAACTAAGTCTACATAATTTTCAAGAAGTAAATATTTTCGAAGTTATTTACCTAACGACTGAAATAATTCAGAAATTTATCAGTAGTGGCAAATGCCAATATGGCAGCCTGATGTCTGTCGTACCCCACAGTTCCGAAGTCATTTAGTTCTCACTGTAGAGGGACTAATATACAGAGGTCATGAGAATCGATCTGCACATGTACAGATGGAATAGTGTCGTGTACACAGGCTACAAAAAGGCAGTACGTTGGTGGATCTGTCATTTGCATTCTGGTAACTCTCATGAATTAACAGACTCTGAACGCGGAATGGTAATTTCAGCTAGACACATCGGACATTCCATTTCGCAAATCGTTAGAGAAATCAATATACTGAATACACAGTGTCATGAGTGTTCTCAGAATACCAAATATCTGTCATTAACTCTCACCATGGACAACGCAGTGGCCGATAGCCTTCACTTAACGACCGAGAGCAGTGCTCACGACAAGCAACAATCGGTGAAATAACCGAATAACCGCAGAAATCAGTGTGGGACGTACGACTTAAAACTCTGTTTCACACTCCATTTACCAAAGGGCAAGCAATTTCAGGATGTGTTTTGGAATTTTTGTAAAAAATCTTATTTCTTTTTTTGTGTCACTGTATCGAATAAGCGTCTAGCAAGAGTTCTCTCAGAGCTTACATGCCAGCTAAAACCATGGCCTCAGCAGTGGCTGTTATTTCCGGTAGTCTGCTGACAAAGCCAGCCAAACGCATCACCATGCCGAGTGAACAGAAAGTAGCAGAAATGCGTCACGTGGTGGTTTATAGTCACTCCCTGCAATGCAGAATCCAGACTGTGTAGGGTCATGCGATACCTCTCTTGTGTTTTAGGTGTTTTAACACTGCTACAGAGCTGATGGTTTAGGCAATCTGTCTTTGGCTCTGCTCTTCCTGACCAGCCACCAACGAATTCAGACATAGAAACTACCTCCTTTCTTTTCCTGCTCCTCTATACACTATGCTCAGCTATGGTGCCTGGTAGTCTCACGTACCAGCCCGAATGAGCCCCTATGTGTGCTGAGGTATTAGAATATATCAAGTATTTAAGTCCTTCATTTCATATCCAATTCAGACGCCCATGTCCTTGTACATCCTGAGCTGGTACCCATTCGATTTCCATAAAAGTATCTTTAAACCACGCTAGTCGGATTTACTACCATAATAAGTATTGTAAACTTTTCTTCCAGCTTTAGAATTCTCAAAATAGGTCCTCAGGGTTGGGTGTACGAATCTCACAAAACCACGTATGTCTCCAGCTCATGAGCACACTATAAGCTGCACTTCCATGTTTTGCTCATGCCGCCTGATTTTTTGTGAAGCGTATAAATCAGCCATTACTTGTCCACATCAGCTCCCCAGAACCTGGGCCAAATACAGACTAATGGTACGTAACTGTATATAAATGCCTTTAGAGGTCTGTAGAGTGATATTTCTTTTCTGAAGCGCTTACATTATTGATGTTCTTATCGTGGGTGATATATGGAGCTATACCCCGAGGCAGAATTCTATTACTTTTCTGTTAGATATGTATCGATTTGATTCTGCAACCGCTTTTGCAGAAAGGCCTGTTTTCTTTTGTGATTGCTTTTGGAATCTTTGCTACTGTCCGGTGTTTCCACTGGCTGCCGTACCTCTCCAGACACTAGCTATTCCTGAAATCCCATTAATGGTACCTTCGCTCTTACACTTTTCTAAAAGAGTTTTAATCTGAAAACTGCTCCGAATCAGTGAAAAATGCGTAAGCTCACTCACTGGTTGTAACAAATAAACCTGTTGTAACGAATGGACAGGAGGACAACATGATTACGATTCCCGTTTTTATATGTTAATCTAGAAATGGCTTCTTCAGACGGTATAATACAGATGTATACACCTCGGTGATACTGACACAATATCTATGTTCCTATACTTCTTTTAATAAACATGTTACCGTAGTCTGTATTTATTGCAATCCAAGTGCTGAGGTAGGTTGAGGAATCTGTCTTTGGCTCTGCTCTTCCTGACCAGCCACCAACGAATTCAGACATAGAAACTACCTCCTTTCTTTTCCTGCTCCTCTATACACTACGCTCAGCTATGGTGCCTGGTAGTCTCACGTACCAGCCCGAATGAGCCGGTGTTTCCACTACACAACTGAGAAACATACATTCAGTCTATGTGCTATTCTTGAGCTATTTTGGCAGCAGTCTGAAACAGTTTTCTTGCTACTTATAGTTATCTGTTAAAAAATACATCAAAGTTCACCGTGCCCTCCGAATGCCCATATAAATGGTTTTATTTTACTCATCAGCTTGTCATATGTTCAAGAAATGCAAATAAAAGACGTACCGAATTCGAACCAAGCATTCCCCTCTCCAGTTACTAATTAAAGTACGCTTTTCCCTCATCAGGCACAGTAGCATATCCGCATTAAATATCGTAATTTATTCCTTCTACCGGAGTAAGAAACCGAAAGCATTGCGACAGTTATAACACCGGTTCCCGTCAGCTGACCGATGTTAAGCATTGTCCGGCTTGACTAGCACTTGGATGGGTGGTCGTACGGATCTGTCGAGCGCTGTTGACAAGCTAAATACACTCACTCCTTGTGGGGCCAATCGAGGACCTAACTGATCGAGAAGTAACGGCTCCGGCCACTAAAGCTGACAACGGCTGGAAGAGCAATGAGCTTTTTTTTTTCTTTATTGTTTTTTCCAAACCTGTTAACAGGCAGGCCAGCAGCAGCATGCAACGCCGCTCTTTGGCCTCAGAGAACACACAAGATACAAATGAAGACATCGAGAGAAAAAAACATGGTGGACATAGAAACGGAGACAAACACTTTTTGAAATACATGGAGCCGTTCACGGGCGTAGAGTCCAAGATAAAATTTGTTCAGACACTTGGACAGAGACGAATATTGTCACACGTGAACGAATAACACTGAACCACTGAAGCACAAAACGACGACACACACAGGATACGAGGTGTTGATCTCCGGCGCGTGAATGTTCACTAACCATGTACGAGTCCGGGGACCTGCCAAGAGAGGAGGAGGGGGGGTGGGAGAGGGAGAGGGGAGAGGAGATGCCAAGGGCAGGGGAGATAGGGGAAGGGAGGAAGGGGGAGGGGAAGCCCGTGGGAAGAGGGGAGGAGGGAGGGGATGGGGGAAAAGGAAAGAGTAGGGAAAGGAAGAGGAGGGAGGGTGCCTAAGGGAAAGGACACAGGAAGTGGGGGGGAGGATCAAAGTTGATAGGAGGGGTAGATGGAGGGCAGGAGGACATCATCAGGGGGGGGGGAGCTGGCAGAAGCCACCTTGGGAGAGGGTAAGGAGGGTGGAGAGATGGAGACCGGGTGGGACGTGGGAATACAGGCGTGGCAGCGGGCGGGGGTGGGAGAGGATTGGTGAGACAAGCGGGTGAGGAGGATCGAGTTTGCGGGAGGTGTACAGGATCCGTATCCTAGCGATGTACTGACCTCACACCCTCCATATCCAAAACCGACGATGCGAGTCGGCTGAGGATGACACTGCGTTCGGTCGGTAACTCTGGGCCTTCGGACGCCTGTTCAGACGGAGTAACAGAAGAGAGAAAGTAATAGCAGATTTGGATCGAATATGACCGTTGACGATTAGTTAGTCTAAACAGGGTGGTCCATTGATAGTGACCGGGCCAAATATCTCACGAAATAAGCATCAAACAAAAAAACTACAAAGAATGAAACTCGTGTAGCATGAAGGGGGAAACCACATGGCGCCATGGTTGGCCCGCTAGATGGCGCTGCCATAGGTCAAACGGATATCAACTGCGTTTTTTATTAAATAGGAACCCCCATTTTTTATTCAATATTCGTGTAGTACGTAAAGAAATATGAATGTTTTAGTTGGACCACTTTTTTCGGTTAGTGATAGATGGCCCTGCAGTAGTCACAAACGTATAAGTACGTGGTATCACGTAACATTCCGCCAGTGCGGACGGTATTTGCTTCGTGATACATTACCCGTGTTAAAACGGACCGCTTACCAATTGCGGAAAAAGTCGATATCGTTTTGATGTATGGCTATTGTGATCAAAATGCCCAACGGTCGTGTGGTATGTATGCTGCTCGATATCCTGGACGACATCATCCAAGTTTCCGCACCGTTCGCCGGATATTTACGTTACTTATGGAAACTGGAAGTGTTCAGCCACATGTGAAACGTCAACCACGACCTGCAACAAATGATGATGCCCAAGTAGCTGTTTTAGCTGCTGTCGCGGCTAATCCGCACGTCAGTAGCAGAAAAACTGCGCAAGAATCGGGAATCTCAAACGTCAGTGTTGAGAATGCTACATCAACATCGATTGCACCCGTACCATGTTTCTATGCATCAGGAATTGAATGGCGACGACTTTGAACGTCGTGTACAGTTCTGCCACTGGGTACAAGAGAAATTACGGGACGATGACAGATTTTTTACACGCGTTCTATTTAGCGACAAAGCGTCATTCACCAATAGCGGTAACGTAAACCGGCATAATATGCACTATTGGGCAACCGAAAATCCATGATGTCTGCGACAAGTGGAACATCAGCGACCTTGGTGCGGCATTATGTGAGGTAGGATAATTGGCCCCCATTTTATCGATGTCAATCCAAATGGTATCATCTACAGCAACTGAGTCTCGTTCTTACACAAGCTCTTGCTGTTCATGTACACTTCAACATTGGCACTAGGAATTCAGATAACCGTGAGATATTTATGTATATGATTGAATTCACATACTCTGTTGGCGAAAATTAGAAGACAAGCTTACGAAAGTGTTTGGGACCATACACCAACACGATTAACTATTACATTGCCATATACTTGACTTTTATATGCATAACTGGCACAAACACACTCAGTAATATCAGCAGTGATTTTAAACAACTTTTTAGATGGTGTAGACATTAATAGTATTACAAAGCATTAATGATCTTACTATTACTAAGGTCGTTGTAACTCGTCCTCTTGACCGTCCAAATTTTTCTTGGAAACGTAATTCTTCTTCATCATTTTCTTCGTCCTTCTTCATATCAAGCTCAGCCCCTTTTTCCCACAGAAAATATTTCGGGGCTGAGGTCGCTCTTCTTCTTATGATCCACTGAATCTCATTATTAACCTCTGATTTTGTGCTTTAGCTGTAGAATGAAATAAGATGATACTCTTAAGGTATACGACGACTCTGGTATAACGTATGAGACTATTGGTAGTTATTAGAATCACTTTCATTTTGGGTAAAATCTCTTGATAATGATGACACATGAACTCAGGACAAGTATCAATTGCAGCATCAGCATTCAGTCGAGGTAAAAATAGTAGAACAATGACTTGCTGCTGGCTACATAACCTTTAATATCTTGAATGTTTATGATCTAAGAGGTATGTGAATGTAAAAGGTCAGTCTCTTGCAATTCACGAGAAGAGTTGGCCTGCATTCAGAATACTGAGTATTACCCAAATGAGGCCGTAGACGTGTGTAATTTTCTAGTAGAGTAATTGTCTGGCTGGAAACTGGTCAGACCAGGAATTGAATCCGACTTTCCCCATTACCCTGAACAGTAGCCTTAATCGTTATTCTTCTTCTGCGGCTCTACAGTCCATTGGGAAACTTGGCCTATTCAGTGTTCAAACACACGGGTTTTCCACTCTCTACAGCCAAATTTCCGCAGGTAGACGCTATTCACTGGCATCCTGGATTTTCATCTAATTCGCTTTGCGTTACTTCGCATCACTCATGCGCATCACATGTCTTGCCCATCTCAGTGTTGCTGATTTTACTATTCTTCAAATAGAAGGATCTTTACGTACAGTGTACATCTCAGTATTGTATCTCTTCATCCATCCTCGTCTTACACAGATTTAGCCAACGTTTCTGTCTCTCAAAGACATCTAGTATTCCAATACCTTTGATGTTCATGAGCAAGTTTCCCAGGCATATCCAAGCACTGCTCTTTTAAGTGTTTTATATATCGTTAATTTGTTGACTGGAATATTCTCTTTCAAATTCTGAAGGTGGCAGGGGTCAAATACAGGGAGCAAAAGGCTATTTACAATTTGTACAGAAACCAGATGGCAGTTACAAGAGTCGAGGTGCATAAAAAGGAAGCAATGGTTGGGAACGGAGTTAGACAGGGTTGTACCCTACCCCCGATGTTATCCAATCTATATATTGAGCGAGCAGTAAAGGAAACAAAAGAAAAATTTGGTACGGGAATTAAAATCCATGGAGAAGAAATAAAAACACTGTAATTCTGTCAGAAACAGCAAAGAACCTGGAAAAGCAGATGAATGGAATGGACAGTGTCTTCAGAGGAGGATATAAGATGAACATCAACAAAAGCAAAACGAGGATAATGGAATGTAGTAGAATTATATCAGGTAGTGCTGAGGGAATTAGTTTAGGAATTGAGACAGCTAAATTAGTAGATGAGTTTTGCTGTTTGGGGAGCAAAATAACTGATGATGGTCGAAGTAGAGAGGATATAAAATGTAGACTGTCAACGGCAAGAAAAGCGTTTCTGAAGAAGAGAAATTTGCTTACATCGAGTATAGCTATAAGTGTCAGGAAGTCTTTTCTAAAAGTATTTGTATGGAGTGTAGCCATATATGGATGTGAAAAATGGACGGTAAATAGTTTAGACAAGAAGGAAATAGAAGCTTTCTAAATGTGGTGCTACTGAACACTGCAGAAGATTAGATGGGTGGATCACGTAACTAATGAGGAGGTACTGAATAGAATTGGGGAGAGGGGGAATTTGTGGTACAACTTGACTAGAAGAAGAGATCGGTTTGTAGGACCTGTTCTGACGCATCAAGGGATCACGTAGTTAGTATTGGAGGGCAGAGTGGAGAGTAAACATCGTAGAGGGAGACCAAGAGATGAATACACCAAGCAGATTCAGAAGGATGTAGGTTGCAGTAGGTACTGGGAGATGAAGAAGCTTGCACAGGATAGAGTAGCACGGAGAGCTGCATCAAACCAGTCTCAGGACTGAAGACCACAACAACAAAGTAGCATTATTCTTTAAGTTACTTTTTATGTTTGTCCTTTCAGTTTTATTTGCTTGTTTTTTGTCTGAAAAAGCATCCACAATGACTCAAATTACCATTGTCGCTGATGTATCCATTAAAAATTTTCGAAAACTAGAACAAGAGACTCTCCAAGAGGAACGTCGGAATAGCCGGCCGCGGTGGTCGAGCGGTTCTAAGCGGTTCAGTGCGGAACCGTGCGACTGCTGCGGTCGCAGGTTCGAATCCTGCCTCGGGCATGGATGTGTGTGCTGTCCTTAGGTTAGTTAGGTTTAAGTAGTTCTAAGTTCTAGGTCCCGCATTCGGATCTCCGGGCGGGGACTACTCAAGAGGATGTCGTTATCAGGAGAAAGAAAACTGGCGTTCTACGGATCGGAGCGTGGAATGTCAGATCCCTTAATCGGGCAGGTAGGTTAGAAAATTTAAAAAGGGAAATGGTTAGGTTGAAGTTAGATGTTGTTGTTGTTGTGGTCTTCAGTCCTGAGACTGGTTTGATGCAGCTCTCCATGCTACTCTATCCTGTGCAAGCTTTTTCATCTCCCAGTACCTACTGCAACCTACATCCTTCTGAATCTGCTTAGTGTATTCATCTCTTGGTCTCCCTCTACGATTTTTACCCTCCACGCTGCCCTCCAATACTAAATTGGTGATCCCTTGATGCCTCAGAACATGTCCTACCAACCGATCCCTTCTTCTGGTCAAGTTGTGCCACAAACTTCTCTTCTCCCCAATTCTATTCAATACTTCCTCATTAGTTATGTGATCTACCCATCTAATCTTCAGCATTCTTCTGTAGCACCACATTTCAAAAGCTTCTATTCTCTTCTTGTCCAAACTATTTATCGTCCATGTTTCACTTCCATACATGGCTACACTCCATACGAATACTTTCAGAAATGACTTCCTGACACTTAAATCTATACTCGATGTTAACAAATTTCTCTTCTTCAGAAACGCTTTCCTTGCCATTGCCAGCCTACATTTTATATCCTCTCTACTTCGACCATCATCAGTTATTTTGCTCCCCAAATAGCAGAACTCCTTTACTACTTTAAGTGCCTCATTTCCTAATCTAATTCCCTCAGCATCACCCGACTTAATTAGACTACATTCCATTATCCTTGTTTTGCTTTTGTTGATGTTCATCTTATATCCTCTTTTCAAGACACTGTCCATTCCATTCAATTGCTCTTCCAAGTCCTTTGCTGTCTCTGACAGAATTACAATGTCATCGGCGAACCTCAAAGTTTTTATTTCTTCTCCATGAATTTTAATACCTACTCCGAATTTTTCTTTTGTTTCCTTTACTGCTTGCTCAATATACAGATTGAACAACATCGGGGAGAGGCTACAACCCTGTCTTACTCCCTTCCCAACCACTGCTTCCCTTTCATGTCCCTCGACTCTTATAACTGCCATCTGGTTTCTGTACAAATTGTAAATAGCCTTTCGCTCCCTGTATTTTACCCCTGCCACCTTTAGAATTTGAAAGAGAGTATTCCAGTCAACATTGTCAAAAGCTTTCTCTAAGTCTACAAATGCTAGAAACGTAGGTTTGCCTTTCCTTAATCTTTCTTCTAAGATAAGTCGTAAGGTCAGTATTGCCTCACGTGTTCCAGTGTTTCTACGGAATCCAAACTGATCTTCCCCGAGGTTGGCTTCTACTAGTTTTTCCATTCGTCTGTAAAGAATTCGTGTTAGTATTTTGCAGCTGTGACTTATTAAGCTGATAGTTCGGTAATTTTCACATCTGTCAACACCTGCTTTCTTTGGGATTGGAATTATTATATTCTTCTTGAAGTCTGAGGGTATTTCGCCTGTTTCATACATCTTGCTCACCAGATGGTAGAGTTTTGTCAGGACTGGCTCTCCCACGGCCGTCAGTAGTTCCAATGGAATATTGTCTACTCCGGGGGCCTTGTTTCGACTCAGGTCTTTCAGTGCTCTGTCAAACTCTTCACGCAGCATCATATCTCCCATTTCATCTTCATCTACATCCTCTTCCATTTCCATAATATTGTCCTCAAGTACATCGCCCTTGTATAGACCCTCTATATACTCCTTCCACCTTTCTGCTTTCCCTTCTTTGCTTAGAACTGGGTTTCCATCTGAGCTCTTGATATTCATACAAGTCGTTCTCTTATCTCCAAAGGCCTCTTTAATTTTCCTGTAGGCGGTATCTATCTTACCCCTCGTGAGATAGGCCTCTACATCCTTACATTTGTCCTCTAGCCATCCCTGCTTAGCCATTTTGCACTTCCTGTCGATCTCATTTTTGAGACGTTTGTATTCCTTTTTGCCTGCTTCACTTACTGCATTTTTATATTTTCTCCTTTCATCAATTAAATTCAGTATTTCTTCTGTTACCCAAGGATTTCTACTAGCCCTCGTCTTTTTACCTACTTGATCCTCTGCTGCCTTCACTACTTCATCCCTCAAAGCTACCCATTCTTCTTCTACTGTATTTATTTCCCCCATTCCTGTCAATTGCTCCCTTATGCTCTCCCTGAATCTCTGTACAACCTCTGGTTCTTTTAGTTTATCCAGGTCCCATCTCCTTAAATTCCCACCTTTTAGATATAGTGGGAATTAGTGAAGTTCGGTGGCAGGAGGAACAAGACTTCTGGTCAGGTGACTACAGGGTTATAAACACAAAATCAAATAGGGGGAATGCAGGAGTAGGTTTAATAATGAATAGGAAAATAGGAATGCGGGTAAGCTACTACAAACAGCATAGTGAACGCATTATTGTGGCCAAGATAGATACGAAGCCCACACCTACTACAGTAGTACAAGTTTATATGCCAACTACCTCTGCAGATGACGAAGAAATTGAAGAAATGTATGATGAAATAAAAGAAATTATTCAGATTGTGAAGGGAGACGAAAATTTAATAGTCATGGGTGACTGGAATTCGAGTGTAGGAAAAGGGAGAGAAGGAAACATAGTAGGCGAATATGGATTGGGGGACAGAAATGAAAGAGGAAGCCGCCTGGTAGAATTTTGCACAGAGCACAACATAATCATAACTAACACTTGGTTTAAGAATCATGAAAGAAGGTTGTATACATGGAAGAACCCTGGAGATACTAAAAGGTATCAGATAGATTATATAATGGTAAGACAGAGATTTAGGAACCAGGTTTTAAATTGCAAGACATATCCAGGGGCAGATGTCGACTCTGACCACAATCTATTGGTTATGACCTGTAGATTAAAACTGAAGAAACTGCAAAAAGGTGGGAATTTAAGGAGATGGGACCTGGATAAACTAAAAGAACCAGAGGTTGTACAGAGATTCAGGGAGAGCATAAGGGAGCAATTGACAGGAATGGGGGAAATAAATACAGTAGAAGAAGAATGGGTAGCTTTGAGGGATGAAGTAGTGAAGGCAGCAGAGGATCAAGTAGGTAAAAAGACGAGGGCTAATAGAAATCCTTGGGCAACAGAAGAAATATTGAATTTAATTGATGAAAGGAGAAAATATAAAAATGCAGTAAGTGAAACAGGCAAAAAGGAATACAAACGTCTCAAAAATGAGATCGACAGGAAGTGCAAAATGGCTAAGCAGGGATGGCTAGAGGACAAATGTAAGGATGTAGAGGCCTATCTCACGAGGGGTAAGATAGATACCGCCTACAGGAAAATTAAAGAGACCTTTGGAGATAAGAGAACGACTTGTATGAATATCAAGAGCTCAGATGGAAACCCAGTTCTAAGCAAAGAAGGGATAGCAGAAAGGTGGAAGGAGTATATAGAGGGTCTATACAAGGGTGATGTACTTGAGGACAATATTATGGTAATGGAAGAGGATGTAGATGAAGATGAAATGGGAGATACGATACTGCGTGAAGAGTTTGACAGAGCACTGAAAGACCTGAGTCGAAACAAGGCCCCCGGAGTAGACAATATTCCATTGGAACTACTGACGGCCGTGGGAGAGCAAGTCCTGACAAAACTCTACCATCTGGTGAGCAAGATGTATGAGACAGGCGAAATACCCTCAGACTTCAAGAAGAATATAATAATTCCAATCCCAAAGAAAGCAGGTGTTGACAGATGTGAAAATTACCGAACTATCAGTTTAATAAGTCACAGCTGCAAAATACTAACACGAATTCTTTACAGACGAATGGAAAAACTAGTAGAAGCCAACCTCGGGGAAGATCAGTTTGGATTCCGTAGAAACACTGGAACACGTGAGGCAATACTGACCTTACGACTTATCTTAGAAGAAAGATTAAGGAAAGGCAAACCTACGTTACTAGCATTTGTAGACTTAGAGAAAGCTTTTGACAACGTTAACTGGAATACTCTCTTTCAAATTCTGAAGGTGGCAGGGGTAAAATACAGGGAGCGAAAGGCTATTTACAATTTGTACAGAAACCAGATGGCAGTTATAAGAGTCGAGGGACATGGAAGGGAAGCAGTGGTTGGGAAGGGAGTAAGACAGGGTTGTAGCCTCTCCCCGATGTTGTTCAATCTGTATATTGAGCAAGCAGTAAAGGAAACAAAAGAAATATTCGGAGTAGGTATTAAAATTCATGGAGAAGAAATAAAAACTTTGAGGTTCGCCGATGACATTGTAATTCTGTCAGAGACAGCAAAGGACTTGGAAGAGCAGTTGAATGGAATGGACAGTGTCTTGAAAGGAGGATATAAGATGAACATCAACAAAAGCAAAACAAGGATAATGGAATGTAGTCTAATTAAGTCGGGTGATGCTGAGGGAATTAGATTAGGAAATGAGGCACTTAAAGTAGTAAAGGAGTTTTGCTATTTGGGGAGCAAAATAACTGATGATGGTCGAAGTAGAGAGGATATAAAATGTAGGCTGGCAATGGCAAGGAAAGCGTTTCTGAAGAAGAGAAATTTGTTAACATCCAGTATTGATTTAAGTGTCAGGAAGTCATTTCTGAAAGTATTCGTATGGAGTGTAGCCATGTATGGAAGTGAAACATGGACGATAAATAGTTTGGACAAGAAGAGAATAGAAGCTTTCGAAATGTGGTGCTACAGAAGAATGCTGAAGATTAGATGGGTAAATCACGTAACTAATGAGGAAGTATTGAATAGGATTGGGGAGAAGAGAAGTTTGTGGCACAGCTTGACCAGAAGAAGGGATCGGTTGGTAGGACATGTTCTGAGGCATCAAGGGATCACCAATTTAGTATTGGAGGGCAGCGTGGAGGGTAAAAATCGTAGAGGGAGACCAAGAGATGAATACACTAAGCAGATTCAGAAGGATGTAGGTTGCAGTAGGTACTGGGAGATGAAAAAGCTTGCACAGGATAGAGTAGCATGGAGAGCTGCATCAAACCAGTCTCAGGACTGAAGACCACAACAACAAGTTCTAGGGGACTGATGACCTCAGATGTTAAGTCCCATAGTGCTCATAGCTATTTGAACCATTTTGAAAGTCGGAATAACAATGGTGGGAGAGTGGGGCAGGTAGAGGAACTTGGCATACCCTGTCAAAAGTGATAAATCTGGAAGTACCTAAGTATCTGATATGAAAATAAAGTTGTCAATTTCCGAGCAGATAAGTTGTCTGTCTGAATTAATTTGCACAAAAGGTACTTACTCTGTGATTTGCTTGAGGGGTGTCACCGATATCAAATGACACCGCTAAAAGTATTTACGTAAAACTGATTTTAGCTCCCAAACCTCAAAATGAGGCAATGATCTGCCAGAAATGTAATGAGGTGAATCGTAAGAATATACTCCGGAAATCTGATACAGGAAGTGGGTTTATTGAAGAACCTACATAATATCTAAAGAATTAGGTATGATCATGAAAATGAAAAAAAAACCTTGATAAGTGAGAACTCTACCTAAATACAGCGAGAATCCAGCCAAAGACAGTTTCTTCTGCGTGTGTATCTGGGATCTTATTCATGCTGCCCAAAGAGCATCCGTACTTCGGTACAAATATATTTACCTGCCTATTTCGCTCCAACGATCATATCAATTATTCACCTTCGAGCTACTAAGTTGGCTGCTTCTGTAACCAGGCTTTGAAAGGTGGAACATCATTTCACCTAAAATAATATAGCACCAATCGCTTAGACATGAAACCATTGCAACTGCAATCGAGGGAAATGATTATCAGTGCATACTGTTCAGACTTGTCGAACCTGAATGCAATGAATATATACAGCAGCAACTGAAAGTTTTTTCCCATACAAACTGCGCAAGGATCTCTGCTGGTAGTGATCGACAGGCATAAGTGGAAACATCAGTGACGATGAAGGTTTGAATCAGTCTCTGACGTCATGCTTAACTGGTATAATGATTACGTGTATTAGCACTAAAGGATGTAAAACTGTAACACATCACGCTGTAAATCGGAAGAACTTTGAGAGAAATAGAAAATCACCAAAATACGATAGTAAAACACCAAAATGTAGCGACAGACATAGACTAAATAAATCTTGATCTAATTTGTATACGAAATGCCTATACAGAACTCATCTATGTTCATGCAAATCATTCCAAGTAAGACGTCTTCCGTAACGTCAAAAATTACAGAGCGCTCACAACGTCTTACGCGTGGATCTCTGCAGAACGCTAATACCAGCACAGGTATGTATCTGGAAAACTAACCACAGATTGATAGTGGGCACTAGAATAAGTTGATTATGACATAGTATCTCAACGTCCCGCACCGAAGTATCAGAAAACGTAATCTTCACAAGAGACGGTACTGAAGTTATAAAAGCGACAGTTCCTACACAAAAGTAATTGATACGCCAAGGCTTTTATCCTCTACACATCAGAGGTGAAAAATATATTAAATCAATATTTTTAACTCTGATTTCGCACTGGAGCTAAAACCGGATTGTTGTTGTTGTTGTGGTCTTCAGTCCTGAGACTGGTTTGATGCAGCTCTCTATGCTACTCTATCTTGTGCAAGCTTCTTCATCTCCCAGTACTTACTGCAACCTACATCCTTCTAAATCTGCTTAGTGTATTCATCTGTTGGTCTCCCTTTACGATTTTTACCCTCCACGCTGCCCTCCAATGCTAAATTTGTGATCCCTTACTACCTTAGAACACGCCCCTCCAACCGGTCCCTCCTTCTTGTCAAGTTGTGCCACAAATTCCTCTTCTCCCCAATTCTATTCCATACCCACTCATTAGTTATGTAATCTACCCATCTAATCTTCAGCATTCTCCTGTAGCACCACATTTCGAAAGCTTGTATTCCCTTCTTGTCCAAACCATTTATCGTCCATGTTTCACTTCCATACATGGCTACACTCCATACAAATACTTTCAGAAATGACTTCCTGACACTTAAATATATACTCGATGTTAACAAATTTCTCTTATTCAGAAACGCTTTCCTTGCCATTGCCAGGCTACCGGGTAAGTTTATTCATTAATTTAAAAACAACTTAAGATATCGTCAGCTGAAACAGAATAGCCATTATTTAACTGATCTTAGCTTTTAAGTTTTTATCCTAGTACAGATGGAATACGCTGAATAGTAAGCGAATGATGGACTGCCGAACATCCTTCGGCGTTTTCTCATTATTTTAACTGTACTTTAGAAATTAAAAGACCCTCAAGACGTTACAGCACTGAACACAGGCGAGTATAGCTGTGTAATTATGGTTTTCTCAGGCGAAAAAAATTGTTCTACATTATAGAGATATTTAAAAACAATTTTTTATATGTACATCTACCAGAGATTTCATTACTTTTGTGTTTTGAGTAATCATATACACTATATGATCAAAAGTATCAGGGCACCTGTCTGAAAATGACTTATAAGTTCGTAGCGCCCTCCATCGGTAATGCTGGAATTCAATATGGTGTTGGCCCACCCTTAGTGTTGATGACAGCTTCCACTCTCGCAGGCATACGTTCATTCAGGTGCTGGAAGGTTTCTTAGGGAAAGACAGCCCATTCTTCACTGAGTGCTGCACTGAGGAGAGGTATCAATGTCGGTCGGTGAGGCCTGTCACGAAGTCAGCGTTCCAGGACATCCTAAAGGTGTTCTGTAGGATTCAGGTCAGGACTCTGTGCAGGCCAGTCCATTACAGGGATGTTATTGTCGTATAACCACTCCACCACAGGCCGGGCTCAAACGTGTTGAAAGATAGAATCGCCATCCCAGAATTGCTATTCAACAGCGGGAAGCACGAAGGTACTTAAAACACTAATGTAGGCCTGTGCTCTGATAGTGCCACGCAAAACAAAGGGTGCAAGCCGCCTCCATGAAAAACACGACCACACCATAGCACCACCGCCTCTGAATTTTACTGTTGGCACTAAACACACCGGCAGATGACGTTCACCTGGCATTCGCCGTACCCACATCCTGCCAACGGATCGCCACATTGTGTACCATGATGCGTCACTCCATACAAGGTTTTTCCAATTTTTACGCTCCTTACACCAAGCGAGACGTCGTTTGGGATTTACCGGCTTGATGTGTGTTTTATAAGCAGCAGCTCGACCATGAAATCCAGGTTTTCTCACCTCCCGCCTAACTGCCATAGTACTTGCAGTGGATCCTGAAGCAGTTTGGAATTCCTGTGTGATGGTCTGGATAGATGTCTGCCTATTACACATTACGACCTTCTTCAACTGTCGGCGGTTTGTGTCAGTCAAAGACGAGGTCGGCCGGTGGAAATCTCGCTTGGAGACGAATGGCACAAGTGACACCCCATCACCTGCCCATGTTCGAAGTCCGTGAGTTCCGCAGAGTGCCCCATCCTGCTCTCTCACGATGTCTAATGACTACTGAGGTCGCTGGAGTGCCTGGCACTAGGTGGCAGCACAGTGCACCTAATATGAAGAAAACGTATGCTTTTGGGGGTGCCGGATACTTTTGATCACATAGTGTACTTGTCAAATCATCACTAGTACGACTTGCTCTTTCACTTTACCGAGAACGATGATACTAGTTCGCAGACTTAATTTAGGGAAAAACATAACCCCATGAAGAAAGAAGACACGAGTCTATGAAAAAGAGGACTTTGTTTATTCAGAAAAATTGAAATGAGTTGCAAGAGTAGATTCTTCTTAAATATGAATATAAAAGAGCAGCACCAAGAACACGTGGTCAGTGGTGAATGTGACCTCATAAACGTAAACACAGTCGGCGGGTATGTAAATGACTGAAGTTGCGATTCTCGGTGACAGTGGAATGGTCGCCAGAATTCATAAGTGTTACCAGGCCTGGCACAGTACGCAGTGTGATCCATTGATAGTGACCGGGCCAAATATCTCACGAAATAATCATCAAGCGAAAAAAACTACACCGGCCTGGGTGGCTGAGCGGTTATAGGCGCTACAGTCTGGAACCGCGCCACCGCTACGGTCGCAGGTTCGAACCCTGCCTCGGGCATGGATGTGTGTGATGTCCTTAGGTTAGTTAGGTTTAATTAGTTCTAAGTTCTAGGCGACTGATGACCTTAGAAGTTAAGTCGCATAGTGCTCAGAGCCATTTGAACCATTTTGAACCTGCCTCGGGCATGGATGTGTGTGATGTCCTTAGGTTAGTTAGGTTTAAGTAGTTCTAAGTTCTAGGGGACTGATGACCTCAGAAGTTAAGTCCCATAGTGCTCAGAGCCATTTGAACCATTCCTTTATGTGGTCTGCTGTTCATTACTTCCATCGCTGTCCAATAGTTTGGATCTGTTATTCTTTAGATTTTGCCGTTTTCTTTTTGCTTTCTTGAAAACTATTCTTATATTTTGCTTATGACTTTACATCCCACTTAGCTGAATAGAATGTGCCACACTGATCCTACAGTTAGTATTATTTTTGCGTATGCAGGGTGGTCCATTGATAGTGACCGGGCCAAATATCTCACAAAATAAGCATCAAACAAAAAAACTACAAAGAACGAAACTCGTGTAGCATGAAGGGGCAAACCAGATGGCGCTATGGTTGGCCCGCTAGATGGCGCTACCATAGGTCAAACTGATATCAGCTGCGTTTTTTAAAAGAGGAACCTCCATTTTTTATTACATATTCGTGTAGTATGTAAAGAAATATTAATGTTTTAGTTGGACCACTTTTTTCGCTTTCTGATAGATGGCACTTTAATAGTCACAAACGTATAAGTACGTGGTATCACGTAACATTCTGCCAGTGTGGACGGTATTTGCTTCGTGATACATTACCCGTGTTAAAATGGACCGTTCATCAACTGCGGAAAAGGTCGATATTGTGTTTATGTATGGCTATTGTGATCAAAATGCCCAACGGTCGTGTGCTATGTATGCTGCTCAGTATCCTGGACGACATCATCCAAGTGTCCGCACCGTTCACCTGATGGTTACGTTATTTAAGGAAACAGGAAGTGTTCAGCCACATGTGAAACGTCAACCACAACCTGCAACAAATGATGATGCCCAAGCAGGTGTTTCAGCTGCTGTCGCGGCTAATCCGCACATCAGTAGCAGACAAACTGCGCAAGAATCGGGAATCTCAAACGTCGGTGTTGAGAATGCTACATCAACATCGATTGCACCCGTACCATGTTTCTATGCATCAGGAATTGAATGGCGACGACTTTGAACGTTGTGTACAGTTCTGCCACTGGGTACAAGAGAAATTACGGGACGATGACAGATTTTTTACACGCGTTCTATTTAGCGACGAAGCGTCATTCACCAACAGCGGTAACGTGAACCGGCATAATATGCACTATTGGGCAACCGAAAATCCATGATGTCTGCGACAAGTAGAACATCAGCGAGCTTGGCGGATTAATGTATGGTGCGGTATTATGGGAGGTAGGATAATTGGCCCCCATTTAATCGATGGCAATCTAAATGGTGTAATGTATACTGATTTCCTACGTAATGTTCTACCGATGTTACTAGAAGACGTTTCTCTGCATGACAGAATGGCGATGTTCTTCCAACATGATGGATGTCCGGCACATAGCTCACGTGCGGTTGAAGCGGTATTGAACAGCATATTTCATGACAGGTGGATTGGTCGTCGAAGCACCATACCATGGCCCGCACTTTCGCCGAATCTGACACCCCCGGATTTCTTTCTGTGCGGAAAGCTGCAGGATATTTGTTGTCGTGATCCACCGACAACGCCTGACAACATGCGTCAGCGCATTGTCAATGCATGTGCGAACATTACAGATGGAAAACTACTCGCTGTTGAGAGGAGTGTCGTTACATGTATTGCCACATGTACTGAGGTTGACGGACATCATTTTGAGCATTTATTGCATTGATGTGGTATGTACGGTAATCACGCTGTAACAGCATACGTTCTCAGAAATGATTAGTTAACAACGGTACATGTCTCTCATTGGAACAACCGAAATAAGATATTCGAACGTACCTACGTTCTGTATTTTAATTTTAAAAACCTATTTGCTACCAACTGTTCGTCTAAAAGTGTGAGCCATATGTTTGGGACTATTACAGCGGCATCTATCGCAAAGCGAAAAAAGTGGTCCAACTAAAACATTCATATTTCTTTACGTAATATATGAATATGTAATAAAAACTCTGTTGATATCCGTTTGACATAGGGCAGCGCCATCTAGCGGGAGAACCATAGCGCCATCTGGTTCCCCCCCCCCCCCCCCCCCTTCAAGCTAGACAAGTTTCGTTGTTTGTAGTTTTTTAGTCTGACGCTTATTTCGTGAGATATTTGGCCCGGTCACGATTAATGGACCGCCCTGTATAAGTGGGATGAGCGTCATTGGATGATGATCACTGGAATGGTCATGGAAATGCAGCGTATCCGTGTGAGACATCCTCCAGCCTCATTGTGGTTCGCCATTTTGGCTGCTGGCCGATTCGTGCAGTATGCTTATTCGTGGTACACTGGGGTGTGGTAGTGGGCAGATGTTGGACTACATGGGAACGTGAGGGCAGGCGTATTCATTGTGAAGGCTCCCGTCTGACTACCAGAAGAGGGGATCGCCACACTATGCACCGAGAACAGCGATACCCCTTTACATCTGCTCCTCCATCCGAAAAAAAGTGCTTGACTCACTGCAACGTTCTGGTGTCATTGCTCACTAATAGTTGGAGGGAGGCAGCAACTGGATTAGACTATTACTGTCCCAAGCGTAGCCAGCTGTCAACGCAACACAAGCGGCGGCATTTGGAGTTGTGTAGCATGGACTGTTTGTGAACGGAGGCGCTTTCTTTTCAGCGATGAATCATGGTTTTGCACTATCCAGGCTGACCATCCTCGGCGGATATGACAGCGAGCTGGGGAGTGGTCCGATTTTACTAATGCTTTGAAGAGGCACAGCTCTGCATTCGTCTCGTCACGCTGTAGTCAGCCATCGGGTGTGACTTGTACTCACGACCGGTAGTGATTGTCGGAACTCTAACAGCATAATGATACACCACAGACGTCCTACTTGCTTGTGTGTTACCTCCCACGCTACGTCTACAACTACATTCACACTCCACATGCCTCCGAATGATACGTGGTGGAGGGTACTTTGCAGCACTGCCAGTCACTTCTTTTCCTGTTCCATTCGCAGAGCGAAGGGAAAACGACTAACTTTACACCACCTTACGAGCCCAAATTTCTCTTATCTTCGTGGTCCTGAAGCAAAATCTGCATTGCCCTTCAAATGCCGGTTGTCTAAACTTCCTCAATAGTGTTCCGCGAAAAGTATGTCGTCTTCCCTCCAGGGATTCTCACTTGAGTTCTCAAAGCACCTTCGTATTACTCACGTGTTGGTCGAACCTGCATCTCAACTTCTTTGATATCTCCCTTTAACCCAACCTGGCGAGCATCGTAAACACTCGAGCCGTGCTTACGAACAGGTAACGTCAGTGTCTTATACGCTGTCTGCCTTACAGATGAACCATATTTTCCTAAAATTCTCCCAATAAACAAATGTTGAAAATTACCCTCCCCTGGTACTGTTTTAACGTGATCGTTCCATTTCATAACACTTTGTAACGCTACGCACAGATATTTAATCGACGAGACTGTGTCAAACAGTCTGCTACTACTGCTGGATTCGAACGTACTGGATTTTTCCATCTACTCACGCGCATTAACTTACATTTAGAGCAAGCTGCCAGTCACCACACCAAGTATAATTTTTGTCTAAGTCATCATATACTCTCTCCCAACGGATCGATGAAATAAACTACGGGATGAAATAAAATCAGATATACCGAGCCTGCAGGGCAATGAATAAGTGCAATAGAAAACTTTTGCCTGAATGAACCTTTTTTGTTTCACCTTCAATCTTACTCTTGTAGCCCAAATCATTCCCTCTCCTCAACTACCATGTTTCGGATGGATTTCAGTCCTATACCAGTATCTGGTAAAATACATTGCCCGCCAAAAAACAGTGGAGCACCCAGAAAGAGAGGAACATACTAAACTTTACCTTGCACAACAGCATTATGAGCAAACACCAGCAGATTGCTGCTCACCCTGACCATCAGGTCATTTATCTATACAGAGGTTAAGAGCGGTCCAACACACTTCCATGGGGCACTCCTGACGACATCCTACTGCCTGATGAACAGCCGCAGTCGGTGACAACGTACTGTGCTCTATTATTTAAGAAGTCTTCGAAACCACTCACGTATCTGGGAACCTATTCCCTTCGATAACAGTCTGCGGTGGGGCGCCGCCTCAAATGCTTTCCGGAAATCTTGGTACATGGAATCTGCCTGTTGGCCTTCTACATCTACACCTACATAGAATCAAGCCGCCGTACGATACATGGCGGAGAGTACCATGTACCACTACCAGTCATTCCCTCGCCTATTTCACCCACAAATTCAGTAAGGAAAAAACGACAATCTATATGCCCCCGTATGATCCCCAATTTCTCGTATCTTACCGTCGTGGGCCTTAAGCGCAGTGTATGTTGGCGGCAGTAGACTCGTTCTGCAGCCAGCTTCAAATGCAGCTTCTCTAAATTTCCTCTATAGTGTTTCTCGAAAATAGCGTCGTCTTCCCTCCATGGATTCCCATTTGAGTTACCGAAGCATTTCCGCAATACTTACGTTTTGTTCAAACCTATCGCTAACAAATCTAGCAGCTCGCCTCTGAACTGCTTCAGTATCTTGCTTCAGTCCAACCTGGCACGGATCCCAAACACTCAAGCAGTACTCAAGAATAGGTCGCACCATCGTCCTATAAGCGGCCTCCTTTACAGGTGAACAACTTGAACAACTCTTTCCTAAAATTTTCTCAAGAAAACCGAAGTCGACCATTCGCCTTTCCTACCTCTGTTCTCACATGTTCGTTCCACTTCATATCGCTTTCCAGTGTTACGCCCAGATGTTTAAAAGACCTCACTGTGCCAAGCAGGAAACGAGTAATACTGCGTCCGAACATTTCAAGTTTGTTCTTCCTACCCGTCTGCATTAACTAGAAATTTTGTCTAACTCCTGTCTTCCGACAGTCATTTGATTTCGACACCTTACCGAGCACCATTGCATCATCTGCAAACAACCGCATATTGCTGCTCACCCTGTCCACCAAATCAATTATGTATATGGAGAACAACAACAGCCCTATCACACTTCCATGGCGCACACCTGATGACACCCTTGTCCCTGATCAACACTCGCAGTCTAGGACAACAGAGTGGATTCTATTACTCAAGAAATCTTCGAGTCACTCACATATCTGTGAACTTACTCCATATGCTCGTACCTTCGTTAACAGCCTGCAATGTGGTGCCGTGTAAAATTCTTTCCGGGGATATAGAAATGTGGAATCTGCCTGTTGCCCTTCATCCATAGCTCGCAGTACATCACGTGAGAAAAGGACAAGCTGAGTTTGCAGGCACGAACGATCTTTATACACTCATCCTCATAAATTAAGGATAATTGCAGAATGTGGTGCACACAACGTGGCACTACACAAAACTGGCGCTAATGGCATAGGCACAATGGGAACACACACGACACAGATCTGTAAGTCCACGGTATTGGTGATAAGTTGAGAAAACAGTCTCGAAACACATGTGCTACAAAATGCCACTGTTTGCTGCGCATGTACCCCGACATCAGTATGAGATATGATCACCATACACACGAACACAGGCCGCACAACGGGTTGGCATACTCTGGATCAGGCGGTCGAGCAGCTTCGGGGGTATAGCCTCCCGTTCTTGCACCAGTGTCTGTCGGAGCCCCTGAAGTGTCGTAGGTGTCTGAAGACGTGCAGCGATATGTCGACCGAGACCATTCCAGACGCGCTCGATGCGGTTTAGATATGTAGAACAGACAGGCCACTACATTCGCCTGATATCTTCTGTTTCAAGGTACTCCTCCACGATGGCAGCTCAGGGGGCCGTTCGTTATCATCCATCAGGAGGAAGGTGGGACCCACTGCACCCCTGAAAAGGCGGATATACTGGTGCAAAATGACGTCCCGATACACCTGACCTGTTACAGTTCCTCTTTGTACGTGCACCAATCATAATCCCACCCCACACCATCAGACCACGATCTCCATACAGGTCCCTTTCAAGGACATTCAGGGGTTGTTATCTGGTCCCTGGTTCACGCCAGATGAAAACCCGGCGTGAATCACTATTCAGGCTTAACCTGGACTCGTCCGTGAACATAACCAGGGACCACAGTTCCAATGGCCATGTACTGTGTTCTTGACACCAGGATTTACAGGTTCTCCAGTGACCAGGGGTCAGTAGAATGCACCTTGCAGGTCTGCGGGCGAATAAACCATGTCTGTTCAGTCGTCTGTAGACTGTGTGTCTGGGGACAACTGTTCGAGTGGCTGCGGTAAGGTCCGAAGCAAGGCTACCTGCAGTACTCCGTGGCCGTCTGCGGGCACTGATGGTGAGATATCGGTCTTCTTGTGGTGTTGTACACTGTGGACGTCCAGTACTGTAGCGCCTGGATACGTTTCATGTCTGCTGGAATCGTTGCCATAATCATGAGATCACACTTTTGGCACACGGAGGGCCCTTGCTACGACCTGCTGTGTTTGACCAGCCTCTAATCGCCCTGTTATTCTACCCATCATAACGTCATCAGTATGTGTTCTTTGAGCCATTTTCAACACAGTCACCATTAGCACGTCTGAAAACGTCAGCACACTTACTCGCTGCACCGTACTCTGACACGCACCAACAAGCCTCTGCGTATGTGGACTGCTGCCATCGCCACCGTGCGACGACCGCAGGTAAAATGCGCCACATGGTCATACCCCGAGGTGATTTAAATCGGCAAACTGCCCACCAGAGCGTTGTTTCACCATGTATCAGCATTATCCTTGATTTATGAGCATGAGTGTAAAAGCATGCTGATTTGTGGACATAAGGTTCTCAAGAAAGTTCATTACATTCGAACTGAGAATATGTTCAAGGCTTTCGCACCAAACTGAAATTAAGAATATTGGCCTATAATTTTGTGGGTATGTTTCTTTGCCCTTCCTGTATACTGGAGTCACTTGCGCTTCTTTTCAGTCGCTTTTGACTTCGTGCTGGGCCAGAGGTTCATGATAAATGCAATCCAGGCAAGGGGCCAATGTCGTAGAATACTCTTTGTAAAACCGTGTTGGGACTCCAGCCGGACCTGGTGATTTATTTGCTTTCAAATCTTTCAGCTTTTGCTCTACGCCAGGAATGCTTATTAGTACGTCATTCATGCGGGAGTCTGTCCGATGATCTAACGACGCTACGTTTGTACGGTTCTCCTGTGTGGACGATTACTTGAACACGAAATTAAAAATTTCCGTTTTCGGTTTGCTACATACTGGGCTCTATTACTTAAGAAATCTTCGTGTCATTCACATATCTGTGAACTTACTCCATATGCTCGTACCTTCGTTACCAGCTTGCAATGGGGCGCCGTGTAAAATTCTTTCCGGAAATCTAGATACGTAGAATCTGGCTGTTGCCCTTCATCTGTAGTTCGCAGCTTATCACGTGAGAAAAGGCTTCGTTTTCCTATCTCCAACTGCCTCACCAAACTGGTCAGCAAAAGTTCATAGGATATCGTATGCGTGGAACCATTTTTCAAAGGACAGTGGTCGTCCACATATGGCACGTGGGTCTATAAACCGTCTATTTGACGTTTAGCTACTGCCATAGGGGTTGAAACGTCATACTGATATAAGGGCTCATACTGCCTTATTCTTTGTAAAACTAATTCGTAATCACTACTATATCATCTTATACAATTTTAACCCACGAAGTTTCGTATGATCCTCCACTTCTGGGTGCTGCACATTTTTTGACAGTATTTTCCGAGATACCCGTTTCTGAAGAAGAGCAATTCGTTAACATCTAGTATAGATTCAAGTGTCAGGAAGTCGTTTCTGAACGTATTTGTGTGGAGTGTAGCCATGTATGGAAGTGAAACATGGACGATAAATAGTTTAGACAAGAAGAGAATAGAATTTCGAAATGTGGTGCTACAGAACAATGCTGAAGATTAGATTGATAGATCACATAAATAAGGACGAGATACTGAATAGAATTGCGGAAAAAATGGGTTTGTGGCACAACTAGAGTAGAAGAGGTGATCGGTTGGTAGGACATGTTCTGAGGCATCAAGGGATCACCAACTTGCTACTGGAGGGCAGCGTGGAGGATAAAAATCGTAGAGGGAGACCAAGAGATGAATACACTAAACAGATTCAGAAGGATGTAGGTTGCAGTAGGTACTGGGAGATGAAGGAGCTTGCACAGGATAGTGTAGCATGGAGAGCTGCATCAAACCAGTCTCTGGACTGAAGATCACAACTTCAACAACCCGTACAGCACTGAAATCAACCAAAACAAGGCCTGAGATACAGGCAGGATTTTTCCATTATGTCCAACACTCGGGTGCTATTCCAATACCGGACAGCTTCAGCAACAACGACCTAAGAGGGGGAAAATAAGCTGAAGTTGTGATCTGAAGCTTGTGTTGGGCAGGACATTGGGCTAGGGTAGTCCACGTAGGTGTGTTAGTTACAGGGCTGTGGTGATGTAATGGGCACAGTTCCGGTTCGAGCGCCGTGCGGAGAGGTCCTTGTTTATTTCACTTGCCGCAGCGTCGTTTGTGTGGAGTTTTCCCCGTTAGTGTTGTTCTGTCTGCCGAGTGAGTCGTAGCGCCTCCGCTCCACCTTACTGTCTGTTTGTGTTCGTCTACTTGCAGCGGCGTCGGCCGCTCCGCTATGGCTACCGTGGTTTCCACGTGTATTCCACGGAAAGGTACCGTGAGCTTTACTTTCTATAAAACAACGTGACACGTGCAGCGCGGGTCTGTGGAAATCCACGATTGGCTTGTCGATACAATTCATGTGAACTCTGATCAGGCCCACACCGCTTACTTGATGCAGACGAGTACGTGTTTCACGTGAAATTTATGGATCCCCTTCACGTTGAAAGATTACTGTTGCGCGCCGGCCGGAGTGGCCGAGCGGTTAACGGCGCTACAGTCTGGAACCGCACGACCTCTACGGTCGCAGGTTCGAATCCTGCCTCGGGCATGGATGTGTGTGATGTCCTTAGGTTAGTTAGGTTTAAGTAGTTCTAAGTTCTAGGGGACTTATGACCACAGCAGTTGAGTCCCATAGTGCTCAGAGCCATTTGACCCATTTTGATTACTGTTGCGACATGGTTTTCAAGTCCCGTTCAATCATGGCGATAATTCCGTTGGTATGGTATCATTCGCAGATACTGAAATCGAATATACCAAAGTTCGAGTGTTCAACCTCCCGCCGGAATATTGGCTCCTTACGGTAACGTTGAAATCGTCCGTCGTGAACGCTGGTCTACTCAACACCGATTACAGTGTTATCGTTGAATTCATTTCGTGGAAATGCATGTCAAACGCAATATTCCATCACATTTACAAGTGTGTGGTTTTCGCGTCCGTGTAATGTATACTGGTCAAGAAGGAACCTGTGAAATGAAAGAGGGCACGTTCGGTCTAATTGTCCGCGGGGGGTTTTTGTATTGAAGCCGTCATTAGTGCAGCGTCGCAAATTGACGGTTGCTGATCTTGTTCGTTCTACTTACGCCGTCGGCCCTACTTCAGCTTCGGATTATAATGAACAAACAGTCAGTTCTGATAATCGTGTCGATGAATTTCCGCCTTTACCTCCGTGACAGGTTCAGAATCCTATTGGCCCCAGGACTGAACTTATAACGGCGACAAACAAGCGACGTCGTACTCAGGATGGTGATGGCGAGGATTTGGCTGTACTTTCTGCGTCAACCTCCTCCGCACCGACTGTGTCCCCTGCTCCTCTCGATGCTATGATACCTCCCGTCTGTGGTACGGTGAGTGGCGAAGAAGTAATCTCCAGCATCTCCCCTGCTCCCGAAGTGGCTCCTTCTGAGCTTCCTGTGTGTGAAAGAGGGAGCGGAGTCTCCCCCCCCCCCCCCTCTCTGTTACAGTCTGAGACGATACAATGTCCTCCTGTTCCTTCGTCTTCAGCCGCCGACGGTTCCCTGCATTTGCCGACTACAGCTCCTCCTGAGGAGCATAAATTTAGCGACCAAGTACCACCTGTTGTGTTGTTAGTTCCACAGAATGTTTCTGCCTTAGTGACTACCGAGCGAGGTGGCGCAGTGGTTAGCACACTGGACTCGCATTCGGGAGGACGACGGTTCAATCCCGTCTCCAGCCATCCTGATTTAGGTTTTCCGTGATTTCCCTAAATCGTTTCAGGCAAATGCCGAGATGGTTCCTTTAAAAGGGCACGGCCGATTTCCTTCCCAATCCTTCCCTAACCCGAGCTTGCGCTCCGTCTCTAACGACCTCGTTGTCGACGGGACGTTAAACACTAATCACCACCACCACCACCTTAGTGACTCGAACTGCATTACATGAGCCTAGTTCTGGGGGAGGAGGAACCTGTGCCTATGACCACTCTTACGCCCCCGTCTGCAGAGGCCGCCGTCCCATGTAGCCGACAGAAGCAGCATATTCAACCTGACGTTGCAGTGGCACGTAAGAAGTCTAACACAAAAGGTTCCGGTGACGGGGGTTCTGGTCCCCCGATGTCTGATTCTTCTATGGATTCTGTGGTGTCACCGCCAGACACCACACTTGCTAGGTGGTAGCCTTTAAATCGGCCGCGGTCCGTTAGTATACGTCGGATCCGCGTGTCGCCACTATCAGTGAATGCAGACCGAGCGCCGCCACACGGCAGGTCTAGAGACACTTCCTAGCACTCGCCCCAGTTGTGCAGCCGACTTTGCTAGCGATAGTTCACTGACAAATTACGCTCTCATTTGGCGAGACGATAGTTAGCATAGCCTTCAGCTACGTCAGTTGCTACGACCTAGCAAGGCGCCATTACCAGTCACTATTGATGCTGTAAAACATGTAGAGTCACGAGCGATGTTCACCAATTGTGCATTAAAGTTAAGTATTCCAGCAGCTACGTACGTGATTGGCTATATTAATTACCTTGTCCTGTTCCAGACCTCACGCCAGCCTGCGTGAGCTTAAACGCGTGCCTTTCGGCTTCCTAATAGTGGCTTGGTTGTCTTGCCAAGCCACAACAGATTCCGCAATGGCCCTTGACTCTCAGCTGTCTACCTAACTCTACTCGGAGATTCTGTAAATCCCTGTCCAGCTGTGATCAATGACCCAAGCCTACACGTTCCTCTCCTTACACGTTAATCGTGTGGAATCAGAACTGCGATTGACTTCGCTGCGTGAGTTCATTTATGGTTCATGTGTCGACATAGTTTTCATTCAGGAGCTGTTATTTAGTAATTTCTTCTTACATGGTTTTTGTATGATGTTTAATGTAGCACCCGAATATTCTACGGGGACCGCCTTATTCTTTCGCGTAGGTACTCCTATTACTGAGGTGGAAATGTTGAGTTCCGGCTGGGGCATAGGTTTTCAACATTTAAATCTTACCTTGGTTCTTTTATATGCCCCTTCTGGCACTGCTCGCGCAGTGGATCTTCCGCGTTTTTTTAAAAAAAGAGGATATTGTTTATCTGCTGTGTAGGAGTCCTCCAGGTGTTCTGTTTGGTGGTGGTTTTAACTGTGTATTGCGTCCCACGGATCAATCTCCAAATTTTAATTTCTGTCGAAAATTACATGAGTTGGTCCGCTCCTAACGCCTAAAAGATGTATGGATATGTAAACACCTGACATTAGTCAAATATATCCACTTTACTGCGGCTTCTAGAAACAGGTTAGATCGATTTTACCCATCGAACTGCCAGAGCTATAGTATTCTTAATGTTGAAGTCATCCCAGCTTCCTTTACGTGTCATTGTGCTGTGGCAACAGCTCTCAGTCTTGAACGTCAACCAGTCAAATTGTTTCGTCCTCCCTGGATGCTAAATGTCGCCCACCTAGCTGACCCCTGTCTCGATGACGTTATGCGTGTGGGAGCTTACTCTACGGTCCACCGGGAAATACCCTTCCACCCTTGACTGGTGGACACAGCTAGCAAAACCGAGGCTTAGGCAAATTTAGATACGTTTTTACTCTCCCAAAGAGCGAGGCTTTCGGAGAACGTATGGATATTCCATCCTGCGCGAAGTTTATGCTGCTTCGGATCACTCCCCTCTGCGAATTGCGGATGTTAGGCGTGTAAACCCAAAATTGTTAACCTTTAAGAGAATACAAATGGAATATTTGAAAATCCGATCGAAGCCGCGTACATTGAAAGAACTGACTTCCTTATATCATTTGCTTTGGCATCAAACCCGTCGCTGAAGCGCTTATATTCATTCTCTCATGACCAATGATGGACATATCGTAAAGGCACAAGCTGGTATAGTGCGTATCCTACACCAGCACTATGTAGACATGTACGATATCGATGAATCCAGTGAAATCTTTTACGACCCACTTGTCGTGGATACGACAATTACACCTGAACATAATGGAAGGCTTTTAGCTGCCTTTCAGCCTTAGGAAGCTTACGAACTTATTGTGGGATCGCCTTCTCAAAAGTCCCCGGTTCTAGATGGACTTCCAAAGGAATTTTACATACACTTTTGGCCGTTGTTGAGTGCTACCTTTGCCTCCCAAAATTGGTTCAAATGGCTCTTAGCAATATGGGACGTAACATCTGAGATTATCAGTACCCTAGACGTAGAACTACTTAAACCTAACTAACCTAAGGACATCACACACATCCATGCCAGAGGCAGAATTCGAACCTGCGACCGTAACAGCAGCGCGGTTCCGGACTGAAGCGCCTAGAACCGCTCGGTCACTGCGGCCGTCTCTTTACCTCCCCTTTGAATGAAGTGTTACTGGGTAGAATAGTGCCGACCTCGTTCAAAGTGGGAAAAAATGTCTTAATCCCGAAACGCACTGTACCAGCTGCCCCTGATCACTTTGGCCCACTTTGTTAAACTTTGATTATAAGACTGTGGCGAGGGCAGTTATAGTAGGATGTCCGCTCTGATGGGTACGATTGTTGCAAAACATCAAAGCTGCGTACCTGGTCGTACCATTGTTACCGCTATAGTGAAAGTGTTGTGGCGTGGTTCCGGTTGCTGCTGTAACGTCCTTCCCTTGCGCCCTTGCTTTTCTGGACTTCGATAAGACATTTGATCGTTTTTTTCACGACTTCTGCTTAGGATTCTGGAGGCAGTTGGTTCCACTGTTGACACACGGCGAGTGCTCTCAAATCTGTTTATGGTATTTCGGCTTCAGTGGTTGTTAATGGCCAACTGACGCCTGCAGTAAATATCTGCAGGGGAGTGCGTCAAGGAAACCCGCTGTCAATGACTTTGTTTGTGTTGTCTCTGGATCCCCTGCTTCGGATTCTAGCATCCCAGCTGGCAGGTTGGACGCTTTCCGGCCTCATGGAAGCCCGCTGTCAATGACTTTGTGTTGTCTCTGGATCGCCTGCTTCGGATTCTAGCATCCCAGATGACAGGTTGGACGCATTTCCGGCGGGACTATAGCTGTTCGTGAATATGCGGATGACGTGATGGTTCTACTCCGCACTCCTGCTGAGATACCTCGACTGAAGGCTGTCATCGATTATTTTTGTCGGAGTTCAGATGCAAAACTTAATGAAGGTAAATGCAAGCTTCTTCCCTTGCGAGGTTTTGATGACGCTATTGTTCCATGGGCTACTGCGATGGATCGGCAAATGTCTCTCGGTGTCATCATTGATCCTTGTCCACTTAAAACGGCGGCGATCAGCTGGAGGTCTTTTACGGAAAAAATTCAGGGAGCGATATTAGAGCATGAAAGGCGTTCTCTTACTCTGCTCCAGAAAGTCAGAATACTGGATACATGTGTCTTACGCAAAGATTATTACGTAGCCCAAGTTCATCCGCTTCCCTCCATGATGGACGAAGGAACTACAACAATTGTCTGGTCGTTTCTTACGGAACAACGAGTATTTTGATTATGGCATAAGGTGATCACGAAGCCTCGCTCCTTTGGGTGGCTGGAACTAACTGATGTACGGAAGAAGTCGCAGATGCTACATGTGCGTCATACTATTGTGACGATGACTCAAGAAACTCACACATTCATATCTCATATATTTCTCTGTGTCCGACCTGCTAGTCTTGAACCCCCTATTGATGTTGGTCGTATTAATTATAAGTTTAAACACATTCGTGACTTGTATCTTGCGGTGAGCTATTTCGGGGCTGACATCTTACGGAGACGTGTCCTCACCATGAAATTCCTACAGACTCGTGGGCAAGCAGTCCCTTGCCTGAACCTCGTTGAAAGAGAATCGCCGCAAACAACCTGGACGACAGTTTGGTTTAATATCAGTCTTCCGATTCTGCCGATGTGCGTAGCGTCCTCGTGGTATTAGGTCGTAAATAACTTGATTCTAACGAACGAGCGACTTTTCCGTATTGTGCTTATTGACACGGATTTATGTAGTCGTACGTGTCCCCATACGATACGACATCGCCTTAGTTGTGGAGGACATATGGCAAACTGGTCTTGGATCAGTACACAATTGGCCTTCCTTACTCGATCTTCTGAGACTGCATACACTACGGACATCATACTGCGCCCCGATTCTTCTTTCTTTCCATAGTCGAAAACCCATACCGTTATGTGGTTGCTGGGGCACTTCGTTCATTATGTTGTAGAAGGCGAGGGGGACGATCACATGAACTTCATGCATTACATAGTCACTGGCTTTTGGACATGCTTGCGAATGCCTCGGTATCGAGACCTCTTCGCCAACATGTTGAATCTTGTTTTCCGTCGGCAACGTGTTGGTTAATTATTTTATTCTGATGATAAGTGTTTTTCTTTGTTATGTACGTTCTCATATGATCTGCTTCGGCTTGTCCTCTCCTGGTTTCCCTGTTCGTTTTGTTTTGTGTTTTGACTCAGCATCGCTCCATTTCTATTGTCAAATGTGTATCGATGAAGTATAAATACACGTGAGAGTATACAATCCCCGCACTCATCTTGGGATTTTTCTTAGTGTGCTATTTCGAATGTAATCTTGTTTCGTTTTCCTTCTATTTTTAGATTCAATTACGAACTATTTATATATATAAAAACATAAAATAAAAAATTAAAAAATTAAAAATTACTAAAAAACCGTATAAAAATAATAGTTGGCTTGGTGGTGGTTTGTCGGATACGTTCCCGTTTTTTTCTTTTATTATTGTTTTGTTATCATAATTAGTTTTTTCTCCCTTTTGCAGATTTTGTTACATGATGATTTGACTATGGTCTACTGAAGTGTCATGATAGTACCAAGTCATTCTGATAAAAGAAAAGATGGCACAGTGGTTACCACACCTGCATAGTGAACAGGAGATCTCGGATCAGCATACCAAAAAAAAAAAAAAAAAAAAAAAATGGTAGCATTACTGCCTAGTAAGCAAGGAGGCTTGGGTTAAAGTGCCAGCCATGACATAAATTTTAATTTATTTCTTCAGCTTCCATCATTATTGTAGCAAAACAAGGCAGTTGAGTAGAGGAAATGGTTTGAACCACAAGAGTAACTTTGGTAGCCAGACAAAAAATGGTGAAGGTGCCCTGGCGATAAGCAGAAATGTGGATTCATGCTGACAGTTATTTTCTATTGGATTTATTCGCTGTCGTCATATATTTCATGTATTTCATCATCGTCGATCCATTCTTTTAATTTCAGCCTCGCGGGGTAGCCGCGCGGTCTGGGGAGCCCTGTCGCGGTCCGTCACAACCAACGTGGTGTTATACCAACATACGGAAAATAGTACTTACAGACTTCATATTAACAAACAGTCAGCTAGTAAAGCGACCTTGGCAACGATCTATACACCTACTTTTGAAAGATGAGGCCTCTAAAATCGTAGGTTAGAGTCCTCACTCGGGCGTGGGTGTGTGTGTGTGTGTGTTGTCCACAGCACAAGTGTGTAGGCTTAGGGATCGATGAGCTCATCAGTTTGGTCCCGTAAGACCTCATCATAAATTTCCAATAACATGACTACTTGGAGTCACATACACAGAGCTGTAAGGCAGTAAGAAATGAGTGCAGGAGAAACAGTGCATTCTGCGACAGCTCTCCTCTGGTTTATAATGCCTAAAGGGGTTAGCTACATTAATGAGGACTCTCTTCAGATGTTTCGCAGTGCTTCCGGAGAGCAACATTGGAAGTTCTGTTAAGACAGGAAGGCGGTAGTTCAGATGTCCCCCGGTGAAAAGAGCCGTACCGTTTAGAGATAATGCCACTTTTGGACGTCCGTGCGCTCATTTCATTTGCCCATAAACGGCGGCAGCTGCGCCGGGGGATCCGCCTAATGGGAACCCGCGGCAGGCAGGAGATCAGGGGCGGGCAGCGCAGGCTTACGGGACGCGGACCGCTCTTTTCAGGGCGCCGAGATGAGGTCGCGCCGAACGAGAATGGGCTCATTCCCGCAGTACTCGACTCGTCGGCCGACCCTGTCCGTCAGGTTCCCGCCGAAGCAAACGAGTTTCTCTTCGCGGCCGGTGCTCGGCCGCTGATGACCAGTGGCGGTCTACAGGCGGGTACAAGAGCGCAGTGCAAGGGGGAGGGGCAATGCCGGTGAGGCTGAATGCTGTCGCCGGGAACCTGGGCGCAGGGGAAACAGCATCTGCGGAGCTCTCATACTGGGTCTATAGGGCTAGACTGAGCTCAAAAATATAAGCTCACTGACAAGGGAACCTCCCCATCGCACCCCCCTCAGATTTAGTTATAAGCTGGCACAGTAGATAGGCCTTGAAAATCTGAACACAGATCAATCGAGAAAACAGGAGGAAGTTGTGTGGAACTATGAAAAAAATATGCAAAATATACAAACTGAGTAGTCCATGGGCAAGATAGGCAACATTGACCGTATGAGCACAGGAGCGCCGTGGTCTGGTGGTTAGAGTGAGCACCTGCGGAACGAGGGGTCCTTGGTTCAAGTCTTCCCCAGGGTGAAGATTTTAATTTTTTTATTTTCGCGAAGTTATGATCTGTCCGTTCGTTCATTGACGCCTCTGTTCACTGTAATAAGTTTAGTGTCTGTGTTTTGCGACCGCACCGCAAAACCGTGCGATTAGTAGACGAAAGGATGTGCCTCTCCAATGGGAACCGAAAACATTTTATCGCAAGGTCATAGGTCAACCGATTCCTCCACAGGAAAACACGTCTGATATATTCCATACGACACTGGTGACGGCATGTGCATCACATGACAGGAATATGTTGTCGACCCGCCTAGCTTGCTCACTTGGCGAATGGGTGAAAAGATTCTTCTACCTTGCCTGATTTAGGTTTTCTCGTGTATGTGATGATCACTCCCAAAAAGTGATGAAAACATAAGAGTTTGTCAGATAATAATTGTCTGAAAATAGAAAATTAAACTTTTCTCTCGAGTGAAAACTTGAACCAAGGACCTCTCGCTCCGCAGCTGCTCACGCTAACCATGGGACGACGCCGCTCCTGAGCTCATACTGTCGTTGAACTTGTCTATCTTGCAATGGACTACTCAGTATGTATATTTTGCTTATTTTTTTCATAGTTCCACACAACTTCTTCCTGTTTTCTCAATTGATCTGCGTTCAGCTTTTCAAGGCCTATCCACTGTGCCAACTTATAACCAAATTTGAGGGGGGTGCGATGGGGAGGTTCCCTTGTGAGTAATAAAGTTTGTTAACCTCAGATGATATTACGCCAAGTACTGTATAGCACCGCCTCTAGCCTTGACTATGGCCTCAGTTCGGAGAGGAAAAGAGTCCACAAGTTCCTTCAGGTATCCAGCTGGAGCCACTCATTTGTGATTAGACAACTGCAGTTATGACACTGCTCCAGATATTCCAAACATCCGCTACAGTATTAAGGCTTAGTAGTACAAAAATAATCTGGGGAAGACAGGAATAAAGAAACATAAATAATCTCAGATTGAAATAAATTGGAAGCGCGGGGCAGACAGGGCGAAACGGCTACAGGAAAAAACGTGAAGGAATCGCAAAAGATATTATCGTAGGATGCACCAACTCAGCATACAGAAAAATCAAAAGAGCCTTCGGAGAAGTTCAAAGCAAGAGTGGTAGCATTGATAACGCAATGGAAATTCCACTGTTGACAACAAAGGGAAGACCGTATAGGTGGAAAGAGTACACTGATGGCCTCTACGGGAACTGAAGTCGACAAGTAAGACACACGGGATCTGCTACTGGAGTCAGAATTTAAAGAGCTCTGCCGGCCGAGATGGCCGAGTGGTTCTAGGCGCTACAGTCTGGAACCGCGTGACCGCTACGGTCGCAGGTTCGAATCCTGCCTCGGACATGGATGTGTGTGATGTCCTTAGGTTACTTAGGTTTAAGTAGTTCTAAGTTCTAGGGGACTGATGACCTTAGAAGTTAAGTCCCATAGTGCTCAGAGCCATTTGAACCATTTTTTTAAAGAGCTCTGGAAGACATGGGATCAAATAAAGCAGAAGGGATAGATAATTATCCATCGTAATTTCTCCATCTTTGGGGATATGTGAGTCAACCGACTATCAAGTTGTTGAATGGAATCTATAAGACTGGCGCGGTACCGACAGACTTTTGGAAAAGTATCATACACTGTTTCGAAGATACCAATGGCAAGTATGTGTAAGAACAACCGCACATTCACCTTAATTAACATCTCATGCACCCAAGCTACAGGCGAAAATAGTGTACACAAAAATAGAATGTGTATATCTCAATGTGTGGATTCAGACTAACCAGCTTAGAACCCGTCTCACCTCCCTTCCTACCTCCCTTCCTCCGTCCCTCTCCTTCTCCTGTAGGTAGGGATATTGGTTATCCAAGCCTTTTGTAGCCTATCACTGATGGTGCGTAAAGAGATCTATGTGAAACTACATTTGATTACACAAGCGCCCTCCTCCATTCGCTGCCGATCCTCCACAATACCGCGCCTCACCGACTGCAATATCACAGCAATTGTGACTTCAAAAATTGCTGGAAATAGTCAATTTGTACTACCCTATCAAATTAATTGTTTAACTATTTATAGGATTCAAATAGAACGCTTAAAACACTAACAACTACCATTTTCCTAGTAGTACACACACACACAAACACAGACACACACACACACACACACACACATATATATATATATATATATATATATATATATATATATATATATATATATATATATATACAGGGTTATTACAAATGATTGAAACGATTTCATAGCTCTACAATAACTTTATTATTTGAGATATTTTCACAATGCTTTGCACACACATACAAAAACTCAAAAAGTTTTTTTAGGCATTCACAAATGTTCGATATGTGCCCCTTTAGTGATTTTGCAGACATCAAGCCGATAATCATGTTCCTCCTACACTCGGCGCAGCGTGTCCCCATCAATGAGTTCGAAAGCATCGTTGATGCGAGCTCGCAGTTCTGGCACGTTTCTTGGTAGAGGAGGTTTAAACACTGAATCTTTCATATAACCCCACAGAAAGAAATCGCATGGGGTTAAGTCGGGAGAGCGTGGAGGCCATGACATGAATTGCTGGTCATGATCCCCACCACGACCGATCCATCGGTTTTCCAATCTCCTGTTTAAGAAATGCCTAACATCATGATGGAAGTACGGTGGAGCACCATCCTGTTGAAAGATGAAGTCGGCACTGTCGGTCTCCAGCTGTGGCATGAGCCAATTTTCCAGCATGTTCAGATACACGTGTCCTGTAAAGTTTTTTTTTTTTTCGCAGAAGAAAAAGGGGCCGTAAACTTTAAACCGTGAGATTACACAAAACACGTTAACTTTTGGTGAATTGCGAATTTGCTGCACGAATGTGTGAGGATTCTCTACCGCCCAGATTCGCACATTGTGTCTGTTCACTTCACCATTAAGAAAAAATGTTGCTTCATCACTGAAAACAAGTTTCGCACTGAACGCATCCTCTTCCATGAGCTGTTGCAACCGCGCCAAAAATTCAAAGCGTTTGACTTTGTCATCGGGTGTCAGGGCTTGTAGCAATTGTAAACGGTAAGGCTTCTGCTTTAACCTTTTCCGTAAGATTTTCCAAACCGTCGGCTATGGTACGTTTAGCTCACTGCTTGCTTTATTCGTCGACTTCCGCGGGCTACGCGTGAAACTTGCCCGCACGCGATCAACCGTTTCTTCGCTCACTGCAGGCCGACCCGTTGATTTCCCCTTACAGAGGCATCCAGAAGCTTTAAACTGCGCATACCATCGCCGAATGGAGTTAGCAGTTGGTGGACCTTTCTTGAACTTCGTCCTGAAGTGTCGTTGCACTGTTATGACTGACTGATGTGAGTGAATTTCAAGCACGACATACGGTTTCTCGGCTCTTGTCGCCATTTTGTCTCACTGCGCTCTCGAGCGTCTGGCGGCAGAAACCTGACGTGCGACTTCAGCCGAACAAAACTTTATGAGTTTTTCTACGTATCTGTTGTGTGTCGTGACCATATGTCAATGAATGGAGCTACAGTGAATTTATGAAATCGCTTCAATCATTTGTAATTGCCCTGTATATATATATATATATATATATATATATATATATATATATATATATATATATATATATAAACAGAAATTTGAGTGTCACACATACATTTTTCAAATCAAGTGATTAAGTTTCCGCCAGAAACACATCACAGCACTAAATATATCTGAGGTCTTGTATGCACCGATGTTTGAGAATACAAGCACACTCCCACACCACAGTGTTTCTACTAATCACATCTGGTCAAAAAAACGAAACTTGCGATTTCCGACACTCACTATTGTGAAGAGTGTACTGTTCACTGACTGCAGGACTGTCAGGAGCCATGGGCACACCAGCCATGACAGCAGTCATGTGCATATCTCCAGGTGTCCACACACTGGCTGTAAAAGATGCCCATAGGCCAGAGAGACAGTCACCATGACCAACCAGCCATGAACTGACCAATTTACATGGGGGAATAATCCTCTCCAGTGCTAACACTCATCACATTCAGTCCTCAAAAAATTTCCATGCAGAAATCAGAGAACATTCACAACACATGCATCTGGATCTGTCGCTGCTCAACCGTCATAGACATGACACATACATCTGGTTTTGTTGCTGCTCACCAGCATACTGGCTAGTTTGCTATTCACCCATCCCAAGGGTGATTCAGTCGCTTATGCTAGGACATGTCCGTACAACTGTAGCAAGAGCCAATTAGCCAAAGCCTTTCCGTCTCCTCATCCACTCCTGCCGCTGGTTGTGGCACTTTACAAGACAAGCAGGAGTGGCTAGTACTTATAGCTCTAACTCCAATACCACTTACAAAATACTCAAGGCAATGTTCTTTTAGAGGAATCCTATTGAGAAGTGACATTTGAAGCTTAGTGCAGAAGGATTCTACTACCATGAGCATGCTTTTGCATAAGTAACATGAACATAAGATGTGAGAAATTAATGCTAATATGGATGCATACACACTGTCTTTTCTTCCCTCGCTCTGTCTCCAAGTGGAATTGGAAAGGAAATGACTAGTGGTAATACAGGGTATGCTCTACTACATACCGCAGATTGGCTTGTGAAGTATGCATATAGATGTAAATTTAGTCTACCAATTAAGATGTCAGTCCATCCATTTACAGGTACACAAAAACTGCTGGCAAGTGCTGTCTCTCATTTATTGAGAAGAAAAATGGAACTTCCACAGTTGACTGCCTCTCAATCAAAACCTTCATATTAGCCCCTAATTATCTCACTGCAGTCACTTCATGAGACATATGAGAGAGGTTGTGGTATGTAAGCTCACAACACTTAGAAGAAGTGGATAAAGTATACCCAGGGAATCATAAATAGATCTCTAAGGAGTAATAAATCAATTAGTATAGCAACAGGTTAAGGGAGTGCGAGAGGAATAATTTGCACTGAATGTGTGCTTGTCCCTGAATGTATGCAAACTGCACAAACAAAGTGGGGCAGAAGTGGCTTTGCCCTAGCACTGACATTTATTATCTTTTTCGGAAACAGTGGACCTTTCCATATTTATCATAAATGTTTGATGGGATACACATCAGACATTCTGAATGGTCAAATCTTTCTCTCGAAATGTTCAGCATGTTCTTCAAACCAGTCACAAACAATTTTGGCCCAGTTGTCTGGGGACATTACGTCCGTGAATGGCTGCAAATGGAGTATCTGAACACAACAATTTCCAGTCAATTATCGATTCAGTTGGGCCAGAGGACCCAGTGCATTCAATGTGAACACAGCCCACCCTATTATAGAGACACCACTAGCTTGCGCATTATCTTCTTAGTAACTTTGGTCCATGCCTTCGTGAGGTCTGCACCACACGCAGACCCTACCATCAGCTCTTACCAACTGAAGCCGGGGCTCATCTGACAAGGATATGGATTTCCTGTCGTCTACAGTCGAGCCTATATGGTTACGACTGCGGGAGAGGCGCGGCAGGTGATGCCACACTGATTGCAAAAGCACTTGCATCCGTCGTCTGCCACTCATTAACGCCAAATTTCGCCACACTGTCCTAACGGATACGTTCGTCGTACGTTCCAGATTCATTTCTGCATTTATTTCACACTGTGTTGCTCGTCTGTTAGCACTGATGCTTCTACGCAAAAGCCGCTGCTCTCCGTCGTTAAGTGAAAACCATCGACCACTGTGATGTCTGTGGTGGGAAGTAATATCTGAAATCTGATATTCTCGGCACACTTCTGACAATGTGGATCTCGTAACATTGAATTCCCCACCGATTTCCGAAATGGAATGTCGAATGCAATTCCGCGTTCAAAGTCTGTTAACACCCGTCCTGCGGCCATAACCACGTCTATGTCGCATATCTTTTCTCATGAATCTCCTTAGTAGACATAACAGCTCCCACAATGCCTAGTGGACGGGATACTACCACCATCTTCAAATGTCCATACCTCTACCCCCTGGCTTTTGTCAACTCAGCGTCTAGAGTGGATCCAAAACAGAATCAGAATGAAGGTTACCGACGCCATGCTAGACACTAAGTTAGTAGATGTTTTCATTTGTTTTGTGATTTCCCTTGGAAGACTGATGAAGTAATAATTTTCTTCATATTTTCAAAAAGCTGTTGAGTATCATCTCAAAATAACTCATTAATGACTCCTTCACATTGCCATATTTAGAAGTTTTCAGTGTGGTTAAGTATAGGTGACTGTAGATTCATCTAACAGAAGACACTTTCAGATTTAAGTCCGTCAAATCTGTATGTTGTTGTTGTGGTCTTCAGTCGTGAGACTGGTTTGATGCAGCTCTCCATGCTACTCTATCCTGTGCAAGCTTCTTCATCTCCCAGTACCTACTGCAACCTACATCCTTTTGAATCTGCTTAGTGTATTCATCTCTTGGTCTCCCTCTACGATTTTTACGCTCCACGCTGCCCTCCAATACTAAATTAGTGATCCCTTGATGCCTCACAACATGTCCTACCAAACGATCCTTTCTTCTGGTCAAGTTGTGCCATAAACTTCTCTTCTCCCCAACCCTATTCAATACTTCCTCATTAGTTATGTGATCTACCCATCTAATCTTCAGCATTCTTCTGTAGCACCACATTTCGAAAGCTTCTATTCTCTTCTTGTCCAAACTATTTATCGTCCAAGTTTCACTTCCATACATGGCTACACTCCATACAAATACTTTCAGAAACAACTTCGTGACACTTAAATCTATACTCGATGTTAACAAATTTCTCTTCTTCAAATCGCTTTCCTTGCCATTGCCAGTCTACATTTCATATCCTCTCTACTTCTACCATCATCAGTTATTTTGCTCCTCAGATAGCAAAACTCCTTTACTAGTTTAAGTGTCTCACTTCCTAATCTAATTCCCTCATCATCACCCGACTTAATTCGACTACATTCCATTATCCTCGGTTTGCTTTTGTTGATGTTCATCTTATATCCTCCTTTCAAGACACTATCCATTTTGTTCAACTACTCTTCCAAGTCCTTTGCTGTCTCTGACAGAATTACAATGTCATCGGCGAACCTCAAAGTTTCTATTTCTTCTCCATGGATTTTAATACCTACTCCGAATTTTTCTTTTGTTTCCTTCACTGCTTGCTCAATAAACAGATTGAATAACATCGGGCAGAGACTACAACCCTGTCTCACTCCCTTCCCAACCACTGCTTCCCTTTCATGTTCCTCGACTCTTATAACTGCCATCTGGTTTCTGTACAAATTGTAAATAGCCTATCGCTCCCTGTATTTTACCCATGCCACCTTCAGAATTTGACAGAGAGTATTCCAGTCAACATTGTCAAAAGCTTCCTCTAAGTCTACAAATGCTAGAAACGTAGGCTTGCCCTTTCTTAATCTAGCTTCTAAGATGAGTCGTAGGGTCCATATTGCCTCACGTGTTCCAACATTTCTACGGAATCCAAACTGATCTTCCCCGAGGACGGCTTCTACTAGTTTTTCCATTCGTCTGTAAGGAATTCGCGTTAGTATTTTGCAGCTGTGACTTATTAAACTGATAGTTCGGTAATTTTCACATCCGTCAACAGCTGCTTTCTTTGGGATCGGAACCATTATATTCTTCTTCAAGTCTGAGGGTATTTCGCCTATTTCATACATCTTGCCCACCAGGTGGTAGAGTTTTGTCAGGACTGGCTCTCCCAAGGCCGTCAGTAGTTCTAATGGAATGTTGTCTACTCCCGGGGCCTTGTTTCGACTCAAATCTGTATAGTTGTGGCTATCATAAATACGACACCAAAAGTGGTCGTAAAAGAATTCAGTTTTCTTAATTTATTCGTTATTTCATATCGACTAACTTGATCGTAATGTGTAATGCTCAAAAGTTAAATTTAGTTTCAATTTACTCCGTCTGGGAAAAAGTCATAAACAGACTTAAGAGAAATGCATCATGAAAAATACTTCAAACGCCGTCGCGATTCTCCATAAACCTTTGCTCAGTGAGAGCCACTCACATACTGCTGCTTCCTCCCTAGGCGGGCCCGTCAGTATCGACCTCTGGACAGTTACTAGCCAACTTCAATTCGTTGTCTGGTGCTGCCCTCCAGTCACACGAACGGGTGGCATCCACAAGATGTACGAACATCTCATTCCATTTCATTGGCACCTCAGAGGTCGACAAACCACGTCAGTGCATGCACTTGTGTGAAGACGGCTGTGACTTGGAAAACGGGAGCATCCACAGAGTACTCCCCACGGAGATGTAGAAAGAAGGGTAAAACCTGGTCGCCAGGAATATTGAAATAAAAATTAGGGTTCACGTGCACGGTAACGTGAATGAGTGTGCCCAAGTTGTGCTACGAAAAATACCCACAGAAAACATTATATGACCACCTCCAGGTTGAACTAAACTGTCCTTCATAGAGCCATTGTGGTACTTGACGCCTTATGCCTTTTAAATAAGTGGTGATGTGGCAAAAGAAGACCCGTAAGATCACACTAGGCTTCTCCATTCTACTAATGTTCAGTTTTTGTTTTGTCTTTTTGTCAATCTCATAAAAGACGTGTAGCACCATGGGTCGCCGTGGGAAATGTCATTTTACCAGGTACTCGATTCCATGTCACCATTGCACTTACTTTCCCTTGCAATGTTCGCTCGGGATTTGGGTTAGATACTCGCATGCCCTCAATTCACTGACAGCAGTAAGTATACTCTAGTTGGAAACAGAGTGCCATTGGCGAGGCCTGACTTTTGTCTCCAGTTCCCTGTCTGTTAACGTCTATTTACGGCCACTGTTCTTACGCCATGTTACATGGCTGTGTATGATATAACATTGTTTGCAGAAATGTTGGACACTCTGCACTGGCAGACCACCAAATCGGCCAACTTCACACACTGTGGGTAATGGCCAGGCACGTGCGCGGTAACTCCTGTTTGCCATTTTGCAACATCTCCGTCTTAATTGCTCTGATTCCAGACACCCGGCTGGCACGCCAGCAGTTAGCTGTGGAGGGTCAGACGAGCGCATGTTACGAGATTTACACAATCTAAAGCACTCCAAAGCGACCCGTACGCTCATTTAAAGGTGACTGACATAGCGTCTGGTGATCTTGTTAGTTTTCGGACGAATGTTTACAGGATTTTTTTTCTTAGATAAGACAAGTGCTATCTTCAGTAAGAATGTGATTTGACTTCCCTCCTGCTGTGGAAGTCCGCAGCTCGTTGTCGTGCGGTAGTGTTCTCGCTTCCCGCGCCCGGGTTCCCGGGTTCGATTCCCGGCGGGGTCAGGGATTTTCTCTGCCTCGTGATGACTGGGTGTTGTGTGATGTCCTTAAGTTAGTTAGGTTTAAGTTCTTGGGGACTGATGACCATAGATGTTAAGTCCCATAGTGCTCAGGGCCATTTGAACCATTACATTAATATGATGGAACAATATGCAGCTACATGAATGAAAACATTTGGGCCAGAGAAGTCGCTTCCCCAATATTTTTACATAGTTATCTCCCACTTTTCCAGGTACAAAATTAATTACTCCACCTGGTATAAAATCTCTGTGGCTGTGCAGAATTCCGGCGATCGCCGACTCTGAAAACTCTTAAAGTGATCAGATGCACAGTTGTACACCGTGGGGCAGCCGGATTGGGTGCTATGAGTACTCACTCTGCAGCATGGGGATCACTGTCCAAGTTGTGTATCAGTTTCGATGAAGTCCAGAACTTAACCTTTTAAAATCGACCATAAGCGACGGTGGTGCCGGCTCATTTGATTTCCCACAATACAAAATTCCCTACGAGCTACGACACACCAAATAATGTTCCGAGCCACAGACAAGGCAGAAGTCAAAATACCCAAAGAATTGAACGTACCTTTTCCTTTCTTGAAATTGTATTTTCCATAACCGATTTTCCTAGCTACCTTCCAGTGTACATCACTCTCTTGTATTACATAATAACTGTGTGGTGTGACGAGGGCCTTCCGCCGAGTAGACCGCCCGTCTGTTGCAAGTTTTTCGATTTGACGCCACTTCGGCGACTTGCGGGTCGATGGGGATGAAATGATGATGACTAGGACAACACAACACCCAGTCCCTGAGCGCAGAAAAATTTCCGACCCAGCCGGGAATCGAACCCGCGCCCTTAGGATTGACAGTCTGTCGCGCTGACCACTTTTTTTTTTAAATATCATTTTGTTCACTTTTGTTCGTTGCATCTGCTTGGGGCGGACGTCGTAAGACATCCGCTTTAATTCGTTGTTGATCGATTTTTTTATTACAGAGGGCAGCTAACCCTCTGACTGAACACGCTGAGCTACGGTGCCGGCACCACTCAGCTACCGGGGGCTGACTTGTATTAAATGTTGTCACAATTCACCAACTTGCTGTGCGCCTGCTTAGCTGAGTGGTAATGCCGGCAAGGTAGCTCATCGTGTTCGATCAGAGGGTTCGCTGCCCTCTGTGATTAAAAAACTGAGTGAACGGATCAGCGATCGACGAACCTGAACAGGTGTCATGGGACGTCCGCCTCGGACAAATGCAACGAACATAAACAATGTCAGATTAGGAAAAAAACAAGTGGTAACGTGCGTGCCTTCCATGCAGCGTGCCCGGGTTCGATTCCCGGACGTGTTGGAGATTTTCTCCGCCCGTGGACTGGGTGTTGTGTTGTCCTTATCATCATCTCATCCTCATCGACGCGCAAGTCGCCCAATGCAGCGGCACATGCAATAAGACTTGCAACACGACGGCTGAACTTTCCCGGACGTGGCTTCCTGGCCAACAATGCCATAGGTTCATTTCATTTTTATCAAATTGCATTGGTATTCAAGATAGCAGCTTACAACAATGCCGTTAATTACAATTCCACTGCAATCCTAATCTCCTCAATTCTCAATCAGCAGTAGTCCGTCTATTGTACACGTAAAGGTCCATATTCTATTCACTGAATCTTTTATATCACGAGTCAGAGAAAATCTGTCTCTCGCTGTCATAGTGAGTCTTTGAGCAACATAAGTTACTTGCGAAACGCCCGTCTTTGAAGGTAATAACACAAGGATAAAAACTATTAATAATATTATACTTAATAGATCCTCCCCCCATGAACCATGGATCTTGCCGTTGGTGGGGAGGCTTGCGTGCCTCAACGATACAGATAGCCGTACCGTAGGTGCAACCACAACAGAGGGGTGTCTGTTGAGAGGCCAGACAAACGTGTGGTTCCTGAAGAGGGGCAGCAGCCTTTTCAGTAGTGGCAGGGGCAACAGTCTGGATGATTGACTGATCTGGCCTTGTAACACTAACCAAAACAGCCTTGCTGTTGTGGTACTGCGAATGGCTAAAAGCAAGGGGAAACTACAGCCGTAATTTTTCCCGAGGGCATGCAGCTTTACTGTATGGTTAAATGATGATGGCGTCCTCTTGGGTAAAATATTCCGGATGTAAAATAGTACCCGATTCAGATCTCCGGGCGGGGACTATTCAAGAGGGCGTCGTTATCAGGAGAAAGAAAACTGGCATTCTACGGATCGGAGCGTGGAATGTCAGATCCCTTAATCAGGCAGGTAGGTTAGAAAACTTAAAAAGGGAAATCGATAGGTTAAAGTTGGATATAGTGGGAATTAGTGAAGTTCGGTGGCAGGAGGACCAAGACTTCTGGTCAGGTGAATACAGGGTTATAAATACAAAATCAAATAGGGGTAATGCAGGAGTAGGTTTAATAATGAATAAAAAAATAGGAGTGCGGGTAAGCTACTACAAACAGCATAGTGAACGTATTATAGTGGCCAAGATAGACATGAAGCCCATGCCTACTACAGTAGTACAAGTTTATATGCCAACTAGCTCTGCAGATGACGAAGAAATTGAAGAAATGTATGATGAGATAAAAGAAATTATTCAGGTAGTGAAGGGAGACGAAAATTTAATAGTCATGGGTGACTGGAATTCGACAGTAGGAAAAGGGAGAGAAGGAAACATAGTAGGTGAATATAGATTGGGGCTAAGAAATGAAAGAGGAAGCCGTCTGGTAGAATTTTGCACAGAACATAACTTAATCATAGCTAACACTTGGTTCAAGAATCATAAAAGAAGGTTGTATACACGGAAGAACCCTGGAGATACTAAAAGGTATCAGATAGATTATATAATGATAAGACAGAGATTTATGAACCAGGTTCTAAATTATAAGACATTTCCAGGGGCAGATGTGGACTCTGACCACAGTTTATTGGTTATGAACTGTAGATTAAAACAGAAGAAATTGCAAAAAGGTGGGAATTTAATGAGATGGGACTTGGATAAACTGACTGAACCAGAGGTTGTACAGAGTTTCAGGGACAGCATAAGGGAACAATTGACAGGAATGGGGGAAAGAAATACAGTAGAAGATGAATGGGTAGCTCTGAGGGATGAAGTAGTGAAGGCAGCAGAGTATCAAGTAGGTAAAAAGACGAGGGCTAGTAGAAATCCTTGGGTAACAGAAGAAATATTGAATTTAATTGACGAAAGGAGAAAATATAAAAATGCAGTAAATGACGCAGGCAAAAAGGAATACAAACGTCTCAAAAATGAGATCGACAGTAAGTGCAAAATGCCTAAGCAAGCATGGCTAGAGGACAAATGTAAGGATGTAGAGGCTTATCTCACTTGGGATAAGATAGATACAGCCTACAGGAAAATTAAAGAGACCTTTGCAGAAAAGAGAGCCACTTGTATGAATATCAGGAGCTCAGATGGAAACCCAGTTCTAAGCAAAGCGGGGAAAGCAGAAAGGTGGAAGGAGAATATAGAGGGTCTACACAACGGCGATGTACTTGAGGACAATATTATGGAAATGGAAGAGGATGTAGATCAAGATGAAATGGGAGATACAATACTGCGTGAAGAGTTTGACAGAGCACAGAAAGACCTGAGTCGGAACAAGGCCCCGGGAGTAGACAACATTCCATTAGAACTGCTGACGGCCTTGGGAGAGCCAGTTCTGACAAAACTCTACCATCTGGTGAGCAAGATGTACGAGACAGGCGAAATACCCTCTGACTTCAAGTAGAATATAATAATTCCTATCCCAAAGAAAGCAGGTGTTGACAGATGTGAAAATTACCGAACTATCAGTTTAATAAGCCACAGCTGCAAAATACTAACGCGAATTCTTTACAGACGAATGGAAATACTGGTAGAAGCCGACCTCGGGGAGCATCAGTTTGGATTCCGTAGAAATGTTGGAACACGTGAGGCAATACTGACCTTACGACTTATCTTAGAAGAAAGATTAAGGAAAGGCAAACCTACGTTTCTAGCATTTGCAGACTTAGAGACAGCTTCTGACAATGTTGACTGGTATACTCTCTTTCAAATTCTAAAGGAGTCAGGGGTAAAATACAGGGAGCGAAAGGCTATTTACAAATTGTACAGAAACCAGATGGCAGTTATAAGAATCGAGGGGCATGAAAGGGAAGCAGTGGTTGAGAAGGGAGTGAGACAGGGTTGTAGCCTCTCCCCGATGTTATTCAATCAGTATATTGTGCAAGCAGTAAAGGAAACAAAAGAAAAAATTGGAGTAGGTATTAAAATTCATGGTGAAGAAATAAAAACTTTGAGTTTCGCCGATGACATTGTAATTCTGTCAGAGACAGCAAAGGACCTGGAAGAGCAGTTGAACGGAATGGACAGTGTCTTGAAAGGAGGATATAAGATGAACAACAACAAAAGTGAAACGATGGTAATGGAATGTGGTCAAATTAAGTCGGGTGACGCTGAGGGAATTAGATTAGGAAATGAGACACTTATAGTAATAAAGAAGTTTTGCTATTTGGGGAGCAAAATAACTGATGATGGTCGAAGTAGAGAGGATATAAAATGTAGACTGGCAATGGCAAGGAAAGCATTTCTGAAGAAGAGAAATTTGTTAACATCGAGTATAGATTTAAGTGTCAGGAAGTTGTTTCTGAAAGTATTTGTATGGAGTGTAGCCATGTATGGAAGTGAAACATGGACAATAAATAGTTTGGACAAGAAGAGAATAGAAGCTTTCGAAATGTGGTGCTACAGAAGAATGTTGAAGATTAGGTGGGTAGATCACGTAACTAATGAGGAGGTATTGAATAGGATTGGGGAGAAGAGACGTTTGTTGCACAACTTGACTAGAAGAACGGATCAGTTGGTAGGACATGTTCTGAGGCATCAAGGGATCACCAAATTAGTATTGGAGGTCAGCATGGAAGGTAAAAATCGTAGAGGGAGACCAAGAGATGAATTCACTAAGCAGATTCAAAAGGATGCAGGTTGCAATAGGTACTGGGAGATGAAGAAGCTTGCACAGGAAGAGTAGCATGGAGAGCTGCATCAGTCCAGTCTCAGGACTGAAGAGCACAACAACAACCATTCAACTTGGTTGAAGAATAATTTAAGAATTTGTACACGTGGAAGGGAGATGGATTTTTGCAGGAAATCGTTTCTGTAGACGAAACTTGTGTGCATCATCACGAACCGGAAAGTAAGGCTTCGAGCATGGTTTGCAGAGTTCCATCATCACCAGAAGATAAGAATTAAACGTCAACCATCAGCTGGTAAGATTATGCTAACATTGTTCTGGGACACGGAAAGTGTGGTAGCCGTTCATTTCACCCCAAGGGGCGAAACCGTGAACAGTGAGAACTATTGTGATGTGTTGTAAGCTGAACTGAAATCTGCGACCAGGGTCAAACGTCAAGGAATACTGTGCAAAGTGTCGTCCTGCAGCAGATAACACTCGGCCACTTTCTGCCAAACGGACGGCTGAAAAATAAAGAATTTGGGATTAGAGTTGCTGGAACACCCGCCATACAATCCAGACGAAGCTACGAGCGGTTTCCATATCTTTGGACCATTGAAGGAAGCACTCAGGGGAGGAAGATTTGCAACCGATGAGGAAGTCATTGATGTGGTGCAACACTGGTTGCAGATATAACAGAAAAACTTTTTCCGGACGGAATCAAAAAAATTGTGAAAAGTTGGACAAAGTGCGTTGAAGGGTAGGGAGGTAATGACGAAAAATAATGTGCGTTTCAGCTATCTGTCGTTAGAATAAATACTCCTTTTCTCAAAAGTCGTTTTACTTTTTGACTTCCCATCGTAAATGTAGATGCTTTACAGCCTACTGTAACTGTAAAACATGATGAGTAGACAACCAAAATTGGAACAGAACTTCATTAACAAGTTCCAAGCGCACTGTTGGTGTGAGGTAATGGGCGAGTTGTGGCGACCTGGAAATATTCTAAGTTCGGAGTTGGCGTGGCCGCGAGGGGGCCTTTCGGCGGGCCGCAGCCCGGCAGCAACCATGTGGGGTCGAACGTTAGCTAAACATGAGGGGTAGCCCCAGTGCATGGTCCAGCCGCGTGGCTGGGAATTCCATAGCGACGATGTCTCGATGAAGGAGACACACAGGGAGTGTCAAAGATGGCACACTGTGTGAAACATTAATGGCAGACATTTCACAGTTCGTATAGAAATTAATAATAGCCAGATGAATCATGATACCTCAAAAAGAAACATATACATTACCATCATTTGCACGACGATTCTGATGGTGTAATCAGATTTTCAATATCCTTATTTATTTCAACTTTAGCATCTGACGGTAAATTTTACAAGTAACACATAGCAAAGACTTTCCAAAATCTAAACTTTTCATCCGAGTGCGTCGATCGACATGTCTTTAGAAATCTATTAGTATAAACTTAAATTGGTATAAGTTACAGGGACGTAACTTGAACAGTACACGAGTTATTGCTGGTCAAAGTGGACGATTACTATCGATCGGCTCAGGCCGTAAGTACTCCACAGATACACAAATAAAAGAAGACAAAAAAACGGTAGCAGCATGCTTATAAAAGTGTTTATTCATCAAATCTTTGTTTATATCCGATATATACTATTCATGAAGAAATTGGTTAAATATACTGCTGGCCATTAAAATTGCTACACCAAAAAGAAATGCAGATGATAAACGGGTATTCATTGAACAAATATATTATATGAGAACTGACATGTGATTACATTTTCACGCAATTTGGGTGCATAGATCCTGAGAAATCAGTACCAAGAACAACCACCTCTGGCCGTAATAACGGCCTTGATACGCCTGGGCATTGAGTCAAACAGAGCTTGGATGGCGGGTTCAGGTACGGCTGCCCATTCAGCTTCAACACGATATCACAGTTCATCGAGAGTAGTGACTGGCGTATTGTGACGAGCCAGTTGCTCGGCCACCATTGACCAGACGTTTTCAATTGGTGAGAGAGCTGGAGAATGTGCTGGCCAGGGTAGCAGTCGAACATTTTCTGTATCCAGAAAGGCCCGTACAGGATCTGCAACATGTTGTCGTGCATTATCCTGCTGAAATGTAGGGTTCCCCAGGGATCGAATGAAGGGTAGAGCCACGTGTCGTAACAAATGTGAAATGTAGCGTCCACTGTTCAAAGTGCCGTCAATGCGAACAAGAGGTGACCGAGACGTGTAACCAATGGCCCCCCACACTATCAGGCAGGGTTATACGCCAGTATGGCGATGACGAATGCACGCTTCCAATGTGCATTCACCGCGATGCCGCCAAACACGGACCAATGGCCCCCCACACTATCAGGCAGGGTTATACGCCAGTATGGCGATGACGAATGCACGCTTCCAATGTGTGTTCACCGCGATGTCGCCAAACACGGATGCGACCATCATGATGCTGTAAACAGAAACTGGATTCATCCGAAAAAATGACGTTTTGCCATTCGTGCACCTAGGTTCGTCGTTGAATACACCATCGGAGACGCTCCTGTCTGTGTGCAGTGTCAAGGGTAACCGCAGCCATGGTCTCGGAGCTGATAGCCGGTGCTGCTGCAAACGTCGTCGAACTGTTGGTGCAGGTAGTTGTTGTCTTGCAAACGTCCCCATCTGTTGAGTCAGGGATCGAGACGTGGCTGCATGATCCGTTATACCCATGCGGATAAGATGCCTGTCATCTCGACTCCTAGTGATACGCGGCCGTTAAGATCCAACACGGCGTTCCATATTACCCTCTTGAACCCACCGATTCCATATTCTGCTAACGGTCACTGGATCTCGATCAACACGCGCAGCAATGTCGCGATACGATAAACTACAATCGCGATAGGCTACAATCCGACCTTTATCAAAGACAGAAACGTGATGGTACGATTTTCTCCTCCTTACACGAGGCACCACAACAACGTTTCACCAGGCAACGCCGGTCAACTGCTGTTTGTGTGTGAGCAGTCGGTTGGAAACTTTCCTCATGTCAGCACGTTGTAGGTGTCGCCACCGGCGCCAACCTTGTGTGAATGCTCTGAAAAGCTAATCATTTGCATATCACAGCATCTTCTTCCTGTCGGTTAAATTTCACGTCTGTAGCACGTCATCTTCGTGGTGTAGCAATTTTAATGGCCAGTAGTGTATTTACTGTGTTTTAGAATGCACAGAGACATTAGGCTACTGGCCTACCTTCTGTTCTATGCATTTGATATATTATTTAATTTGTTTATATATATAATAATGTGTGTTAGAGCGTGTTTATGGTTCAGCCATAGGAATATTTATTTAACTTCAAATTATATAAATGTAAACCCAGTACTTTGAATGTGTTTCAAAATGTTTGTGAGTGTGCGTTAGTTTGGAGACATGACGGAAGCGCTATCGCCAATCACAGCGCTCGTTACTAAGGGAGGTGACTGCCAAAGTGAATGGAGGCGGAGTTCTGAAGAGTGCGGCACGAGGGACGGTACGGGACAGGACACAGGAGGTGCTGGAAGCAACAGCGCGACACACATACGGTTGCAGGAAAAACTTGGAGAGTGTGGAGCGGTTTGCGCATGATTGCGGGAGATAGAAATACATCGGAGTGGGGACTTCTGAACTTGTGAGGTTTCCGAGGTTTCTACAGCGAAGACGTAGTATACGTTTAGAAGTGAATATCTCGTTAGCTATGTTATCATTCATAACTAATTAGGTATCAGTTGTTTCCCTGTTATTTAACTTATATTTTATTTAATTGCTGAACCATAGAGACCAATAAGCGTTTTGCAGAAATATACCACATTCTCAAAAGTACTTCTACTATCGTACTCATCATTTAAAGTCGTTAAGATAGTACCTGCAGATTTTATTTAATTGCAATCTTTCATTTATAAATTTCTACGTTATATTCGCAATTTCCGAGTGATAGGAACCTTCGACCATTCGATTCATGTGTCTATTCATATTGTATACTGCAGACTAGACTCAGCAGTATTTGGCCTGTAATGCGGCAGCTCCATATTCCAGCCCCTAAAAAACGAAACCAGCCAAAACTTTTAATTTTTCAACTCTGAGTCAGAGGCTGAGTAGTTGAGGGCACACCACACCACATCATCACATTCATTATTGATTAAGAGCCCGCACTGGATTATTATTTGAATAGGCGTTTGGAGACTCGTTATAAAATTATCATGGACTCACGTGTGAGTGTCGAACTCGAGGTAAGAGCTAAGGGTACATATAAACATGGATGGGAGGCGGTAGCAGATTTTCAGTTGAGTGTACGTCAGACTGCCGGCAGGCACGGCGACCAGTCTAGGCGGTCCATTCCAGGGCGTAGCGTGTGCCTCTCCCGCCCCTCCTTCGTGCTCCCGAGGTCCTAATTAAGGCTAAGGCGATCTGCAGCTCGGAACGAGAGGGCAGCGTCCATTAGGGCCGGCGTAATTAGCGGGGCTACACGCACCTTCCAGCCACAGGCTGCGCCCGACTCACCCCGACGTGGTCCGTTGTGACTTGTACAAGGGCAGTGTACGACCCGTCTCCGCCATAGTAATTAGTCGCTGGTGAATTCCGGCTCTCCACACACTCAGACTGTCAGTTCTGCATGTCTTACACGTCAGGTGCCTCGTACTGCAAAAAATTGATTTGGTGGGGGTGGGGTTGGAGCTGGAAGATTAACTAGCATTTCGTTGTCAGACAGGAGAGTCTATACATTTCTCTTTTTTCGTTCCACTGAGCTGCAAATTACTGCTATTCTACATGGAAGATTGGCTGATGAGACAATTCGAGAAAGTTGTCCCCAACGTACGAGGATTAGACAAAAAGTATATTACAACGTTTTCCGATGGGGAAAAAACAGTACTGTATGCAGTACAGGACGCTCCAACATCTCGAAGTTTATGTTCCGAATGGTCTTGTCAGTGTGTATGGCGATATGTTGAGGAGTATTGTCATGAAAGTACAGAACGCCGTAGACTTCCATGTTTATTTCGAAATGCAGGCATAAGCTGGTTGCAAAGCGTATTATTGTACACCCCTTCTCCAGGTAAAGTTCTAAAACTGGCTCTTATGCATAAAAAAGACCACTTTTTCTGCAGTGAGTTGACACCTGAAAATTCTTTCTGGCTGGAGATCCTGAATGTTTCCATTCACGGGCTTGTGCTCTCCTGTTCATCTACCTCGATATTAAGCAAATCACACTTAAATGCCTACCAGAGGATTCATCGAATCACCTTCACCATAATTCTCTATTATTCCACTCTCGAACAGCGGGCAGAAAGAACGAACACCTATATTTCTCTGTGTGAGCTCTAATTTTCATTATTTTATTATGATGATCGTCTCTCCCTATGTAAGTCGGTGACAACAAAATATTTTCGCATTCGGAGGAGAAAGTTGGTGATTGACTTTTCGTGAGAAATGGCGGGCAGTTCAAATTCGAACACAATAATGCATCACACCACAGTTGAAATCCCCTGCTATACCCTCTAACAATAACACCACTTGCAAAGTAGGTTAGAAATCAGATTAATAATGTTGCTCACGTAGCATACGTTTGATTCATCGGGCAACAACGAAGTTATTGACTGTGGATGGTATCGTCAGAATGGAAATAATGAAGTCACTGTAAAAGAGTAATTACTTTTGGCGCTTATCTTGAATGGATTCCCACGTAGATTTCGTCGAAGTTGTTATGGCTCATCTTGCTGATTCTAGGGTGATTCCACTTTGACTCCAAGAAGGTCCAGATCTGTATTTTAGCAATATTTGAAGACCTAACAAATGCGCTTTTCAGGAAATTCTTAATGATCAAACAATCCCAGATCAGAACAATGGTATGGTATAAATAGTTTTTGACTTGGTGTTCACGATCCACATTTTTATTAAACTTCTTGTAAATCCACATATACTTCATCTTAATTGTCACATATCAAGAAATCAGCTTTCTATCAATCTTTATATATTTAATTTCCACTTTAACCAAACACAAGACTTGACTGTTCTTTTACAAAGCGAAATAACAACTTCTGCAAAGTGAAAACAAAGACTGATCTGTGCGCATTCGCGCCAGAATGGTTACAAGCAAGTCAAAGATTATGACAGTCTCACAGAAATGAATACACACAAGAACCATATCACTGTAATATATTGATACATCGGAGTACCTATACATTAATAAAACCAAATGTGAATATTGTCATAAAAATATGTCTGTTACTTCGCAGAAAAGTAGTACGATATTACTGGTATCGAGAACTGGGGTTGGAGTGCCGTAATGGTCACCTAAATAAAGAATTATTATAATCCGCAGGACAGAACCGGTAGTTTAATTTGTGTAAAAGGGCCAATATGAGTGGCTGTCAGTTGCACTTGAACATATTACTTTATTCATCTGACAAACATTACAAGAGTAAAGAAAACATTAAACACAGAGAAATTTTAGAACTTAATTCCTGGCTAAATGCGCCACTGAATCTCACGCCTCAAGGGCAAAACAACCTTAATTTAAAACCGGCTGAAGGCCAATCACGTGAGACTCAAAACAGGAATTTGAATTTTAAAAGGCAGGGGGCATTATCCCAAAATTTCCTTAAATCAGGCTGAAGGCCCAAACAACGCCTTAAGGGCAAAACAACTTATTTTTAAAATCGGCTAGAAGCCATACATAAACAAACAACAAGGACACATAAGAAAAGGCAGCACATCAAACGGCACTCAGAAGTTTCCAAGGGTTGGCCTGGAATTCAAACACTAACGTTAACTTAGGTGAGACAGGCAGTTGGCCCAACAATTCTCAATCCAACAGCAACCCAACCGACAGACAGCCAATGGACCAAACGAAAGGATAATTTCCGCTCCATGTGACCAGCACACTACAGGGAGTTCAATGGAACAACGCAGAAGGTATCGGCGCACACAACGAATTACACATTCAGCTGTCAAACTACACACCATGCTGGACAGCCACAACATGACGAGGAAAATACACTGCCTGAATTTATGTCAATGACCAGGGCAGTTAACTGGAACGTTAACAGCCACAAGGTAGAAGATTCGGCTGGTGCATTTCAATTGAAAAATAATCAAGTTATGTTAATCTCCACAGGAGGGTGGCTAGAATTTTGCAAACTTGAAAACACACGTTGCTGCTTGTGGGAATATCCCAACAGCCCCCAACGAAATTCAAACAACACAATGCGAACAGTTGGGGCTGGCTGGTAGATCAAGTAAAGACTCAACTTTCGTATCCAGGATCGGTGTGCCACAGACCTCATAGCAATGAGAACAGCCCCTCACACTCCAACTGTGCGTGGACGCCACCAGCGGTCCTGCCCAGACATACACCATGGAGACTTCCTCGCTGCTCCACACCAACTAGCATAATCGCGATAACTGCGGGAGACTAATCACAGAATGGCATCGAAGGTTTAATGCAAATCATAACATGAGTCAGCCAAGGCTCAACAGTTATCTCTTCTAACCTAAGATACTGGTGGGAGGATAGGTCACTCTGGCTATCTCCACTAGCCTACGTCACCTGACTGCCACCTCCTCCTAGGAAATGGCGCAAAGTTTGAATTTTGGTGGTAAAGAAAAGTCACTTCAGCTATGTCTACTAACCTAAGAAAATGGCGCGAAAGAAATGTCACTTGGACTACCTCCACTAACCTAAGTCACCCGACTGCCACCTCTTTCTAGGGATTGGCAGGGAGAAGACTCGACCTGTGCTTGACATAAGACTTTATTATGTTCTATACACTATTTATTTAAACAATTAGAGACATTACCATCATCCAATGTGGTCCGGACTCCAACTGACCTAGTACATAGTACCACCACCAGAGGATGCTGTCATTCCTCCTGTGATGTAATCCAGTGTGGGGGGGGGGGGGGGACAAATCGCAGGAAACAGTGTGGTCGCCATAGGGTTCAGACTCCAACAGACCTATTACACAGTACCATCTCCAGATGACATTCTCATCGTTGACATAATCCAAGACGACCACCATGACATCAGCCAATGAGCGCAAGTACAATTTTCCAAAATGGAAGGGAACAGTGTGTTTGCCATAAAGTATGGGTCTAGTGCACAATACCACCACCAGAGGGCACTGTCATCTGTTCCATGACGTAATCCAAGATAATGGTCTGGGGTGGGGAAATGGTGGTAAAAGGACTCTGCCTGTGCTGGACGTAATTTTGCAGGCAGTGTCTCCACCATGAGATCTGGAGTCCAACTGACCTAGTACATAGTACTGCCACCAGAGGGTGCTGTCATCCCTCCTGTGATGTACTCCAAGAGGTGGTCTGGAAGGGGAAGATAGCACAATGACTCAGCCTGCTATGGGCTGCTGGAGGGAGTAAGGAAGGAGTGTACCGCATTTATTTTGGAACAATTTATTTAGGGATAGAGTATATTTTTCACACTGATACAAAATACATGCTTGGGGTCACGCCACACACCCGACAGACCCGTAAACTACTCCTCGATAATGCTCTGCAGACACGCAAACAACTCCTAAATTACCAAAATAATTCCAGTACAGTCATGCAAACTCCTCCAATATAATGCACTACACTGATGTGTAGACACGCTCAGTATTCATAAGCGGTCCAAATAACGATTAGCACAGCCTACAGATCGGCTCACAAAATAATTCAACAGACATGCCAACAACATACGTAGACACTGCCCATTACCCCCTGTCCTTTGGACTGAACAGGAGGCTACCGGCAGCCCTGCGAAGTGACGTGGCTGTCAGCTGTCAAACCATGCACAGGTGCACCAAGCATGAGGCATCAACATCCCTTTCATACTTGGTACCTGAGAAATTCCTCTCAAAATACGTGTTCCCCCGTGAGCCGCTGCTGGACACAAGGAAGTGCGACCATTCGCTCAAACGCCACTGGATGTGAAAGTTGGGTCTATTTCAGGTATACAGTCAGTGTTATACTGATGTCACAGAACTCCATGGTGTGCTCACACTGGTCTCATACTTGAGATCCCTATAGGCAGCATGTGCTTAGCTGCCCAGTGTGACTGATGCAACACAGCAAAGTGCATGTGGATAGCTAGAAATCATCGGAAGTGCATCAAACGAGGTTCTCAAGTCACATAGCTATGTAAAGTCAGAACTGAGTCGACCTCTAGGAAATTGTATAGTGTCCCAGAAATAGTTAACACTCGCTTTCTTGATGTCTCAGGCTGTATACACGGAAATTCTTGCCCTAACAGAACCAATTTGAGAAAATAGCGCAGACATTGGTTGCAGTCTTCCTCGCGGTCCTAACGTGTGTACACCATCCATCACGTGTTACCCTTCCTCCTTTCAACAGACAAAAACTTTCCCTCCTCTATGTAAAGACTCCTATATCCCAAGACAAAAGAATCTCTTGTGAATGAATCGAACATTATGATTGGCTCTTATCGAATTTACCCTCCGAATTACTTATGGGACTATCTCCCTTATATATATAGGCATATAGCATCAACAATTAAACCCTGCAAAGTGAACCTACATATAGTCAAATATGGAAAGACTCTTACTCCCATGTCTCGAAACGAGCCACCTTTCTCGAACCTGGCTGCTACAGTAAAATTACAACGTGGTTTTAGTCACTCTGTACACATCTTGCAACTGCTCCCATTTTTACAGTTTTGCGCATGCGATCATTCCAATTTAAGTTGGAACTGATCAGAAGGCAGAGAAAGCCATATCCACCACCTTCTGCAATCCGTGTAGAAACAGAACAACCTGAGTTAGTGCAACAGGACCGTGTTTTGACCATTTGGCGGAATGTGGTATGTCACCAAACTAGATACAGATACTAGAGTCCGAAGCCGATCTGCTTCTATTCACATCTATCAGTCCAACATGCTATCATCGTTATTCTGTACCATTGAACACAGAAAAGTTATGAACTACAAAAGCTCCACTAACTTCATCGAATATAGAAAATTAGGCGTCGTTGCATGCATGATGATGCATAACTGTGATGTGGATCCAGCACAGAGAGAGAGTTGTTGCGATGCTTCCCAGAATAGCATTACTAACGGCACACCCCGTCGGCCATCGAATTTACCTGTCAAATGGCTGCTGCTGCCAATGCGGGACGATCCTATTAAATATACAGCTTTTGATCCATTGCAGAGGGCAGTTTGGGGTTTCATCACCCATACTGTAGGATGACGACCGTCTCACACAGACTATACTGTAAGTCGTAAGAGACACTCCCTGTGGTCATGTTTAGTTGTTTGAAAGACTTTTTTCTAACATGCGTTTGTACACTGCCAAACATTTCGTTTTTCTGCCACGATTTCGAGGCCTGTGTCAGGTTCTAAACTGACATTAAGTCGTTCTGATCCTTAGCCTCTCGCAGTAAACTAGAAGTCGCATGGTGGAAATCTTTTTGTTACTTCGGCTAGCATAACATCAGACACCCAGTGGATTATTTTAAATAAAAGACAGCTATAACACAAGGAAACTAGGGTTTCGGGCTTGTAGAGAAATAATTTTCACTCTATATCTTCGGAATTATGTTGTGCGAGTGATCTGTAGGCTACTGCTGTGTGCAAACTATGCTGAAATACGTGTGTTCTTCTAATCCCAGATTCTAGTGATGCATGTAGAAAAAAGCAAGGAAGCAAGCAGGTTCACACCGGAAACGGTAACGCATTTGTGATAAGGGGAACGAGCCTGAATTTGTACAACAGTTCTGAGAATGACTTCGATCCACTGAGGGCGCTCTGGTCACCCGGCGTGGGTGGATCACCGCCCACCTCGCAGGGTGATTTCTAGTGCTGGGAGGAATATGTACAGTGCTGTCTGTCTTCGTAGTATATGTACAAATGATGTAAACGGGACGATTTTTGTGAGTTTACTACATCGACAAGCTACATGGTGGTATATTGCTGATTTGGAGTTCGGTTTCACACTCTAATATTTAAGCTTCTGTCCTCAGTGGGAGATCAGAGTGATTGAGTAAGAGTATTTCCCTATTTGACGTCCGTGGTATACGTACAACTGATGTAAAAGGGACGATTTTGTATGTTTACTAGATCGACAAGCTACGTGGTGGTATATTGCTGATTTGGAGTTCAGTTTCACACTCTAATATTTAAGCTCCTGTCCTCAGTGGGAGAGCAGTGTAATTGAGTAAGAGTCTTTCTGTATCTGACGATATGTAAGAGCACTGTGCAGGGTTTAATCGTCGATGAAATGTGCCTATCTGTGTTAAATAGTTTTTTCCAGCTGAAAGTAAGTAATAAAAGGTAGATAATGCTTCCACACTGTTCGCATCTGTAATTCAGAGGGTAAATTCGATAAGAGCCAATCATAATGCTCAGTTCATTCACAAGACATTCTTTTGTGCTGGGATATAGGAGTCTCTACATAGAGGAGGGAACGTTTGTGTGTATGGAAAGCAGGAAGGATAACATGTGATGGATGGTGTAAACATATTAGGACCGCGAGGAAGACTGCATTTGATATTATTATGCGCTATTTTCGTAGTCAGGTTCTGTTTCTTCAAGAATTTCCGTTCATACAAGCTGAGACACCACGAAAGCGAGTGTTAGCTATTTCTGGGACACCATAGAATTTCTTAGAGGTCGAATTGGTTCTGGTTTTACATAGTCATGTGACGTGAGAACCTTTTTAGATGCGCTTCCGATGGTTTGTAGCTACGTACGCGCACTTCGCTGCATTGTACCAGTCACGCTGGACAGTTAAGCATGGTTAGATGCAGTTTGCATGTCCAGCTAGGAACAATGCACGCTGTGCCACTTTGTCCTCAATGGTAAACACATGTGCTGCCCAGAGGCGTCTCACATATGAGACCAGTGTGAGTGGGCCTTGGAGTTCTGTGGCATCAGTATAACACTGACTGTATATCTGAAGTAGACCCAAATTTCACTTGCACCAGCGTGTGAGTGATGGGTCATGCTGGCTTGCATCAAGCGGCAGCTCGCTGCAGCGTGGAGATGTGTGCATCCCTGGAGCAACTGCACTCAGCAAATAGGTCTTCGCTGCTATCCAGTTCCGTCAGCAGTGGTGGCTAGGTGAACACGTATTTCGAGAGGAATTTGTCAGGTACCAAGTATGAAAGGGATGTTGCCGCCTCAGGAGTAAGGACACCTTTGTGTGGTTTGACAGCTCACAGCCACATCACTTCGTGGGGCTGCCGGTAGCCGCCTGTGTGGTCCAAAGGACAGGGGGCGGCGGGCAGTGTCTGTGCACATGTCACTTCGGTAAAACAATGAAGTAGCTGGAATTTCTGTTTACATGAAATGTTCAGTTTTTTATGAATTTAGAACAAAGAAGAGCCTGTCACTAGCTAACTTGTTTGGGTGTTACCGGGTTCAGTGAAATTTGTTTATACGTCAACAAATAGAAGAATTTGTATCTGTTCTTTTTATTCACAACTCTGTACCTGAAATGGTTATATATCTTGTAAACATTAAACGTAATAAATGCTTAAAATTTCGAAATAATAGTTAAGAAAACTTTTTTTAAATGGTGGGGTCAAAATAACGTCTCTGGGAGTTCGAGGGGGCTGACAAAGACTGGTGAAGTCTTTCACATTGACAAACATTCAGTTAGTAAAGCGACCTTGGCAACGATCTATACACCTACTTCTGAAAGATGAGGCCTCTAAAATCAAGAGCTTGTCACAAGAGTAAAATCAAATAATTAAAATGACAGATTATGTTAAGAGTTACAAGCCAACTGAGGAGGAAGTCTATTTGCTGGTGTTTTGGTTAATGTTTTCATCAACAAACTTGAAAGAACATTCGTGAATTCCAATACGGAACCACGTCAAAAAATTCGAGATATGCGTTTATTATCATTACTTAGGACGGTAATGATGAAGAGTTGGCGATACTGTTCAATGGATTTAACAGCTTTCGTGAGAAAATATGCATTACGAAAAAACTTGAAAATGAGAAACGGTAAGAAATTTTTTTAATTTAACTTCTGCCGAAATTTCAGTTTCAGAATCTTCGGTAAGCAAACGTATTCAGTCAATACTATCCACGCTGCTTCGACGCAACCGAAAGCTCATGAACTACAGTTTTTTTTCTGCAATACACCGTATTGAAACTACTATTTTCCGTATGTTGGTATAATACCACTTTGTTTGTGAGATGGCTACACTTGTTGTAGGTAGTAGTTCCTGTATGACGGGTAATTTGTTTGTAATTTATGTTGTCGCACTGCATGCAGGTTTCTTGTCCTTCTGAAGAGGACGGGTTTAAATCCGTTGAAATCATGGTTAAGGCTGATTAAAAACCAATATATATTGCAACTGATTGGCTGTTTTATTCATCTGGTATTCTGTAACCGCTGCTGAAGTACAGCCGTGTTCCAAATATTTAACGTAATGACTATTTTTATATATAAATGTAACATGATAAAAATATTAACGTTCTTTAAAAAAAAATATTTTTGGCAATAGTGAAACACAACAAAAATAATCGAAGAAAGCCTCAATGCAACGAGTTCAAAAACATTTCTTCTGGCGGGAGAGTAGAGGAGTAAAACGCACGATTATCTCTCTGTGCTGCGTGCAGGTGAAGGTTAATATCGTTGGGACACGCAAAGAAAATGCGTAATAAAATCGTCGGATATTGTAATAAATGTTTTGTTTTAAGCGTAATTTATGATCTTCCGCGTTGCACTATAGTAGACACAGATGTCATAAATAGTCACTGTTAATGAAATATAGGATCAATAAAAGCATGTCTCATGAGCTTAATCAAGGGGAATAGTGTCCTTCACCAGGTCAGTCAGTTTTCGTGAACGAGCTGTAACGTAAAGCTTTTAAATACTACGATCTTCTAAATAAGTGTTAATACATATATTTATTTTTTACTTTTAGGAAATTTTTGTTGGCATCAGAAACCTAATGAAGTGTATTCGAAATCAAGGAGTCTAAAGGTAGAAATATCGCCTTGAAATGAAGGGAAAAAGCCACATTTGACTAATTATCGAAACACAAACTAATGGAAAACATAAAACAAAAAACCTAATTTTGTTCATAGCACCCTACTTTAGCCTAAGATTAGAATAATTCGAGATGGCTCATTCAATACAATTTGCATTTCAAGAATTAAAAACGCCTGCCATCTGTCCACAGCACTTAACTTTATACTTTGAATATGACAAAATGGTGGGAACTGCTCATATTTTCTAATGATGGCTGCGGTAATTTAATCAGTATTACTATATTACTCCGACGTTTCGATCATTAATACTAGTCAATTAGAAGAACATAGTGAAAAACTTACCTTCTTTCACCGTTGCTTTGTGTCTTTTCAGAATAATTCACCTGCAGGAAGGTGGATCTTTGGCAAAACGGCATACGCTTAATGACAGCTACAATGCGGCAATTGTCAGTATCCATAGAGAAATGGAGCTGGCCCATCGATGGAGGCAGCCCATCGATATCAACCTTAGCCTACTTACTTCGTTCCATTTGCGTCCTAGGCAGCATGTGTGTGAAACTCCACTATTCATGTACACTCTAGTTGTAAATAAGATATTTTTTTATTAATACGTCTGTATAAACGTACAAATAACTATTCTGTAAAATATTATAAATACTAATGTACGTACATATCCCATATGAAATTTTTATACCCAATTTACCGGTCCTATCAGTCTCCCTCGACTTTTCGCCTCAGTATTTCGCCTCTTTGACTTCATTTACACTAAATGAGAAATACCTGAGACTAGCATGAGACTATCCCGCTTTGATGAAGAAGAAAAGTGGGGAAAAATGTAGATTAACAGAAGAGATACAATGTGCGTCAAAGTAATATTTCGTCTTTCAGCAACATCGATTCTCATCCTTTTTAACTCTTATTACGCAAACATTCCTTGAGGGGCTTTCTTTCAGCACCAATTTCTTCATCAAAGACCCTCTCACACGGAAGGTTAATCTAGGTTACAAAAGGGAACTGAAAAAAATTCTTACATAGCTGTTGTGTGCAGAAAGATGCATAGAGATACCAAACTCGGCGAGATTACTTTAACATTTTCATGAAAGGAAAAACCGAACAAGATTTTATTTTACACATAATTGCTGGAAAGCATAAAAGATATGGAACTATTACCAGGTTCTTTCACAGTTATAAGTAATTCTCGGTATCTATTCACTCCTAACAGTTTTTATTCGATAGATTTGAAAATTTAAATGTGTTTCTCTTATGGTAGTTGTGTGTATCATTAACAGAAAAATGTCTTAACTTTTTCACGTTTCTCAGGAAATTTTGTAAAACTTTTACGAATGTTACCTCATGATGAAAACGTGCCCTCAATGTTTGCAACTGGAGTTGGGTGATTGGGAGTGGCGCTAAGGCAGTTACGTTTCTGCTACGAGTTGTTGAAAAGAATCTCTTCGAGTATTCTTCAAGTATTGCTGTGTAATATTATTTTTTTACTATTCCTTTATGCTTCAGACTATTGTTATGAATTAGCTGTGAAATTTTTTTCTTTATTAATTTTTATAGGGATACCCTGCGCTTGTGTCTTCAGTTGACGCGAAACCGTCGTGACTTCGATTAAAAGTATTTTATAACCAGTGCGCATCATTCCTTTCACAATAAAAAATAAACTGAAGAGCTGAGGGAGACAGTACCACAGAATCAGTCGGACTGTATACTAGTTTTCAATTTCAAGGCATTTGATAGTTGTTTATTTACGCGGAAATTTTGCAGTGATTGGTTTTTTATTGCTTGAAATAGGCTTACAATGAGGGAGCTTCAAAATTTTATCTTTCGGTAAATGACTTGTAGCTGAAGATTCATCTGCTTTTTATGTTGGTTTCCAAGGAAATAAAGTGAACCTGCATTGCCGCTATGTCTTTGAGAAAAGATTAGTAATAAAATGGACGTTGAGTGCTATCCTCGTGTCTACAAATGACATATAATCGTTGTACAAGTCTGCAGCCTTTATCTCCAATCAATATAACTGTCCACCTTCATCACTAGTTATAGTTCTATTTCCTGAAACTTATACAGCTCAACATGGCCGTTATCAGAATCTGACGGAGGTTTTTTTGACATTGGTTCTGCTTGCATTAAGCCACATAGTTGTCTGGCTAGCGTTGTAAGCTACACAGGATATTTAAAAATGAATATAGCGAATACAAACACCTATGTAATGGTTAGCGTTACATCCATAAAAATTACAGAGAATATAATACAAAGATAAAAATTTCGGTGGTTGCGCAGGGGCAGTGAATCGGAAGTCGACGTATAAGCGGTTGATACACAAATGAAATGTTCCTTGCCATAAATGAAAATGAGATATCCCATAGAGAAATCATTCTGCCTGTTAGACTTTAACAATCATAGGATTTTAACATAGTTAGGAAGAGCAGTCGTCTGCGATACAGTCAAGCACACGACTATTTTCGGATTTGGAAGTTCTCACTTTTCTAAATCAGCATTGGATGGGTCGTTCTGACCATGGCTGTGCTGTGTTCTGATTTTTGAGACCTACATCTAGAGACATGACAGCCATGGATTTCCTGTTATGTGATTGTGCGAAAAACCTTACCTTTATTCCTCCTTAATCACATTTACACTACATACGCTTTGGTGACTCCACATATGCTTCTGAAGGTATGGCGTAAAATAGATTATCACATAGATGTTGTCCGTGTGACTAAGTATGGTCATAAAGAACACTCGTGTAACAATACTGAACATTTTTTACATTTCGATCTCTCAGATCTTCTCTGCGTGATAGGTTTGCTTCTGGATGTCCCGCTGAGTTGTTTCCGTTTTATGGACATAGATCGACAGTCGACCCATCCTTCTTGTTTAGTCGGGTTGGAGTTCAGCCAGCAAATACGCGTAACAACAAACCTCGCATCACCTGAAGAAGATGGCTGTGTCGGTCATCCAAATATTGTACATAAAATCCTAACAACATCAAGGCTGGACACCCAGACGTATACCATTAATTCTCTTACGTTCTCTGTAATTCTTATCGATATGTGCATTAAACAGCTGTAGCCGTTGTGATCGCGATGTTCATTACGAATTTATGTGTACTGGTTACGAACAGAAGGAAGATGCTACGGTCATATGGAGATAACCTAGATGACTGATGATTACGATCCTGGGGGCCTTCGTCCAACCTTTATAAATGTCTACTGATTAGCTGCGGAGCGAGCTGCGACGGCCTCCATACGAGCGTTTTAGTGCACACTAAGGGCAGCGCCGCTGTCGCTGAAAGACGACGCCAGTCGGCGGTGTCCTTTACTGCCTCTAGCGGCAGCCGTAAGTCTCGCGCCGTCGCGGCCAGGCACGCGCGTTGCCAGTGCCTTCAGCCGCCGTTGGTTGGCTGGCCTGGGTGGGTTGGCTGCCGTGGCTGGCGCGGCGCAGGGCGCGTTATTTCCGACGTGTCTGCCGCAGACGCAGCCGCCCGTGACGTACTGCGTCGCAGCTTTAAACCACAGTGTCGCCAACCGACACAGCGCACGGCGGGGAAGTCCCCAGGAGGGCAGTCGCGTGTGTACCTGTACACACGCAGATCGTGTGTTACAGCTACTCTGATAATTCAGAGCAGCCCGCTTCTTACCATATCACACACTATCGAAAAATGCCACTGTGAATACCTATTAACTGTGAGTATATTGTGTTATATGTAGCCCAGCGATGAACGACGTCTTTTATTTACCACTCCGTCTTTTCAAGGCCACAAGTGCCCAATCGGGACCATTCGACCGCCTTGTCATCCTCAGGTGAAGATGCGGATAGGAAAGGCGTGTGGCCAGTACACCGCTCTCCCGGTCGTTATGATGGTTTCCTTTGACCAGAGGTGCGACTGTTTGGTCGAGTAGCTCCTCAGTTGGCATCATGAGGCTGAGTGCACCCAGAAAAACGGCAACAGCGCATGGTGGCCCAAATGGTCACCCATCCAAGTGACAGCCACGCCCAACAGCGCATAACTTCTGTGATCTGACGGGAACTGGTGTATCCACTGTGGTAAAGCAGTTGCCCCGATGAGCGACGTACTTGAGAAAAATGAGGGGTAATATGGATGCTTATTAATTACTGCCCAAGTGGTGAAAGGCCCGTTCTAGCGACAGTGCACTGTCGAAAAGAATATCGATACTCTTCAATGTTACATTAGTGGTAGGTGACTTTCTCTGTATCCTATTTCAGTCAGTGGATTGAAACTGAGTACAAAGTTTCTTGTGATGACTCTCTTCTATAAAACATTCTCGCTCTTCTCGCCGTATCAGTGTGAGTAAAATCTTAGGCGGTCACTGATCACCACCAATGACTTCCTCTGGAGAAACTCTGTCGCAGCTGTTGCTGTGATGTCCTTTTATAGCCGTTAGGTGGTTTGTGATTTATAGACGTTTGATGTTGGTGTTTCATGCTACCATAGCAGCCACCATAGCAGCAGCCACGACAGTTACTTGTGTCGAAGACGATCCCAGCAGTTGACAATAGCTTGCGGCTCTACTGTTATTTGATGTGACAAGGAAACTGATAATATATTAGACATAGATGGGTATTGGTAGTTCTGCTGACATACTTAATAGATCAAGCGATCTATAAACGATGCTGAAACAGCACAAGGCAGCGGAGATACTACTAAGATCAGGGCGCTATTTTCATGGGTTCCTCTACGACTATTAATATATGAGGGTAGTCAATTTAGTTACCCTTCTTCATCGCTAGTTATATTTTTATATTTTAAAATGTACACGTCTTAGCGAGGATCAGTCACAGCCACCATCGCAATCAGTCAGATAAACTCAACAAATGAAGAGCAACATTTCTTTAAGAATTACATGAATATATTTACAAGATAAAAAAGAAAACATGCAACACTTTAAATCTCTATACACCGAATATTGTACGTTAGACTATGACTGTTCGGTGAGGCAGTCTACCTTATATAATAATATGTTGCTGAATGCAGATATACTTCTTACGTTGTGATACAAATTAACATTTGTGAATAACGCATAGGGGCATTTCATCAAAATAATCTACAAGGGGAGAACAAAACCTTATAGTTCGAAGACCGTACAGTCCAGAATCGGTATGTCAATCAGGCAAAACCACCTTGACTACTGAAACAATCATCCCACCAGGTTGAAGATACCAATTTGATAAAACACCGTGTCCTGCTCCTTGAAGAAGACGGTAACTGACAATTGGACATCCTCGTCCGACGGGAATCATCGACCATTCGAGGACTTTTTTAAGGAACCGTAGGCGTAGTAATAGCGTAGGGTGAGATCGGTGTGGCGGTTTTTGTGTATCATCAACATGGACAAATGCAATGAATATGGATGATATGACACTCTATGGTATTCTGAGGTTTGAATTCACTCTGTTTTTTGTAAATGTTACTGACAATATTATACACATGTGTAATGCACTATTCATACTACAACTTCTCTCGGATGATTATTTTGTTCTAATTGCACAAGAATTCCACCTGACGTAGTGTAATAATGTTGACTGTAAGTTGTGTTCATATCACTAAAATTACAAATCGTATATCAGAGCTTTTGTAATTTTTGTCTTCGATGGCTTTAATTATTCTTAGCAAATTGATCATGAAAAGGAACCACAGAATACCACTCGCTCACAACACTGACGTATGCTACCAAAATATTTTTCTCCGTGATTCGTGCGTAGTTTAATTTTGATCTCATACATCAGCAATGAAACCTTGCTCAACAGTAAATACCATCAGCACTGTTCTTAGAAAATGCAGCCAGATTCGATTAATTTTTTCTTTTATAAATAGAGTTCAGTACCGCCGGTGCACACATATTTCTTACACATCGGAATATTGTTTGCAGTTTCAAGTAATTTAAATTTGCCGCTGTGATAAAAGTTAAGATGGCGGCCAACAAAAGATAGAGGATTTCTTTTTTAATTAAGATTTTCCTTTGCTCAATAAATAATTAATCATTTAAATTGATGCCACCAACAAAAAAATTATTAAATTGTTTTGCAAATTAGTTTAACACAAACCCATGCTATTTTCAACTAGAAGTACAGACGAAGTTGCTATATAATCGCAACTAACAATGGCTACGCTTCTTGCAGCTATGATAAAACAATTAATACAAAATTATAATTAAAAGTGGAAGTGATTTTTCAGTAATTAATCATAAATAGTTTTTACGCATTTGGCTCTATTTGTTTTTTACCAGCAAATGAACATAAAAGTACAATAATTTTACGTTAAATGTTTTTCATTCAACAGACCTCTAATCGATTCGCGTCTTGCGTCGGCGACGTACATCAGAATAAGACGACAAAAGGGTACAAAACAAAAGAAAAGAATGACATAGATTAACAAGGAATGTGAGTAAAATATTGTCTCTGTTTTACATAATTATCATCTTTTTAAGAAATAATTACATAATTGAATGAATATTATTGAGTTACGTAATTTTTCCGCACGTTCATATTCCACTCGTAATAAGAACATATATATATATATATATATATATATATATATATATATATATATATATATATATATCGTGGATGTTATATCAGGACTGGAATGTTTTCGAGTGTCTCCAACTTGAGTTAGCGTAACTTCGACGTTACGACATTTGTAATACCGGGACGAACGTTACTATGAAGAGCACGGAACTTGGTGCAGCATTGCACAACGGTGGTTTTCAAGAGTCATGCTGCCTTATACACATTCATAACTCTTTGATGGATATCTGTCGATGTTAGTGCTTCAAGGCCAAGATAAGGATAACAGCGGACTGGTGGTATTTGGACACATTTGGTGATAACGTCACCATAGTTCTCTTTTACGCTTTTACTGCACGGAAGTCGGAAAGACACGAATGGCACACTAACCCCGTGCCTAGAAGTAGTTACTAACGTACCCACACTAGGGTCGCGCTACGTCCCGTATACGTTTCAGCAACGCCCTCAAACGGAAACCTTATACAAAAATAATAATACTGACACTTTTGAATTTGAAAACTGCTGTGTCGTACGGACAAGACACAGCCAGGGCAAAAGCACCACAGGTGCAAAGATGCGAGCTGGTGCGAGTGCCATACAGACTCGCCACTTGCGTGAGTTCCAGCAGCGTCACGAGCGGCGCTGAGGATGTCTGACTTCGCCTCGGCCAACTGCCGGCCGAGTACATTCACCAATGACCGGACGGCATTGGACAGAAACCTATTCGGAAGACAGAAGAGCCGCCCTCGCCCACTAGCTTATAGATCATCGTCCAGGGCTGACTCAGAGAGGGAACGTAGTTTAGTGGTCTCTTAGAAGTGAACAGACAGTTCTTGTAAGTTGCATTTGCTATGTATTGTGGAGTTTACCTACAGTTATTTGCATTTTGCCACTTATGGCGTTTTCTGTGATATAAGACAAGCAGTGTTGCAGACTTTAGTATTCAACTGGTCATTTGTCTGACTTCGTCACCAGTTTCTTGGAGTGTTGTAGAACCTTCGTTCTGCTATCCTGTTTCCTGACCCTGGGGTATAGCTGTGTAATAGTGGCAGGGAGAAATTGTCTTAGCGGTGTACTGCACCAGAAGCCTGCAGCAACTCACATACTCGGCCTACCGCAGCAAAAGTGGCAACAACGCAGCCTTCAGAGCGAGAGTAACGAGGCGTTTACAAAACTGGCGACGAGACTTTGCAAAAAAAAATTAACATATTCCTTAACACTGTACGAGGCAGAGCTTAACGTAGTTTTTCCCTCTACTGTAAAGTATATGAAAGCTGTGTTGCAACCACATTTCTTTTTTTTAAACTAAACAACACTAGTCTATGGCCTTAACTGTGGAAAATAATGTAGTGCGCCGAGGTCGTATATCATGGAAATGTCACTGTGTCTACAGTCCATAATAGAAAAAAGGCTAAATGACTTATTAAACTCAAATCAAATGTACTTCCGAATCTGTAATGTTATTCATCATCACATTCATCTGGTGAGTACTCCACTGTCTCCTGGATGGCCTGGTAACAGAATCAAGTACAACGCCCCCCTCTTTGGATGGGTCAAGGGCATTAACGGCTGTGGGTCTTTGACCTTTCCCGCAAATAATCGTGTAGGCGTCACCTGAACGCGTTGCAAGGCATCGTTCACTGGATGTTTGCTTTTATTGTTAGATTTAATATCTTGAACACTATTTCTGGACTGAACAACAATTTATTGTATGTCTTCCCAGATGTACTGGATGGTTATAACTGAAGTGCGGCTACTCACATCGGTCAATTGTGGGCTGTAAATATAGTGTGACAAACAAACGTGGTTATTGTTATTCTAGTGCGTTAATGTGGAGTCGATTTACAGTGGAAGAAATAGTTCCGATTTTGGCCACAGGTGTAAACCAGGCGTTGTGTATGCGAGAAAGATGTACAGAAATGTTCCAATACGTAACGGATTACGATCGGGACCTGTGCAGAAAAGATCAAACAAGTGAAAAACGTATAAAGTTGATTTTATTAATAAAATCAACAAACAATTTGTTCTATATGAGCACCGAAAACGTCGATGAGATGCAGCATTCGTAAGATGATGTGATCAAATGCACCAGATTTGCACCTGGTAGCCGAAAATTTAACTGCTTATTTTTTCAGCCTAAATCGGTTCCGCATTAACGCAACAACTTATCTACAAAGTTTTATTACAGTTCGCAGTGGACCTTCTTGAGTAGCTGGACTTCAGTTATAACCACCCGATATTACGGCTCTATTACAGCCATTTTATCTTCACACAAGGAAGCGATTCTCTCAAAATGGTTTCTTTTCTATGAACATACCATCAACGAAGAAGTTCACTGAAAAATTAAGATAACCGTTATGCTCAAGTTCGACTACATATGTTATCTAGGAACTACTATGATCAATAATCGAAGCAGACGAACTGAATTAAAATTTGCGCTGCGTCGGGACTTGAACACTGGTCTTCTTGCTTGTTAGAAGGAAATGCTGACCATTGCACTACCACAGCACAATGGTCAACATTGGTGCACGAACGATCTTAGCTCATTGCCCTCCCCAAAAAAAACTTCAATTCATGTTTCCTTTATATATTGTCACTACTGCCAGGGCTCTCCGATATTGGCATTGGACTAATGGATCGCCCTTGTACCATTGGTGGTTCAAATGGCTCTGAGCACTATGGGAGTTAACATCGATGGTCATCAGTCCCCTAGAACTTAGAACTACTTAAACCTAACTAACCTAAGGACATCACACAACACCCAGCCAGCACGAGGCAGAGAAACTCCCTGACCCCGCCGGGAATCGAACCCGGGAACCCGGGCGTATACCATTGGTGATCTTATAATTATATGTTATAATTAAATGCTTCCCTGAGACATTTAAGTCTCTTTTTATAATCTACGGTAATGATGGAAGCAGACGAAATGAATTAAAATTGGTGCTGCGGCTGGCACTTTTTTTATTATTTTTTTTCTTCATTGTTGGTCGTTGTGTTTGGTCGCTGCGGACATCATATGACATCCGTTAGAGTTCCTCTGTTGATCCTTCCAATCAGTTCTTTATTACAGAAGCCACGCAGCTCTCTGACCAAACACGCTGAGCTACCGTGCCAGCATAGCACAATGATCAACATTGCTGCACGAACTATGTAAGCTGATCTGAAAAATCCCGATACCTTCTTCATCATGCCGACGGGATGGTGCAAATCCGTCGTGTTCCAGGGGAACTGCTCTTTGATACCTGTACTGCGGGACAGAAATAAGCTGGTAGCGGCTCCATCATATTGTGGGGAACATACACGTTGTCATGCATGGGTGCAGTGGAGTTTGCGCAAGGCACCACGACAGTCAAAGAGTACTGTACACTGGTTGCAGACCACGTACATCCCTTCATGACGATCATGTTTCCCGATGGAAGTGCCATTTTTCAGCAAGATAATACGCCATTACACAAGACCATGTCCGTGACGGAGTGGTTCGAGGAGCATAGTGGCGAGTTCACGTTGTTCTGTTGTCCCCCCCCCCCCCGCCCCCCACCAGCACCACCTCCCACGAAACTCGCCAGATCCGAGACTGATCGAACACTTTTGGGATGTCTGGGGTGTGACTGAATGTGGCGTCAGAGCTCATCGCCCCCCTCCCTGGAATTTATGGGAATCAGGTGACTTGTGTGTGCCAGCGACTCATCAAGGCGTCACTGCTTCCACGTCAGTACGCGTCGTCGCTGTTACCCCTACCAAAGATGGACATATCGGCTATTAGATAGATGGTCATGGTGTTGGCTGATCAGTGCTTATATGAACAGGCAAATGACAATGGGCAAGTAGGAGTCCGACTGTGGCGGGAACAATACTCCCGCTGACAACAATCGCACGATAAACCGTTTGCATCAGTGTTTCATCGTTTGTGAGAGTCCGGCTCGTTCATGGGAATGGGTAACCTTAAAAGGCGGGTGCAACGGTTGCGTACACAGGTCTTGGAGTAACAAGTGTAGAGCACTGTAGAATATGACAGCCATGCCAGCACCATGAAAGTGGCCCGCATCGTAGGATAAGCCAAATGACCTTGTGAATTATTCGCCAAACCTACTGTCTCCATCCGCATCACGTACAAAGCGTGCTAGTCTTATTAGTGATGATATTACCTACGGACATACCTCCGCGGAACGTCGCACAAGCTTTCACGGTGCTGGAATTTCTGTCATCCGTCCTATCCACAGATGAGGGAACTTTTATGAGAGACGGTTTTATCGACTTCCAGTACATTCAGTACAACGAGAAACCAGTTAAAAGTTGCTAATTTTCCTTTTTTTATTCTCTCGATGACTAGTTTTGGGCCGAGACCCATTTTCAAGTCATTGTAATACACTCACCTATGGGCTGTGGAGAATTCCCGTGGTATGTTGGCGACGCGCCATCAACATTGATTCAGCCTCAAAGTGTGTGCGGGGATTACTAGCGACCGCCTCGAGAGACTTGTCAACCTCCCACAACGCCTCAAAAGCGAGGCATTTCTGCACTTCTTGGCGGGAGGCCCTATCTGTCCTGTTGGAAAACGTGCCCTTTATGGTGAGAAGGTAGTGTGGCTACTCTTGATGGAGCTCTAGCTCTATGTCGCATTCTCACGAAGAGCACCTGGACGACACATCCATGCCGGACCGGGACTCGAACCCGGGTTTCTTACCACCAAGGTATCCGAGCACTACATTTCAGTGCCTGCGTTATTTCGAATTACGATGCAGTGTCCCTTTGGACACCAGAATAACACAGGCACTGCAATATTGTATCTATCCGCCGACACCGGGCAGGCGAATTTGAAGTAAAAATGTTTCCCCAGTGCGAGAATATACGTAATGGATGTACGAGTACAGATTATAGATAATGAATTGACGTCATATGGAAGTTTGGTTCAAATGGCTCTGAGCACTATGGGACTTAACATCTGTGGTCATCAGTCCCCTAGAACTTAGAACTACTTAAACCTAACTAACCTAAATACATCACACACATCCATGCCCGAGGCAGGATTCGAACCTGCTACCGTAGTGGTCGCGCGGTTCCAGACTGTAGCGTCCAGAACCGCTCGGCCATTAAGGCCGGCTCGAGTTCCGGTCCATCACAAATTTTCGTAGACGTCATTCCATTATACATCTGATGGCAGTCCATATTAGATTCTGCGAATACATTTCATAACGGCTGTAGTCGCCGCAGTGGTGTTCCTTTGGCCATTCATACATGTCCAAAGGAACACTTCATGCCGGCCGGGATGGCCGAGCGGTTCTCGGCGCTGCAGTCTGGAACCGCGTGGCCGCTACGGTCGCAGGTTTGAATCCTGCTTCGGGCATGGGTGTGTGTGATGTCCTTAGGTTAGTTAGGTTTAACTAGTTCTAAGTTCTAGGGGACTGATGACCTCAGAAGTTAAGTCGCATAGTGCTCAGAGCCATCTGAACCATTTTGCCTCACCCTTTCCAGATAATGTTTTTGGGCAAATTAGTAGTGAAGATTTCTAGTATTTGGAGACCGTGGCGTTACACGTTGCTGTAATCTCTCTAAATGCTTTGTGGTGGCATCTACCCGAATTGTGACTTGCTGGTTGTGTGACAGGGAATGTGACCTCTGAATTGCTGTTTTGTGTGCTGCTGAGGCTCGTAGATGCGCTTGCACTTAAGCCGATTTGTTTGACATACTTGTTAGATCGGCTGTAAGCGTTATGCACAAAATGTTTTTTGAACGTCACTGTAGGCAAACAGTAGCCGTGAAACTTCTATTTAGGCTCCATACAGCTTATTTGAGCAATTATTCGTAATCAAAATTTGCACATTGGCTACTGAGTGCCTTCGGTGGGCATGTGATATTTATACTTAGACTAATTAGTCTGTCTGTACTTCAGGTGCGACTGCCATTTACGTTATTCCAAGGACACGGTAAAGTTTGGTCAGCCTTGTGTTTGACATGGCTGGGCCTTGCGTCCTATTCAGCAAGCATGACTGCGTTCCTGAGTGATCGGTTGGTTACACCGGCGCCTTGGTATCTGGACAGGCAACACAGAAATCGGAAGTATCAGCCAGTGTGTGTAACGGTGGCAAGGGGCCTCAATTCCGCAATTAAAGGCTAATGATTCTGATTTGTGGCCTGTAAAGGGAGGTTAAGTTTCATTACATTTGAGAACTTGGTGAACTGTGTGAAATGTGTGTCTATGTTAATTGTACATTTTTCTCTTTAAATGAGCCTTTACCTCTTAACAGCCATGGGGGATTATCAGTGGTGCTTAAAATATTGTTGCGATCTTTTGCCTCGTACATGTGCTAATCTTAGGCAATAAATGTTGTGTTGTGTGTGTGTTACAGAGGAAGAAAGCGTAAGTTGGCCTCGCTGATGATTTTAGAGCTACCATTCTCATCTGTTAAGGAAATAAAAATAATTTTGAAATGCTTAACCTGTTCCTAGTTGTGTAAAGAATTCTTGCTCCTGTCTTTAACTTAAATGGGGACTTATATTTGTACTGTATGTTTAGATGCTTTAAAATTTTCCATATTACCAAGTTTGGCTCAGCTAATCGTTATTTGGACTCTTCTGAATTACTTCAGTTATTTAATCTTTCATATTTGTTTTCAAAATTTGTTGTTGGTGTAATAAAGCTGTATTTCAGTTTTTGGTAAGAAAACCCCTGGGGTCCAATTGGGTCCTTTCTCGGTAATCTTGCCGGCGTGAATTCTCCATACCAACCGTATTTCGCTCCTTATCCTCTTATGGATCGTTTCCTGCAGTTTGTCTCTACTGAATGAAATTTTAATTCCTCTTATACCCCACCTGTAGTTGTATCACGCAGAGAAAGCAGATCTGACGGCACATTGTCTTTTTCAGGACCGATATTTGTTCAAAAAGAGTGCCACAAGAACTTTATATGTAATATAATTTTCGTGCAGTAGCAGATTTTCTGGTTTTTCATGCATACTTCTGGAATGGAAAGGCATTCTGAACTTTCCTAACTAATGAATGCCATGGAACACTTTGAACTTTTGATACTGGCGCACATTTGTAACTTTGTCTTCTACTGTACTTTGTATCGTAACAATATTTTCATTCCCTCTTTGTCTTAAAAAATGGTTCCTTCCCGGAACGTATCTCCCTCGATTACTTGGAAGCTCACCTTGCGCTCAGACACCAAATCGCGAAATTTGCCGAATCGGCAACCTTTCATTACAAGTGGATGACACAGATCTGTCTGGTAAGTGCAGCTTTCATTTACAAGCAATTTATCGTTTATCACTTTCGCAGTTTTACTTGTTTTCGTAGTTGGTTAGCCGTCTTTTACTATGTCCTTACTGCATAGGTACTTGCAGTTTGTAGTAGTTTCGAGCCCAATGTGTCCGTCCATAAATTTCCGCGTAAGCTCTCCCTGCTCACTCGTCAACAGTTCCATTTCCACATTTTCTAGCATTTGACAGTTCGAGATTTTTCTTTCAGTGGTAACTCTTTGAGTTCCCTTTGTATATCGTCTAACATCTGGTTATTCTGTTCTAATTTCGATCTGTTTTTCCACAGAATTTGTACGTTCACACCGTTACTTCAGTTATCTATTTAGATGAATTGAAATCCACTGACACGCGGCTTCGACAATGCGCAAATTGTTATGGCCTGGTTCCTGGGAAATAACATTTCGGAAAGAAATGTTCGTATTTAGATAGGTTCTGCCTTGATCAAACGTTATTATTTCTTCTCCTATACCCAGACATGTTTCGCTGAACATGCAACATTATAAGTATTTTTTTTTTAATTTCTTTTAAATGGCCATTGAGCGAGGTGCTTCAGGAATAGTTGACAAGGACGGGAAATAAGCATTATTAGCACAACAGTTCTGTTAATGTAAAACAGCATTGTGCTCACGAATAAAAAAAAAACAAAACAGAATAGGTCAAAGGATTACAATACTTTCATAAATGCCAGCAGACGCCCAGGTAGTTTCCTTCTGCAATCACCCGAATGTGGGCTGGGCTCAAATGCGGCACCAGTTCACACGTTCTACATGATCTGGCTAAATAGTGCAGTCATTGTACTCCTAACACATATAAATAAAATACAGTAAACAGACACACAATAACCAATTGAGCCGGAATGAGTGGCCAAGCGGTTCTAGGCGCTTCAGTCTGGAACCGCGCAACCGCTACAGTTGCAGGTTCGAATCCTGCCTCGGGCATGGGTGTGTATGATGTCCTCAGGTTAGTTAGGTTTAAGTAGTTCTAAGTTCTAGGGGCCTGGTGACCTCAGCTGATAAGTCCCATAGTGCTCAGAGCCATTTGAACCATTCTGAACCATTTGATAAAGTGTGCAGCTCTTCTGGGTGGCTGAAATTACACACTGCATGGCTGCTCCCATAAATAAATTGGAAGTAACCCATCATGGTATTTAAACATAATCTCATCCCGCAAATAGTAAGAAGAACAAAGAAAACAATTTTACTTGTGTCTGATAGCAACAGATATCACATTTTGAGTAATAAACCGACAATGACAAGTCCTGGTAGACCCAGCAATACATTAATGGAGGAGATTGGAGGAGATTAGTATTTAACGTCCTGTCGACAACGAGGTCATTAGAGACGGAGCGCAAACTCGGGTGAGGGAAGGATGGGGAAGGAAATCGGCCGTGCCCTTTCAAAGGAACCATTCCGGCATTTGCCTGAAGCGATTTAGGAAAATCACGGAAAACCTAAATCAGGATGGCCGGAGACGGGATTGACCCGTCGTCCGCCCGAATGCGAGTCCAGTGTGTTAACCACTGCGCCACCTCGCTCGGTAGCAATACATTAATAGCGCTAGGTACAACCTTGTAAGAAACAATACTGATCACAGAAGTATCAAATAGAACTCAGCGAATTTACAGCATCAATTAAGACGAGGTACCAAAAATATTCACGCAACAAAAATCTTAAAACCTCATTCAATCATTGAGTGGGATCAGACCATCCGAACACTCAATAATATTCCCCCCATTCACCCCACTACTCAGGCCAATAAACGAGCAAATTTAAAGGTTAAGAAACAAAACATTTTTATGACCTATGATAACAAGTGCAAATTAACGAGGAGAGACCATTTAATATGAAACCATGAATAATCCACTCTTTTGAAGTCTGTCTGAACCAATAACAAACAACAAGTGAAGAACCTGTGTGGAGTAACATCCGGTAAACAGCAATAAAGAGAATGGACTGTATCTTAAAGTCAACTCTATAACACGTCTGCGTAGCAACTAGTTACATTCTGAAACATGTTAACCAAGTTTATTTCTTTCTGGTTGAACAGGGGGTGTTGCAAATGGCAACTGGTACACCAGTCTTCCTTTGCACACACCCTGTCACCTGACATTTCCTTCAGCCAATGTGTGGCTGTCCAGTTCACCTCCTGTCTGCATGCACACACAGGCCAAGACAAACGTCACGTGATCTGTCATGCACTGCTTAGAGGGCACCCACACAGTTTGTCTGCCAGGATTGGAGATGGCGCTCTTATTGCGAGACGGAAATTACCTTCTTTAACCTCAAGACCAAGACTGCACCATGTGAGGCCAGTATGCCTGTAGAAGATTTGGAACTCTGTGTGCACTTCCTCTGTGGGACCACGTGTAAAGCCATTACTACGTAGAGTGTGCACAGAATAATGTGGCCGACAGATGCGCAGTCAGCAGGCACTGGCAGAGAGAGCAATAGTGGTGGGGGTTACGGGCAGGCGCTATAGGGGAAATGCTCTGCGCTACAGTGGAAGTGCCTTTCTAAACTGAAGGATACCCTAACATTTATTGTTAATATTAAATAGAGCCCCTCTACACTCACATTTGCGTGGTGCCTGTTCAGAACGATGTGTCATCTCAACTTTGTTGGTATCGAACATGAATCCCATTTAAAATGCCACAAAACCATTTGTAATCTTCGCAGAAGCGTCGTGAGTGGCGAATTGTGAATTGTACTGTATGGAGCTGGCGACCCAGAAACGATGGAGAGGCTTCGTCCCTGCTGTAGACCTCAGTGGTTCACAACCCCACAACAGGTTACAGCAGTCCACTCACCCCACCGCCGTCCCACACCGAAACCAGGGTTATTGTGCGGTTCGGCCCCCAGTGGAAACCGCCCCCCCCCTCCCCCACCCGACTGGGTACGTGTCACACCACACACAGACGAGTGGTGCAACCCCAATGTTTGCATGGTAGAGTAATTATGGTGTACGCGTACGTGGAAAAAGTGATTGCACAGCAATCGCCGACATTGTGTAACTGAGGCATGAATAAGGGGAATTGTGAATAAAACCTACATTTCCCTTGTGCTATGTTGAAATTCTTTTCGTTTGCTAAAACACAGCGGAGTTTATAATGTAGCGTCTTAACATGAGCAGACGCAATTGCGAAGGAATTTTGAAACAATGGTTTATTAAGTTTATTGAGCGAGGAACTTGGAAACGTAAGGTCTATAGCTTATGAAAAAGAACATCCTAGGAACAAAAGTGGACGTGTACTGTGTTCACTTGTGTTGTTCCGAGACCCACAGCATTTCTCGTTTCACCAACTATCAACGGCCTTTAAAAATTACTTTCATCATCGATAAAGTCTGTAGTTAGTGGAACAAGATGCTCGATAATGAAGTTTTTCGTCATATCCATGTGACAAAATATTCACCTCTTTGTGTGCTATCATTTGACAGTATCTCATTTCTATATTGCTAACATGTTATGAAGCCTGAGGAATGTTGCCGGGACTTACCCCAGTTTACTGCTAGTAGCGCCACGTCACCATAACGCGTCTGTGCATAGCATACAAGTACTGCACCATAATTAAAGAATGAAATTAAAAATTAAAGTTGCTTTTCCAAACTTTGTCAGCATAAGCTTCGTGTTTAACGTTTAAATTGCCAAATCTCAAATTGATTACATGAATATCTTTCCGTAAATATATGGTTTTAAGAAAAAAATTAATGGCGCTAAATAATAAAGCTCGGAAGCCAAAATTGGTCATAATGAGGAGATGTATGTCAAAATTACCTGGTAAAGTCTCAACGTGATTAAAGTAATATTTTGGTCAGAAGCCACGTTTTTTTTTTTTTTTTAAATTGAAGATGCTGAATATTAGACTTAGAAATTTGAAAATTTCTATGACGCTTCCGTTCAACAAGAAAATAATAACTATCTGATCCCACTGAGCTACCTCTAACAGTTTTCGAGTAATTTACTAAAAACTAAATTTGGGACGAAAAAGTTCTTATTTGTTGTAAATTACCTGTTGTATTAACGCTAGAAAGTTCTGATTACAGCACATGATGAAACCCATTATATAAGAGCTATAACAAGTTTCAAGGCCTGGATGTAAATAATAACAAAACTGGGTCTCTTAAAGTTGTAGTTCAGTTCTAAAACTTGTAGATGGTAAAAAATTGTAAGCGAGTTAATCCTTTTCTCTGACTATTCCTAACTTAATTACACTAATGCAAAAATCATGAAGATTCTAAATTAATACACAACAGTATTACAAAACATTGTCGGCCTCAGAAAGCGGCTGTTTAGAGGCTACTACCGGGGGCATAGAGCGGATGACAGCAGGTGGTCCCTCGGCCGTCCACTGCGCCCGTAAATACACTCCTGCAAATGGAAAAAAGAACACATTGACACCGGTGTGTCAGACCCACCATACTTGCTCCGGACACTGCGAGAGGGCTGTACAAGCAATGATCACACGCACGGCACAGCGAACACACCAGGAACCGCGGTGTTGGCCGTCGAATGGCGCTAGCTGCGCAGCATTTGTGCACCGCCGCCGTCAGTGTCAGCCAGTTTGCCGTGGCATACGAAGCTCCATCGCAGTCTTTAACACTGGTAGCATGCCGCGACAGCGTGGAAGTGAACCGTATGTGCAGTTGACGGACTTTGAGCGAGGGCGTATAGTGGGCATGCGGGAGGCCGGGTGGACGTACCGCCGAATTGCTCAACACGTGGGGCGTGAGGTCTCCACAGTACATCGATGTTGTCGCCAGTGGTCGGCGGAAGGTGCACGTGCCCGTCGACCTGGGACCGGACCGCAGCGACGCACAGATGCACGCCAAGACCGTAGGATCCTACGCAGTGCCGTAGGGGACCGCACCGCCACTTCCCAGCAAATTAGGGACACTGTTGCTCCTGGGGTATCGGCGAGGACCATTCGCAACCGTCTCCATGAAGCTGGGCTACGGTCCCGCACACCGTTAGGCCGTCTTCCGCTCACGCCCCAACATCGTGCAGCCCGCCTCCAGTGGTGTCGCGACAGGCGTGAATGGATGGACGAGTGGAGACGTGTCGTCTTCAGCGATGAGAGTCGCTTCTGCCTTGGTGCCAATGATGGTCGTATGCGTGTTTGGCGCCGTGCAGGTGAGCGCCACAATCAGGACTGCATACGACCGAGGCACACAGGGCCAACACCCGGATCTGTCCCCCATTGGGACTGGATGAAGCGTCGTCTCATGCGGTCTGCACGTCCAGCACGAACGCTGGTCCAACTGAGGCGCCAGGTGGAAATGGTATGGCAAGCCGTTCCACAGGACTACATCCAGCATCTCTACGATCGTCTCCATGGGAGAATAGCAGCCTGCATTGCTGCGAAAGGTGGATATACACTGTACTAGTGCCGACATTGTGCATGCTCTGTTGCCTGTGTCTATGTGCCTGTGGTTCTGTCAGTGTGATCATGTGATGTATCTGACCGCAGGAATGTGTCAATAAAGTTTCCCCTTCCTGGGACAATGAATTCACGGTGTTCTTATTTCAATTTCCAGGAGTGTATTTATGGTGTTAAACCGGCAGCAACACCTGGAGGAAAAATAATGTTCGTAAAAAGGTGACAAAACGGCTTTAAAAGGAAATATATAAAAATTTGTGCTAGTAAAGCAGCGTGTGTAAAAGTGTGATGATTCTTGGGGTGAATCAAACAATATTCGTAACAAACTGTTATAAACAACATTATTAACATTCTCACAAGCTCCGACATGGTCGCGAATTGAGCAGTGACCCGAATATAGAATAAATTTCCTTTACTTCACGTCTATGCTAACAACCTATTTGTCATCACGTTACCGCTTTCGGTCTATAATGACCAATTTCAGATATTACTTAGTACATGTATTTATAAAACAGATGTGAAGATGGTCAGTATAGACCGAAAGCGGTCGTCTGATGACAAAAAAATTTGTGACCATAGACGTGAAGTAAAGGACATTTATTACTAACATAAATTAAAGAGGAAATTTATTACTAACGTAAATTAAAAAGGATAAGCGGTCAAGAGAAGAAAATGAAAGGGAAAATGGGAAGGAGGTGAGGGAAGGACGGGCGTGGTGTGGGGAGATAAACAGCATAATACTATCACTAGTTTGGTATTAATAATAATATACTGTACCAGTGTAATGACCCTCCAGGTTAGCCGAGAGCGCTAATGCACTGCTTCCTGGAGTCGGGTATGCGCTCCGGCCCCAGATCGAATCAGCCCTGCGATTTACCCACGCTGGCAGGTGTGCCGGGCAGCGTAGATGTGGTTTTTAGGCGGTTTTCCATATCCCCTAGGTGAATACCGGTCTGGTCCCCACGTCCCGCCTCAGTTACACGACTCGCAGACATCTTAACACGTTCACACTATACCATACCTTACAATAGATGCAGACAGCTGGGGTACACTTATTCCATCCCGGGGGGTATGGGATGGCGACTCGAAGAGCATCTGGCCACCCCTTAGCAATAAACTGCGAAATCCGTCCCTAACTGCGCCGAACCTGCGCAACCGCGGGATAAAGGCGCAAGGGATTGGTTGATAGTTACCAGTGTAATCTAACACTATTTGAACAACAAAAAGGGAACTGAAGACAAAAATAGTTTCAGTGATATAAGAGGGAAATTCATACAGAAATGGGGACATCAAGTAGAGGGAGGATGGAGAAAAAGGGGAATACATGAATGACTTAAAACTTGTGAAAGTAACACGTCTGATATGCAGTAGGTTAGATGGAAGAACCCTGAGGGGAGGTGTGAGAGACACACTCCATATTAGGTTGGGAAAAATTTTCACTGATGACGGTGCAAAATATTCGTTTCTGTTCTAATGCTAAATGTTTAGCCTGGTCCTTTATAACACGTGGGTTCTAAATGCGTGTTTCGGTGCAAATTAAATTTCCATTATTGTAGCCACTTTACACCAGCTATCTTACTCTAGATACAGATTTCGTCCATCCCCTGTAACAGTGGAGGTAATACATTCCTCCACACCCTGTAAGGTGACTTACCAGTTACAGATTTGACGTATCACTTATAACAGTGTCAGCAAAGAAAGGCAAAGCTCCCCCCCCCCCCCCCCCCTCCCTCCAGCCGAGAGATCTATATGTATACAGTACGTGCTGTTGCTAAAAGCAGGCAGCACCACTGTGCACGGGTGCGCGCAGCTGAGTGTTGTGGTGGGTGAGCGGGGGCGTGTTTGTTGATGGTTGCCGCGGTCGTTGACGTCCGCACTGAGGGCGGCGCGACGCCACGGCGAGCTGTTGCAGCCAGCGCCGGCCATCAATACGGGGTGAGCGGGGGTGCCAATTATCCTGCGTAATTGGGAGGTGGAGCGGCCGAGCCGGGATAATCAGAATCCTGCGTGATTACCGCGCGCCGTTATTAAACAAACAAAGAGGGGTGTCCGCCGTGGGAGGACAGTAGGGGGGATAGAGTAGTGTGGTAGGGGGGTGGGGGGGGGGGGGGTAGATGGGAGGCGGCGATGCAGGTGCGCGCGGAGTGGCCACCACTGGCCGAAATTCCAGCCGGCCAGCTGCCAACCTTCAGCCTCGCCAGCTGCGCAATCACTGGACACTGGCCGGCGGGCAGTGGCCGGAGGGCCCTTTCCTTGGCACCTGCCCGCCCTTTCGCCCTTTTAGCCGCTACACACGCCGCGCTGCTGCCCGCCTGAAACGTGCCTGGAATTTGCTGACGACGGCCCGCCCGGCACAATTGGCCGCGATAAATGAAGCCATCAGCGGAAAATTGGCGCCTCTTGGCAGCGAAAGGCGTGCATTTACTAACTCCGCCGTCTGGCCCCGATGAAAGCAAAGTGCGCGAGTACAGGCTCCAATTTGTTGCCTTCAACCGTTCGATACGAAAATAACCGCGCACACATAAAGGATCCTGATTACGAGATTGGAGGAGGTGCTGTCATATTACCAGAAATGCGTTCGCGGCGTCTATGATTTACCATTAAGACTTTAGACTTTAATAACTCTAAAACTGCGTAACAAAATTTGGCTTTCAGCAAGTGACAACAAAACGCACAAAATTTTGGTTTTTTTGCGAGTTCTGCAGACCTGACGGAAATGAGGACACCTCAGAGTAGCTCAGTGTGATGCATGGTTCATAGAGACACGGTCGAGTATTAATTGTTCAGAAGAGAATGAAAGGGAATCAGGGTTCCGACCTAATTTACGGCCTCGGTGGACATAATATTGGAAGCAGAGAATATCGTCTATAAAGCGGGAGTGGGGTGGATTCCAACAGTCAGAATTTCCCAGTGGTAGATTGTTGGTGTGAAAAGTTTCCCTTAATTAAGTCCGTCCCTGCTCGCTGAGTGGTCAGCGAAACGGAATGTCATACCTAACGGCCCGGGTTCGATTCCTTGTTGGGTCGGAGATTTTCTCCGCTCAGGGACTGGGTGTTGTGTTGTCCCTATCATCATCATTTCGTCCCCATCGACACGCAAGTCGCCGAAGTGGCGTTAGTTCGAAAGACTTGCACCAGGCGAACGCCGGCCGCGGTGGCCGTGTGGTTCTGGCGCTGCAGTCCGGAACCGCAGGGCTGCTACGGTCGCAGGTTCGAATCCTGCCTCGGGCATGGGTGTGTGTGTTGTCCTTACGTTAGTTAGGTTTAAGTAGTTCTAAGTTCTAGGGGACTTATGACCTAAGATGTTGAGTCCCATAGTGCTCAGAGCCATTTTGAACCAGGCGAACGGTCTATATGATGGGAGGCCGTAGCCACACGGCATTTCCATTTTCCCTTCGTTAAGTCTTCTATGGTTGCTAATGACAAACTGTTAAAGGAAACCTGTTATAACGGAAAATACAAAGAGCCAAAGAAACAGAGATGCTTGCAAAGGTGTATATAGTAGTGTGCAAAACTTAAGAACGAAAGTAAGTTTAATATGACGTATCTTTGCCACGTAACACAGCTTGTCGAAACTTGGACCGTACATAGAAAGATCTGCTACTGTGTATTACAGAAGGTATATGAAAAAAATTACTCAATGAGATGAACAGAAATAACACTTACAGAAGGTATCTGAAAAAAATTACTCAATGAGATGAACAGAAATAACACTTTAATTCAAAAACAATAATTACGCAGAAGTTACCTCGATTTCTCATTACAAAAGGCGTGACTTAGTTCTCAATAGCATCTGTGACCACCACGGACGGCAACTGATGCTCTGAAACGTGCTCCCATGCTGGCCACAAGATTGGTAAAGATTTGCTGAAGCAGGTCGTTCCATTCGTCGACCAACGTAGTTTATCAAGTGCTGGATGTTCGCTGGTGCATGCCGAAGTGCCGAAATACTTCTCCCCAACGCATGCCACACTTGCTCGATGCGATTTACGGCTGGGGAACGGACATGCAATTTCATTCGCCGAATGTCCTGTCGTTCTACGAGTTCCTACTGTCGCGCTGTTAGACGCAGTCGCGCATTGTCTTGCATTAAAACGAAGATGGCGCTGGATGCATCACTGGAAAGATGCACGTAGGTAGAGAGTGGAGCTCCAGAATAACCTTGACCGGTGAGTGTGCCACGTTCAAAGGTTTGGAGCTCAGTACGCTCGTGCAACGTTACTTTATGTTTCCTCACACCACTACACATGGACCACCAATACGGTAATGGTCGACAGTCTACCTAGGTACATTACGTCTTCACACCTCTTGATATTTGATGCTATGACGAGAATCACTACTCGGACTGGAGCAGCTCTCATCTGAGAAGAACACTTGACCACACTCCTCGTTGGTCCAATCCGTATGTTCTTGACACCATCTCAAACGGCGCCGCCAGCGTGCATGTGTGAACGGAGCACAACGTACTGGTCGTCAGGCAAAGGGAGCATACCCATGCGTCCGCCGTGCCACTGAGGAGACTGCATGCCTCGCAGACCTGTTAAATTTGATAGCAACTGAACCCGATTGTGGGGAAGCGGGTTAATAATGATAATAATAATAATAATAATAATTCATAAGTAAAAGGAAAGATTGGAATATTGTTCGCCGTCTTCTACGAGAGCCTGGAAACCATTTCTGTGGTCAGCCAGAAAGCGATCGAGAGCAAACTGACCATAGTTTCCAGTTTGCAAGTCCACATTGTTGTCCAGGGCACTGAAAGAAATATTTATATTCTCTACTCAGCGCGATCAGGGACTATGATTATAAATGAAGATTTTGAGTTCTAATTGATGGATATAATTGATCAACAAGCACACGCACAACATAGTAATGTTTCTCACGATAAGACTAATAATAAATATCTCTATCCTAAACAGCACTGAGCAGCTCAGAGGCGACCTTGGCGAAAGCTCCCATTAAATGGTCTTTAGCCCTAACTTCTGATAATCAAAATAATTGCTCGCCGTAAAAGTGGAAAATAGTGGCCACGCAGACTTGTTAACATTACGGGCGGCACACTAAGTTACTTCCACGAAATACAAGGGATCAAGGGCGGTGTACAGTCCTCGCGATTGCCCTTCCTATTTGTACAGAAAACATGAGTTTAGTCGCGGTCTGGCTGTGATTTCATCCGAGGCATCGCTTGCTCCGGCGTTTGACTGACGTGGACCGTATGGTAGCTGGGTGCGAAATGAAGTGAAGTCTGGCCTCTTGGGCCGTATGTACACTCCTGGAAATTGAAATAAGAACACCGTGAATTCATTGTCCCAGGAAGGGGAAACTTTATTGACACATTCCTGGGGTCAGATACATCACATGATCAAACTGACAGAACCACAGGCACATAGACACAGGCAACAGAGCATGCACAATGTCGGCACTAGTACAGTGTATATCCACCTTTCGCAGCAATGCAGGCTGCTATTCTCCCATGGAGACGATCGTAGAGATGCTGGATGTAGTCCTGTGGAACGGCTTGCCATGCCATTTCCACCTGGCGCCTCAGTTGGACCAGCGTTCGTGCTGGACGTGCAGACCGCGTGAGACGACGCTTCATCCAGTCCCAAACATGCTCAATGGGGGACAGATCCGGAGATCTTGCTGGCCAGGGTAGTTGACTTACACCTTCTAGAGCACGTTGGGTGGCACGGGATACATGCGGACGTGCATTGTGCTGTTGGAACAGCAAGTTCCCTTGCCGGTCTAGGAATGGTAGAACGATGGGTTCGATGACGGTTTGGATGTACCGTGCACTATTCAGTGTCCCCTCGACGATCACCAGTGGTGTACGGCCAGTGTAGGAGATCGCTCCCCACACCATGATGCCGGGTGTTGGCCCTGTGTGCCTCGGTCGTATGCGGTCCTGATTGTGGCGCTCACCTGCACGGCGCCAAACACGTATACGACCATCATTGGCACCAAGGCAGAAGCGACTCTCATCGCTGAAGACGACACGTCTCCATTCGTCCCTCCATTCACGCCTGTCGCGACACCACTGGAGGCGGGCTGCACGATGTTGGGGCGTGAGCGGAAGACGGCCTAACGGTGTGCGGGACCGTAGCCCAGCTTCATGGAGACGGTTTCGAATGGTCCTCGCCGATACCCCAGGAGCAACAGTGTCCCTAATTTGCTGGGAAGTGGCGGTGCGGTCCCCTACGGCACTGCGTAGGATCCTACGGTCTTGGCGTGCATCCGTGCGTCGCTGCGGTCCGGTCCCAGGTCGACGGGCACGTGCACCTTCCGCCGACCACTGGCGACAACATCGATGTACTGTGGAGACCTCACGCCCCCCGTGTTGAGCAATTCGGCGGTACGTCCCCGCTCAAAGTCCGTCAACTGCACATACGGTTCACGTCCACGCTGTCGCGGCATGCTACCAGTGTTAAAGACTGCGATGGAGCTCCGTATGCCACGGCAAACTGGCTGACACTGACGGCGGCGGTGCACAAATGCTGCGCAGCTAGCGCCATTCGACGGCCATCACCGCGGTTCCTGGTGTGTCCGCTGTGCCGTGCGTGTGATCATTGCTTGTACAGCCCTCTCGCAGTGTCCGGAGCAAGTATGGTGGGTCTGACACACCAGTGTCAATGTGTTCTTTTTTCCATTTCCAGGAGTGTACTTCTTGTACTATCCATCCCTCCATTTTGGCACTATAGCCTTAATATATTTTATTTTATATTATCACCCTCATTTTCATTTTAGTTTTCAGGTTCAACTAGTGCGCGTGCTTGCGCAGTGGTTATCAAACTGTACTGGCATTTGGGAGGACGCCAGTTCAAACCCGCGTCTGGCCATTCTGATCTAGGGCTGTTATTTCCCTAAATCGCTTCAGGCAAATGCCGGAACGGTGCCTAGTCCGATGGGACCGATGACATCGCTGTTTGGTCCCCTTCCCATACCAACCAACCAGTTTCAGCAATTTGTGAGCGTTCGGGCTAGTCAGCTCTCGTAGTTCTTCGTTTCCCTCTCCCGCCACAAGATGCCTCTTCTTTCCGGGCACTCAATACCGGTCGCTGCTTCACCTTCTACGGCACGCTGCCCGATCGCACCATTCCGTGCCACACCGTCACGTCCGCTTCTTTCACAATGCAGTCTGGCGTCCACGGCATGCGACCACCCCGTGGCTGTGTATGTGAGTTCCTCTTTCTGTCGTTCGAGCTCAGGTCTTTCAACTCTAAGTCGATTTTCCACTCATATAGTCTGAGGCCTCCATACATTTCACTTAAGTTTACGGGTCCCCTCATTTCTAAGCTGCATAACCCGACCACACTTATGCTACATGTTAACATCGGTAGTTAAGTTTTTACAAATGGCTCTGAGCACTATGGGACTTAACATCTATGGTCATCAGTCCCCTAGAACTTAGAACTACGTAAACCTAACTAACCTAAGGACAGCGCACAACACCGAGTCATCACGAGGCAGAGAAAATCCCTGACCCAGCCGGGAATCGAACCCGGGAACCCGGGCGTGGGTAGGTTTTTACAATTCCATGTATACTACACGGACCTATACTATATTTTCTTCCTTATTTAAGTAAATTTGTATACCTGAAGATGGGAATCTAATATTCCCGAAATCTGTCGTGTCTCATATTAAAACAAATTCACAACATAAGAAGATATTTTCATGTCACCATGCACCTCCGTTGTGGATGTTCTATGAACAAAGTCTTATGAACTAAAGTGGCCAGAGCAGATACACATGCTCCAAAAGTGGACAGCAACTTTCTTTCGGCTGATGTAATGCCCCCGCCATGGCGTCTTTCAGTAAATCCACTTTTCTGTGAACACTTTTGTTACGGCGTTCGCTTATTTCCAAGTCCGTATCGATCTCAGTGCTGGGTTTTCACTCAGACGTCGCTCTGGCGTTAGACGATTGTTTCCATGTGTGATCGCTGACAGCAGCTTAGCTGGAGGCGTGTGAGGAGGAAAGATGTGGCTGCCTTGGCGTGGAGACAGTTCGGCTCGGCTGGGGTTGTTTGCGTCTGGATGCCGACTGGGGCCCGATGGGAAGACCGGACCGTGATTTTACGGTTAATAGTGTGGACAGCGGCGTGGTGTGCCCTTTAACTTGATTCGCAAGGGAGCAAAATCTCGTCTGTTGTAGTTTGTCGAGCCTGAGTTTGAAATACCTTCTATGTGCTGTAGGATGCCATTTCGTCCTCCAGTCTCTCCGTCGCTGGGATTACTATCCACGTTTACCATCCCATGGATGTATATTGATGGGGTACGCTGCTCTCCGTACTCTACCAGACGCTGATGATGGAAGTGCGTCGTTCAGCGGCACGTTAATCTGGGTGCTTTATGTTTGATCTTAAAGTGCATAGTATTCAAGTGGCACTCCTTAGAGTTTGCCTTGCGCAATTAGATTGGAGTTAATTTTGTCTTGTGGTGCTTCCGCTTTCCGTTAACGAAGGTTAAGCTTGATTCGGCACTCCGTACGACGCTTGGCACCTCAGCAGGCGGGTCGGAGCCACCTTCGCGACTAAACGGAAGCTTTTGGACTGAGAGGCCTTGTGTTTTGCATATTGTTCATAAATTGTTGTTTTGGTATTAAGCTGGCTGAGGTTTCTTATGGATTTCCCGGCATTTGGTCTGTTTTCCGGCCCGAGCTAGGTCTCGTTATGTTAAAAGTCGGTCTTTGTTTTGGATTAGTACGATTTTGGTTTACTGCCTGGTGGTTCTGGTAGTACGCCGGGTCGCTGTAGTTGTGTTGCATTTTGTATGGGACTGTGTGCTCGGAGGCGTGGAGTACCATTTGTGTGAACTGCTTCACTGGGGAGTACTGATCGGGCCATTCTTAGTCTTCTGCTGTATGAAATGATTTTATTATTATTTTAAAGTAACATTATAACTTAAATGATTTAATTCTTGTTGCGTTAATTGAAACTTGGGTACTGAGAAATTTAGTAGTGTAATTACGGAAGATTTAATAGTGGCACATGCCCCTTTACCTGTTTCGTAATCTGTTACTTACCGAAAGACCTTAAGCTCATAGTCATGTGATGTGATTTTCTTAAATTATTGTATTTTTATGTCATGTTATTGTTTTTTTAATTTGCTGATCAATGGTGTACTGTTCCAAGTATAAAAATGTTTCAGGTAACTATTACTTGGATGGAATGCGCGGAATCGCAACAGAGAGAGTAGTTGCGTGCCTTACGTGTCCGTTGTTGGCGCGGCCTGGTGTCCGTTGTTTGTTTTGGTGCACCTGAGTTAAGTATCGTGTTGCCTCCTCTCTTGCAGCCCCGTCGTGTTCTTCTCATAAACGTTTCCTTCAAGGCATTTTAGTTAATTTTATGTTAGTATTATTTTAATTTCTTACACTGGTAAAATTGTGTGGCCTTGATTATGCACAATGTTTGTCATAGCGGAGTTGATGTGCAATTGTAATTTCTTAAACTCCATTGTGTGTGCCATTCGTGATACATATTGTTTGTCATAATAGATTGAGTATGGCAATTATAATGTCTCATATATCACGATGTGCGTGTGTAATGGTGCAATAAATGGATGATTGTTATTTCTGTTTTTGGCGCCCTTCATGCTTCTTTTCTTGTCCCTATTGGTACGCTATCCTTGTACTTGTGTTGGCAAGCCACATCAGTGTTAAGCCACATCAACTTTCATCTCTACTGTCAATGTGATGAGCAGAATGAAACCATATTTATCATACTGTTTTAAAGGTTTTTACAACGTGTCCTCTGGTGATCGAAGTAGGCATGCGAACACAAATACAGAGTACTGTCTTTGTCTCCCATCAACGACTCTCTTAAAACAATATGGTATTTTGTTCTGCCATCTGGAATCCTAATCTCAATAGATTGTTAACTGTAGATCCCTAGAATCGTTATTCCATTTCAAAAAAGGAATCGAGGACTTCTTGTTACTTACTGAACATACTCCAAAAGCTTCTCATAATTTTGTAATACCTACTGTATTTCTATTTATTCCTAGAACTCTTCTTCTCAACATATTAGGCGGAACGTAATATTGCTTGGTCACTGTTGGAGGGGGAATGTTATTCTTTGTCACCTCAATCCCATTTTTCATCGCAGCAGGGCCACATGTTGGTAGCTCTGTAATATGGCCTTATTTTCTAGGAGTTTTGATGCTCTACTTTCTCAAAAAATACGATGCGGCTGCAACAGACCGTTTTCGATATCATTTTTGTAATATCGTATGACAGCACTGTTTGTAAATGGATTAAGACGTCAGTCTGTAGTATTATGTGTGCTATACGGAAGTAATTAACTCTTTTGGGGATAATGAGATTAAAAATGAACGGTTGGGAAGAGTGGCCACCTTGGCCATTTTTCCCGAAGAGGGGTCCGATGTGTTAAAGAATGCCTTAAAAAGGCTCATATTTTTCGCTTTGTTCTGAAAACACTATCACTTACTTTTTAATTTTCAGTAAATAATTTTCTTTTGAGAGGAATTCCCGCAAAGCAAAAAACTTATCTTAAGAAAATTTACATTCTTCAGAGTATATAAAACAAGTAAGCAAATGCACCATTAAATATTACCTTATTTGGGAATATGATAACTTCACTCTATTGTCAAACTAATTAAAATTCAGATATAATGCATTATCTATTTTCTAACGAAGCACAACTTAGTCTTCAAATATATGGTTTACTATAGCAGAGCAGAAGATTCTTAACATTGGGCTGAAAAAAGTTATAGAGTTAAAAGGGTTCAAATCTCTCTCTCTTGCCACAATCCTGTATTTAAATTTACGTCATATCTGAAACCAAAGCAGAATTCCTACAGCACATCAAAGCGCACCAAGTACCTCTATTCAGATTCAGATTTCATAAACTATCAATCATTTCATTGAAATTCTTCAATTTCCTTAAGTGATCAAGAACTTATTTTAATTATTATTTCAACAGTCAACCTGAACCTATAGCAACTAAATTCATTTATAAAACAAAACTGGATACACCGGTACTTTGAGCTACAGTATTAGGGTCTTCGCATTGATTCACGCGTTGATTTGAACTTGACTTTCAGTGTGTGCCACATCATTAATAAGTTTGTATTCATCCATGGTAAAATGGTTATACAGACTTTGACGATCGCTAGCCACCTTCCATTATAAATATTGCTTTCAATGCCAGGAGTCTCCAAAGAGATATTCGATTTGCCTTCGGCGCAGCTGTTTTCATTTAAGCAGATAGGCTGCATCTGCAAGGAATTGGAATCTGTCACGAAAGAAATGAGTTCCTAAGGAATTGGCGATGGCCTATAGTAAGAGACGAACAGAGGTATTTGTGTAAACTGAAAATGGGAAACCACAAAAAAATCACTTTCAGTGTTTCAGGTCATTGGATTGTAACCACATCGTCCCCTGGATCCAAGGGTTGCTAGCTCAGCGCCTAAATGTGCAGAGATATCCCGGTGAGTGTAGAATTTGCAAACAATGTTTGTTGTACATACAACGCAATAAAAGATGGAATTCATCTATTGCATGTATTTCCCTGTTATTGTTCGTGTCTCGTCACTTGATAGGGCGTGAATGCATAAGTAATTATGCATTGAAGTCCTGGCTTCAATTATTATACTATTACAAGAGCGTAAATAGATTTGAGATTTGGTACGAAAGCATGTGTGTGAGGGGAGGGGGGGGGGGGAGGGATGCGAGACTAGTCGGCAAGATTTCAAGCAGTCCACTGAAAAAAATCTTTTAGAACCGAACGAACGACATGATGTGCTGTCATGACATACCCTTTCCGCTCTCCGCAAACCCTCCCCATAGTCCGGTGTTAGAACTGAGTTTCGTAACTGATTACCGCCACGGTGACCAGATTGGGCTATATTTGGCAATTTGGGCTGCTTGAGATAGAAGTTTAAACAATTTTTTTTAAAAATGCAACCATAGCGGTCTGGGCCAAATTTTTCTTGATTAATGCGATTTTTGGGTGAGACAGGCCAATATAGCTGAATTTTTATGCAGTGATTTTAATTTAATGTTATTTGTAAAGACGTTTACCGATCCGCTGCCTTTTGAATTCCTGAAGTACTGCAACCACTAGGCTTTACCTGTCTCCAAATAACAATTCCTGTGGTATCATTACACAGCTATAGATGGGTGATTAGTCTATTACACTAACATGTACAGTTTTTTAACTTACCTTAACGCTAGTGGACGAATCAGAATCGGTTTACCTGTTCTTTATTGATACAAACGTATCCATAATTATAAACTATCGCAACAGCACTTCGCAAAAAAATAACAGACGGCAACACTTACGTTAAATTCAACTACAAGAAATAACTGAACTGATTAAGAAAATGACAGCCGAACTCAAGTAAGGCCATAGTAGCGAAAGTCGGTAACCGATGGTGTTTTCGATATATCGATGATCTGAATATATTGATGGCTTCATTGTCTGTCGAAAATACGTATCCCTTTGCCACCGTTTGACCGAAAATCAAAATATGTTTCAATTTCACTACACGATAGATAGGTCGTGTGTAATTTCATTTATGATGGTAAAATTTAAATGCCGTGTGGCTAGGGCTCCGGGTAGACCGGTAGCCTGGTGCAAGTCTTTCGAGTTGACACTGCTTCGGCGACTTGTGTATCGATGCGGATGGATGAAATGATGATGATAAGGACGACACAACACCCAGTCCGTGAGAGGAGAAAATCTTCGTCCCAGCCGGGAATCGAACCCGGGCCGTTAGGTATGACTTTCCGTCGCGCTAACCACGTTTTCTTTCTTTTATTTTTGTTTTAGTGGGGAATGGATCAGTTCGTGGGGTGGCGGAGGCAAGGCGGGCAGGGGTCGCAACCCGAGGCCTGGCCACGATGTCCCCTCCATCCCATCCTGGGGATGTGCTACAAAGGGTGCAATGGGTGTATTGTTTTGAATGTTTTTGTTATTTTATTTATTTTTTATTTTTTGACTTTTTTACTTTTTTTTTTTAACAGTAAGTAACTGAAACTAGTAAGTAAACTCGCTTCGTCGAGTTGGGAACGCACATAACTGAAAACATGCTTACAGTTACAGCAAAGGGCATAAAGAAAGAGAGCAAAGTGTGAGGCTAAGGAAGCCATGAAACAAAACCTAAGGGTGGAATCCGTACCACCATTAACCTGTACCACATCTTGCACCGGATGGGATACAAAAACTACGAAGAACTTTTCGCATCGGGGACAAAAAGAGGAGGCCGGCCGGGGTGGCCGAGCGGTTCTAGGCTCTACAGTCTGGAACCGCGCGACCGCTACGGTCGCAGGTTCGAATCCTGCCTCAGGCGTGAATGTGTGTGATGTCCTTACGTTAGTTATGTTTAACTAGTTCTAAGTTCTCGGGGACTGAAGACCTTAAAAGTAAAGTCCCATAGTGCTCAGAGCCATTTGAACCATTTTTGAACAAAAAGAGGAAAGGGTCACGACGAAACTCCCCATCTGCTTTATCTTCCAGGTATGACTTCTCGCAATGACCAAGGTAGATCCCACGTTCTACCGTGCAGTGCTCTCTCACCGTCTTGTAATTTTAGCTTCTCTTACCCGCGATGATCCACCTGCGTGGAGGGTCGTGGAACGTACTCCCCAAATAACTGGAAAAATTTTGTCGCTTCTTTGGGTTACGGAGATCTTGCAACGTCGTTCCTGCAAATAGTTCCAAAAGTCTAAAGAATCCTTAGTGCTGTCTTAAAAGAAATAATGCAGTGCATGTTCACGAAGCCACGTCATGGCATTAGTTTTCGTGCGTGGGTAATACGTCTCATCCGGGAATAAGATAGTCTTGGTGTCGATATGATTCGGCGTCACTCGAAGGAAGTATGCTGACATTTGCTTCAGTAAGTGCCACACCGCTGTAGAGCTAAGACGGTGTTCGTCGTTAACTTGAACGCCACAGCTCGTGCACGAGGGTGAGTCTACCATGTGGATGGCACGTAGCCTTGATCTGGTCACCTGCTTACCGTTGACAGTGATATACCACATCGCCGTGATGTCAGTGTCCAGTGTTACGTCGTGAATTGTCCTCCACACTACTCGCCAGTTGACGTTCGGGTGCTTCCTCTCCACGACGTTATCGGGTCGTCCACTTTGCAGGACCCGATAAACCGTCTTTGTCGTCGCCAGTTGAATCGCTGGTAAAGCAAGTCGAATGTAACTGAGCTGCCATAGTTTGACTAACGTGCTCACAAGTAGGGCGACCGCTCTGTCTTGAAGAGCATTCCTGAACTCACGACGGACCCAAAAGTCGCCAATTTACGCGAGATAACATCACCGGTATAGGTAATATCTGGGTGATGTGCGGAATACGTTACGTTAAATATGTGTTGGCATACTGGATCCGTTGGACGATGTCCAGTGCTCGTAGGCGGTTGTTGGCTATCCCAGTCCGAAAATTTCGTAAAAGCTGTTGGAAGTTGTGAGCAGCGGTTCGTCGTATATCGTCTGTGAAATCAATACCGAGGCATTTAAAAGTATCTCTGAGCTGTAAGGGGATGACGCTGTCCTCAGACAGTCCGACTCAGATGTCACTGCCACCGATTTTGCGACGTTGATACGACTACCATTGGCCATGCTATATGTCGCTATCCAATTCAGTCCACTAGCGGTGTCGTCGCCGTTGCGGATGACGATCACCAGGTCGTCAGCGAATGTTTACATCGGAAACTGTGGCCTCGCAACGTCATACCCCTTAGTCGTTGGCGCAGCCCGCATAGGAGTGGTTCCATGGCTACAGCCTCAAGTAAAGTGGACAGATGGCAGCCTTGGCGTATCGATCGAGAAATGTTGAGGGGCTGCGTAGGTCGGCCGTTGACGATCACCTTGGATGTCGCGCCACAGAGTAGTCGCATGACAACTGTGACGAATGGATGTGGGTACCACATATGTTGGAGGACCGCTTCCAAACAGTCGTGGTCCACGCGGTAGAAAGCTTGACTGAAATAGATTGCCACCAGCGCTCCCTTTATACGACATGCCCTCGCCAGTGAGATCAAGTCACGATATTCACTAAGTGCTGTTTGAATATTATTGTCGCCTCCTAATAACGTGTGATCGGGTGAAATGACGTGTGGTAAGGTCTGGTGTATCCGCGCTGCCAAAGGTCGAGAAAAGATCTTAAAGTCGCAGTTCAATAGCGTCAATGGGCGGTAGTCCTGCAGCCGTGAGCCACCGGACGGTTTGTGAATAGGAATAATCATCCCTACCACAAGGGCCGCGGGGAGCGGCACTTCCGGGGATAGTAGTTCGCGACAGATGTCCGTCCATCTGGTGGCTAATAAATATTGAAAAGTCCGATAATATTCCAAGGGGGGCAACCAGGACCCGGAGACTTATTGATAGCTCCTTTTCTAATGGCGTCGATCACTTCTTCTTTCGTAGTTCTTCCACCAAGGCTGCCTCCATTGCCGAGGTGACGGTGCCGCAAATCGTCTGAGAGACGCCTTCCAGTGCTGTCGGATCAGGGGTCTGAGCTGAACAGAGCTGGGAATAATGATCGTAGGACGCTGTGTTTATATCTTGTTGCGTGTTGAGGCGTCGATCCTCCTCCATGTCGATGAAGTGTATCAGCGCTCTTTGGCGTCGTTTACGTTCACGAAGTATATGGAACATCGACGGGCGTTCCCTTGGTATCCGATCCTGCGTCCTCGAGCGTATGATCACCCCCGCCCCCCCCCCCCCCCCCCAATAGGTGGCTTCGCATATTAGAGATGATCTGAGCCTTAGCACCGCCGTTTGTCGTTCCGGAGACGGCGCCATAGCATCGCAGTCTCGCAGTACCCTATGTAAAAATAGAGTGTATGTTTACGCCCAGCTGCGTTGTCGTGACTGTTGGTTACCAGCGTTCGCCTCAGTGCCGGTTTTGCGCAGTCCAACCACCAGCGGATTGTTGTGGGATATGCACGGAGGCGAGTTTCACACGAATGCCACGTATTGTCAATGGCTTGGCGGCAATCCGGGTACAACAGGTGAGCGACGTTTAATTTCCACGGGCTGCGGCTTCTCCACACTTGTTGCCGCCGCAGGGCGACGGCATAAATGTTAGCAGAGTGGTCCGAGAAAGCTGCAGGTCACAGTTCCGCGTCCTGTGTTCCAGCGGCGAGAGAGCGTGAGACATAAATCCGGTCGATGCGACTGGAAGAGTGACTCATGAAGTGTGTGAATCCCGGTCGGTGGCCTTGAAGTTGTTCCCAAGTGTTCACCATCTGCAGGTCTCGGATTAGCGTCTCGAGTTCTGGGCACGTCTTATGTCGTGCGAGTTGGTCTCTGGGCGCCAGTTCGCAATTGTAGTCACTTCCAAACACCAGATGGTCGTGGCGGCCTTGGAAGAGCGGGGCGACGTCTTCCGCAAAGAATCGTGAATGTTCGCGACGTTTGTCCGTCCCGGAAGGTGCGTAGATATTGATAAGGCGGACACCCAGTACTGTGAGTGTCATTCCTCTTGCCCCAGGCAGAAAGACGATAACGTCCACCACTACCGCCGCCTGTGGGGGAAGCGGGAGGGACCCATGCATCATAACCGTACATGCCTGGGAAGTCGTCGACGTACACTTCCTGGAGAAGGGCTATGTCGATGGAAGCAGAGTTCAACATATCCTGAAGCAAGGATAACTTACCGCGCGTCCGTATAGTGTTGATGTTCACAGTCGCAACGCGATAAGTTTGAGGTCTATCCATAGCACCCATGTCGGCCGTTAACACCCTTGTAAGGCTGTCTCGTCCCTGTATCTGATGGTGGAAAAGGATCAACATTGGTGGGATGAATTCCCCTGCGTGTCGTCCGACACTATGGGCAGGGAATTTTCCTTGTCGTCGTCCACCCAATCGCCATTAAATACCATTGCCTGTTGGTGGCTGTTGGTGGCTGCTGCGGCACTCGGCGCTGAGTCCATCGGCGCTACTGGCTGGGAATCGGCAGCGTCTGTCTGCGTGTGATCCTGCTGTTCTTTGGGGTCGGAGGGACTGAAAACGTCACCATTGCGATCTGTTGGATGGGATGTTACTGCGGCCTCTGTACCGCCGGTACCGTCGTCGGAGTGTTCACAGTCCATCTCAGACGATCGCTGAAGCACTCATCCGATGGAGCACGCCGCCGTCTCTTGTGTATCCGCGGGGAACGATGTTTACGGACGTGTGTTTCAGTATCTGAAAGTGGGTGGATTTCTTCAGCTGCTCCGGTGTCTGTAAGAAAAGCCGCTGTCGGCACAACCCGTGGGTCAATGTCCATCCTGACATCCGTGCTTTCTTGCAACGTCGGTCGGTGATTATCCTCAGGAGGGGGAGCCGTTGTAGAGCCCGGATCCTGTACTGCAGAAACCATCATGGTCTCGCTATCGGAGGCGGCTATCGGACGAATGTGGTTATCATCGGAAAGGTTTGCCGCCCGTGCGACCTCAGCATAATTGACAGGAAGGGTCGTCACCGTAGAAGGAGGCATAGATTCATCTGTCGGGATTTGAGTAAGCCATCGTCGGAGACAATCCGACCGGACGTGCCCTTCTTAGCCAGAACCGGAGCAAGTGCGTGGGTGACCGTCATACATAATGATCGCCCTACATCCGCCGATGACAGGATAGGATGGTACATGGTACGTTATTTCTATTTTGATCTGCAATTTCCTTAACCTTTAATATAAAGGGAGTGGAAGGACTTGACCCATACAGTGACCATTTCATTTCAACATATTTATTTGCATCATAGATAAGTCATTAAGAGAATTACAATCACAAATTAGATAATAATTTCTTTAAGAAACGCCATTCAGGCAAACTTTACAAACTGCTTGTTGTATAGAACCACAAATGAATTAATCTCTTCAAAAACATTTAAAAACCCACCACTCAGGCCAATTTTACAAACAGTTTGTTATATGAAACCACAAGCGAATTAATCTCTTTGCAAACATTTAGAAAACCACCACTCGGGCCAAGTAAATCATTTAAAATAAACTTTACATCAAATAACGAGGAAAGACATTATTATTTCCACATAGATTGAAAACCGCCCCTCCCGGGCGTGATATTACCAAATAACTTTACAAGGATATAGACAGTTTCATCAATAATAACCCAGTTATTTCCCCATTAAAATTGACATACGCCACTAAAGCTGAATTGCGCCGCAATTTTAGAAAACGGTTTCAATTAAGACACATTCTTCGAGAAATCCCTCAAAATTCTTATGATAAATATTTAAAACATCTAACCCGGGCAACCTTGCAGAGCCACCACAAGTTTTAGAAAACTGCAGCTTGTACAACAACTGAGGCCCGAGATCGACTTGGCCACGAACTGTGGAGGCGAATAAGTACTTATCTTCGAATTAAGATGTGGACTCCGTTTGTAATTCCACCCCGTTCAGAACACCGAAATCGGAACCAAAGAGCACACACCGCCCGTACGCCCGCTAGTAATTTAAAAGGGGAGGCTCTGCACTTCCGTGGCCCACTGCTTGCGATCTCTGAAACATAAATCAGAAGCGACAACAGGGAACCAAACAACCCTTCCTACGCCTTAATACTCAAACTTATACAGAAAACTACTTCGATAAAACTGACAATAATAATACTGATATTATTCCTCTAAGCAGAATCACGTACGCGAATGATGCAAACTGAACTGGCTCATTAAAACCCAAGCATCACATGGAGCACCTTATGTGGGCCTGTAAGGTCTTTAAACTCGGAATATAGATCGTTCGGTAAGGCTGCGCATACGTACCAATGTTTTACACACTTGCCAGCTGAATTAAGAACAATAGTATTAAGGATCGAAGCACACACTTAATAAGAGGCATGAAATATCACATCACACTCCTTGCAACGCTTTGCTGCCTCAAGAGCAATCATCATTATATTTCACTAATCGTTGGTAGGACTTGAATTACTTAACTTGATGCCAGCTGCTGGATCGATGTGGCGAAGACACCAGACGTTGATTAGTCCGATAGTAACGGCGTGTTCCCTCACGGAAGCGAGCACATGCATAGCTTCACGAGGTTGCCGAGAAGCCACAGCGCCGGCCCGCTGTTACTGACCCCAGTACGATCAAGGGCTAACTGCCGCCCGTACTCAGGCTCACCGTGCTCGCTGTCGTCTCTCCAACATCTCGCTAATACACCCACTTCCGCGTGCAGTGCCCAACATTGTTGTCCCTTTGCACTCCGTATTGCCCTCTATATCCAGAGCCGGCCCAGGCTCCGAAGACAAACTTCTGCCAGAGGGAATCGATAGTGCCTAACCAAAGATAGCCCTGGCACCAGTCCCGCCACGGCTCACTACATGTTTGGTCAGTCCAATTTTGATCTGTCGTACCCCGTTAAGAACCGGGTACGTTGTAAAGGTGGTCCATTTTTCGGCCATGTGGCTGACCACTCTGCCGTAAGGCTGGAAAGCCGCGAGGACTACGTCGGGTGGTACTTCGAAAGGGTGTTCGAAGACGCGTATCGTACGGGGGCCAAGCCCCGCGTGATCGACAGAGACCGCCCCAATATGGCCATCAGAATGTTTGAATTTAAGATCGAACGCATGTGCGCGCACGATTCTGTTGCAAACCTCGGCACTCTCTAACCTGACGTAGACAACACTGCTCGTGATAGAGAGATGGATACCAGTTATGTTCTGCGGTTCAATTTTAACGTCGTCACGTAGAAAACGTTCCACTTCAAAAGCTCGCGGTTATGCATGACCTGGTTTATAACTGATCTTGATGGTGGTTTGTCTGCATGAGTGTGCCATATGCGTCGTAGTGATGGACTCTAAACTAGCGTCGACTTAGTGGTAAACAACTACGGGCACTCGCGACCGCGCGGACGGGACGTAAACAAAACGTCCTTGCCGTAGCGCTGCGGAAAGCCAGGGGCGGACCATTTAAGTGATGGCGATAAGGAGAGTTGGTCCGGAACCCGGACTTCCCTCCCTTTGGGTACGTCCTTAGGACGCGGAAACACATTTATAAGCAAAAATCTTTAAAAAATTATTAAAAATGTGTTAGCTTTCGTTTAAGTATGGTGACAAAAATAATATAAATCACTTAGCTTACATCTGACGACTGAAAAATCAGAAATGTATTTGCTAAAAATAATATGCCCTGAACAAATTTTACTTTTTCCCCTCGATGTCTATCTTAGGATGATTTGAAAATCGCTCTCAGCCCTTAACTAATCATCTAGTGAATTTCTAACTTTGGACTGGTTTCTCGTAGTATCAGAAATATGCAATGACCACTTTTCCCGCCCTGGCCACTTTCCACCACCTATCACCTATCACCTCCCCCCCCCCCCCCCCTATTTGGCAAGCAACCTTATGGTGTGTGGCGCAACGTACCTCAGTTGTGGCAAGCCAGGGCCAGTCAGAAACTACTGCAGCCAATTTTTAAACTTTTGTTTTAAGAGAAAACTGAATGCTATGTCTATAGGAGAACAGCTACCACATTTAGGACTAATTTATCGCTTCTCAGCATAACCATTATCTTCGTTCACTTTGAAAGAGATACACGTAAACCTTTGTAGTAAACGTCAAGGTCCTGCTACCTCAGCCACTGGAGCGCAGAATTCTTCGAGGTCTCCGCATCGACGAAGTGATGCCCCCGACGAGCGACTTGGCTGAAGAGACGAAAGTCTGACTGGACGCTGTTGTTACCTTTGGCTCTTTATTCTGGCCAAACTACATATTCCATACCTAGCTTACAGACATCTTGGAGTACCACAGTTCTTCGATATTGATATTCACACAGCCTTTACCTATGGATAAATCGCGACATAGTCCATCTGTACGTTTTGCAGTGCCCATGTTATTCTGTAGAATGCAAAGTTCCTTTGGACAAGAATGCATATACAAAGGAGAAGGCCCTGCGGCGAGTACAGCCATTATGAGATACATTAAATGTTTACTATTAAAAACAGTCTTGATCACAATTTATTTAGTACAGTGACCGGTTTCGACCTCTACTGTGGTCATCTTCAGACCTACAAGCCGTATACAAAGCTTTAATTAGAGGACTACATACATTAAAGAAAATACATAAAGTTGTAAAGCTATAAAACGATGAATTACCAATGGGTAAGAACCTCCTTCTGCTAGAGAATCGCTACTGGAGAAACCAGTGTACGTCTTATTATATACAATGGAGGCTCCGCCCACTTCTGACGGTATGATGTCATTACTAACCAATGAGTTATAAGTTGAGTAACAATGTAAAATTTCTTAGTTAAAAGAACATTGTAAAGAAATAAAAATAAACACGCACTAAACGTAGCTTACTTAACAGCTATTGCCAATTAAGAAGCGTTAAAATATTTATACATGTAGGATAAATGAACTTCGTTTTGACAGAACATGAGTTGCCCTCTCAAGGCCTGTTAGTGAACCATGGTGAAGTTAGACGCCGTTCCAAAGATGAGGCAGCAGGCTTCTTTCCACTGAAGTTGTAAAGTCGATAGGCAAACTAGTGGTTGCCATGGTGAAGATAAACGCCAGTGCAAAGAAGTGGCAGGAGGCTTCTTTCTAACAAAGTTGTTGCGAAACTGGAATGGCAAAGACTGTCACGTCGAAAGATGTACTATTGACAGCAACATGTCTTTATTGAAACGATTTTCGATGAGTAGGCTGCAATAATCTTTAGCTGACATGTTGCACAGATCCTATTCGAAGTAGTTGTGCATATTTATGAAATACTGCCTATGAAGTTCGTACGTAGATTGCAATTTTTTTTTAATTACATGTGACAATTTTTTAAAAGGCATTGCTGTTACTTAAGTTGCATGCCAGTCTTATAAACAAATAAAAATAATGAAAATGGAAGGAGTAATGTAAAAAAATAAATGGATGTGAATTACCAATTTGCAGTCTAAAAGCATATAAGCAAACATTCTAAAACAGATAGTCGGTCATAAAGTAATGTTTGGTGGAATAAAATTAGAAAGTGAAGATAAAATATTTCCTAAAAGTCTTAATAATTTTAAAAACGAAGGACAGGAGAGTGAACATTCCAAAGCACATCATCGAAAAGCTCAAAGAAATGTTTGTCTTTGAATTGAAGGTGTTCGTTTAAAACAGATGACGGATTACTTTTGTGAAGTGAAAAGATTTCAATTTCTTCTAAAGTATTTAGCAGTAGTCCTTTTGGCACAGTATGTAATATTTTCAAATTGTTAGAGATGCAACCCTCAGAATGATTGTATCCATCAAGAGGTTGACCAAATATTAATTTGGTACGTGCAGTACCAGTAGTATGTTCTTTAAAACATGTTAGAAAGTTAAGGCCAGTTTGGCCAATATACTGTTTCTCACAGTCATTACATAGTATTTCGTAAACGCCTGACTTTTGGTAAATATTTCATTCCCCAATTGTGTGTTTCAGTTTCATCTGTAGTGGGTTATTGGCTTTAAATGCTATTGTCACGCTTGTATTCTTAAATAATTTATCTATTTTATCCTAAATAGGCTCCATGCATGTCATTTTTGTAAATCTCTTCTTGGAATTTATAACAGCATCATTTGTTTTTTGTAATTTTTGATATAACAGATCAACCTGATGGGAATTATAACTGTTAGCAACTGCTATCTGTTTTAATGTATCAATTTCCTGTTGGATTGCATCAGGTTGAAGAGGTAATTTCGGTACCCTATGTATCATAGTTTTTTTTTTTTTTAAAAATGCCGTTTTGTGTCTTAATGGATGGGATGATGTAGCATTTATTATTACGTCGGTTGATGTGGGTTTTCTATAAATAGAAATATTATGTTTTCCAATCTGGTTTGCAATTCTGAGGTCCAGGAAATTAATACTATTGTTACTTCCGTGTTCTACTGTAAATACAAGTTTTGGATATAAATTATTTAAGTTGTAGAGAAAGCATCAATTTCTTCCTTAGAATCGTTATATAATAGGAATGTGTCGTCAAAATATCTTTTATAGTGTATAATTAATGTGTTGCAATTGTGAATTTGGACAATCATCAGCTGCAAAACAGAACGGCAACAATAAAAAGAACTCGAACCCGGATTCCCACTTATCGCGACCGGTCGCATCACCATTTTTTTTTTTTTGTCATTTTATTCGGTATTCTTCGTTGCGTTTTGTCTGGGCAGACGTCACAAGACATCCGTTCAAGTTGATCGTTGATTCCTTTACTCAGTTTTTTTTATTACAGAGGGCGAACACCTCTCTGATCTAACAACAAACTCTGGCTACCCGTGCACGAGTCACTGCCGTATGTTTTCAACTACGCATCTACAACCTGTGCTCGTACATCCGTTATGTATACTCCCGTACATGTGAGACCTTTTACTTGAAAGTCGCTTGCCCGGTATCAGCGGGTAAATAAGATACTACTGTGCCTGTGTTATACCGAATTACGATGCAAAGTTCCTTATGCCATGCAAGCATGAAATTGTCGATACATTTAATGGAGCGCATCTGTCGTTACACCACATTCGTCATGGGCGGTTTTTACCGACACACCGGCTGTTGTGTGAAGTCTCTGCAGTCGCTAGCTGGCCGCTCCGCGATTAATTAGACAGTTGTGTTCTTCGTTCAGCTTTTCTACAGCTATGGTTCCATCGTCTAACATTACGGATGCCCACCGTGGCATCTCCATAATCGTTCCTTAGGCTCTCACGAATGTGACTCGGCATTTCAACTTCTGCAGTAGTTAGTTCAATCATAAAAAGCAATCATTTACATTCTAAGGCAAAACAAAAAAGAAGAAGACACACCAATAAATAGTGAGAACAACTTAGGACTTTCACCAGAATAAATGTCACTAAATGACCACATCGAGTAAACTGAGTGAAAGTAGATTAGATTAGATTAGATTAATACTTGTTCCATAGATCATGAATACGACACTTCGTAATGATGTGGACTGTGTCAGGTTAATAAAAGATGTCTGTACAAGATATTACATTACACAAAATATTGCATGACACTGATGTTTAAGTTGCTTTTTTCTTTTTTTCCTTAATTTATATCTAAAAATTCAGCCAATGAGTAGAAGGAGTTGTCATCTAGAAATACTTTTAATTTATTTTTAAATGTTAGTTGGCTATCAGTCAGGCTTTTGATGCTGTTTGGTAGGTGACCAAAGACTTTTGTGGCAGCATAATTTACCCCTTTCTATGCCAAAGTCAGATTTAACCCTGCATAGTTAAGATCATCCTTTCTCCTGGTGTTATAGCTATGCACACTGCTATTACTGTTGAATTGGGTTGGATTATTAACAACAAGTTTCATAAGTGAATATATATATATATATATATATATATATATATATATATATATATATATATATATATACTGTGAGGTTACTGTGAGGATCCGTAGATCCTTAAATAGATGTCTGCAGGATGACCGTGGGTGGGCTCCAGCAATTACTCAGATTACACGATTTTGAGCAATGAATACTTTTCTACTCAACGATGAATTACCCCAGAATATGATGCCATACGAAAGCAGTGAATGAAAGTAGGCATAGTAAGCTAATTTACTGAGATTCTTATGACAAAAATTTGCAATAACCCTAAAAGCATACGTAGCTGAACTCAGACGGTTCAGCAGACCATCAATATGTTGCTTCCAGTTTAACCTCTCATAAATGGACACACCTAAAAATTTTTAAAATTCTACCTTAGCTACAGACTTCTGTTCAGAGTCTATATTTGTTACTGGAGTTGTGCCATTTACTGTACGGAACTGTATATACTGTGTTTTATCAAAATAACCCGTAGAATCACAGGAGAAGGTGGAATACTTCAACACGGCGGGAGATACGGGAAGATTTCAGTTATATTACGTCATCGTCAGGCAGAGATTCCGAAATTAGAGACTGGATTGCAAGACAGTACAAGACATTAAAGTTAAGGGGGAATGAACATTCCTAATAACGGGAAAGAAAACCGGAAGTACAAGGGAGACAACTGCAAGTAAATCTTGGATAACAGACAAAATACTTCCACTGATCGACGAGAAATGGACGTAAAAAATGTTCATGGACATTCAGGAGTACAGAAATACAAGTCACTTAGGAGCGAAATAAATAGGAAGCGCAGGGACGCTAAGGCAAAATGGCAGCATGAAAAATTTGTAGACACTGAACAAGGATTCAGCACTACAAAGGTCAAAACAGCCTTCGGCAAAATTAAAAGTAAGGGTGGTAATATTAAGACTTCAGTGGCAACTACACTGTTAAATGCAGGGCAGAGAGCGGTTGGGTGGAAAGAGTACATTGAAAACGTCTACAAGGGGGAAAACTTGTCTGATAACATGATAGAAGAAGAAACACGAGTCGACAGGGAAGAGATATGGTAGTTAGTATTAGAATGAAAACTGAAAAGAGCTGTGGAAGACGTAAGATCAAATAAGGTAAAATGGCTACATAAAATTCCATGGGGTTTCTAGACCCATTAGGGGAAGTGGACATAAAACGACTATTCACGTTCGTGTGTAGAATGTATGAGTCTGGCCACATACCATCTGATTTTCGGAAAAACATCACCCAGACAATTCCGAAGACGGCAGTAGCCGACAAGTGTGAGAATTGTCGCAATATAGAAGAATGGAAAAGAAAGTTGAACGGGTTGTAGATGACGATCAATAGGACTTTGGGAAAGGTAAAGGCACCAGAGAGGCTATTCTGACGTTCTTGTTGATGAAGCAAGGCTGAACAAAAATCAAGACACGTTTATTGGATTTGCCGACCTGGAAAAACGTTCGACGATGTAAAATGGCGTAAGAAGTTCGAAGTTTTGAGAAAAATAGTGGTAAGCTATAGGAAAAGGCAGGTATTATACAATATATTGCGAGGTGCCAGGGCTAGCAGTGTACTTAACACTACATTCTTCTAGAATCTACATATGTAAATGATGCTCTAAGCCCCCCCCCCCCCCCCTATTCTAACTCCGACTTTTGCTGTTGCACAAGGATTAAAAAAAAATACGCAAACTGACTCTAATCAACCCTGCCAGTGGAGTAGAAGAGAGTTTGGCACCTGCAATAATTTAATTTGATAAATAAGTTGAATAAACGAAGGTTTCATTAACATAGTGAGGAATGATAGGGTTGCTCTACCGATTAACAGAATGAAAGTTCTGTCCAAAATAACAATATGATTTCTTAAGACTAAACACAAAATAATAAACAAAAACACATGAAACATTTACAATACATCAAATTGGCTCAAATTGGATACTCAAATAAACGCTGTGAATGTGAAGTTGTCCCTAAACTAGATTGTGAGGATTATGACGAAGTGGTATGTGGAGCCAATTCCTTGCAACTCAAATTTTAAGAGAAAACACATGGCCAACCCAACATTAATTGCTGCTACCCAAGACAGAACAAAGTTAGAAAAAGACGAACAGGCGCGCTCTGCTGAGCTCTGATTATCACCTAGGAAAATCCCTGTCTGCCGGTGCTGTGGACATACCTTACCAATCTGTCTTCTTAACTGTAAGAACACGATTTGGCGTATCGGAGGCGATGGCTGGTTGCTTCGACGTCCTCGACCGAAAGGCGAGAGCCGACTACCTAGAGCACCCGTACAGGCCGAACACACAACATTCCCGCTCCTACGACAGTGGCCGTGGTTAAACGTTCCAATCAGCAACTCGAAAACCGGCGGAAAATTCCACTCTATTGCCGGAGCACTACCATTCTACCAATGGAGATTCTTGGCGCCAATTTCTGCGCTGATTTTGCTACGTCACGGAGCTATGCCCTGAGGAAGCCAATCACACTTACTATTTTGCAGAAAGCGCTGGAATTTTCCCGCCACAACTGCCTGGGTACACAAGTCTTTCCCACGCCTCGCTGGTAGCCCGCCAGAAAGTGTTTTCGCTAAGTTTCTGCGAAGTAACAGAACCTCTAGCCCAGCCGCTACTTCAGACCGCTCCGGGCGTGTCTTTTGACAATGTCGGCGTCTGCAAAGCATTCACTCGACTTCCTCACACCAGTCGGCTTAACCCTTTCCAGACCAGCTTAGCCCGCCTGTCACCGAACCACCCGGGTCACGAGAGACGCTGCGTGGGAAGTCCGCGTGTGAAGGAATAGCGACTTTTCACTGCATGCAATTAGAGAGGAAAATCGTAAGATAGAAATATGAGAGGGGGCTCATGCCACCTCTCAATATTAGAGAACCAAGAGGGAACAGTAAGACTGGAAGAGCAAGAACAAGGTGCTTCGATTAAAAAGGGTATAAGACAGGGATGGATTCCTGCGCCCTTACTTTTCGATCCATACATCCGAGAAGGAAATAAAAGAAAGGTTCAAGAATTGGATTAAAACTGAAGGTGAAAGGATGTCAATGATAAGATTCGCTGATGACATTGGTATCCTCAGTGAAAGTGAAGAGAAATTGTGAGGATGTGTTGAATCGAATGAACAGTCTGATGAGTACATAATACAGGTATGGATTTAGAGTAAATGGAAGAAGGACCAAGGTACTGAGAAGCAGCAGAAATGAAGAGCGAAAAAGTTAGCATTAGGATTGGGAATCAGGAAGTAGATGATGTTACGACCTAGGTAGCAAAACAACCAGCGACGGACGGAGCAAGCAGGACTTCAAAAGCAGACTATCACTGGCATAAAGGGCTCTTGGCCAAGAGAAGTCTGCTAGTATCAAACTTAAGCCTGAAGTTGAGGAAGAAATTTCTGAGAATGTACGTCTGGAGCACAGCATTTTATGGAAGTGAAACGTGGACTATGGAAGGACCAGAACAGAAGAGAATCGAGGCATTTGAGATGTGGTGCTACACATGAATGTTGAAGATTAGATGGACTGATAAACTAAGAAATGAGGGAGTTCTGCGCAGAATCGGAGGGGAAAGGGATATGTGGAAAACACTGACAAGGACTAGGGACATTATGACAGGATATCTGTCAAGACATCAGGGAATGAGTTGCATGGTGTTATGGGAGCTGTAGAGGGCAAAACTATAGAGGAAGAAAGAGATTGGAATATAGTCACCAAATAATTAGAGGACGCAGGTTGGAAGCGCTAGTCTGAGATGAGTAATCCGCACAGTACAAGAACTCGAGGCGGGCCTTATCAAAGCCAAAAGCCCTCTGACACACTATCTGGTAGTCCGTCAGTTAAGCCCCTTTTTCTGGGGAAGGGTGACGTATCAAGTTGATATTTAGGGCACGCACTGAGGCCTAGAGGCCCTAGGCGATGTAATAAATGTAAGGGTCTAGGACAAAGTAACCAAAAGATATGGACATTTACGTCACGTGTTTTGATACTTGCAAACTCACTCTTCAGAACCTATAGGGTACTTCAATTGCCCTATAATCATGAAATTTGGCTAGAAGCAAGGTTCCACAGTACAAGTAGCCGCGCGGGATTAGCCGCGCGGTTTAAGGCGCTGCAGTCATGGACTGTGCGGCTGGTTCCGGCAGAGTTTCGAGTCCTCCCTCGGGCTTGGGTGTGTGTGTTTGTCCTTAGGATAATTTAGGTTAAGTAGTGTGTAAGCTTAGGAAATGATGACTTTAGCAGTTAAGTCCCATAAGATTTCACACACATTTGGACATTTTTGAACATTACAAGTAACAGAGAAAAACGAGAATTGCTAGTTTGTAGTTATTAAATACGAAAATATATTTCATTTGTTATCCAACGTCAGACTTTAAATCATAACATTCTCAAAAATCGTGGAATCGTTGGGACCGATATCCTGCCGATATCAATGATGATAACTGGCAAAAAGGTGTAGATTCATGATTAGCAGAATGAATAAACTGTCTATATACGTAATTAAATTTGCTAATCCTACTTTGCAAGTCCTACTCGTATGTGACCAATTTTATTCTCATCTGTCTCGTTTTCATTTCCCTGCCCCTTACATGAGCGTTTGAACAAGCCTGTTCTGAAAAGTGATGTGTCCAAGTTTTTAATGTGAAAACTCTTAAGAATTTTCGAATAAAACAAACGTTATTAAATATTCTACCATTTTATTCTTCTTGTTGAAAGGGTAACATTGTCGCTTTTACACATTTGTTTCGCAAAATTCAGATATCAATCCACCATCGGCTGTATTTCCTATAATACACTCAAAGACTGTGGAGGGAAAATGGATGATGTGTAATTATTTATTCTTTTGCATATCCTATCGTAATCCTTGTCTGTCCTCATAATTTTTTTTAGAATTGTTCTGTGTGTTGGATAATTTTCTTGTATTTGAGTTGAGTATGGTAATCTGTGTGTCTGTCTTCGTGAGTGTGTCGTCTGCGACATGTAAATTCATATGAAGGGGATTGGTTGAATTCCACAGACTGTAATTTATAAGTTCCTCCTGACGAGACGAACACCCTCACATGGTTTTGCGATACACGCTGAATGTTACTGATGATGTTTCACATCTAAGTCGAAGGTTCATGAGGCATAGTCTCATAATCAGTGGACTACTTACTGCCTACTTCGTTGCTGTAACAAGCTTAGGAAACAGTCGTAAACACGCGTACTTTTAAGATCAGCTTGTTTTAAACACTCGTAATCATTTTTATTTCCTTCGAAGGATACACTCCTAAAAAAAATATTACTATTTGTTTTATCGTTTCAGCTGCGTTTCTTATTTGTCATACTTTATGGAAGTCATTGACCAAATGTTCCAGTGTGTGTGAAATCTTATGGAGCTTAACTGCTATGCTCATCGGTCCCTAAGCTTACACACCACTTAGCCTAAATTATCCTAAGGACAAACACACATACCAATGCCCGTGGGAGGACTCGAACCTCCACCTGGACGAAGTCGTTGACCTCTGGGTTCAACTGATGAGAAGCACAGTGATAATACACCACTGTAAATTTATCTTCGATCCTTTGTTGAAATCCTTTAACTTCACCTGCCATTATGGAGCTCTCGTCGTAACTTGAGTCAATAAGCTTTACCAATTCTAATGCGACATTTTCCGTTAATTGCAGAACAGCGTTTTCAGTGCTTCTACCATCCAATATGAGAAGGTTGCCAAAACCTACAATGATGTTTAGAGTTTCCTGTATGTGTCTTTTGGTGATTTTCACGAATTTTCTGCAAGAATTAGGATACTGTTTATTGAGACGTAGCTTTCTGGCCGTCATACGCACAGATTTCGTTGGACTTCCTGCAGATGTCTTCCGTCCCACGTCAGCATTAGAATCTGAAAATCGTCGATGCGGAGACGGAGTAGGTCTTGAACTTTCACACCCTCCAAATATTTTCTACAAAATGAAATATCATAAATATTAAAGAATATAGCTATTTTCAAAATAAAGTTGGGTTCTGTTCTGTTTATCACAGTTCAGCGTCGGTTGACTTCTATTTTTAAATAACACTTCTTCTTTTCAACTCTACAAAATCACAAAATATTTCAACTACATAATGCAACTGTTATTGTGAATGTGTCCTTGTATCTCCACGGAAATGTTTTACTGGTTTTTGAACTTGAACCACGAAGTCCGTGTCTAATTTACTGATGGATACTAAATACAAACTTGCAAATTAATTTGCAGTCTGTCGCATCCATGAATAACGAAGTAAGAAATACCAGAGAAGAGGTATCGTTCTCGATGAGACTAAATTATGCGATACAGCCATTCCGAAGATAAAAAAAAAATGGTTCAAATGGCTCTGAGCACTATGGGACTCAACTGCTGAGGTCATTAGTCCCCTAGAACTTAGAACTAGTTAAACCTAACTAACCTAAGGACATCACACACATCCATGCCCGAGGCAGGATTCGAACCTGCGACCGTAGCGGTCTCGCGGTTCCAGTCTGCAGCGCCAGAACCGCGCTCCGAAGGTCAAACGACAAATAACAGAGAGAAAGTGTATCGAAAAATTGAAATATTCTTTTGTCCTTGATATTTACTGGAAGTGTACCCCTCAGTCCATGGTGAAATGCTTAGCCACTTCTATATTGCCCTTTGGCCGATTTCAAACAAATCCAGTGAAAACAACTTTTGTATATGTCAAGTTCCTTTTAGCCTTTTAACTTCCTTAGCGTTTTGGCTGTGGTAACGGCTGTGAACGGGAGTTGGACTCAAGATCCCACTAGCCCCTTCTACTCCTCAGCCCTCACCCCCACCCGTCCCTTCCCCACCCACCCCACACTGCACATCGAAGACACTGGAAAGATTCCACTGAAATGCAGAAGTTATATTACGACTCCCCCAGCAAATGGAAACTGAGCTCTTTCCCCTGAGAAACAATTTATCCACAGAGAAAATATGTCACAACTCACCGGCTTCAGAGTCTTGTAGGCGAAGCGATGTAGACAAATGTACGTCGGAAAGCGCTTCTTGACGTCTCATAAACTCTCCCTTCAGAGTGGCGCGTCAGTCTGCCGTACAAACACTTTTTCCGGGACATTCCAGGGCCGCATTTACGTCTTCTGAATTACTTCCTGGAGGGCCGCTGTTTCTACCGTCAGATACACTGCCTCCTGCTGTACAATATGTCCACATGCTTATATCTTAACTGGTCCAAGAGTCAAGCTCACGCTGTACGCAGACAAAATGGTGCTCATTTGCGTGCCCAGTGGAAGGCAGCATGCAAAACAGTTTATTATTGGGATCCCTCTTAAGTAGGCACCAAGTCGTCATTCTCGAGGCAGAAGTCTAACTCGCAACATCCACGCCAATGATCTGAGAGCTCACTGTATCAAGCATATCTTAATCCTCTGCTGAGATCGATGACTGCACTTCGACAGCGTTTCGCAATTCTTTCGTATACGACCTTGCTGCGGTACGTTGTAGAACATACAGCACTGGTCTGTGTCAACGCTGGCGACACACATTTCGACCGCGTGCATTAGGTACCAAGGCGAGCCGGAAAACCTGCTTCCGTGTACACAAAAGCCAAAACAACGTTTAGTAAAACTAAAAGTGAAGGCGTCAGCTACAAAAGTGCAAAAGATTTTCTACTGTTAAATGCAGAAAGAGGGTGAATACCTGAACACAGAGAGAGGAGGAACTATCGCTTACTTCATGTAAGAAGATGTGGGAGTCGATTAACATGACGTGGAGGATCCACTACTTGAGTCAGAGATTTGGGAGACTTGAAATCTAAAGAGGTACAATAGAACAGATAACCTATCTTCGTGCTTTCTATGTCTGTTGGGTGTTTAGGGCAGGAGGACAGTGACAACTAAGCAGTTATTATAGAATCTATTCACTAGTGTAGATTCCATATGACAGGAGCGAGTCCTCGGACTTTCAGGAAAATACACTCCTGGAAATTGAAATAAGAACACCGTGAATTCATTGTCCCAGGAAGGGGAAACTTTATTGACACATTCCTGGGGTCAGATACATCACATGATCTCACTGACAGAACCACAGGCACATAGACACAGGCAACAGAGCATGCACAATGTTGGCACTAGTACAGTGTATATCCACCTTTCGCAGCAATGCAGGCTGCTATTCTCCCATGGAGACGATCGTAGAGATGCTGGATGTAGTCCTGTGGAACGGCTTGCCATGCCATTTCCACCTGGCGCCTCAGTTGGACCAGCGTTCGTGCTGGACGTGCAGACCGCGTGAGACGACGCTTCATCCAGTCCCAAACATGCTCAATGGGGGACAGATCCGGAAATCTTGCTGGCCAGGGTAGCTGACTTACACCTTCTAGAGCACGTTGGGTGGCACGGGATACATGCGGACGTGCATTGTCCTGTTGGAACAGCAAGTTCCCTTGCCGGTCTAGGAATGGTAGAACGATGGGTTCGATGACGGTTTGGATGTACCGTGCACTATTCAGTGTCCCCTCGACGATCACCGGTGGTGTACGGCCAGTGTAGGAGATCGCTCCCCACACCATGATGCCGGGTGTTGGCCCTGTGTGCCTCGGTCGTATGCAGTCCTGATTGTGGCGCTCACCTGCACGGCGCCAAACACGCATACGACCATCATTGGCACCAAGGCAGAAGCGACTCTCATCGCTGAAGACGACACGTCTCCATTTGTCCCTCCATTCACGCCTGTCGCGACACCACTGGAGGCGGGCTGCACGATGTTGGGGCGTGAGCGGAAGACGGCCTAACGGTGTGCGGGACCGTAGCCCAGCTTCATGGAGACGGTTGCGAATGGTCCTCGCCGATACCCCAGGAGCAACAGTGTCCCTAATTTGCTGGGAAGTGGCGGTGCGGTCCCCTACGGCACTGCGTAGGATCCTACGGTCTTGGCGTACATCCGTGCGTCGCTACGGTCCGGTCCCAGGTCGACGGGCACGTGCACCTTCCGCCGACCACTGGCGACAACATCGATGTACTGTGGAGACCTCACGTCCCACGTGTTGAGCAATTCGGCGGTACGTCCACCCGGCCTCCCGCATGCCCACTATACGTCCTCGCTCAAAGTCTGTCAACTGCACATACGGTTCACGTCCACGCTGTCGCGGCATGCTACCAGTGTTAAAGACTGCGATGGAGCTCCGTATGTCACGGCAAACTGGCTGACACTGACGGCGGCGGTGCACAAATGCTGCGCAGCTAGCGCCATTCGACGGCCAACACCGCGGTTCCTGGTGTGTCCGCTGTGCCGTGCGTGTGATCATTGCTTGTACAGCCCTCTCGCAGTGTCCGGAGCAAGTATGGTGGGTCTGACACACCGGTGTCAATGTGTTCTTTTTTCCATTTCCAGGAGTGTATAATCATCAAAAATCCAAAACACATCAAATGCAGACAGCAAAGGCAAGAGATATCGCACCATCAGCAAAATACTTCAGATATCCAACTGCCTGAAAAAGAATGAAAAAAGAAAATCTAATATTTGCTAGAATTTGTTTCACTTTAGGGCAGGTAAGGGCATTAGGGGGCCAGAACCTTGCTCTTGATAATGAAAGCATGATGTAAGAAGAACCAAGGCTCTTTCATACAGTTTGTCGGCGCAGAACACCTTTCTAAAAGTAAAATGATGCAAGATGCCGTAAATTCGTTTTGGACAAAGGTAGGTAGTCTATTCACAACAAACAGGAGACATTAAGAATGGAAACTCAAGGGACAAATTATCAGGTTAAACGGGCAAAAGACAGCGTTCCTCTCCTACTGTGTACCCGTACATCGGAAAAACAACGGAGAAAATAAATTAAAATCTTTCTTGATCCATTGTGGACGCCGGACAGCGGCTGCTCAAATATTTAACAAGAAAGATCACCAAACAGCTGTGCAATTTGACAACGTATTTTATTCTATTTTCACAACCAGTTTCGGCAATTCAATATGCCATCTTTAGACCAATGCATGTTAAGGAGTGTACTTGTACTGTATATTAAGATACTCTACAACTGACTTTACTGGAAGAGAAGCGTAGTAATCAACGTTCTTAAAACGTACAAAACGCAGTTAACAGCTTTAAGACAAGTACCTGTACACATACAGCACAACAAAGTAGAATATGTACATATATTGGTTGGTCGGACGAGTCTCGTTTCAAATTGTATCGAGGAGGTGAACGTGTACGGGTATGGAGACAACTTCACGAAGTCGTGGAGCCTGCATGTCACCAGGGAACTGGTCAAGCTGGTAGAAACTCTGTAATGTTGTGGGGCGTGTGCAGTTGGAGTGATATGGGACTCCTGATACGTCTACATACGACTCTGACACATACGTAAACATCCAATCCGATCACGTGCATCCATTCATGTCCATTGTGCAATCCTACGGACTTCGGCAATTTCAGCAGGACAATGCGACATCCTACATTTCTAGGATTGCTACAAAGTGACTCCAGGAACTCTCTTTTGTGTTTAAACACTTCGCTGGCCACCAAAGCCACCAAACTACCCAGACATGAACATTATTGGGCATATACAGGATGCCTTGCAACGTGCTGTTCAGAGGAGATCTCAAACACCTCGTACTCTTACGGATTTGTGAACAGCTCTTCAGGATTCATGGAGTCAGTGCTCTCTAACACTACTTCAGACATTAGTTGAGTCCATGCCACGTCGTGTTGCGGAAGTTCTGCGAGCTCGCAGGGGCCCTCCACGATATTAGATAGGCGTACCAGTTTATATCGCTCTTCAGTGTATGTACTTACTCACATAACTGTTATAGATGAGGAAAACCTTACTTCATATGTTGTTATAGATGAGGAAAACCCTAATTCATACGAAGACCTGGCCTCATTCGAAGGGAAACGTCGCGATATAATCTATAAAATACACAATAGCATCCATATCTGTATTATCACTTCTGTTGATAACCAGACACAAAACCCAACGGCAGACAACATATTAAGTACCTAATGACTTGCAAAAACATGTGGGGAATACTCATAAACTACTTTGGGAGCGTAAGTTATACAACATATACGCCAAAATCATCATGGGTTATTCTAGCTTGCAGTCAGTGGTAAGTTTTTCCATCATTATTTTCCTTGACGACCCATAGTTGCCCATGCTACCCTTTAAAGTGAAGTAGGTTTACAGAACCTACTTCACCACGGTGAATTATATAGGTTATTAGCTTTATGTTGTATTATGTAGTCCCCTGGGCCGTTTTCTGTACTTAAATTTTACTACTGATTTCGCTTAGCTAGAATAACGCATGATGATTTTGGCACATTACCCGTTTAGATAAATTTTTATCCTGTACTGGTGATCTTTTGGACATGATGTGCCATTTATGGGTTTTATTTTAGTAAACTGTATTATATTAGTTCTTTGTTTTCTTTGCATCATATTTATTGTCGTAGTTTAAATACATTCGTGTGCTTCCTGATTTATTCAAGTTTTTATGTTTTGACCATTACGTTTCCGATATTCTACACTTTTCTCTGTCTCTATACCTATTGGTAAGTAGTACATTTTACTTTTGACCACGTTTTGATCTTTTGTAAGCTTGCACACACCAACGACGGGATTTTCCTTGTGACAGTGAGGTCTTCTTGATATTTAGGACGATGAGATTGTTATTGTTTCCTTTTGGTGTGATTTGTTGTAATCTGATCGTTTACATACCATTTTAGCCGGTTACATTTTTAGAACCAAACTGACATGTTCCCAGATATTCAGTACTTCTTGAGTGCATGTCTTGAGTAGTGTTTGGTTACTTCAGCATAGTTCTACCTTTGTGACCTTTACTTCACCACATATGTTATGGGGAATTTTATGATATTCTTGCCATTTACTCATGATTTATGGTGCTTGTGGATTTTAGATTTATTTCGACCAGATGAGAGTTTAGCTTTGAGTTTATTAGCTACTGGTGTGGGCCACGAGTTTTACTGTGTGGCTTGAGATTTATGGCATATTTAGGCTTGTGCTAATAAATATTTTATCGCCTTAATTTCATCGGTCACTTGCAAGGTTATGAGTGGTATTGTTCCACTCCATGATTAGTCTATTCTATAAAATGAGACCGTTTAACAACTCCTTTTTTCGCTCGCAGCTGTTGCACCCCCCCCCCCCCCCCCTTCTTTTTGGGCAAGTATGTTGCTTTATTAATGGGCTTTCACTTTGGCGTTTGGTTGGCCATCGCACACTCACTTTCGGCTTGTCCCGTCACCTCATTACCTATCGCGATACAGCTTGCCATGTGTCATTTCCTTTTTGGATGCGTTCTTGTATTCCCAGAGAAATAGTGCTACATTTTCACCTGAGATTTTGGACGACTAGTTAATATGAAATTGAGGTCTTGTTTGTTCCACTCTTGTACTTTCTCGCCTATAAACTGATGCAAGGGACACCAAGTAATATCTTTTTTACTCTGATATATTATATAACGTACGCTTTCGATTTATTTGATGAGTATTCCTCACATGTTGTCTGCCGTTCGTTTTTGCGCCTATTTGGGTTTTTGATGCTGTAACAACTAATTCTAATATATATCTAGTACTGATAATACTTAAGATATAGATATGCACACTATTGTGTATTTTATAGATTAACTAGGGTTTTTATCATTTTATCATCTATAAGAATTATGCAGGAATTTTTATTAAAAACGACTGGACATGCTTTATTCAGTTGAGCTTCTGATTGCATATTGTGTATTTCTGATCAGTTTTAACGTTTGGCACGTTCCTTCTATAACCCTCTCATGTCAAAGCAGGTTCAGTGCTAACCAGCATGTAAAAATATTCGAATTTGTGGTGCTGTATGTGCACAGGCACTTAACGTCGCTAACTGCATTTTGTAGGCCTTATGAACGTTTACTGCTAGGCTTCATTTTCTGCAGATGTGGTGTACCTCGATATACACTACATGTAGAGTCTTTTTATATGCAGGGGCCTGAAGATGGCGTGTTGAATTGCCAAAACTGGAAGTGAAAATAGAATAAAATAACTTTTCACATCGCACGCCTATTTCGCTGTTGTCTTTGTTAAATTAAATAAAAGTTCAGAAGTGGGCTTAAAGTTCAGGATGAAAGAATATAAACGAGAAGCTTAAATCATTCCGTTGCCCCATTCAATTTGAGGAAAGTTAACAGGACCTATTGAATGGTGCTGAAAAGTTAAATGAGGAGAGAATACAGACTGAGAGAACACCAAATAAATAAAAAAGCGAAGAGCATTAGCAGAAACATGACTTGAGATAAACTTCGAAATAGGAAAATAGTACTCGAAGTGAAATAATTCTGCTATGTGACGCATGAAGAAAGTAAGATGTAAGCGGAAGAGAAGTAACATGCAACGAGCACATTTCTCGATAAAAGAAGTCCACTGGTATTGCGTATTAGCCATAAACTGACGAAAACATTCCTGAAAATTGGAACTGAACCATTGATGGGGGAAAACTATAAAATAGGAGAACTGAAGCGTTTGAGATTTGCTGTGGAGAGGGGTGGCGAAAATTAGGCCAACCAATAAGATGAGAGAATCAGCAAGGAAAGAAAATCGCGGAAATCACTGCTAGTAGCAGGATGGTAGGACATGTGTTACATCAAAATAACGTCCATGGTACTAGAGATAGCAGTAGAAGTCTGAAAGTGTAGGAACAGGCTGCGATCGTAAACTATGCATCAAGTAACTGAGGAATGTAAGCGTAGGCTTCCGCGGCCGTTGTCTTCTTCAATAAAATTCTTCTGGGTATCAGACCGCATCGTCATAATTTAAAATGCGCCAACGTTTCGGCCAGCGTTGCAGCTAGCCTTCATCAGGGCCTTACGTTAACTGCTAAATGAACACACTTGGTTCCTTAAATAGCTGCACGAGAAAACTGCGTCGTTACTTGATTGGCTGTAAAAGGAGGAGGAGGAGGGGTGAAAGGTATGCTTTATTGGTGTTTCCTTTATTATCTGTCATTGGCTAAAATAGCTGTTTTCTATTGGTCTTTATATTAATCCACCCCATTGGAGGAGACGGACGAATAGTGAACAGGTGATGGTTGTGACGTCACACTGTTTCCATGCTGTCCAGAAGCCGGCTGCGGCGTGCCATTGCTTTGTGTGCTCGCGACCACTACTGCGGCTCTCCGCATGTCTGCATGGGCCGCCACGGCTCTGCCGCCGCTCCGTAGCCCTGCTATTGCAGGCAGCCAAGACCTCGGAAGCTTGTACCCGTCCTCTCTATTCATGTTGGCGGGTCTTTTGGCTATTTCTATCGCCTCTCTAATCTTTATTTTGAAAGTGAGAGGCTGTTTCGCCAGGACGCGGGCTTCTTGAAAAAATATTGGTTTCCCGCACTCGTCTCGGTGTTCCGCCACTGCTGACTTAGTGTGTTGTTTCAGGCGGATATATCTTTCATGTTCCGAGAGCCTTGTGCTAATCGGACGTCCCGTCTCACCTATGTAGACTAATCCAAACGCACAACCAATTTCATACACGCCAGCTGTGTGTAGTTTGTCAACTGCATCCTTGGTAGAACCGAGCATGTCTGATATTTTGTTTCTGCTTCGGAAAATTGGTTTGATGTCAGCTTTTCGTAGAATTTTGCTAATACGTTCGGTGACCCCTTGTACATATGGTAACACAGGTATGCTCTGTGCCTCCTTCTCCTCTTCCCTATTAGTCTTCTCCCTTGTCGACATGGTGCTGTCTATCATCTGCTTCCCATAGCCATTAGTTCCGAAGATGGACCTGAGGCGTTCAAGTTCTGTCTTCAGATGTTCTTCGTCGCTTATCCTGTACGCTCTCTTCGTTAGCATGTGCAGGGTGGACTTCTTCTGCGTGGGGTGATGTGGGAGGAGGCGTGAAGGTACCTGTCCGTATTGATTGGTTTCCAGTACACTTTGTGGCCAAGTTTACCATCAGGTTTTCGATAAACTTCCACGTCGAGAAAAGGCAGCACCCCATTCTTCTCTGTTTCCATTGTAAACTGAATTTTCCTATGCTGTTGGTTAAGGTGCTTGTGGAAGTTCTGTAACTCCTCTTCTCCGTGGGGCCAGATGATGAAAGTATCATCGACATAGCGAAGCCAACAATTTGGACGTAATGGTGCGGACTGGAGGGCTGCAAGGCTGGCCGAAACGTTGGCGCATTTTAAATTATGACGATGCGGTCTGATACCCTGAAGAATTTTATTGAAGTAACTGAGGAATGTGGACGTATGTGCTAATCTAAGCTGGCACATGAGAGGAAGCCCAGCAGGAGCGTTAAACCAGGCAGAATACCCTACCTGTGGAGGAAATTAAGGACATGACTTCAATGAGAAATCTAGATTATCACACAAGCTAACACTAGGATGCACAGCCACAATTCTAGTACATGGCCAAAACTCGTCATTGTCTTCCATCAAATTAAAGAAAACTGCGTTAGGTATTCCGACCAGGTAGGCTAAAGTTTAAGAAATTAACCAGGAAAGAGCAGGGCGCATAGAAGTGGGATATAGAACTATTAAGAAATGAAGAGATGGATTTGAAGTTCTCTAAGGCTATAGACACTGCGATAGTGAACAGCTCAGTAGGCAGTAATAGTTGAATAGGAAAGGACATCTCTAAAGAGGGCAGTAACAGAAGTTGGAAAGAAAACAGTAGGTACAAGGAAGACAACTGCGAAGAAACCATGGGTAACAAATGAAATGTTTCAGCTGATCGATGAAAGAAAGATGTACAGAAATATTGAGGGAATTCAGGAACACAGAAACACAGGTCACTTAGGAACAAAATAAATATGAAGTGCAAGGAAGAATGGCTGCGTGAAAAACGTGAAAAAATTGAAAAAAATCATTATCGTAAGGATGGATTCAGCACATAGGAGAGTCAAAACAGCAGAGGCGGTAACGTTAAGAAAGCAATGGGAATTTCACTGTTAAATGCAGATGATAGGGCGGATAGGTGAAAAGAGTACACTGAAAGCATCTGCGAGGGGGATGATTTGTCTGATTATGTGCTATCGGGAATTTGTGGTAAGGTCTTACGTGACCAAACTGCAGAGATCATCCGTCCATAAGCCTACTCGCTACTAAACTACACTACACACTACTTACTTTAAACTAACGTACACTGTGAACAACACACACACCCATGCTCGAGGGAGGACTCCAACCTCCGACGGGGGGAGCCGCGCGGACCGTGACATGACGCCTTAAACAGCGCAGCTACCTCGCACGGCTAAGAAAAGGGAGTCGACAGTGAAGAAACAGGGTATCAGAATTTAAAGGATATTTGGAAGACTTAAGACTAAATAAGGGAAGAGGGATAGATAAAATTCCATCGGAACTTCTAGAATCATTGGAGAAGGTGGAAAAAAATACTATCCACGCAGGTGTGTAGAATGTTAGAATGTGTGAGACGGGCGAAATACCGCAGAACTTTCAGAAAAAACGTCATCCACACAACTGCGAAGACATGAAGCGCTGCCAAGTGCGAGAATTATCGTACAGTTAACTTAACAACTGATACATCCAAGTTCCTGACCAAAATAATAAACAGAACAATAGAAAAGAAACTGGGAGAGAAAATTGAGGATTCGTTAGATTACGATCAGTTTGGCTTTAGGATAGGTAAATACACTCCTGGAAATGGAAAAAAGAACACATTGACACCGGTGTGTCAGACCCACCATACTTGCTCCGGACACTGCGAGAGGGCTGTACAAGCAATGATCACACGCACGGCACAGCGGACACACCAGGAACCGCGGTGTTGGCCGTCGAATGGCGCTAGCTGCGCAGCATTTGTGCACCGCCGCCGTCAGTGTCAGCCAGTTTGCCGTGGCATACGGAGCTCCATCGCATTCTTTAACACTGATAGCATGCCGCGACAGCGTGGACGTGAACCGTATGTGCAGTTGACGGACTTTGAGCGAGGGCGTATAGTGGCCATGCGGGAGGCCGGGTGGACGTACCGCCGAATTGCTCAACACGTGGGGCGTGAGGTCTCCACAGTACATCGATGTTGTCGCCAGTGGTCGGCGGAAGGTGCACGTGCCCGTCGACCTGGGGCCGGACAGCAGCGACGCACGGATGCACGCCAAGACCGTAGGATCCTACGCAGTGCCGTAGGGGACCGCACCGCCACTTCCCAGCAAATTAGGGACACTGTTGCTCCTGTTGTATCGGCGAGGACCATTCGCAACCGTCTCCATGAAGCTGGACTACGGTCCCGCACACCGTTAGGCCGTCTTCCGCTCACGCCCCAACATCGTGCAGCCCGCCTCCAGTGGTGTCGCGACAGGCGTGAACGGAGGGACGAATGGAGATGTGTCGTCTTCAGCGATGAGAGTCGCTTCTGCCTTGGTGCCAGTGATGGTCGTATGCGTGTTTGGCGCCGTGCAGGTGAGCGCCACAATCAGGATTGCATACGACCGAGGCACACAGGGCCAACACCCGGCATCATGGTGTGGGGAGCGATCTCCTACACTGGCCGTACACCACTGGTGATCGTCGAGGGGACACTGAATAGTGCACGGTACATCCAAACCGTCATCGAACCCATCGTTCTACCATTCCTAGACCGGCAAGGGAACTTGCTGTTCCAACAGGACAATGCACGTCCGCATGTATCCCGTGCCACCCAACGTGCTCTAGAAGGTGTAAGTCAACTACCCTGGCCAGCAAGATCTCCGGATATGTCCCCAATTGAGCATGTTTGGGACTGGATGAAGCGTCGTCTCACGCGGTCTGCACGTCCAGCACGAACGCTGGTCCAACTGAGGCGCCAGGTGGAAATGGCATGGCAAGCCGTTCCACAGGACTACATCCTGCATCTCTACGATCGTCTCCATGGGAGAATAGCAGCCTGCATTGCTGCGAAAGGTGGATATACACTGTACTAGTGCCGACATTGTGCATGCTCTGTTGGCTGTGTCTATGTGCCTGTGGTTCTGTCAGTGTGATCATGTGATGTATCTGACCCCAGGAATGTGTCAATAAAGTTTCCCCTTCCTGGGACAATGATTTCACGGTGTTCTTATTTCAATTTCCAGGAGTGTACACCAGAGAGGCAGTTCTGACACTACGGTTGATAATGGAAGCAAGACCAAAGAAAAATCAAAATACGTTCATGGGATTTGTTGACCTGAAAAAAGCGTTCAACAATTTAAAATGATACAAGATGTTCGAAACTATTTGAAAAATTGTGGTAAGCTATAGGGAAGAGCGCATAATATTCAACATGTACAAGGACCAAGAGGAAAAAATAAGACTGGAATACCAATAACGAAGTTCTCGAATTGAAAAGTGTGTAAGACAGGGATGCGGCCTTTCACCCATGGTATTCAGTATACACATAGCAGAAGCAATAAGGGGAAGAAAAAGAAAGGATCAAGAGTGGGATTGAAATACAAGTCGAAAGGATATCACTGATAAGATACACTGGTGACTTAGCTATCTTTAGTCAAAGTGAAGAAAACTGCTCGACGTGTTGAATAGAATGAACAGGCTAATGAGTACAGAATATGGACTGAGAGTAAAGCGAAGAAAGACGAAAGTAATGAGAAGTAGCAGAAATGAGAACAGAGAGAAACTTAACATTACAACTGAGGGTGTCAAAGTGGACAAAGTTAAGGAATTCTGCTTCCTAGGCAGCAAAATAACCGATGGCGGTCGGAGCAAGGAGGACATAAGAAGCAGACTATCACTTCCTGGCCAAGGGAAGTCTGATAGTATCAAACATAGGTCTTAACTTGAGAAAGAAATGTTTGAGAAGGTACGTTTGGAGCACACTAATGTCTAATGGTAAAACATGGACTTTGCGAAAACCAGAATGGAAGAGAACCGAAGACTTTTAGATGTGGTGCTCCAGAGGAATGTCGAAAGTTATTTGGAGTGGTAAGGTAAGAAACGACGAGGTTCTCCGCAGAATCGGCGAGGAAAGAAATGTATGGAAAATACTGACAAGAAGAAGAGACAGAATGATAGAACATCTATTAAGGCGTTAGCGAATAACTATAATGGCACTAGAGGGAACTGTAGAGGGTGAAAACTGTACAGGAAGACAGATACTGGAATACATCCAGCAAATAATTGCGGTCGTAGGTTGCGAGCGCTACTCTGGGATGAAGATGGCACAGGAGAGGAATCCGTGGCGGACGTCATTAGACCAGTCAGAACACCGATGCACCCCCCCTCCCCCACCCAAATGAAGTTTTCTATGCGATCTATCAACACAACTGGCGATGCTAAGTATATCCTACGACTTTCACACCGATGGCAACTCTTTACACAAAATGCTGATGATTATTTTTAAGGACAATAAAACTTTCAGACACAATTTGTTATGTATAAACCGTAAGTAAATCGTTGGCACTATGAAAATTCCAAACTCCAGACATTCTAGCAAGCCCTCATGGCTAAGATAGAGACATCTATTATTTCATTCCAACACGAATATGTTTGGCCTAGTTATGTCTATAAGAGGATATCAAACTGAAAGCTGGTAGTCAAGGGAAGGCAGGATTCGGTTACGATTGTGGACGGGGCCGTAATCAATTCGTATTGGTTGTCTTTTACAGTTACAAACAATTTATTTTAAATCAGTAATTCGAGACTCAACAATAAATAAAAAATACCACACGTTATTAATGAAGGAATAAACAACAGTGTAAATAATATTGTTTTCAGTGAATTACAATTTAGCAAATCACCATTAAATACAGATACAACAGATAATGTTTTAAAAGCAAGCCACTGTGATCTGGGCAGAAGGCCTTAAACGCCAGGAATGGCAATAACTTCAGAATTGTTTAAAACTCGCTGCAACTTAGAAATTTCTGGTATTGAAATATTAAAGGCAACTCGCTACGAACACAGCAGACGGCATCAGACGCGAGAAATGGCGGTAAATAAGGTTTTAAAGGCTTACTACGAAAATACAAATACCAAATTCGAATTTCAAGGCAAGCGACCACAGTCACAGCTGAAGGTCTTACACGCCAAAAATGGCAATAAAATAAGAATTGTTTGAATAACAACTTACAGGTATTGAAATATTAAGTTAAGTCGCCACAAACACAGCAGAAGGCATCACATGCCAGGAATGGCAGTAAAAAAGGTTTTAAGGCTTACTGCTAAAATACAAATACCAAATTAGAATTTTAAAGCCAATGACCACAATCACGGCTGAACGCCATACACGCCAGGAACGGCAATAATAAATAAAATTTTGAAACCTGCTGTAAAACAGCAAATACATTAGCAAAAGTTAAATAAAAAAACAAGCAACTGATCCAAATGGTGCTCCAGGAATCGACCTCTAAGAAGGTCCGGCGACAAACACTTTCGCGAGCCACGAGATAGGCACCCAAGAGTTGCATTCACTTGACGAGATGGTACCTCAGACTAGTGGCAGTCTAACGAATGACCAATAATAATCTTGCTGAAGATACCTGACGTCCGATAAACTAAATGCAACGATGGAACAATACGCCAAAGCCGGAACCGGCGGTCTGCACTATGTTCAGAACACGGACAGCAGCGGCGTAGACTAACGCCCAGGGCAGGTAACTAGGGCGTTAGCGGCCACCAGGCAAGAAAAATTACCGCTGGTTGAACAAATTGTAGCAAGTTGAACGCACTAAATAGTAATAAGAAGTCGAGGAAAGCTAATCAGATCCGCCTTCCCCAAACACTCCACTCGCTGCTCTTCGTCTCGGCGACACTACGAGCAGCAAAACGAGATATCACAATGGTGGAGGTTTCTCTAAATGAATTGAAATGCACTCATCTTAACGCTTGCTGGATCAAGTTCACGACGAAGTCGTGCACCCTCGTGACTACAGCCCTTCCATCCAGCAGTCCATGCATACCACCAGCGGTTCCGTCGTGTTCTCGCACTGCACGGGCTTGGCTTCTCCTTGGTCCCCAACCGAACTCGCACACTCACACGATCCGGCAAAACAACGACGTCGCCCCAAAGATAGAGCAACAGCTACTATATATCGATACCCTGCCTCTGCTGCCACTAGCGGGCAGGCAAAGTTTGCGAAACCGAGGGGCGCCATACAACACGAGAAGAGGACAAATAACCGCAACCATGCGAACTGAACGATACCGTCTGACCTCCAACAGAGGACAGAAACCTACAAACAGCATCAACGTGAGCCGCAGCATGACTCACAAATAAAAACGTAACCGATGGAAAAATGTACATATACTCCTTATTAATTCAAAAGTAATGAAAAGTAATGGCCATAATTCTTAATACATTTATTCCATTGTGAGATAAAATGGTCAATGCCGTCATGGAAAAATGTTTGCAGTTGCCTGCCGACCCGTGCGTCTCTTTGTCTGAAGCAAATCAACAGCCACGAACGTATCTCTTCAGGGCCATAAAAACTTGGAAATCGCCTGAGGAGAGATCGAGATAGTGTGGAGCATCCTCCACACAATGGGGTAAGGGCTTCCCAGTGAAATTTCTGCAGCATACTCGAAACAACCTTGGGAACACGTGAGCCCGCCCGAATATTACGAAGGTTGTTTTGACTATGCCGCAGAAAGTTCACTGGGAAGCCCTTGCACATCATCCGTACAGTTCCAATTTCACTCCATGAGATTTCCGTATTTTTGGAGCCCTGAAGGAAAACTTTCGTGGATGTCGATTTGCTTCAGATGAGAAGAGACACACGCAGCTTCAATCATGGTTCCATAGTCAACTGCATTTTTTCATGAAGGTGCTGACTGTCTCACAGTGGGATAAATGTGCTAATAACCATGGGGATTATTTTTCAAATATTAGTTTACTAACATTTTTCTATGGGCCTCATTTTCATTTGGTTGGTTGATTCGGGGCATCGGTCCCGTCGTATGAGAAAAGGATGGTGAAGGAAATGAGCTGTTCCCTTTGAAAGGAACCACTCCAGCATTTGCCTGAAATGATTTAGGGAAATCACAGAAAACCTAAATCAGGATGGCGGACGCGGATTTGAATTTTTCATTTGATTCCCCTTGTACAGCTACATTAGTACTCCAGAAGCCAATGTATATTGCACTGTTCTTGACTGTCAGTAATCTTCTCTGCGGCCCTAATCTCTGTTATCATTTCCACAAGATCGCGCTCCGAGGTACAGGTTGGTGGGCGTATAATGGTCGCTCAGTCTTCATCCTAAACAGGTTCACTAAATCTAGCTAAGACGGTTTCTCGAGGTCTACGTCCTCTTTTCTCCAAGGATTTCCACTGAAGTTCCCCTAGCGTTTCTGACACATTTTTGACCTTCTAGCAACGCTTTTCTGTATTTGTTAGATGTCTGCTGCCACGCGTACTTTGCAAGGACTCCAAGCACTGGAACAGTACTCTAGATTTAGTCGCACTCTTCCCTCATATGCGATTTCCTTCACTGGTGCTTTGCACTTCTACAGTACCATTAAAAAAAACTAAGTCTTCCATTCGCTTCCCCTAATATGAAATTTACGGGAACGTCCCATACAAGATGGACGTGCTGCGTCAGTTATGCTGTCAGAAATGACGTGAACATTCTCATACCAGTAGACTAGGTTCCGGACATCCACGCAGTACAGACGCTTGCCCGGATAGCCGTATTGTAAAGGGTTCAGTGTCAGATTGAACAGCTACCAGAACATAAGAGCGCTTGTGAAGCCAGACGTGTCAACACTAACTGTTGCGAAACGGTTAATAGCAGTGTGACTACGGGAACGCACTCATCTAGTACGTCTTCCCCTCACGCCACAGCATCGACGGACACCGTTCTACATCTGCATCCATACTGCGCAAGCCACCTGACGGTGTGTGGCGGAGGCTACTGTGAGTACCTTTATCGGTTGTCCCTTCTATTCCAGTCTCGAATTGTTCGCGGAAAGAAAGAATGTGAGTATGCCTCTGTGTGGGCTCTAATCTCTCTCATGGTCTCTTCGCGAGATATATGTAGGAGAGAGCAATATACTGCTTGACCCCTCGGCGTAGGTCTGTTCTCGAAACTTCAACAAAAGCCCGTAACGAGCTACTTAGCGTCTCTCTTGCAGAGTCTTCCACTGGAGTTTATCTATCATCTGCGTAACGCTTTCGCGATTACTAATTGATCTCCTAACGAAGCGCGCTGCTCTCCGTTGGATCTCCTCTATCTCTTCTATCAACCCTATCTGGTACGGATCCCACGCCGGTGAGCAGTATTCAAGCAGTGGGCAAACAAGCGTACAAGATAATTTATGGAATTAACTGCTTCCTGTTGCTGACCTGCTATATTGTAGCTAAATGATAAAGGATCTTTCCTTCTAAGTACTCGCAGCACATTACACTTGCCTACATTGAGATTAAGTTGCCATTCCCTGCACGAAGCGTCAATTCATTGCAGATCCACCTGCATTTCAGTACAATTTTCCATTGTTACAACCTCTCGTGATACTACAGCATCATCCGCAAGAAGCCTCAGTGAACTTGAGATATTATCCACAAGGTCATTTATATATATTGCGAAAGCAACGGTCCTACGACACTCCTCTGGGACACACCTGAAATCACTCTTACTTCGGAAGACTTCTCTCCATTGAGAATGACATGCTGCGTTCTGTTATCTAGGAACTCTTCAATCCAATCACACAATTGCTCTGATAGTCCATATGCTCTTACTTTGTTTATTAAACATCTGTGGGGAATTGTAACAAACGCCTTGCGGAAGTCAAGAAACACGGCATCAACCTGGGAACCCGTGTCTATGCTGATTCCAACATGGTAGATTTCTAGTCTCCAGAAAAGTCGTTATACTCGAACATAATACGTGTTCCAAAATTCTACAGCTGTTCGATGTTAGAGGTATAGGTCTATCGTTCTGGACATCTGCTCAACGTCCCTTTTTCAAAACGGTGATGACCTGTGCCCTTTTCCAATCATTTGGAACGCCACGCTCTTCTAGAGACCTACGGTACACCGCTGCAAGAAGAGGGGCAAGTTCCTTCGCGTGCTCTTTGTAAAATCGAACTGGTATCCCATCAGGTCCAGCGGCCCTTCCTCTTTTGAGCGATTTTAATTGTTTTTCTGTCCCTCTGTCATCTATTTCGAGTTCTACCATTTTGTCATCTGCGCGACAATTTAGAGAAGGAACTACAGTGCAGTCTTCCTCTGTGAAGCAGCTTTGGAAAAAGACATTTAGAATTTCGACTGGTACCGTTATGATAACAGTTGCGAGGTGTAATGGAGCGGTGTGGTCTTCACAGATATAAGCAGATTCTGCATGCACGCAGGTGATGGGCGTCAGCGCGTACGACGTAGACCTGATAATCTCTGTCTCGTAGCGTGCATTCCTCCAAGACAGACTGTCCCCACCCCAAGCCTTATGGTCCGTGGCGCGATAGGCTACAACACTTGTTCATCTTTGTTGTTTCTGGTGGAGATTCTAACCAGCGTTCGGTACGTGCAGAATGTTGCCAGACCTGTTCTTTTGCCGTTCATGCAACAGGAAAATGATGTGCTGTTCCAACAGGATAATGTTCGTCCACACACTGCCCGCGACACTCAACGTGCTTTGCAAGAAGTGCAGCAACTTCCCTGGCCACCACGATCAGCGGACTTGTCTCCAATCGAGCACATGGGGGATGTGACAGGACGAGAAGTGACTCATGGACTCTTCAACCAACAACTCTTACACAGCTACGTGAACAGGTCGAGCCGGCGTGTCATACCCAAGGAAAGTATTCGCCCTCTGTATGATAGTCTGGATACTACAGTCAGCGCCTGCATTGCCGTCCCTGGACTTTTAACACGTACTAATATGATTGTGTCTGCATGGGTCGTTACCTGGAGCTTCAGAACTGCCTGTGCTATTTATCTGTAAACGTAATCTTTTCATGTATTCCATATGCAGTGTAGCAGCAGTAATCTCGAGTGAATTGAATCCTCTGAACGGCTGTACTAATGTTTGTCAGGCAATGTATTTTGGTACTCACAAACGCTTTCATAAAAACCTAAAAATGATCTATGTTCATACTGAACCCTCAGAGCACGATTCCTGCTCGCACTTCCCCAGTTTTTACGCAAGACAAGGAGTGACAGCGTCTCATTGCGCATGATGAGGAGCTCTTAGAATATTCTGAAAATGGAATTGCCTACCCTTTATCTCGCCTTAAATCCCATCCAGCACGTCTGGAATGCGTTGGACGTACTGCAGCAAGTCCACAGGCACCAACAACCATCCACCTGTTGTCGAACGTGCTGGCTGAGTAACGGATCGCTCTGCCACAAGGACTCCTTACCAATCTCGTGGGCACTATGGTAACACGTAGTAGCTCACACATTGCTGTCCGTGGCTACCGTACAGACTGTCAAGAAGCAGTCCCGCCTTTTCTAATGAAACGGTCTGGCTTCAGTGTAATTACTATTTTTGTATTGTTGTGGGTTGGCAGGAGAGCCAACACCGTGTTATTAGAGGAAGCCGAAAGGCACGTGCTTTAGCTCACGCAGGCTGGCGTGAGGTCGGGAACAGGACAAGGAAATTGGAATTTAGAAAAACGAATGTAGATGGTGGAATACTTGACTTTAAACCGTTAATGAAGAACGTCGGTCTTGACGGTACATTATTACAGTATCAATAGTAACTGGTAATGGCGCCTTCCTAGGTCGTAGCAAATGACGTAGCTGAAGGCTATGCTAACTATCGTCTCGGCAAATGAGAGCGTATTTTGTCAGTGAACCATCGCTAGCAAAGTCAGTTGTACAATTGGGGCGAGTGCTAGGACGTCTCTCTAGACCTGCCGTGCGGCGGCGCTCGGTCTGCAATCACTGACAGTGGCGACACGCAGGTCCGACGTATACTAACGGACCGCGTCCGATTTAAAGGGTACCACCTAGCAAGTGTGGTGTCTGGCGGTGACACCACATGTATAACTATGTCTTTTTTGTTCGTGTAATTTTGCATTTCTCTCAGATACATTCTGTACTATACTGCAGCCATTCTTTCTACAAATGGTTGAAATTGCTCTAAGCACTATGGGACTTAACATCTGAGGTCATCAGTTCCATAGACTTAGAACTACTTGAACTAGCCTAAGCACATAATACACATTCACGCCCGAGGCAGGATTCGAACGTGCGACCGTAGCAGCAGCGCGGTTCCGGACTGAAGCGCCTAGAACCGCTCGGCCACAACGGCCGGCCGTTCTTTCTATGTGCGGCCAATATTTCATCCAGCTTTGCCACTTGCAGCTACACATCATAGGAAAGCTACTTTCGTCCTAAAGTTAACACACCAACATTCATTGTCTCTGATCTCTCACTACTGATTTATCATCCCAGTGGCCATATACTCTATGGACATAGAATACATTTCTCCACAACAAAAGACAGTTATTATTATTCTTGTTTCTCGACATACACTGATCACCCAGAACACTACCTAACATCCTTTGGCACGGGTCCGCAGCTTGTGGTCGTGCGGTAGCGTTCTCGCTTCCCGCACCCGGAGTCCCGGGTTCGATTCCCGGCGGGGTCAGGGATTTTCTCTGCCTCGTGATGACTGGGTGTTGTGTGATGTCCTTAGGTTAGTTAGGTTTAAGTAGTTCTAAGTTCTAGGGGACTGATGACCATAGATGTTAAGTACCACAGTGCTCAGAGCCATTTGAGCCTTTGGCACGGACAACAGCGGCGATGCGTCGTGACATGGAAGCAATGAGGTCTTTGTAGGTCGCTGGAGGGAGTTGGCACCACATCCACGCACACACGTCACCTAATTCCTGTAAATTACGGGGACGGGGGCGATGAGCTCTGAAGAAGCCACGTTCAGTCACACCCCAGATGTGTTCGATCATATTCCGATTTGGCGAGATGGGGGGGGGGGCGGCACATCAATCAGAACTCGGCACTATGTTCCTCGAACCACTCCATCTGACTCCTGGCCTTGTGACATGGCGCATTATCTTGCTGAAAAATACCACTGCATTCGGGAAACACGATTGTCATGAAAAGGTGTACCTGGTTTGCAACCAGTGTACGACACTCCTTGGCCGTCATGGTGCCTTGCAAGAGCTCCACTGGACCCGTCAATGCCGATGTGAATGTTCCCCAAAGCATGATGGAGACGTCGCCAGCTTGTATCCGTCCCGCGATACAGGTGCCAAGGAGCTGTTTCCCTGAGGGATAACGGATTCGCACACTCCCACCGGCATGATGAAGAATGTGTCAGGAGTCACCAGACTATGGAACTCTCTTTCACTGCGCCATAGTCCAGTGCCGATGGTCACGTGCCCATCTTAGTCGTAGTTGCATTAGCACATGCCTGGGTCGTCGGCTGCGGAGGCCCATCGCTAGGAGTGTTCAGTGCAATGTGTGTTTAGAGACACTTTTACTCTGCCCAGAATTAAAGTATGACGTCAGTTCGCCACAGTTTGCCGCCAGTCTGCCTCCGCCCAGCCTACAAAGTGCGACATATGTAATGAGGTGTGGCCGCCCAACCCCACGGCGTCTGGACGTGGATTCGCCACGTGTTGAAAACGCTCAACACAGCACTCCTCCAACACCCGATAAGTCGTTCAGTTGGTGAAATGCTCTTACCGAGCCTGCGGACCTTCACAGTCAGCCGTTGATAAACCAAGATAGATCGTGCCCTTTCCCCATTCTACACTCGGACACCAAGCTCACTGATACTACATGTACCGTGCGTTTGTCTGATTAACAGTCATTACTCGTACAGTCCTTATGTGCATTCGCTTGTAACACTCTTTACTGGAAGGGTAAAATGTCGATAGTAGCTTCGTGGTCTTAACGTTCTGGATAACAGTGATGGTTAACTGACAACGTACAAGATACACTGCAGAACACCTTAAGGGGGGTAGGACGTCAAACGGGCCGACTTGGAGCAGGAGAGGCACGACAGGACATTTTAATTTCCACTGTCTATACTTTTACAAGTAAATTCATGAAACTTTGTCAGCATGACCAGGAAGGATTCAGAATTCACACTCGTAGCAGCGGAAGTTCAGATACATAACAAAATAATTTATTTTACATGTGTAATTTCATCATTTTCTCACTTAATATTGGCTGCGCTTGTTGCTATAGGTACACCTTTTTTCATAAGTAGGAGAGACTGTTCGATGAATTTTGCACAGCATACAAACCATACTATAGAATCTATTTACCTTATGAAAAAATGAATGAGATGTTACGCTTTAAACTTTATATTTAGAAAAAAATCAAATTTTGTAGTTAATTATCTCAATTTTTACCACAGTTTTTAATAGATTTGGAAAATTCTAGAGTTTCATACACCTGTAAGTATGGTTTGTATGCTGTGCAAAATTCATCAAAGAATCTCTCTTACTTGTGAAGAAAAACGTACCTATAGCAACAAATGCAACCAATAGTAAGCGAAAAAATGATGAAATTCCACTTGTAAAAAAAGTTATTTTGTTATGTTTTTGAACTTCCACTGCTATGAGTGTGAATCCCGAATCCTTCCTGGTCATGCTGACAAAGATTTATGAATTTATTTGTAAAAGTATGGACAGTGGAAATTAAAATGTCCTGTGGTGGCTGTCCGGCTGCAAGTCGGCCCGTTTGACGTCCTACCCCCCTTAACTAAAGGTGCTCATAAGCTGCCATGTTTCTACTGACTCTAGAAGACATTTTGATCCACCTATAACGAGTACCCTCAGGAGCCAGGTATGTAGTGAGCTCTCTAGTGGCTCCTGGCCCCGTTCTCACTCTCGTGTTGGCGACGGTGATTGCAGCAGTACCGCTTGGCAGGCTAACGCGCAGCAGGCTTACGGCAGAACCAGCACAGTGCTCGTCTCGCCTTAATCATTTGTTCATACCCAGGGGGTCGCCGGTGGGCTGTGTACGAGGTCAAGATGAAGCAGAGCCGACACCCGGCAAAAACAGGTCGCAGCATCGAGAAGCGAGAGCTCGGTTCTTGCCCCTCCCTCAAGCCGTCCTCAAACGTGACGTGCTTCTCATCGCGGAACATGCCAGACGTGATATCCCTCGTGACTGCTGCACGCTCTGACAAGGCCTGCTACATCGCGCGGGGCGTGGTCGTTGTCGTGATTTGCTACCGCAGTGCTGTCCAGCGATACTTGACTGCGTCTGGCGCACTAACTGCGCAGTTTGTTTACGACTTTGGACGCACGTAAAATATTTACTAACGCTGTTAGTGAACGGCGAAGAAAAGCGGAGAATATCGTAGAGAAGATTACGGACTCATTCATTCGTTTATGGATTGAACAGCGAACTGTTGGTAGAGGAACACTACAAAAACGCTGCACAACCATCTGAAATCAGCGTTATTGGACGCTATTTGTGAATTCTATGGAATCACCATCACATTTTCGGTTTTAAATTGCAGTTAAAGTATAGTGCCTAATTTCACGCATACATCATCTTCATCATTATATGCAGTTTTCGTGCAGCCGTCCTAGTTTGTTTCGATTTCCACTAGAATGCTGCTGATATTTCCATCTCTTCTGATGGCCCATTTCCCTTAAGGGGTATATTTGTATATTGTTTTAGGTATTCGTTCTTCCGGCGTCTTTGGATGTGTTCATACCATTTCTACAGCTACATCCATACTCCGCAAGCCACCTGACGGTGTGTGGCGGAGGGTACCTTGAGTACCTCTATCGGTTCTCCCTTCTATACCAGTCTCGTTTTGTTCGTGGAAAGAAAGATTGTCGGTATGAATCTGTGTGGGCTCTAATCTCTCTGATTTTATGGTCATGGTCTCTTCGCGAGATATACGTAGGAGGGAGCAATATACTGCTTGGCTCCTCGCTGAAGGTATGTTCTCGAAACTTCAACAAAAGCCCGTACCGAGCTACTGAGCGTCTCTCTTGCAGAGTCTTCCACTGGAGTTTATCTATCATCTCCGTAACGCTTTCGCGATCACTAAACGATCCTGTAACGAAGCGCGCTCCTCTCCGTTGGATCTTCTCTATCTCTTCTATCAACCCCATCTGGTACGGATCCCACACCGGTGAGCAGTATTCAAGCAGCGGGCGAACACGTGTACTGTAACCTACTTCCTTTGTTTTCGGATTGCATTTCCTTAGGATTCTTCCAATGAATCTCAGTCTGGCATCTCCTTTACCGACGATCAACTTTATATGATCATTCCATTTTAAATCACCCCTAATACCTACTCCCAGATAATTTATGGAATTAACTGCTTCCAGTTGCTGACCTGCTATATTGTAGCTAAATGATAAAGGATCTTTCTTTCTATGCATACGCAGCACATTACACTTGTCTACGTTGAGATTCAATTGCCATTCCCTGCACCATGCGTCAATTCGCTGCAGATCCTCCTGCATTTCAGTACAATTTTCCATTATTACACGGAGCGAGGTGGCTCAGTGGTTAGCACACTGGACTCGCATTCGGGAGGACGACGGTTCAATTCCGTCTCCGGCCATCCTGATTTAGGTTTTCCGTGATTTCCCTAAATCGCTTCAGGCAAATGCCGGGTTGGTTCCTTTGAAAGGGCACGGCCGATTTCCTTCCCCATCCTTCCCTAACACGAGCTTGCGCTCCGTCTCTAATGACCTCGTTGTCGACGGGACGTTAAACACTAATATCCTCCTCCTCCTCCATTATTACAACCTCTCGATATACCATAGCATCTTTCGCAAAAAGCCTCATTGAACTTCCGATGTCATCCACAAGGTCATTTATGTATATTGTGAATAGCAACGGTCCCACGACACTCCCCTCCGGCACACCTGAAATCACTCTTACTTCGGAAGACTTCTCTCCATTGTGTGTTTATCTGTCGCCTTTTGTTTGTGTTGTGTGTGTGGTTTGATATTTTTCCATTTGGTGTTTGTTTGTTTGTTTGTGTGTGTGTGTGTGTGTGTGTGTGTGTGTGTGTGTGTGTGTATTTTGCTGTGTCTAAAAGTGTCATTCTTTCTTGAGAGTGGGATTTCTTTCTGTACTCCTCTATTTTATGAAGTATGCTTTTGACTCCTAGTTCATTCCTCATTTTTTATCTGTTCTATTAGTTCGTAACCAGCTCGAGATCTAAGGAGTCCCTCCTCTACTGTCTCAATCCTCCTCTTCTGACTGGCGGCTAGAGTCCAATGCTCTGGCCCATACATTAGAACTGGTACTGCAATAACATTCTAAAATTTTAGTAATATCTCTTTTCTTATTTTTTCAGGAGAATCCAGTTTATATTACCTATCAACTGCTTAAATTTTTGATCATTGTGTGTGGTATATGAAACCTCACATCCCAGGTACTCGAAAGTATTTGTTTGTTCCAGCGGCTTGTCATTATTTCTGTTCTTAAATGCCCCATGCCATGGAATTCCATTATCTTAGTTTCACCTTCACATATTGTCATATTATAATTCATATTATAATGATTTGCCCTCCTCTGAGTCCGCTAAGATTATTTGAACATCCTGAAAGAGGAATGTACTGGGTTATTCTAAATGATGGACCCATTTTCAAAAATTCGTATGTATTCAAGTGCAAATACAAAATGAACAAGCATTATGCCAATTTAATTAGGAAGTTTCAAAGTTTTTCCGGGCGTAAGGGTGCGGGCGGTGATGGTTTCAGAAGCTGCCGGTAGAGTTTGTGTGGTGTCACCGCCAGACACCACACTTGCTAGGTGGTAGCTTTTAAATCGGCCGCGGTCCGGTAGTATACGTCGGACCCGCGTGTCGCCACTGTCAGTGATCGCAGACCGAGCGCCACCACACGGCAGGTCTAGAGAGACGTCCTGGCACTCGCCCCAGTTGTACAGCCGACTTTGCTAGCGACGCCACACTGACAAATACGCTCTCATTTGCCGAGACGATAGTTAGCATAGCCTTCAGCTAAGTCAATTGCTACGACCTAGCAAGGCGCCATCACCAAGTTATATTGAGATGATAATACTGTATCAACAAGACGAATGTTCACCAATTGTGAATTAAAGTTAAGTATTCCAGAAGCTACGTACTTTTCTTTATAGCATTCATTACGTATCCTGTTTCAGACCTCACGCCAGCCTGCGTGAGTTTAAGCGCGTCCCTTTCGGCTTCCTCTCATTGTGTCTAGGCTGTCTTGCCTAGACACAACAGTTTGAGCGGCAATAGGGCCATCATTCCGTTTCAGTGTCAGTCGTGAGTCGGATATGACTGTGGACAACAAGATTTTCTGCGTTTTTGAGTTAGCGAAAAGTGAGTCGCAAATTGCAGTGCAGTGGGCATTTCGTACCAAATTCAACCACCAACTCGCAAAAGCATTAGCCGTTGGTTTAAGCAGTTTAAACAGACTAGGATGTGTGCAAAGGAAAATATACAGCACATTAAATTACAAATTATTACAAATTATTAAATGTATTAAACTGATATCAAACGTTATGAATAAAAACTTTAAAACTTCGTCCATTCATTGGCATAATGCTAGTTCATTTTGGATTTCTACTTGAATAAAAACAAAGCTTTGAAAATGGGCCCATTATTTAGAATAACCCTGTATTTATAACTTTATTATCAAGCTCATAATGGTGGTCTACATTATTCGGCCATTTCTTTACGAGGTCGCCTATGTACATATTAAATAATGGGAATGATAAAGTACATCCTTGTCTCACTCCTTGATAGATGTTCACACATACAGATATCGTGTTTGTACTTTCATTTTGTTGTGTATAAACATACTTTGAATTACACTTATTAGGTGCTGGGGTATACGATATTTTTCTATAATTTCCCGTAATTTAGCCCTGTTAACTTTGTTAATAGCTTCCTCATAGTCAATAAAGACTGTGTACGTGAGATGATTCTGTTCTCTATGTTTTCCAGTAACTTGACAGACTGCAAAATCACTGAGCGAGATTTTCCCATCCAAACCCATTCTGTTCTTCAGTACGAAATGTTTTCGGAACTATCTTCAGTCTATTTGTTATTGGTTTTGCATACCCTGTGTCCACAGTTCAGACGACTAATACCTCAATAAGCGTCGCATTTTCTGCGATCCCCTTTTTTAAATAATGGGATACCAACTGCTGTTTGTCAATCCTCTGGTATGTTGCTCTATTTCCAATAAGTATTTACAAAACGCAATGGTTTTGTTAGTAATGGTCCTAAAGCATAGTTAAATAATTCCACACTGAAGTTGTCTTCCCACGAGGATATTATGTTTTTACATGTTTATAACACAACCTTTAGCTAATCCATTGATATAAGATTGACATGCTTGTCACTAACAGCAGTTTTCACCTTCTGCTCGTCACCTGTCCATAGATTTAGGAAATAATCCAACCACTCATTTTCTGAAATGGTGTTGATTTGAAATATATCTTTTTCGTCTTTATTAAGTTAGTTCAACATTCTGTATGCTTTAGTTTGTTTCCCATATACACCACGCTCCATTTCATCTGAAAATATTGCCATATTTGTTGTTTTATTTGTCTTTTCTCTCTTTTGACTACTGCTTTGTGTCGCCTACACTCGATTTAGTCTTCTTGTTTCATTGATATTTCAGGTAGAACTGTTTCTTACATTTTATGATGTCTGCTAGTTCTTGGTCTTCTTTTGTTTTTGTATTTAATCCTTCTCCCTGAGGCTTCACCAGCAGCTGTGTGTGTTATCTTTATTATTACTTTCCACTCTTCATTAATATTATGTTTCTCTTGCAGGTATTTCAATTCTTTATATAAAAATTTTCTGTATCCTATCTAATACTTGGATCTTGCAGCAAATGTATTCTATAGACTTCTTCTTGTGTTTGTTTTTGATTCCGCATTTATTGTTATGGTACTAACATGATAACCCATGAAAACTCTGGTGTCTTCTAGTAATGTGGCCTAATACCCATAGCACTCCATGTAAATTTATGTATGATACCCATATTCTCGATGTTGGATTGACTATCATCAGTCTGAAGTAAACAACTGCATTATTTAGATTTCAAGATCGAGATTCGTTAGTGATTTATTTGAATTGAACCGTCCTTAAAAGAGATATTTAACGCCAAGATACACACTCGAGAGTACAGGTGTATATCTCTTACATCAGCTTCAGTAACAGCGACTTTGTATTTACTTTCCGACTGACTGGAAGTCAGATTACGATTTCTGGCCACTCGAAAAACATTCCAGTCCTTGGTCAACACAACGAGATCTGCACCAAATACACTATTAGTAAGAGATAACATCTTATATTTCAGATCATATGTTTATTTAATTAGTAAGATGGTCTCAGAATGTTACAAGAAACATAAAGTGGAAAAAAACTGGTGGTAACCAGAAGCCAATCTGCTAGCTTTTGCCTTAAAAAGTTGTCTGGCAGATACATCTGAGTGCGGGACCAGGTCTTGAAAATGGAACTAAACCTTTTCTCGGACCAGTGTTTTACCGATTAAGGTACCGAAGCACGATTCATGACCCACTTGATAGAGCACAGCTCCGCCAGCAAATGTCCCGGGTTCGGGCTCGCTGTGGCACACAGTTTTAATCTGGGAAAAAGTTGAATATCAGCTCACACTCCGCTGCAGAGTTAAAAATTTATTCTGGTATCACCTTTTAATTTACGACGCCATCGACTATGCTATGGCTTCAACATAATAATAAGGCGTGACATATGATACACAACGCCTAAAGACGGCAACCACAGATGATTTCATTTGATATTTAACTATGACAAATTGTACCAAAAGAACGAAACCCTATCGCTAAATGGTTGTTGTGCTGCTAGAGCTGTAACGGTGTACTTTCATAAAACGCAATTTATATGACGAATATAACCAAATCCGGGAAGACTTTGGGTACCAATAAACACAGAGTGATTCAAAAAGAAAAAATACAGACACAGTATAAAAGAGAGAAAAATATTTCACATGTCACTGAATAGAGGAAAGTTCAAAGCCTTCACACAGCTGCACTCACATTTGTTTGCAGCAATATAGAGACCGCACCGCATGAGAAACTATTTTGTGTTGCAATTTCAGCGAAGTCAGTCCATTGTTCAAGCGCAACGTGTATTACGCCGTCGATTCAGCGGGAAGCCCGTCCTGCACAAGCAAATTTATGAACTGCTTAACACATTCTAGTCGGCCACTCACGTCTGTCGAAAATGACGAGCGTATCCGAGATGCGTTCACACGGAGCCGGCGGAAGTTCCCAAGACGAGCAGACCACGTACTTCAGCTTCCTCAAAGAACGTTGTGGTGTGTTTTGAAACGACGCCTGCATATGAAACGTTACAAGTTGGAGTTACTGCAGCAGTTGCGTTCCGGTGACCGTAACAGAACGTCCGAACTTTGCATTTCATTTCTCCACGACATGGCAGAGGACACTTTCTCCGAAAGGCTCATCTGTTCGGGCGAATCGATGTTTCATCTCTCGAGTAAAGTAAACCGCCTTGGCGTAAGAATTTGGGGGCCACAAAATCCTGGCGTCGCCGTCGATCACGAAAGAGAGTCGCCGAAACTGAATATATTTCGTGTCGTTTCCGTTCATATAGTTATGTAGGAAACTTTTCGGACGAAACTATGACAGGAATGTCACACCTGAACATGCTACAAAATTGCATGTTTCCTGAACTTCACGAAGATTCCAAAAATTTCGTTTTTATGCATGATGACGCCCCTCCTCAGTTTCTCCTTGAATTGTGGTGTCATCTTACAAACACCGTTACACAACGTTGTATGGTAAGAGGTACACATCAAGACCTTGATCATTGTTTTCGTCCTCCCAGGTAACAGACCTCACACCTTGTGTTTTTTTTCTGTGGGGTACACAAAAAAGACAGAGTGTTTCTCCCACCTGCGACACCTACTTTGCAATATCTGAGAAATCAAACTACTGAAACAGTCGATTCAGTAAACGTGTCGATACTCGTATGGAATGAAATGGACTACCGTTTCGATATTTCTCGACCAATGCATGATGCTCTCGTTGAGTGTGTGGTATAGTGTCTGTAGAACATAAAACTTTTACTTTCCTCCATCCAGTTACAGTGGCAATGTGTTCCTGTCTTTAACAGTTTATTATAAACAAATGACATCTGTTCTTTCTTTTTGAATTACCCTGTAGTTTCCTGTCATTTTACTATTGCAAATCGTGACTAGAAGAAGCGACTTAGAGAGATCCTCAATTTGATGGCACTTTCAAACACCTTATGTTCGTATCTTGTGCACCATAACATGAAAACCACCATATGACTGACCAGTTTTCTCTCCAGGAGGAGCATGGAATTCTACATTGCGATCTCATCAGCTCCTCCTCCACGAACGTTTTCACATGGTGTGGGAGGATGTCATTATGGTATCTACAAATATCACAAGCAAGATGCTGTTCTGTCTCGACTAACCACACGATATCTTGGAGTCTACAGAATTCCTGTAAACCAAAGTTGTACCATATCAACATAGTCCTACTATCAAGTGAAACTGTACGGTTTCGGGGACCTTTTCGAGTATCAAACATCTATTTGTACAAATTTTCATTTATCGGTTCAGTCTGCGTATATACATCATAGGCCTGCTAAATTGATGAACGTTGTAACATCACGAAATAAAAAAGGACGTAGTTTCTCTTCGAATAGTAAAAGTCAAAGCCTCGGATATTCTCAAATGGTTCCCATCGATGGAAGAAGAATCATCGATGGTGAAGATCGAGCGCCTCCGCTACAAGCGACCGGCAGCTAAGTTATCGCCGGTCATGCAGGCTGGTCCCGTGGTAACACTAACGGCCACAGGGCTGGGAAATTCAGTTCATTTCAGATTGTCACCTCAAGCAGATTATCAACATCGTCTTCTCACCGCAACTGCCGCTGAATTCTCGAGAACAACATCGCTAGCCTGTGCCTAGTTCGTCATCTCGACCTGCTGTGCTGCCGTAGTATGTTTCTACTCCGTCAGCAGTGGTTCTACCACAGGTGATGGAAACATTTCTCTTGGCAGCACTGCCGAGGCAAAAGTATTAAATTTGTGAGTGGATCGGGGTAACAAGCCGTATCTGAATATGTGAGAGAAGTAAATACACTGGAGCCAGTTGGGAGAAAAACATTCAAAGAACTTTATAGGAACTTAAAGAAGGCCCAAGGCAGTGAAGGTAGTTATTATAGAGACAGAGCACTGAATTAGAGGTGACTGCACGCCGTTGCTGACTGCCGACAGCAGTAGCAGATGCAGTCACGGCAACCTGAGGGAGAGTGTTGATACTGTACATTTATGTAATTTCTTGGACACTTCGTCAGACTAGGAATTTCTTTTCCGTTAGGTTTCCATAATTTTATTCGCAGTTGGTTACTACGCAACAGCTACAAAATAACACCAAAGGCTGCCAATATTTCAATGAAATACTTATACCAGTGAAACTCAAAAATGAAAGGCAGAATACAATTATAATTGGAGCACAGGCACCACAGGAAGGCAAATGTGACGCATGCAGTCTTCTTCAAAATGTGTTAAAAACAATGGCTATCGACAATCAGATTCTCTAAGTGAAGTTTCTGTGAGATCCAAATGCAAGCGTAAGATGTAATCATCCACGTAGTGTAATGGGTAACAAACTACCGAAAGTAACAGTGAATCTTTCTTAAGAGACTTCATGACTTTTAATAACGTAAAAAAAGACTCTTTCTTTATGGAAAACCATATACAAAAATACACCTGGACAGTACGAGTCGAACTCGATCTGTAATGTATTATTGTAAGGAAGAGAATAAACGTAAGAGAAAAGCGGGACTACAGAGGCTGTGAGACACACTAAATAGATTGATATTTTAAATTCGGAAAGAAAAATAAAGCACCACACAAACAAAAAGACGAGGTTCGTAAACGTACCGAGGCAGATATTCAAAAGAAATGAAGCATCAGCATACCACTGAATACAATGAAAATAAATGGCCAAATGTCTGTGGAGCTGTAAAAAAGAACTCAAAAACGAATCAACATGAAATAAAAACAAACGCAGGGAAAAGAGAGGACTAAGTATTTGGGTAACAGGATTCAAGAAGCAATTTCGAAGATCAGACAGCTTGTAAAAGCACCCCTCACACAGTACATATTACACTACTGGCCCTTAAAATTGCTACACCAAGAAGAAATGCAAATGATAAATGGGTATTCATTGGACAAATATATTATACTATAACTGACATGTGATAACACTTTCACGCAATTTGGGTGCTTAGATCCTGAGAAATCAGTACTCAGAACAACCACTTCTGGCCGTAATAACGGCCTTGATGCGACTGGGCATTGAGTCAAACAGAGCTTGGATGAAGTGTACAGGTACAGCTGCCCATGCAGTTTCAACACGATACCACAGTTCATCAAGAGTAGTGATTGGCGTATTGTGACGAGCCAGATGCTCGGCCACCATTGACCAGACGTTTTCAGTTGGTCACAGATATGGAGAATGTGATGTCCATGGCAGCAGTCGAACATTTTCTGTATCCAGAAAGGCCCGTGCAGGACCTGCAACATGTGGTTGTGTATTATCCTGCTGAAATCTAGGGTTTTGCGGGGTTCGAATAAAGGGTAGAGCCACGGGTCGTAATATATCTGAAATGTAACGCCCACTGTTCATAGTGCGGTCAATGCGAACAAGAGCTGACCGAGACGTGTAACCAATGGCACCCCATACCATCATGCCGGGTGATACGCCAGTATGGCGATGACGAATACACGCTTCCAATGTGCGTTCACCGCGATGTCGCCAAACACGGATGCGACCATCATGATGCTGTAAACAGAACCTGGATTCATCCGAAAAAATGACGTTTTGCCATTCGTGCACCCAGGTTCGTCGTTGAGTACACCATGGCAGGCGCTCCTGTCTGTGATGCAGCGTCAAGGGTAACCGCAGCCATGGTCTCCGAGTTGACAATCCATGCTGCTGCAAACGTCGTCGAACTGTTCGTGCAGATCGTTGTTTTCTTGCAAACGTCCCCATCTTTTGACTCAGGGATCGAGACGTGGCTGCACGATCCTTTACAGCCATGCGGATGAGATGCCTGTCATCTCGACTGCTAGTGATACGAGGCCGTTGGGATCCAGCACGGCGTTCCGTATTATCCTCCAGAACTCACCGATTCCATATTCTGCTAACAATCATTGGATCGTGACCAACGCGAGCAGCATTGCCGCAATATGATAAACCGTAATCGCGATAGGCTACAATCCGACCTTTATCAAAGTCGGAAACGTGATGGTACGCATTTCTCCTTCTTACACGAGTCATCACAACAACGTTTCACCAGCCAACGCCGGTCAACTGCTGTTTGTGTATGAGAAATCGGTCGGAAACTTTCCGCATATCAGCACGTTGCAGGTGTCGCCACCGGCGCCAACCTTGTGTGAATGCGCTGAAAAGCTAATCATTTGCATATCACAGCATCTTCTTCCTGTCGGTTAGCACGTCTGTAGCACGTCATCTTTGTGGTGTAGCAATTTTAATGGCCAGTAGTGTATAATGTGAGGTATATAAAAAAGCTGCTTCCCCTATAGATTACTCAATAGAGCTTGAGACCGATATATTAGCATCATAGACAACTAGTTTCTAAGACAGGTTTTATTTCCTGCAGTCTAGCTGCGCTCAATATAAAAAAAAGGCTTTTTTAAATCCACTTTTACCCCGAAAGATTACACTATGACAGAAACGCTTTCTGAAACCCACGATTACCGTGGAAGATTATACTATTTCTTCTTTCTATTTTATCTTTATGAGTCTGTGACCAGTACTGTTCCTCCCATGTCTTTTGTTTTCCTCTCTCAACCAAAGTGAACATAGCGCTGTAGAAGTCAAGAAACCTTTTTCCGCATCTACCACCGTGTTGCACAGGCCAACGTTTCAGCCATTTTTGTGATTTTCTTCAAGCCATAGTGAAGAATACTTAAAAAAAGTTATCGAAACCTTTCTCTGTCAAACAAAGTAACGACAAGGACCCATACTCGGAAACATTTTAACAAACATTATGACTGCGGAAGCGAGCTCCCGCAGATACTGCTACAGTTATGGAGCTGTCTTACCTATCGTACGCTTATTCTCTGGCTGTGAAACATGTCTTACAGGTTGTTTGTGTTCTGTTAATTTGTGGGAACGTGCATCGTCAATTAAAGCAAATACGTCGAGACAATGTATACGCTGACGAGTTACTTTGAGTGTATTCTCATAAATGCGTTCTTAACTACGTCCTTAACTACATATTACAGCGTACAGAAATTGTGCATGCAAGTACCTCTCAGTTAGTACTTTTTCAATTACTCACTATCCACTACCAAGAGACGATGCAGTTTTGCTATCTAAATGCGCACTAGTATATTTCATTTCAAGATGGGTGTTTGTTTCAAACTTCGTCCTTGCTTCAATGATCTTACGTTATTTTTCCGATGTTCTGCCTTGTTGGTGTGTCTTGGTAGGACTATTATGCACCGATATCTGTGACGTTTCAGCGAAACAAATTTTTCAGTTATCTGAGTTGCTATAAGCGCTTGCTCATCGAAATTTAATTCCTTATTTAGTTGTCAGTTGTAATATTTCCTCGTTGTACAGATTTGGTCTTCTGCATCTACAGGGCTATTACAAATGATTGAAGCGATTTCATAAATTCACTGTAGCTCCATTCATTGACATATGGTCACGACACACTACAGATACGTAGAAAAACTCATAAAGTTTGGTTCGGCTGAAGCCGCACTTCAGGTTTCTGCCGCCAGAACGCTCGAGAGCGCAGTGAGACAAAATGGCGACAGGAGCCGAGAAAGCGTATGTCGTGCTTGAAATGCACTCACATCAGTCAGTCATAACAGTGCAACGACACTTCAGGACGAAGTTCAACAAAGATCCACCAACTGCTAACTCCATTCGGCGATGGTATGCGCAGTTTAAAGCTTCTGGATGCTTCTGTAAGGGGAAATCAACGGGTCGGCCTGCAGTGAGCGAAGAAACGGTTGAACGCGTGCGGGCAAGTTTCACGCGTAGCCCGCGGAAGTCGACGAATAAAGCAAGCAGGGAGCTAAACGTACCACAGCCGACGGTTTGGAAAATCTTACGGAAAAGGCTAAAGCAGAAGCCTTACCGTTTACAATTGCTACAAGCCCTCACACCCGATGACAAAGTCAAACGCTTTGAATTTTCGGCGCGGTTGCAACAACTCATGGAAGAGGATGCGTTCAGTGTGAAACTTGTTTTCAGTGATGAAGCAACATTTTTTCTTAATGGTGATGTGAACAGACACAATGTGCGAATCTGGGCGGTAGAGAATCCTCACGTATTCGTGCAGCAAATTCGCAGTTCACCAAAAGTTAACGTGTTTTGTGCAATCTCACTGTTTGAAGTTTACGGCCCCTTTTTCTTCTGCGAAAAAAACGTTACAGGACACGTGTATCCGGACATGCTGCAAAATTGGCTCATGCCACAACTGGAGACCGACAGCGGCGAGTTCATCTTTCAACAGGATGGTGCTCCACCGCACTTCCATCATGATGTTCGGCATTTCTTAAACAGGAGATTGGAAAACCGATGGATCGGTCGTGGTGGAGATCATGATCAGCGATTCATGTCATGGCCTCCACGCTCTCCCGACTTAACCCCATGCGATTTCTTTCTGTGGGGTTATGTGAAAGATTCAGTGTTTAAACTTCCTCTACCAAGAAACGTGCCAGAACTGCGAGCTCGCATCAACGATGCTTTCGAACTCATTGATGGGGACATGCTGCGCCGAGTGTGGGAGGAACTTGATTATCGGCTTGATGTTTGCCGAATCACTAAAGGGGCACATATCGAACATTTGTGAATGCCTAAAAAAACTTTTTGAGTTTTTGTATATGTGTGCAAAGCATTGTGAAAATATCTCAAATAATAAAGTTATTGTAGAGCTGTGAAATCGCTTCAATAATTTGTAATAACCCTGTATATTTGCATTCTCTTGTACATTCCGGCAGCAACGTAATGATGTGCGGCGGAGTGTGTTTGTTCACCACTGTTACTGCTCCCATATCCTGTTCCAATCGCGAATAGTTAGCACCGAGACCGATTGTTGTTAATCCTCCGTGTACGCTGGAATCCCTACAATTTTACCATCGCGGTCTTCTCGTGAAATATACGCAGGCAGGCTGAATACTTTGATGGTCTCTTCTTTGAATGTATACTTTTTAAATTTTAACAGTACACAACACCGTGATGTAGAATGCCTCTCTTGTAGCGTCTATCACTGGAGATTTTTGAGCGTCTTCGTGACGCTTACTGAATGAACCTGTAACTTAGCGTGCTGTTGTTCTTTGAATCTTCTCTCTCCTATCAGTCCTTCATGGTACAGACCCCAGACTGACGAGTAGTGTTAAAGTATTGGCGGGAAGAAGGCTCTGTAAGCGACATCCTGCGGCAGGATTCCCTAGGATTCTTGCTACGAATCTAGTTCCGCCTTAAACCACTTGATAAGGAAACTGCCAGATATTTAATGGGTGTGACTACTCTCACTGGTTGTTCTGCAATCGTGTAATCATAGAATACCAGGTCTTTCTGCCTATTTTTGAGCAATGCGTTACATTTTTGTTGAGATTCAACCACCAATCCCTTCACCGGATGTCGAAGCTCTGCAGGACTTTGTGCATTTCGCTACAGTCTTCTAGCGTTGCGACTTGTCTGTGTACAACAGCATTACCTGCGGAAAGCCTCGTGGAACTTCCGACGTAATCACCTCGATCACTTATATACATTTTAAAAGATCATGGTCGTATTACGCTGCGTTGGGTATTGCCCGAAGTTAATCTTCACTTGAAGACTGCTGTGTTCATTTCACTAGGAACACTTCATCCATGTAAATTGAAGGTGGAGGGGGCAGAAAGGAAACGAAAAGTAGCGAACTAATGGCATCAGCTGCATCGGTACTTCCTGCAGAAACAGCGACGACGAACGGAAACGCATGCTAGTTCAGGATTCGAACCCAGGAGGTTCTGCTCACTGGGCAGTTGTGTTAACCACTGCGCCACCCAAACACTGTGCTGACGCGAACTACCTCGGCATGCTTCGGCCCCCGACTCACATTCCCACCCAGAGCCACCTACCCGCACTCCGTGCTCCCAGATCTTAGATTCCCACTGGAGGTCGAACGTAAATGTGCATCCGCAATGAACGTTGAAGATTCATTGCTCATCGAGTTGAATCTGTTATATGAATGTGTGTTGTTTGTTCTTTCGGACTCTGGCAATAGAACAGACAAAAGTCATTCAGATAACTTTTCTTCTAGACACACAGCTGGTCTGATGTTCTTTAAGATCGTGTCTCTTCTGGATGTCTACTGGAAGTCAAGGAACACGGCAATCAAACATTTCTCCAGTATCTACTGCCTACTCTGTCTAGTGGACGAACAGAATAATGAGCTGGATTTAGTTGGCTGAAACTATATTAATTCACAGAGAAGAGATCTTCCGGTCTCCGTAAAAGTCACAATAAGTGAGCAGAAAACATACCCCAAAATTAGGCACCACAATGACCTCAGCAATATAGGCCTCGAAGTTTACATCCTCCTTGAAAACGGAAAAGATCTGCTATTTTCACAAATCGCCAGTAAGGTTTCACTCCTCCAAAGACCAAGGCTGATGGTCAGTTGATGTTGTTGATGTGGTCTTCAGTCCTGAGACTGGTTTGATGCAGCTCTCCATGTTACTCAATCCTGTGCAAGCTCCTTCATCTCCCAGTACTTACTGCAACCTACATCCTTCTGAATCTGCTTAGTGTATTCATCTCTTGGTCTCCATCTACGATTTTTACCCTCCACGCTGCCCTCCTATGTTACATTTGTGATCCCTTGATGCCTCAGAACATGTCCTACCAACCGGTCCAGTCTTCTTGTCAAGTTGTGCCAAAAACTCCTCCCCAATTCTGTTCAATACCTCCTCATTAGTTATGTGATCTACCCATCTAATCTTCAGCATTCTTCTGTAGCACCACATTTCGAAAGCTTCTATTTTCTTCTGGCCCAAACTATTTATCGTCCATGTTTCAACAGGCTACACTCCATACTAATACTTTCACAAACGACTTCCTGGCACATAAATCTATTTTACACTTTTCTTTACTAGTTTCGGCCAGTGACCATTATCAAGCTTGGCCCAAAACGAATAAATCAAACCATTAGAGATTACACAGTTTACAAAGAAATATGATGTTAAATATTAATTCACTTACTGGCACAAACAACAGGGAAGTTGTACCATAATTTTAGCTAAAGTAACTTGTTCTTTTAAGCTCACCATAGTACATAAAGGATTTCATACAATAATAAACGTGTACGATAATTTTCGTCAAGAAGCAAGTCCACAGTGACAGTAATTAGTAATACGCTGACAAATGTAATTAGTCCAAAGAGTAAGCATTCAGTCAAAGAGAGTCTCATGTCAGAGACATAACTGTAGCACATGCTAGCAATTGCCGTGTTAATTTACTAAGAGCTGCATTATAATCTTTGGCTCCAAGTAAACACTGTGCTAGATCGTGAATTACATGCAAACAAACGTAATATATCAAGAAATGCCACACTGGTAACCTTTGTAATCTAAAATACATCGCAGTTGCCGACAATAAATCAGCTTAAAACCATAGAAAACCATTTAATGGGCCGGCCGTTATGGCCGAGCGGTTATAGGCGGTTCAGTCCGTAACCGCGCTGTTGCTACGGTCGCAGGTTCGAATCCTGTCCCGCGCATGTATGTGTGTGATGACCTTAGGTTAGTTCGATATAAGTAATTCTAAGTGTAGGGGACTGATGACCTCAAATGTTAAGTCCCATAGTGCTCAGAGCCATTTGAACCATTTTTGAACCATTCAATGACTTCAGTACACGAGGTAAGGCAAAATTTTGTATATTGCAAAACATCACAATTGCCGAAAACTAAGTCAGCTAGGACATACGAGGTGTGGCTGGAAAAAAACCGGTCTAGTACTGGTGAAACAATAAAACGAATGCAATAAGGCTGAAAGTCGCGTGGCCTGTCACGTGACTCTCGCTCCGCCTACTGCTCGAGTTTCATCTGCCTCCTGCACTCAGTCTGCCCGTGGCGTCTGTTTTAAGTAGTTGACGTTTTGTCTGTGCGTCGGAAAATGTTGAGTGTACGGAAAGAACAGCGTGTTAACATCAAATTTTGTTTCAAACTAGGAAAATCTGCAAGTGAAACGTTTGTAATGTTACAACAAGTGTACGGCGATGATTGTTTATCGCGAACACAAGTGTTTGAGTGATTTAAACGATTCAAAGATGGCCGCGAAGACACCAGTGATGACACTCGCACTGGCAGACCATTGTCAGCAAAAACTGATGCAAACATTGAAAAAATCGGTAAACTTGTTCGACAAGATCGCCGTTTAACAATCAGAGCAGTGTCTGAGTTAACAGGAGTTGACAAGGAAAGTGTTAGGCAGATTCTTCATGAAAGTTTCAACATGAACAAAGTGTGTTCAAAAATGGTTCCAAAGTGTCTCACAATTGAACAGAAGGAACGCCGAAGAATGATTTGTTCTGACATCCTGCAAAATATTGAAAGTGATCCCACCTCCTTACAAAATGTTATTACTTGCGATGAATCGTGGTTTTTTACTTACGATCCCGAAGCTAAACGCCAATCGATGCATTGGAAAACTCCTGGTTCTCCACGACAAAAAAAGGCACGAATGTCAAAATCGAAATTCAAGGCAATGATGATTGTTTTTTTTTGACATCAAAGGGATTGTGCACATTGATTGGGTACCAGAGGGACAAACAGTGAATCAGCATTACTACATTAGCGTCCTGGCTACCCTGCGTGAGCGAGTACGGAGAAAACGGAACGATTTGTGGAGAAAAAAGTCATGGATCCTTCACCAAGACAATGCCCCAGCTCACAGTGCGTTGTCAGTGAAGACGTTTTTGGCAAAACACAACATTCCCATCTTAGATCATCCACCCTACTCACCTGATTTGGCCCCCTGTGACTTTTTTCTTTTCCCTAAAGTCAAGTCAGCTTTGAAAGGAACTAGATTTGAGTCTGTTGAAGCAGTAAAAGAAAAAGCGACGGAAGTAATGTATGGACTTACCGAAAATGATCTACAGCATTGCTATGAACAGTGGAAAATTCGTATGGAGCGGTGTAGAGACCGAGGAGGAGAGTACATTGAAGGAGATAACATGAAATTGTAAATAATTGTAAATAAATGTTTTTTCCAGCATCAGTCCGGTTTTTTTCTAGCCACACCTCGTATTACTGGACTGGGATGTTATGTTAACAGATAAAAACCAAAATAGCTTATACTAGCAAGTAAACTCCAGCTCACAAAATGATGGATACTAAAATTTCATGTGCAGTGTGAATAAAAAGAAAACCAACCTCACACGGTACCAATACCAAAATGTGTGCCGGCCGCGGTGGCCGTGCGGTTCTAGGCGTTCCAGTCCGGAGCCGCGCTGTTGCTACGGTCGCAGGTTCGAATCCTGCCTCGGGCATGGGTGTATGTGATGTCCTTAGGTTAGTTAGGTTTAAGTAGTTCTAAGTTCTAGGGGACTGATGACCACAGCAGTTGAGTCCCATAGTGCTCACAGCCATTTGAACCATTTGAACTAAAATGTGTAATAACAATAATATGCATTACTCTTGACCACAGAGATTAAAACTTCATTTCACTTTTAATTCCACTTACCCAAGATGTGAGGAAGTGGGCTAGGTGTGTGTGTGGGGGCGGGGAGAGGGGGGGGGGGGGGACGGACCTTTCTAAACAGTAGAAATTTTTTGATGAATGTGAGTATAGAACACAGTATAGAGAAAGCAGGAGGGAACAGTGGTAACTTCTTTGCCCTAAAGAGGGGTCTGGAAGTAAGGGGGACAATCAGCCGATAGAACAATGTACAGTCGAGTACACCTACACCTACAGCTTCAATAGTGATGTAACTGACTTAATTTTATACAAATTTTTAAATTACTTTCGTTCACATTATGTTGTAACTTTCCTGCCGTTTATGCCAGTAAGTGTATTTAACGTCATATTCCCTGTAAACTATAATGGATTGATTTATTCGTTTTAGGTTAGGCTTGATAATGGTCATTGACCGAAACTAATAGCGATTGTGCAAAATAAATGACAGCTGAAGGTTTTACCATGAATTTTGACAAGTATTTGGCGACTGAATCTCCCCCACCTGAAAACATACGTACGTTATTAAAAACAATGGCTGATGGAATATGAACAGCAGCATCAATAAGAAACATGATACGGGGGTGTGGTAAGTAAGTAGTAGGATTGAATTAATTTAAATTTTTTATTGAACTAACTGGTACAAATCTTTTGTTGAGTGGTACTTAAGATAGGTAAATAAATTAGTGAAATCAATGTGAAGTGAAGTAGAAATTAGAAAACAAATGAAAAACTTAGTTTAGTTCAGAAGAGTTACACACTGGCAAACAGTGGGCAGAGCAGAAGAGGCAATGACCGTTAAGTCAGCACGTTCAGGAGAAGCTATCGCCCTCCCCACATAAGTGGACGCTGTCATTTCAGCCGTCAGGGCATCGCCCGACCGTCTCACGTGTTTCTCAATTGTCCCATGTGATCAAAGGTCCTCGCCTACATTCCAAGAGCCAACGGACGACGGTAAGAAGATTCTTTGAGAAGCTTTTCAAAGTGACAGAAGAGGCAATGACCATGAAGTCGTTCACCTCCAGTGAACTGAAGTAAATAAATATGCGAGATGCAGTGGGCCCGATAGAGAAGTTTTCAGTTCAGTTTCGGTTCGAGTTCAGTTCCAGTACAGTTCAGTTGGTGCTGAAGACCGTCATGCACGAAGAGTCTACATCGTACACAGAAGCACCAAGTCCACCACTGTAATGGACTAGCAAGCAGCAGCCTCGACGCCAGAATACAGAAGTTAGAAGGTATTTGAAGGCTGACTTTTACCTTCATGGGTGACTCATGAGGATGGGAAGGAGACAGCCTCACATCAGCAGTCACCTGTGAGCTGGTGATGAAGATCTGACAGCCGAAGACTGGCAAGCTGGAGTCCGTTGTTTGAGTCTGGGACACTGGCCTTCCCCCGCCGCGCCGCTCCCCTGGCCGACGCACAACACTGATACATGCGGCCGCATGGAGAAGAGAAACACTGGGACGCCACATCCAAGGTGTCACCATCCGATTCCCGACTTCGTTCTCAATAATTAAACGAGCCGTCTCACGATGCGCGTCTCCAGTCAACTGGGCGAAACAGCGACACGAGATATACACCGCCAGGCGTAATCAGACGCCGCCGCTCACGCAGCAGAAGGCTTCGCAAACGACAGCTGCTGCTCCCCCAGCCAGAACAATCCATAAAGGAAACCACTGTACAAAACTTTCAATAAAAGTTACCTTATGTAAAATGCTGTTTCATTCTACCTCATACCCGAGCCAAGGAAGAACCCACCCTGCCCACTTGTTGTTAAGAGAGAAAAAGCAATTTATTTAGTGTTTTTCACCCTGATCAAATGCCCTTTGGAGTAATGCTCATCCTGACAGTTGACTAGCATGAAAAGAGGTCACCCAGTTCCACTTTAGTACTGTTCGAAGTAGCATCGTTGTGCTTAGACACAACGCGTACAACGCGATTCGCACTGCACGTACGCCTTCTGGAACTCGCTTTCTGTGATCATCTTTAGAGATGCCGAGACGCCGTCACGCCGTTTTGGAGTTCTTCGATGACGAATCGGTGTCCCTCGAGGTCCCACGTGAGCTGGGGAAAGAGTAGGAAGTGCGCCGATATCAGATGTCGACTGTAGGGAGGGTGAGGCAATGTGGGAACCGTTTGGCCAGGTGTCCCAACTCCCTCAGCCCGCAATGGCATTGCACGTTGTCGTGGTGCAGTGTCCAACAAGTGGCGATGTCTGCCTGCACTCAGGGGGCATGTTTGAGCAACCTTTCAAGCACTTCCACCTAAAATTTGACACTCACAGTTTGTCCAGGAGACACAATCTCCCAGTAAACCACACGACAACGGTTAGAAAAGCAGATGAGCATTGCTTTCACCCTTGACTAGCTCATTTTCTTCGGACGCAGGGAGTTGGCTGTGTGCCACCGAGCGTTCTGACGTTTGGTCTCTGTGTCGTATTCAAAACACCACGATTCGTAACCGGTAATCACATTGTGAAGAAAATTTGGGTTTTCTTGAACACAGTTCAGAATTTCCTGGGAAATTTGCGCACGATTCAGTTTTTGTTTGTCACTCAGTATTTTTGGAACAAGCATGGTACACATCTTTCGCACAGCCAATTCTTCGGTAATAAGTTTTTGAACGATTCCGTATGATATTCCCAACCATCAGACGAATGTCGGAGTCCAGGAGTGCCTTCACTTTGGCCACATCTTCATCAATCCTTGAAGACGATGGGCGGCCAGCGCGATGATCGTCTTCGACGAGCTCTCGACCCTCCCGGAACAGCTTATGCCCCTCGAACACTGTTGAGCGGCTCAGGGCGGCATCCGCGAAGGCGTTCTTAATCATCACTACGGTCCCCGTCGCATTTAACCGAGTTCCACGCATACTTTTAGGCATAGCGCTGCTCGAGATCTTTCTCCATCTTGAAACGCGAATGCACTACGGAACGGGGGACCTGAAACAATCGACGGGCACATTCTCCGCTTCCCTGAAGGCGACTGGAAAAAGTCGGACCGCCCAGGCGGTCCGACTCCCCCCCCCCCCCCCCCAACCCGTCCCCCCACACCACTCCGTTTGCCCTACACAAATGGTTCAAATGGCTCTGAGCACTTTGGAACTTAACTTCTGAGGTCATCAGTCCCATAGAACTTAGAACTACTTAAACATAACTAACCTAAGGACATCACACACATCCATGCCCGAGGCAGGATTCGAACCTGCGACCGTAGCAGTCGCGCGGTTCCAGACTGTAGCGCCTAGAACCGCTCGGCCACTCCGGCTGGCCGCGCTACAGAAGTTTAGTCCTACTGCTTATTGTTCGCACCCTGTATATAGTGTCGTCTGCCACAACACTGCGTGCCGAAGGCCAACACTCCCAAACATGTCTAAATAAGGAACACAACCAACAAAGAGCCACATCAAAGAACAATCGCTGCTGGAAGTCCCGCCTCGCAGTATAGCTGTCGGGCCGCGACGCGCCGCTGTTTGTGAACTCGCGTCCGCTCTGCGGGACGTTGCGCTTCCCGCGGGCCCGTGCTGTCAGCCGTCAGCGCTGTGTGGGCTGCGCGTTATCTAAACAGGCGTAATGTGTCCCCGGCAGACTGTGCCGCGGGTAAACATCGCAGGGAATCAATATGCCATTAAAACGCGCGCTGGCCAAGGCAATCCCGCATCGTCAGGAGCGCCGAACGTTTTCCCGTTCGGTCAATATCCCGGCACAGAGGGGCTGTTTGCTTGTCTGCGTTGTTCCTCTCCTCACACAACATAAACAGAGAGTCGGACAGTGGCCAACGGCACTACTGTCTCATTGCTTTGATTCTTCTGCGCGTTACGCCTTGTACGAAAGGCCATAACATTTTTCAGAGCAATGCCGAACGTTGCAGTCGCAACTTCATTCCGACCATGCAAGATCCCCTCGCTTCTAAACTGATACTGTTATTACTCAGCCGCGAGTCCGTAGACGGTGGTATATGTGACGTACAGTATAACTGGTCAGCATTTCCACCCGGGATTTGCGAGTGTAAGTCGGACCTTCCTTGATCCGCCTTGGTGGGTCGTGTCGTCGGATTTCTTCCTACCTGTGCGCGGTGCAGTTCTCGTAAATGTCGTCCCGTGCAGATTCTTCATCGGCGCATTGGATGCCTCTGTCGGTGGAAGCTAATTATCTGAAATTGCTGTCGATCAACTATGGGGTATCTATTTACTCGAAACTAACATTCAGAATGCAGTAATATCACTTTTATTCCTATTAGATCAATAATGAAACAGTCATGTCACAAACATCTCGTAACCGAGAGCACGGCTACCATCGAACAAGACAGGAAGAGCTCTTAACGCCGACTGCCGACTTTGGCGCGCAGTCCGTATCTCTTACTAGTTTCGTCACAGTTCGTGGATTTCCGATCAGGTTCGTACTTACTAAAATATGCATTTGTTAATGAACGGGTGTGAATTTTAACGAGGCAAAATTATGATAAATAGTTTTAAACATCCAGAGGCTCCTCCTAGTATTCATGTTGTCATAAATGACTTTAATTATTAAATATAAATAAACAAAATCGGTGACTTTGGCGCCAAGATGGCGGTAGTTCCCGTCATGTACAATTTCCAGGCCGACGCTTGTTGCTACGGTCCAGCGCCGAGCCCCATCCCACTACGCGCGACATATCGTCGCTTCGTCACCTAGCCAGCCAGCGTGGGAAATGCTCTCCGACTCATGGCCCGCTACGGACTACAGCACTTCCTAACTACCGTGAATACATCAATAAGAGACAACAATTTATTAAAACTGGTAAAACTGTCTTCCTCACGTAAGAGGCACCTTACAACCACCTGGAACTTCCGAGAACGCCTCCCTGGCTTTTTACAGTGTGTTGTTTCGTCTATCGAGGCCTCTGAGTCCCATCAGGGCACTTTCAGCAAATAATCGTCACCCGCAAACCTGCCGGACAGCCATTTTGGTTGAAGCGCCTCATTCGATATCGGGACGTGCGCCGGTACAAGACCTAATCCGCCAGACAGTTTAACGACGAGCGTCTGTGTACTGCCCAGTCCACCTGTGGTTTTTAGGCGGTTTACCACACCCGTGTATGTGAAATTCCCACATCAGTGACGCGATTCGCAAATATTTAGAAGACTTCAGCCCGCTTTCACATGAATCACAACACACACAGACACCTATGGTACACATGTTCCATCCCAGTAGAGTACAGTGTGGCGACTGGAAGGCATCCGTGCACCCCTTAAATTAACCATACCAAATCCGACCCTGCGCAAACCCGGAGGAGGGAACCAACAAAAGAAGGAAAAGACAAGTAAAATATCTTCCACTCTATCAGGCTGGGTGGCACAGCGACGGCATGTACAACATTTGAATCAAAAACAATCTTGGTTGCGGTTTATTCTTCTCTTAACAACGCGTTTTGCCTTCGTTGGGCAGCTGCAGATAATCTGAAGGTGCCCCACGAAAGCAAAACGCGTTGTTAACGAAGTTATAAATTTGCAACCAAGGCTGTTTTTAATTAAAAAAAAAAAAAAAAGAATCGTATCCAACAAACAATCGTCCTTCATAACTTCTGAGACAGTGAAGGCAGTATAGTGCTTCTTGATAACGAAGTGCTTTCCTACATCCTGCTCCAAATCTGCAACGAGTGCAGTGGTAAGGCACTGGGCTCATATTCGCGAGGACAGCGGTTCTAATCCCCGTCCGGCTATTGAGACTTACAAGTATGCTTCCCGTGATTGCTCTAAATTTCTTAAGGAGAATGACGGGATGTTTGACAGTCAAAACTTAACTCCCAATTCCCTTCCTTCATCCTTTTACAATCTGAGTTTGTGCTCCGTCTCTGTTGACTTGTCTACGGAACGCTAAACACTATACTTACTTCTTGTGCTAGCAGCATCCCTTTATTAATCCATTATAGGCTAACTCTCATCTGGCGGTGACAGGCACGTTCGCTTTGACGCACAGGGTCAGACCCCGTGGTTGCGATGCATCGTAGGACACCCTGTACGGCACTGCGCCTACTCGTCATTAACAGTTTCGTCCAAATTTCTTGTCTATGCAGGACTTGGCCAGAAATTAAAGTGACCAAAGAGGGAGCTTTCAGATGGCCAAGCGTTCAGAATAAACATGGCTTTTTGGCGGCGATCAAGCGAGTCATGAAACCACTGCTTAATGATATCTTTATGAAACTTAATAGCGTACTTCAGCATGCTGTATGGTGCTTCTCTTGTAAAATGACATACCCTGTTAACTGTGTATTTCTGTACCGCTTCTGAAGTGAATGAATACAGGGTGTTCATTTTAACTGAGGACACTGAAATATGTCGATAACTACACATCGGATCAAAAGAAGCTATAATTCCTATTCTTTTGTCTCGACCCGCCACAACACCTGTGCGTGCTTGAAGGGGGGCAGGTTCGAAATCTTCAATGGGGATCCCCGTTTTTATTGCAGATTAAGATTCTACGGAAGAATCTGCATATGTTTTCTCTGAAGCATTCTCTTCATTGCACCACAGATGGCGTGTAATCGAAGGAACAGAGATAGGTACACAATGGCAATTTACAAGCTACTCAGTGGTCCTTGAATATCCAATAACACATGGGACACACACCTCTGTGTTCCTGGGAAAGGACAGGCCAGTATTACATAGCTTATAATTGGAAATCCAGTGGCCTGGCCGGCCGGGGTGATCGAGCGGTTCTAGGCGCTACAGTCTGGAACCGCGCGACCGCTACGATCGCAGGTTCGAATCCTGCCTTGGGCATGGATGTGTGTGACGTCCTTAGGTTAGTTAGGTTTAAGTAGTTCTACTTTCTAGGGGATTGATGGCCTGGGAAGTTGTCCCATAGTGCTCACAGCCATTTTAACCATTTTTGAACCAATGGCCGAGCGGTTGTAGGCGCTAAAGTCTGGAACCGCGCGTCCGCTACATCGCAGGTTCGAACCCTGCCTCGGGTATGGATGTGTGTGATGTCCTTAGCTTAGTTAGGTTTAAGTAGTTCTAAGTTCTAGGGGACTGATGACGTCAGCAGTTAAGTCCCATAGTACACAGAGCCATTTGAACTATTTGGAAATCCATTTCGCAGCGTTGTATTCTTTCGACATATCGAACAGGGAACACTCGACGCCTTGCAGAGAACTACGACGTATCATCACGCGCAGTACACTATGACCGGAGCTCACGCGTCGTGCAGACGTAGAACAGGTAGTGGCTCTAAGCACTATAATAGTTGTGCAGTGGTTATTATCTGCACACCTCCTATCGCTTCGAGAACAGACGGCCAGGTCGGCTATGAATGTTGCAACCACAGAAGACAAACCTGAGGTGATCCTGATTCGCAGAGTATGTAGGCGAAATGTTGAGGCTGCAGTTGCCTAGTATGCCCAGCATTTTGCAGAGGAAGCTCGCTTTCGTTCGTTCTGTTACAAGGTTGTGAACGCCTGTATGTGTGATGGCAGCGTACAGACCGGAAAAAGGAAACGAAGCAAACGTATTACAGGGGAAGCTAATCAAATAGCTCTACTAGCGATAGTGCACCACAACCTTCGGATAACCGCCCGGCAATTACTCCGCGAGTCCCGAACGTCCGTAGGTAGTATCCTCACAATACTGCACCGTCATAAGTGTCATTCGTGTCAGTGCATCAAAAACCTTATGGCGCCGATATCCATAATCGGGTAGTGTTTTGTGAATGGGCTCGTCAACAAATGAAACGACCCCCGCGTTCGTCACCGAGGTAATATTTACCGACGAATCTATATTCGCAAATGATGGTAGCGTTAACCGGCATAACATGCATTACTGGAGTGTAGACAACGCCCACTGGTTACGGAAAGTTCAGTCATCGTCCTTGGTCGGTTGGTCGGTATGGTGTAAAAGGGAACGAACTCACTGGAAATTTTTGCGATTATAACTGTGTTCCGGACCGAGAGTCGAACTCGTGATCTTTGTCTTTCGCTCTACCATCTGGACTAACTAAGCACGTCCTCGCAGCTTTAATTCAGCCAATACCTCGTCTCCTCCCTTGCAGTAAATTTCATATCAGCGCACCCTCCGCCACCGGGTGAAAATGTCATTCTGGAAACATACCTCGGGCTGTGGCTAAGCCATGTGCTAGTTCTGTACCCGGTCTGTAGGAGAGCTTCTGTGAAGTTTGGAAGCCAGGAGACGAGATACGGGTGGAATTAAAGCTGTGAGGCGGGGTCATGAGTCGTACTTGGGTAGCTAAGGACGCCGGCACGTTAGCTTAGCGTGTTCGGTCAGAGGGCTAGCTACCCTCTGTAATAAAAAGAACAGAGAGAATGATCAACGAACAGCCTGCACAGGTGACATCGGACGTCCGCCAGAACAAATTCAACTAACAATGTAGAACAAAATGGGATAAAAAAGAGATAGAGCACTTGCCCGCAAAGGTAAAGGTCCCGAGGTCGATTCGGCACACAGTTTTAATGTGACTGGAAGTTTCATATCAGCGCACTGTCTGCTACATAGTGAAAATTGCAATCTCCAAACGCATTGGTACGTATTTTATCGAAGGCACGTTGAATGGACGCAAGTATCAAACGTTTTTGGAACAGGAACTACTGGTATTACTGCAGGATTTTGCCCTGGACGTTCGACAACGTATTTTGTGTCAGCATAATGGCTGCCAGCGCGGTACGCAATTGAAGCGTGGGAGGTATAAGACCGTGTTTACACTGGTCGGTGTATCGGCAGAGTTGGACTTGTTAATTGGCCCGCTAGGTCGGCGGATTTGACGTCGCCGGGTTTCCTTCTGTGGGGATATTTGAAAGATATGGTGTACCAGCAAGTGCTAACAGGCCATGGAGACATGGTCGACCGCATTAGGAACGGCTGAGCTGACATTCCCGCAGATATGCTTCTGTCCTGTTTACGGTCATTTAAAAAGCGCATCATTAAGTGTATTGAAGTTGACGGTAATACGTTCGAACACTTACTACAATTGGAAAAACGGCGTTAGCGTGAGCCACGGCCACAGTGGTTGGTCGAATAGTCCCCTGTTCGATATGTCGGAGGAATACAATGTTGTGAACGGAATTTCCAATTAGAATTTATGAAATACTGGTCTGCCCTACCCTAGGAGCATAGATGTGGGATCCCACGTGTCACTGGATGTTCAAGGGCCACTGTGTAGCACGTCGTAAATTACGATTGTGTACCCCTTTCTACACTCCTGGAAATGGAAAAAAGAACACATTGACACCGGTGTGTCAGACCCACCATACTTGCTCCGGACACTGCGAGAGGGCTGTACAAGCAATGATCACACGCACGGCACAGCGGACACACCAGGAACCGCGGTGTTGGCCGTCGAATGGCGCTAGCTGCGCAGCATTTGTGTACCGCCGCCGTCAGTGTCAGCCAGTTTGCCGTGGCATACGGAGCTCCATCGCAGTCTTTAACACTGGTAGCATGCCGCGACAGCGTGGACGTGAACCGTATGTGCAGTTGACGGACTTTGAGCGAGGGCGTATAGTGGGCATGCGGGAGGCCGGGTGGACGTACCGCCGAATTGCTCAACACGTGGGGCGTGAGGTCTCCACAGTACATCGATGTTGTCGCCAGTGGTCGGCGGAAGGTGCACGTGCCCGTCGACCTGGGACCGGACCGCAGCGACGCACGGATGCACGCCAAGACCGTAGGATCCTACGCAGTGCCGTAGGGGACCGCACCGCCACTTCCCAGCAAATTAGGGACACTGTTGCTCCTGGGGTATCGGCGAGGACCATTCGCAACCGTCTCCATGAAGCTGGGCTACGGTCCCGCACACCGTTAGGCCGTCTTCCGCTCACGCTCCAACATCGTGCAGCCCGCCTCCAGTGGTGTCGCGACAGGCGTGAATGGAGGGACGAATGGAGACGTGCCTTGGTGCCAATGATGGTCGTATGCGTGTTTGGCGCCGTGCAGGTGAGCGCCACAATAAGGACTGCATACGACCGAGGCACACAGGGCCAACACCCGGCATCATGGTGTGGGGAGCGATCTCCTACACTGGCCGTGCACCACTGGTGATCGTCGAGGGGACACTGAATAGTGCACGGTACATCCAAAGCGTCATCGAACCCATCGTTCTACCATTCCTAGACCGGCAAGGGAACTTGCTGTTCCAACAGGACAATGCACGTGCTCTAGAAGGTGTAAGTCAACTACCCTGGCCAGCAAGATCTCCGGATCTGTCCCCCATTGAGCATGTTTGGGACTGGATGAAGCGTCGTCTCACGCGGTCTGCACGTCCAGCACGAACGCTGGTCCAACTGAGGCGCCAGGTGAAAATGGCATGGCAAGCCGTTCCACAGGACTACATCCAGCATCTCTACGATCGTCTCCATGGGAGAATAGCAGCCTGCATTGCTGTGAAAGGTGGATATACACTGTACTAGTGCCGACATTGTGCATGCTCTGTTGCCTGTGTCTATGTGCCTGTGGTTCTGTCAGTGTGATCATGTGATGTATCTGACCCCAGGAATGTGTCAATAAAGTTTCCCCTTCCTGGGACAATAAATTCACGGTGTTCTTATTTCAATTTCCAGGAGTGTATTTCTCCCCGATTTCAGCGCCACGTGTGGCGAAACGAAGAGAATGTTTTAGACAAAGTATACGTTGATTCTGCCGTAGAATCGTAAGCTCCAATAAAAAGTACGATTCCCTTTGAACATATCAAAGTTGCCCCCATACATTCATGCTCAGGGTGGGGTGACGGGCGGAGTGTGGTGTCGTTGGACGTCCTCCCCGAGACAACAAATTTCAATTAAAAGTTTTTTATCCAATACGTATTTTTGAGGCATGTCAATCTGTCCAGTTAAAACGAACACCCTGTATAAGAAGTAACATGTCATACATTATGCATGACAGAGTTCAGAGTGCCAAACCACATTCGTTCCAATTCCTGACACAACTATTCTATTTTGATACTTTAGTTTGATAAAAGAGGTACATAAAATGTTCTGAGCATTGCAAAACGAAGGGGTAATCGTGTGATAGAAATTAACTTTATACTGAAGGTCAGAAATACGGCAGTACAAAAATGATCGTAATCAGAGGGCTACACACAATCTCAGACTTTCAGATATCAGCAAGGTATGAAGCTCCAGAATAATATAAGGGGCAGTCAAAGGAAAATGAGATGTACGGAATAAAAAGTGAGTAAACTGTTCACTATTTCCAAAGTAATCGTCGTAACCGTTAATTCATTTATCCCATTGTGAGACAAGGCGGTCAATGCTGTCATGGAAAAATTTATGTGTTTGCCGACGAAATCGTGATTGTACCCATACGTGCACCTCTTCGACCGAAACAAACCGACAGCTACGAATGTCTTTCTTCAGGGTATAAAAAATATGGAAATAGAGTGGGGAGAGATCTGGACTGTGTGGGAGATGTGTAAGAGCTTCCCAGAGAAACTTCTGACGCGTAGCTTAAACAACCTTGGCAACAAGTGGGACCGCCAACATGTTACCAAAATGCAAGAAATTCATTATATAGCCTAATTCACATGGTTTTATACAAATCTCAGCAAGATTTGTAACCTACGCAACATTATCTTTATCGGTGCTGCTTTTATCAGTACTATTATTATTATTTCTGTTAATATTATTACTATTATTATTATAATTATAATTATTATCATCATCAACGAAGTGCTTCTTCCACACTCTAACAATTGTTCAATAAAGCTTTTGTATTTCGCGTTGTTGACTCTTTTTATTTCTACTTCATTGGCTTTCTTATGTACATTTGTCGTACGTAATTTTTGTCCGTGCATTTCTAAATCTCTTAGTAAGTACTTGTCGAGGTTTGAAGCTTTTCAGAATACTAGATTCAGCAAAGCAGAGTATTCTTCCATTTCTCTACTCCCAACCAGAGTTTCTTGCTTGGTTAAACTCACATACTGCACACCCAGCATTAATAATCTTCCTCCTGCTGACCTCGTACTTTATTTATCACAGCAACGATTAATGAAATCGCTAGTAGCATCTTTTTCTTCTTTGCCTGTAAATGGCTTCTTGGTGGTTTGAGAGAGTCGTTCAAGAGTTTTGGTAAAGGTGTAAACGTTTCTGAAGGATTGGTCTCATTCCTACTGTTCTGTTTTTAGGAAGCATAATTTCTGTCGAATAGCCATCTACGCAATAACTTTGTGGTATGCTGACTTGCTGATGCGCACTAAACACAATTGAAGGTCATTTTCATTACACATTTTTTTTCAATTTAACTGCTACGATGTTTAAGACTTTCATTGATAGATTCTTTGCTTCAATATAAAAACAGATATTTGGACTGTGCAACATTTCGTTAGAAGGAATGTATGATATGTATGCAGGTTTGCTCAGTTACCAAGGCTGTGTACATTTGCTTGGGAGAATGCACCATACGACCGTATTTGCCCGTGGTATGCAATATATTGACACCAATATGTATTGAAGCGTTGTCTTTCGAAAAGAAACTCCTGGATATTTGGTCTATATAATCCGTTGTTAGATTTTCTTGTTTTATTAATAACAAAAAAACTAGTACAGCGTGTGATTTCCAACCATCTGTGCACTTGGTTATAAAATCATCGAATGTCTTGTCAGATTTTACATGTGCTTGATAAATGTGTTTGAAATTCTTGTTCGGAAGTGGTGATAATGTTTGTGTTATCCCTTGCAACTGCTTCAGAATCCTAGAGTATGTTTGAATCAGATAAATTACGTCCAAGCCCACATGACGACCGAAACAGAAATATTTTCGTATTTCATCCTGGTTTTCCACAGGAACGTCGTCAAAAATAAACACCATAATTGACTCTACTCTTTCTTTCAACGGGTTATCAGTGATTCTGGTGCACGTTGCATATGTCGCACAGTGGCAGAAAACATCTCCTATGAAAGCTATATTTGGCATGAAACAATGTTTCTGAGAACACATACAAATGCTTGAAGCAAATTCCATGTGGGTGTGTCACCAATAACCTAATAAAACTGAACGTGCAAGAATCTGGTGGACCTACAATTAACAGTCGTATATTGTCAGGCAAGAGTGTTCCTTTCCTCTTTTTTCTGGTTTTCAGTAGGCCTACTACCGGTATTGCAGGAGCAGTCAGTTACTACGAAGTTCTTATGACAAGACTGTTTCATCCACTCAACCACAGTGCCAACTATACATTTACATTAGCAATCAAAGGATTCTGTCGAGAAAACACATATATATGACTCTTACACTTTTCTGTTCATACATTCGTACGTACAGTTGGGTATATGAACATAGCTAATTTGTAACATAGTTTTGAGCCCACTTCTGTGATTGTGAATTCATATATTTTCCCGAGTATCATGGTCCAGAATGTGTTGTAATGTTGAATAATGACTTCGTCCGAAGATGTAGAGTCTGGCACGCTGACACATTCAGATTGGTCCAAACATTCTCGTACAAGGTGTACATATATGGCTGGCATCTTAGTTGCGTAACTAGAGCATGTTGGATCGCATAACTGGCATACATTTTGAAGAGACCCAAATGAGTATAAATGACAAAGAGCTGTTGCGACTGCTCATTCAGAGACATCTACACGTAAGAGTTGTGCAAATCAATTTCAGAAAAGTAACGACCGGCACCCAAACTATGAACCACTTATTCCGCATGTGGCAAGGGATGTCAACGACTCTTTGAGGAGTCACAGTTCGCATAAAATCGTCTCACAACTGGAGTCTGCCAGATAACTTCTTTAGAGTAAGAAGAGCGGGCGCCCACTGACTGGCAGTAATGGGTACTGCCACCCCACTGTCTTGCAAAGCAGTAAGTTCCTGAGCCGCATTCTCCTTCATGCTTAATCAAAAAAAAAAGAAAAATCAAAAGAGTCTAGACCTCATATTTGCTACTGTTCCGGGAGGAAAGCACTGTAAATATCGCTGTCTTCTTCAAATTTTGGAAAGCCGCCGGGAGGTTACAACTGCCCAAAACAGGAATGTCTTGGGCGTCATACGCCGTCAGCGTAAGTGCTACGGTTGAGCAAAGCCACTGAAGCTCCAGTGACAATCTGGAAACGGACTAATTGTCCAGCACAGGCCAGGAGGCTTATAAACCAAAGTGATAAAAACTGCTACTGCACTGATTCCGTAAGAGGAAGCGTCAACTCGCAATACAACTGTTTTGTCAGGATCAAAAGAACTCAGCATCGATCACTGAGCAATGCATCTTTAAGTTTTTGAAAAGCTGCTTGACACTATCTGCCCAAACAAAGGGGACATTCTTACGACACAAGCGATGCAATGGAGGTGTGATTTGTGCAGCATTCGGTATGAACTGATTATAATAGTCCATTTTCCGTAAGACTGACTGCAATTCTATGAAATTTCGAGGAACTGGCAAGTCTCGTATGGCTAACAAATGCGACTGAAGAGGATTTAAACATTGAATGTTTGTGACATGACCACTATATTGCAACTCAGGTTTTAAAAAAATCGCATTTGTCCAGTCTACACTTCAGTCCTGCATCAGAAAACATACAAAACGAAGAACTCAAATTTTCAATATGATCTTCAGGTGTACGACCAGCTGCAAATATTGAAACAAACCCAAACGAGTGTTCACAACACACACTTTTTGAGACTCTTCATCTAGTGGTATTTGAAGATATACGTCACGCAAATTAATTTTCGGAAAGTGGCGACCAGCGCCAAATCTGTCCATGAGATCCTCTGGACCTGCCAATGGGTAAGTATCAATGCCAGTTTGTAGGTTGATCGTAAACTTAAAGTCAACACAGAGGCGAATGCGATCTGAAGGTTTGGGGAACAAAACTTGCGGACCTGTCCATTTGCTAGCTTCTTGGGCGCAGTAGTTCCGATATCGTGCAATTCTCTAAGTTCAGCAGCGACTTTGTCCCGCAGTGCAATGGGAACAATTGTGGCCCAGCAAAATTTCGGCTGAGCGTTGTATTTCATGTTAATATGTGCAATAAAATTGTTAGCCTTGTCCAAACCTTCAGAAAAGAGTTCCAAGAATTCTTTTAGCTAGCAAACTGCACTGTCTGATGCATTCAATGCATACACTGGCAAGACGTTTTCCTGAATGTCTAAGTCAAACAAGTAAAATGAATCAAGTCCAAATATGTTCCCACAATCGCGAATGTCCATTAAAGCTGTTAGGAGCGTGCTAGTGTTAGACAGGCGTAGGGAGCCTGACATATCATATGTGTGACGATTCAGCATTGTAACAGAAGGACCTGGGTCCAACTGAAATTTCCCCAAAGACGCAAATGAGCAAAATATTTGTTGAACTGGCGTAGCAGTCAAGAAACTACTCGCTTGCTAGTTTTGCTAAGGCCTGTTTCAGACTTTGATTATACTTTATTAATGACATCGGCCTTGTGACTAGATTTTTGTGAGTGGGCCGAATTCTTACGTTTGTTCCGTTGCAAACATATCGATTGCGCATGTCCTTTCTTGCCACAAGCGTAATACTGCGCTTGACAGGTGGGACAGTCTTGGAATTTGTGCCGTGAATAACACTGGGGGCATGACTTAACTCTGTTCGCCTGCGTAGCCGCCTGTTTAGCGAGCTGCTTATGCGGAGTGGTGAGTTGTTTACACGATGTGGCGAGCTCAAGCTGCCGGTCGCAAACAAGGAACTCGACCCAACAAATTGCCGGCTGCTCAGATTTATCGACCGACAGGGCACCAGAGTCATGCTTCACTACTTGCTGAAATGTTGGACTGGAGCCCAGGGGAGTGGCCGCACGGTTCGAGGCGCCATGTCATTGTTTGTGTGGACCCTTCCGCAGGAGTTTCGAGTCCTCTCTTGGGCATGTGTGTGTGTGTGTGTGTGTGTGTGTGTGTGTGTGTGTGTGTGTGTGTGTGTTGTTCTTAGCATATATTAGTTTAAGTTAGTTTAAGTAGTGTGTCAGTCTAGGGGCCGATGACCACAGTAGTTTGATCCCTTAGGAATTCACACACATTTGAACATTTGATGGATCAGACTGTTTCAAAATCCGTTGTCTGAGTTTGACATCAGTTTAATTGTACACGATCGCATCACGCAACATAGCATCTGAATGTAAAGAATAACAAGCACATTTGGATTTCCGTTTCCTCGTGACACCCTGTAAATCTGTTACCCACTCGTGATAAGTTTGTGCTGACCGATTATTACAATTACAGAATTGATACGTAGTTGCTACCACATTCACACGTAGGTCATAGTAGTTAGTTAGAGAATCTACAATCTGATGATACGAAAGCTCACTCGGAGTGGCGTTAGGAAATAACTTCTGTAGGAGGCAGAACTCTGCACTTACTACCATAGACGTGAAATAGTGGAGTTTCACAGTACCTGGTACCTTGTGAGCAATTACGTGGGCTTCGAACTTATGCAACCAATCAAGCCATTCCTCTTCTTGTTCATGGAATTGGTGAAAAGGGGGAACAGCACTTTGAGGTAGATGGTGCTTGTTCCGTCGGGTGTGCTGCGTTGGCCAGTAGCTGCTGCACGGTGTTGAGCAGTGTAGATATTTACTGCGTCTGTAACCGAAACATCTGGATTAGCTGTGTTTCATCTAACGCTGGAAGCAGTGGCGCCTGGGCGTGGGGTGGGATAGGTGGAGTGGGCATGTTGGAAGAGACAAATGCGAGGAACAGACAAGGCAAGCAAGAAAAATAAGTACAGAAGGAAAGACAATTTCTACAAACCCCACCTGAAAAACTGATTAGAAAAAAAACCTATTAGAGAGTCTTGAAGCAAGTAAACACCCCTGCAAAGAGAAGACAAGAGAGAATTAAGGAGTCAGCAAAACACAAAAGAAAATTCCGCGGCCGACAGGCACTGGCTTCTTACAACTCGTCGCCAATGTACTATCCTGCCCACTCGTCTAATATGGGGTGCCAGGAAGCTGTTTCCTCGGATCGATGGACCACAATTCAATCAAATCATAGTAACGGAGTCTATTACAGTAAGTTAAACTGACAATACTTACCTTTGCGTATTCCCAAAGAGGTGTCGCAAGAAAATGGATTCATGCAAATTATCAGTGTCTTTGGTATATACAATTTCAATGCAAGCAAAACATTACCACTTCGTAAGTCATTACTTTCGCGTTGTATGACGGCTCGTATTCCACTGACGCAGCTAGACGGAGCGGCTCTTATATTCTCCTGGGCTTGATTCCGGTCCTCCCATGGTGTCGTCCTAGTCTACATCTACATCTACATCAATACTCCGCAAGCCACCCGGCGGTGTGTCGCGGAGGGTACCTTGAGTACCGCTATCGGTTCTCCCTTCTATTCCTGTCTCGTATTGTTCGTGGAAAGAAAGATGGGGGTATGCCTCTGTGTGGGCTCTGATCGCTCCGATTTTATCCTCATGGTCTCTTGGCGAGACATAACACGTAGGAGGGAGCAATATACTGCTTGACTCCTCGGTGAAGGTATGTTCTCGAAACTTTGACAAAAGCCCGTACCAAGCTACTGAGCGTCTCTCCTGCAGAGTCTTCCACTGGAGTTCATCTACCATCTCCGTAACGCTTTCGTGATTACTAAATGATCCTGTAACGAAGCGCGCTGCTCTCCGTTGGATCTTCTCTATCTCTTCTACCAACCCCATCTGGTACGGATCGCACACTGGTGAGCAATATTCAAGCAGTGGGCGAACAAGCGTACTGTAACCTACTTCCTTTGTTTTCCGATTGCCTTTCCTTAGGATTCTTCCAATGAATCTCAGTCTGGGATCTGCTTCACCGACGATCAACTTTATATGATAATTCCATTTTAAATCACTCCTAATGCCTACTCCCCGATAATTTATGGAATTAACTGCTTCCAGTTGCTGACCTGCTATATTGTAGCTAAATGATAAAGGATCTTTCTTTCTATGTGTTCGCAGCACATTACACTTGTCTACATTGAGATTCAATTGCCATTCCCTGCACCATGCGTCAATTCGTTGCAGATCCTCCTGCATTTCAGTACAATTTTCCATTGTTGCAACCTCTCGATATACTACAGCATCATCCGCAAAAAGCCTCAATGAACTTCCGATGTTATCCACAAGGTCATTTATGTATATTGTGAATAACAACGGTCCTATGATACTCCCCTGTGGCTGACCTGAAATCACTCTCACTTCGGAAGACTTCTCTCCATTGAGAATGACATGCTGCGTTCTGTTATCTAGGAGCTCTTCAATCCAGTCACACAATTAGTCTGACAGTCCATATGCTCTTACTTTGTTCATTAAACGACTGTGGGGAACTGTACTGAACGCCTTGCGGAAGTCAAGAAACACGGCATCTACCTGGGAACCCGTGTCTATGGCCCTCTGAGTCTCGTGGACGAATAGCGCGAGCTGGGTATCACACGATCGTCTTTTTCAAAACCCATGCTGATTCCAACAGAGTAGATTTCTAGTCTCCAGAAAAGTCATTATACTCGAACATAATACGTGTACCAAAATTCTGCAACTGATCGACGTTAGAGATATAGGTCTATAGTTCTGCACATCTGTTCGACGTCCCTTTTTGAAAACGGGGATGACCTGCGACCTTTTCCAATCGTTTGGAACGCTACGCTCTTCTAGAGACCTACGGTACACCTCTGCAAGAAGGGGGGCAAGTTCCTTCGCGTGCTCTGTGTAAAATCGAACTGGTATCCCATCAGGTCCAGCGGCCCTTCCTCCTCTGAGCGATTTTAATTGTTTTTCTATCCCTCTGTTATCTATTTCGATATGTGCAATTTTGTCATCTGTGCGACAATCTAGAGAAGAAACTACAGTACAGAGTTCCTCTGTCAAACAGTTTTGGAAAAAGACATTTAGTCAGCGTACTAATTGGCTGACGTCGTCACACAGCCTTCTCTGCTCTTTCGTTCTTCATCTTCGTGCCGGTGCTTGTTCACGAACTTGCACCACGTATTGCCCGAACTGCCAATTTCTGAGCAAAAATTTCCTTTGAGAATGGGAAGAGTTACCCCAAAATATAACACCATACGTCATAAGCGAATGAAAATAAGCAAAGTGTACTACTTTTCATGTCGAACTATCACGTAATTCAGATACCGTTCAAATTGTAAAAATGGCAGCTTTAAGTTTTTGGAGAAGATCCTGTTTGTGGGCTTTCCACGATTGTTTAATATCTATGTGAAAACCTAGAAACTTGAACTGTTCAGTTTCACTAATCATATGCCTATTATGTGAAATTAAAACGTTGAGGTTTGTTGAATTGTGTGTTAGAAACTGTAAAAATTGACTCTTACTGTGATTTAGCGTTAGTTTATTTTCAATAAGCCATGAACTTATCTCGTGAACAGCAAGGTAAATGTAATAATACGCAGACTAAAAGCGGTTTACTCTTAAAAAAACTTACCAGTAAAGATTGGCGGAAATGAAACGGAAGTACCTGAGTTAATTGTAAAATTTGATACGATTGGATGGGAATGTATATAAGGTGCACCTGTGAAGGAGTCTGCTTAGTATATAACAAGATGTCGACCAAGCATAAGGTCATCACGGCATGGAAGGCTGTTCAGGAGAAGTTACAACTGGTAAGGTTAGGACATTTGAACCGAGAGCCGGCACTGAGAGAAACCTTTAAACCTGTTACTGAATATCTCTCTGAATTCTTGGCGAAATTACACAACAACGGCGGCGCTGTTGATTTCGTTAACCATCACAGTGATGCTAGGATAGAGTAAACATTCGGTTTCAGTGGTGAAAATCCATACATGTTGCACCTGCCGTCTATAAGTTTGAAAGAAAAAAACTATACAGATAGCGAATTTCATAGAACAGCTGGTCTAATGAACCTCATGTTTCCTAAATCCCACAAAACTCTCCTTTATTCATCCAAAGATCTGGTAATGATGGCAAAATAGTGCAATTCACTGGTGTATACAGGAAAGTGGGAAACTGGCGCAGTGCGAAGTACAGAATCATTACAAAACGTATATTAGATGCTATATATATCATTACTGATGGTACTGACACCCAGCATAAAACGGTCAGCACTCAACTCCCACAAATACACTATGATGATCGTAATGAGCTAGATTGAATTTGCTCATGGCATCAGTTGCTGCTGGTAATACTGCTCATTCAAATGAGGTTGTTTCAGTAATCTCCGAGCTTAGAGAGAGAGGTGTAATCGAATAAGTACGGAAACAGTAGCTAGAGAAACCCACAGACCAGCACACAAAACATACAAAAAAAATGGCTCTGAGCACTACGGGACTCAACTGCTGTGGTCATAAGTCCCCTAGAACTTAGAACTACTTAAACCTAACTAACCTAAGGACATCACACACATCCATGCCCGAGGCAGGATTCGAACCTGCGACCGTAGCGGTCGTGCGGTTTCAGACTGTAGCGCCTTTAACCGCTCGGCCACTCCGGCCGGCACAAAACATACACTCAAAGGCATGTTATGATTAATGGTTTTAATGACTTATCGCAGGCTAATCTTGTAGATATGCAGGAATATTCACATGTGAATAATGGATTCAAATATATTTTAATATTTATTGATACCAACTCCAAATATGCTTGGGCATTACCTGTTAAAACAAAAATGGGGAGAGATATCACAGAGGTTGTTTGTGCATTTCTTGCAGTCAGCGATGAATCAATGCGAAGACAACCTACACACCGACCATGGTGGAGTTTTACAACAGGTGTTTCAACACCATGATGCAGCAGTATGGAATACATCATTACTCAACATTCACCCACCTGAAGGCGAGTATCGTGGAACATCTTAACACACCAGTAAAAGGTCAGATGTGGATGTATGTTAATCTTGGCGGTTATCCTCCCAGAAAGAATTGCATGGTGTAATCGAAAAACACATAGCATGATAAAAATGAGAGTAATAAATGTTTATGATAATGGAATCTTGGATACAGTATACTAACCTATAAAAATGCTGGATCCACGTGAACAAAAATCTAGTGTGGGTGATTTGGTACATATCAAAACATAAGACAGCATTTGAGAAGTCATATCTGTCAAATTGGTAGAGTGAGATATTCACAGTCTCCAAAGAACATATACCGGGAGCTGCATGTTATGTGTAGTTTTAATAACGTCTGGTTTAATTTTTAACTTGTAACTTTAATCCACGTCCGAGTGAGATATTTCGTTCTCCAGCCAGTAATTTGGCAGGTATAGAGAAGGTATGTTCTCGAATTCTCATACACATCTCTTTTTTGTTCCTGTAAACTATTTCCTTAATGGCTGTAACAATTCGCTCTTTTCCTTCTTGCACTTCTTTTAGACGAGAGCATTTGACGATTTTAGCTTTACCTCTTATTTCCTCCACGACACTGTTGTTAAAGCACTCCACATCTTCCTGTGTGTACGAGAACAGCTCTTGTCTTACACATTCGTACTGAATTTCTGTATAGGACTTGAAACTTTTGCAAACGAGTGTCCATTAAATGTATATATATCATCCATTTGAAACTCCACAAATGGCTGTTATTTTCCTGGATGCACAACATCCAGTTCACCACATTTAGATATATTATAAACGTTTCTTTTAAGCCAGAACAAATAGGAATTGAGGTTTATAAAATTTTTTTTTTTTTCGTGTTCGCTTTTAATGTGGTAAACTTTTTAGATTCCATTGATTTCAGTCACCACTCCAACACGTGACCATTTTCCACTTCTGTTTACTGTAGTTGCAGATATTTTATATTCCCCAGTCGTAGCCAGATTTCTCCTTACACTGTGTTTAAAGCCATATGTAAACCTTGCTTCCACATCTGAAATGCCTATTTCTTGTTTCAGGGGCAGTTTATATTCTTCCTTTATTGCGGCTGTCTTCGCCATCTACTCCAGTTTTCGTTTCTGGCCTTCGATGCCCTCCATTAGTAGTTTTCATTTTCGTGCACGTAACACATTAACTGTACTTGGTGTCAGTGTGGAGAATTTCCATATTTTTCCAGATACACAGTTAAAACTGTAAGGAGACGTAAAATAACTTATTAGCTTTCCTTGGTTTTGAGAGTCTGGCAGACTTACTTATACACCAGTCAATTTACGAGTGTTCTTATTACCCCAGTAGGCAAACTGCATAACGTTGTTAAATAGCGCCAGCAGCTGTTGTGTAAGTTTTTGGTTTTGCTGACGCTACATGGATGTGATTGGGAAGGAGTGTAGTGGAGCATATTGTAAATATTGTTTTTTAGAATCTAATAAACTTCAGCAATCTCGCACAGGGTCGAACACGCGAGTCATTCTGTAATTATATATTGGAGCCTGCAGCCTGGTAACGTCTTGCTCCTTAGCCAAAGAAGGTGTACAGGTTTCTCGTAGTCACGTATCTAGATACTTCATACAATCTATAAGGCGGTTACCAATAACTGTGTTCACTCCCGTACTTGTGATTTTGACATACATATTTGTTATCTACCTTTGCTCTACAATTGGAGCTCGTCACGTTAAACAGTCTATTCTAACTGTCTTCTAGTTGTCCACGATCACATTGTTGCTTCCCTGGCGCTCTCCTTCAGTGCAGAAATCGTGGTTTCGTGTTAGGTAGTCGCGCATCCCGATTTCAGCAAAAAGTCCGGCAGAGTCTCGCGTTAGGTCTAAATCCGAAAGGTAATAGTCGTCTACAAGTAGCTACAATATTCCAGGCATTTCTTCTATTAGAACATTCAGTTTAACGTCGGTTAATTCCACATTTGACGGTATAGCCACAGAATTTTTGTGTTTCTTCGAAATGGTTTCCTTTCCGATTTTGTCCAACGTTCCTCTTGCTCTCACACTGTCCTTCCCGTACAGGAGACATGGTACCTTCGCCTTTATATCAAGTCTTGCAGTGACGCACTTGGAGAATTTGCTACGCAGACAATAACTGAATGAGCCACATATCACCGTCTTTGACATTACAGACCTTCCCTTGTCTAATTGATTTTGACAGTTGACTTGATCACAGATTTTAACTACCATAATGTTGTCGCAAAACGGTTCTGTTACAGGATTAAGAACATTTAAATTATTCTTGTTAAAAGTGTACGATTTTCGGTGTAATTTATGTGTCGAATATCAGAAACAGGACTGTCCAGGTTCCACAGTATTAACCGAAAACCAAAGAGTCTGTTGGTTGGTCTTGTCCTCCTCCCTGATAGCTTATGGATGTTTGTCACTTTGGTGGAATCCATGTCGACGCTTCCAGCTACCACGGAAGACTGATCAGGTTGGGGGCCTTATTCCTCCTGTTATAGTCTAAAAGTCCAGGATGGTGGCACTCCCGATCATGTGCTCTACCGGTCATACATTCTAAATTTGGTTATACTTGCAATCCAACTGTAAACTGCTAGCTATTTTATGTACAAATTGTCCATAGAACACCCTATCCCGTGATCCCGTGCCTTCAACGCCACTATTGCTCTCGGATACACCACTACACTATTCTTTCCAGCTATTGCGCTGTACCAGCCTGCCCCAAAACCGTGTCTGATTACCGCGCTATACTTTACTGCGAGAATACTGGGCTGCACCACCCCACCCGAAATCATGTCCGGTGCTATGCTCTACTGTGTGAATTCTGAGCTGTACCACCATGTCCGAAACTGCGTTCAGCTACAGCCCTACACTCTACCATGCGGATACTGCGCTGTACTAGTCTATACCAAAACATATCCACGTACAAAGCTGTACTATATATTCCAACTAATACGTTCGTTCTATCCCACATAAGGGTGGTATTCACGAGCGGCAGACTCCCTCCCTTCCATGGACACATTGCACATGAAACAGCTAGCAATGTACAATTGAATTGCTAGAACAACCCAATTTAGAATGTCTGACGGAAGATCAGGTGACCGGAAATGTCATCATCTCGGAGTTTTAGAGTATAAAGGAGGCCTGAGACCTTCAACTGATCATTCTTCCGTGGTAGTTAAAAGCGCCAACATGGATTCCACCAAAGTGCTAAACATCTGTCAGTTGTGCCGGCCGCTGTGGAAAAGCGGTTCTAGCCGCTTCAGTCCGGAACCGCACTGCTGCTGCGGCCACAGGTTCGAATCCTGCCTCGGGAATGGATGTGTGTGATGCCCCGCTTAGAGCCATTTTAACCATCTGTCAGCTATTAGGGTGGAAGAAAAGACCAACCGACGAACGCTTTGGTTTACTGTTATTGCTAGAGAACTTGGACAATCTTGTTTCTGATATTGGCAACATAAATTACACTGAAAATGGTACGCTTCTTCGCAAAAAGAATTTATATATTCTTATTCGTATTACACAACCGTTTTGAAACAAAATTACGGTAGTTAAATTCTGTGATCAAGTCAGCTGTCAGAATCATTTAGACAAGGGACGATATGTAATGCTAAAGACGACTTACGTGTGGCTCATTTAATTGTTATACAAGTAGTAAGTTCTTCAGGTTCGCAACTCCAAGTCATGGTGTCAAGTCTTAGCTACCATTTCTCCTAAACGGGAATGAGAGTGTGACAGCAATAGGATTATTGGGTAAAATCAGCAAGGAAGCAGTGGAAACCGTTTCGAAGGAATAGAAACGATTACCTCTTGGATTTAGACTTAACGCAAGACTGTGCCGGAATTTTTAATAAAATACACTCCTGGAAATGGAAAAAAGAACACATTGACACCGGTGTGTCAGACCCACCATACTTGCTCCGGACACTGCGAGAGGGCTGTACAAGCAATGATCACACGCACGGCACAGCGGACACACCAGGAACCGCGGTGTTGGCCTTCGAATGGCGCTAGCTGCGCAGCATTTGTGCACCGCCGCCGTCAGTGTCAGCCAGTTTGCCGTGGCATACGGAGCTCCATCGCAGTCTTTAACACTGGTAGCATGCCGCGACAGCGTGGACGTGAACCGTATGTGCAGTTGACGGACTTTGAGCGAGGGCGTATAGTGGGCATGCGGGAGGCCGGGTGGACGTACCGCCGAATTGCTCAACACGTGGGGCGTGAGGTCTCCACAGTACATCGATGTTGTCGCCAGTGGTCGGCGGAAGGTGCACGTGCCCGTCGACCTGGGACCGGACCGCAGCGACGCACGGATGCACGCCAAGACCGTAGGATCCTACGCAGTGCCGTAGGGGACCGCACCGCCACTTCCCAGCAAATTAGGGACACTGTTGATCCTGGGGTATCGGCGAGGACCATTCGCAACCGTCTCCATGAAGCTGGGCTACGGTCCCGCACACCGTTAGGCCATCTTCCGCTCACGCCCCAACATCGTGCAGCCCGCCTCCAGTGGTGTCGCGACAGGCGTGAATGGAGGGACGAATGGAGACGTGTCGTCTTCAGCGATGAGAGTCGCTTCTGCCTTGGTGCCAATGATGGTCGTATGCGTCTTTGGCGCCGTGCAGGTGAGCGCCACAATCAGGACTGCATACGACCGAGGCACACACGGCCAACACCCGGCATCATGGTGTGGGGAGCGATCTCCTACACTGGCCGTACACCACTGGTGATCGTCGAGGGGACACTGAATAGTGCACGGTACATCCAAACCGTCATCGAACCCATCGTTCTACCATTCCTAGACCGGCAAGGGAACTTGCTGTTCCAACAGGACAATGCACGTCCGCATGTATCCCGTGCCACCCAACGTGCTCTAGAAGGTGTAAGTCAACTACCCTGGCCAGCAAGATCTCCGGATCTGTCCCCCATTGAGCATGTTTGGGACTGGATGAAGCGTCGTCTCACGCGGTCTGCACGTCCAGCACGAACGCTGGTCCAACTGAGGCGCCAGGTGGAAATGGCATGGCAAGCCGTTCCACAGGACTACATCCAGCATCTCTACGATCGTCTCCATGGGAGAATAGCAGCCTGCATTGCTGCGAAAGGTGGATATACACTGTACTAGTGCCGACATTGTGCATGCTCTGTTGCCTGTGTCTATGTGCCTGTGGTTCTGTCAGTGTGATCATGTGATGTATCTGACCCCAGGAATGTGTCAATAAAGTTTCCCCTTCCTGGGACAATGAATTCACGGTGTTCTTATTTCAATTTCCAGGAGTGTAGAAGACTGCCAGGGAAGCAGCAATGTGATTGTGGACAACAGTAGGACAGCTGGAACAGATTCTTTAACGTGGATGAGCTCCAGTTGTAGAGCAAAGACATATTACATATTTATACGTCAAATTAAAATTTCAGGTGTAAACAAAGTTATCGGTAACCACCTTATAGGTTTTATCGTTTCCAGACACTAGATTAAAAGAAACTTTAAGGTATTCTTTGGCTAAGGAGCATGCCATTACCAAGCTGGAGGCTACAATATACAACTACAGAATGACTCGTGTGTTCGACCCTGTGTAAGACGGTTTATTTGTATTAGACTCTAGCAAAACAGAATTTACAATGTGCTTCACATTACTTTGCGTCCATGACGTCCATGTTGTGTCAGCTACCCAAGAACTTACAGAACAGCTGCTGTGTGGTATTTAACAAAATTCTGTAGTTTGTCTACAGTAGTAACAAGAATACTCTTAAATTGACTGGTGTTTAAGTAAGTCTGCCCGACTCTCAAGACTGAGGGAAGCTAATAAACTATTTTCTTCCTGCATACAGTTTTAATTGTCTGTCTGTAAACTATGTGTAGTTTCTTAAGACACCAACAAAGACGATATAAGTGTTGCACAGAAGTGTTATATTAAAGCAGGAGAAACATATTTTTCACAATTTAGGACACTGTGCTCCACAATAACATCAAATATAGATACCGCCGCATTGGGTATGATGCACACAGACAACGTTATTCCACAAGTGTTAAGGTGAAGAATCAGTCATTCGAACAGATTTAAACCGTTCCCAATTGAGAAAAACACTCTCCTAAGTACAGTTAATGTGTTAAGTCCACGAGAAATAAAGCTGTAAATACAGGAAATCGAAGTCAAGAAATTAAATTGGAGTATACGGCGAAGACAGCCGCAATAAAGGAAGGATAAAAACTGAAATTGGAAAAAGAAATAGCTATGTAGCTATCCAGATGTGGAAACAAGCTTTACATATCGCTTCAAACACTGTGTATGGAGAAAACTGGCTACGACCAGGGAATATAAAATATCTGCATTTATAGTAACCAACACTGGAATCTAATGACGTATTGGATTGCAGGCCGAAATCTACGGAAATGAGAACGTTTACTACGTTAAAGGTTACATGAAAAAAAAAATTTTTATAAAATTTCATTCCCACTTGGATTGGCTTAAAAGAAATGTGGCGAAATCAATGTTGTGCCACTGCGAGCGGAACAGCCATTTGTGGAGTTTAAGACCGACGGTATATCAATATGTAATTGATACTTGGCTGCTAAATAACTGATGATGGTCGAAGTAGAGAGGATATAAAATGTAGACTGGCAATGGCAAGGAAAGCGTTTCTGAAGAAGAGGAATTTGTTGACATCGAGTATAGATTTAAGTGTCAGGAAGCCGTTTCTGAAAGTATTCCTATGGAGTGTAGCCATGTATGGAAGTGGAACATGGACGATAAATAGTTTGGACCAGAAGAGAATAGAAAATTTCGAAATGCGGTGTTACAGAAGAATGCTGAAGATTAGATGGGTAGATAACGTAACTAATGAGGAGGTATTGAATAGAATAGAGGAGAAGAGGAGTTTGTGGCACAACTTGACAAGAAGAAAGGACCGGTTGGTAGGGCATGTTCTGAGGCATCGAGGGATCACAAATTTAGCACTGGAGAGCAGCGTGGAGGGTAAAAATCATAGAGGGAGACCAAGAGATGAATACACTAAGCAGATTCAGAAGGATGTAGGTTGCAGTAAGTACTGAGTGATGAAGAAGCTTGCACAGGATAGCGTAGCATGGAGAGCTGCATCAAAACAGTCTCAGGACTGGAGACCACAACAACAACAACTGCAAAAGTTGTGAGCTTTAAGTTCTACATATAAATTCCGCAAGAATGTGTAGGAGAAGAGCTGTTGGCGTACACACAGAAACATATAAAGTGCTTTAAAAATAGTGTCATGGTGGAAAAAAGACGTAAAGCTAAAATCCCCCAATGCTCTCGTCCGAAAGAACCGCAAGTAGGAACAGAACTCACTATTGAGGTCATAAAAGAAATAGTTCACAGTAGCAAAAAGAGACGTGTATTAAAATTCGAGAACACACCTTCTCTGCACCTGCCAATTTACTGGCTGGAGAAAGAAATATCAGATTCAGATGTGGATTGAAGTTATAAGTTAATAATTAAGCTAGATGTTATTAAAATACAAGCAACGAACATAAAGAAATGGTTATTTTCTGTGTGTAATTGTATGTGTAGAAATTAATAAATATTTTATACGAAAATATTTGTTTGTCTGAAACCTGGTTGGTAGGTACTCAGAGAGCGCACAGGATAAGGTTATGATTGTGGATGGGTCCGTAAACAGTTACTCTGAGATGCACAATCAAACACACAACTTTATTATTCTAAGGACCATTCATTCACACATTGCTTTAAAAGATCACAATCAAACAATACAGCTGAAGGCCTAGTTAAAGAACTTGATATGCCTTCTAGGCTGAAGGCTCAAAACCACACCAAAAACAATTAAAAAGGAGGTAAAATTTTGTTTCCTTAAAAAAAACATGCAATTGAAAATGTTGCTTAAGGCCTACATCTCAGTTACTCTGAGATGCACAACCAGACACACATCTTTAGTTTTCTAAGAATCATTCATTTACACCTTGCTTTAAAAGATCACAATCAAACAATTCAGCTGAAGGCCTAGTTAAAGAACCTGATATGCTTTCTAGGCTGAAGGCTCAAAACCACACCAAAAACAATTAAAAAGAAGGTAAAATTTTGTTTCCTTAAAAAAAACATGCAATTGAAACAGTTGATTAAGGCCTACACTACACGTCTGAAGGACAACTATAATTAAGACTCATTAATAAACAATTTTTCCAACCAATAAATTTCTTTCTAAACTTACAACAGAATGGCCAAAAGCCTAGTTAAAGACATATTAACTTATTGCACAGGTGAAGGCCAAAAACAAATTTGAAGCAACGGCTGAAGGCCTGAACAACAAGTCAGACAAACAATTTAAAATAAACCCCTTCTTTCTTATAAAAAAATTTCCTTTAAAGAATACACACAGCTGAAGGCCTTATTACAAGGGGGTCACGTAAATCCTTGACTGAAGGCCACACATAACACATTGAACAACTAACGGCTTAGAGCCTGGATTATAAACAATTTCAGATAGAACCAATTTTAAGGAAAAATTCTTTTTCCTTTTTTAAATAAAACCAATCCTCAAAATTTTAATTTAACGCAGCTGAAGGCCTTTATGTAAAATTTAAAAAGAACTGAATTAATACACGGTCGAAGGCCTCGCACAATACTTCAAACTAAAATTAAAAACACAATCTAAAGCAAACAGAACAAGTCATGCTCAGAAGCGTTCCAATGGTCGGCATGAGAAGGTAGCTCAAACGTAAGGTGAGGTGAGACAGGCAGCCAAGAGTTGAAGTTAAATAATCGGATGGCAACCCAAACTAGGGACGGCGCAAGGACCGACCAACAATTTAACCAATTCCCTTCCGTCCGACCAACGGCACAACGATGGAAAATATCGGCTGAGAACGAGGATGCGAACGGCACTACGTCTCCAGAAACTGGCGTTTAAAAACATCCATGGGAACAATAATCACTCCAAGCAAACATGAACCAAACAACTTAAAAGGCTATCGAACTACATGCCGCGCCAGACAGCATCAACATGACGAGGAAAGGTACACAACTGGGGCGTTAACGGCCACAGGGCAGAAAATACCGCTGGTGCACTTCATTGGGAAGTACATCTACATCTACATTTATACTCCGCAAGCCACCCAACGGTGTGTGGCGGAGGGCACTTTACGTGCCACTGTCATTACCTCCCTTTCCTGTTCCAGTCGCGTATGGGTCGCGGGAAGAACGACTGTCTGAAATCCTCCGTGCGCGCTCAAATCTCTCTAATTTTACATTCGTGATCTCCTCGGGAGGTATAAGTAGGGGGGAGCAATATATTCGATACCTCATCCAGAAACGCACCCTCTCGAAACCTGGCGAGCAAGTTACACCGCGATGCAGAGCGCCTCTCTTGCAGAGTCTGCCACTTGAGTTTATTAAACATCTCCGTAACGCAATCACGGTTACCAAATAACCCTGTGACGAAACGCGCCGCTCTTCTTTGGATCTTCTCTATCTCCTCCGTCAAACCGATCTGGTACGGATCCCACACTGATGAGCAATACTCAAGTATAGGTCGAACGAGTGTTTTGTAAGCCACCTCCTTTGTTGATGGACTACATTTTCTAGGCACTCTCCCAATGAATCTCAACCTGGTACCCGCCTTACCAACAATTAATTTTATATGATCATTCCACTTCAAATCGTTCCGCACGCATACTCCCAGATATTTTACAGAAGTAACTGCTACCAGTGTTTGTTCCGCTATCATATAATTATACAATAAAGGATCCTTCTTTCTATGTATTCGCAATACATTACATTTGTCTATGTTAAGGGACAGTTGCCACTCCCTGCACCAAGTGCCTATCCGCTGCAGATCTTCCTGCATTTCGCTACAATTTTCTAATGCTGCAACTTCTCTGTATACTATAGCATCATCCGCGAAAAGCCGCATGGAACTTCCGACACTATCTACTAGGTCATTTATATATATTGTGAAAAGCAATGGTCCCGTAACACTCCCCTGTGGCACTCCAGAGGTTACTTTAACGTTTGTAGACGTCTCTCCATTGCTAACAACATGCAGTGTTCTGTTTGCAAAAAACTCTTCAATCCAGCCACACAGCTGGTCTGATATTCCGTAGGCTCTTACTTTGTTTATCAGGCGACAGTGCGGAACTGTATCGAACGCCTTCCGGAAGTCAAGAAAAATAGCATCTACCTGGGAGCCTGTATCTAATATTTTCCGCGTCTCATGAACAAATAAAGCGAGTTGGGTCTCACACGATCGCTGTTTCCGGAATCCATGTTGATTCCTACATAGTAGATTCTGGGTTTCCAAAAACGACATGATACTCGAGCAAAAAACATGTTCTAAAATTCTACAACAGATCGACGTCAGAGATATAGGTCTATAGTTTTGGGCATCTGCTCGACAACCCTTCTTGAAGACTGGGACTACCTGTGCTCTTTTACAATCATTTGGAACCCTCCGTTCCTCTAGAGACTTGCGGTACACGTCTGTTAGAAGGGGGGCAAGTTCTTTCGCGTACTCTGTGTAGAATCGAATTGGTATCTCGTCAGGTCCAGTGGACTTTGCTCTATTGAGTGATTCCAGTTGCTTTTCTATTCCTTGGACACTTATTTCGATGTCAGCCATTTTTTCGTTTGTGCGAGGATTTAGAGAAGGAACTGCAGTGCGGTCTTCCTCTGTGAAACAGCTTTGGAAAAAGGTGTTTAGTATTTCAGCTTTACGCGTGTCATCCTCTGTTTCAATGCCATCATCATCCCGGAGTGTCTGGATATGCTGTTTCGAGCCACTTACTGATTTAACGTAAGACCAGAACTTCCTAGGATTTTCTGTCAAGTCGGTACATAGAATTTTACTTTCGAATTCACTGAACGCTTCACGCATAGCCCTCCATACGCTAACTTTGACATCGTTTACCTTCTGTTTGTCTGAGAGGTTTTGGCTGCGTTTAAACTTGGAGTGAAGCTCTCCTTGCTTTCGCAGTAGTTTCCTAACTTTCTTGTTGTACCACGGTGGGTTTTTCCCGTCCCTCACAGTTTTACTCGGCACGTACCTGTCTAAAACGCATTTTACGATTGCCTTGAACTTTTTCCATAAACACTCAACATTGTCAGTGTCGGAACAGAAATTTTCGTGATCACTCAACTTCAGCGTCCAGGCTCGGTGGGCAACGAACTCTGTCACTCTCGCAGCTAGCGCCTCATGATCTGACAGCGCATGCACGCCGCCAGTGGCTCCGACCCGGCCTCGCACCGCGGAGAGTTCCTTGCTGCTCCGTCCTAACCGACTGACCACCACACACAGCAGCACCAGCCGGAAATACTAGTTCAAAAATGGTTCAAATGACTCTGAGCACTATGGGACTTAACATCTGAGGTCATCAGTCCCCTAGAACTTAGAACTACTTAAACCTAACCACCCTAAGGACATCACACACATCCATGCCCAAGGCAGGATTCGAACCTGCGACCGTAGCGGTCGCGCGGTTCCAGACTGCAGCGCCTGGAACCGCTCGGCCACACCGGCCGGCGGAAATACTAGTGGTCAGACCAAAGATAGTACGACAGTACTAGTTTCAATAAGTACTGCTGCTGCCACTCAAGGAGACAAGCCAGCAACTTCGTTACGCCAGTAAGTAAGAAAGAAACAAGACGCCACTCGATGTGACAAAATGCCAATAAGTGCGAGCTGCACAGGGGTCATTGTCTTATTTGTTAACCTCTCAAAAATCCAAAGACATTTTTTCTTTTCAGTGATTTCCATGCATGTATTTTGGGTGGGGCAAGTGTGCAGTTAGATGACCTTGAAAATTAGGTACCTAAAAGTACCTATATGAACGAGCCCCACATTCATAGATCACTGCACATTCTCAATGTCCACTATACCTTTGAGGTCATTGTCAGCTACGTTCCTGACATTAACATGCATAGACCCGTTTGGGGTTAAATGTTATGTACTGGTGTACAGTACAACCGATTCGACAGCTCGGCAATACACAGCTGTCTACAAATCCTGTGAGCCACATCTGTTTGTATTATGTGAGTGATCTGTGAAGCAAAAGCATCATGTGGTTGTTGCCAGGATCGTGTAGGTTGGCATATTCCATTCCAATATGTGACAAAACAAAAATTTCTGGGAAAGACGACGTACTTCTCCCAGAAACAAACAGTTAGTTAGGGTACGTATGAAAGTGTATAGACAGTTGTTTATTCGTCCAGTGGGTGAGATTTGGATGGAACGGTAATCGATAATACTTATGCGATGTACTCTCCCCCATGCATCGTGCAGCAGCTTGCAGCGTATTTTTTTTAGATGTGTGATGTTCCTAGTGACGCGATGCTCTGCAAGCAGGGGGACAGACCTATGGTGGTGTTGATAGTTGACTTGAACTCAACTAAATCTACTGCACATTAATAGGGCCGGCTGGTGTGGCCGAGTTGTTCTAGGCGTTTCAGTCTGGAACTGTGCGTCCGCTACGGTCGCAGGTTCGAAACCTGCCTCAGGCATGGATGTGTGTGATGTCCTTAGGTTAGTTAGGTTTAAGTAGTTCTAAGATCTAGGGGACTGATGACCTCAGCAGTTACGTCCCATAGTGCTCAGAGCCATTTGAACCACCCACATTAATAGGACTAGAAATTCCGTAGACTGTCATCGGTAGCGTTAACTGCCGTAAAATGCCTAGCAGAAAGGATCTTGACCTGAAGTAGAACGCATATGTCGGGTTCGTCCGCATTTGCTAGAATCTTAGGGAAAGCGGTCCAAACATTACGAACTGACAAGTTGGTGAACCACTGCTGGAAAATATGTTAGGCTCAACTTCATCTGCATGGGTTATTAAAGCTAGTGTGATCCTTACACTAAGAAGTGACGGTACAGGAGGCGAGTGAGCGTAAATCCCGCCGTTATGACACATAGAGTCTGTGGCACTATAATTCTGATAGACGTATGAGAGGTACTAAGATTACTGCTGTTGCTGGAGGAAACATTGACAACGATTTGGTCTGGCTTGTACATGTTGGTTAATTGGCTCTCAATGTACGATAGTTGGATAAACGTGTAAGTAGTTCGTTTTTTTTTCCAAACAAACAACTAGAATTATATGTATGCATACTACCCGTGTGCATCATGTGGAGTTAAAATTTGAGCAATGCTGTGATTAAGTCCTGAATCTCCCTCTACTCTTCCAATAGCTCTGTATTGTATGTGGAGGTGTGAGGTTGTTTCAATGGTGTAAATTGTTCATTGGATATTGCGTTGGAGCCGGCCGTTGTGGCGAGCGGTTCTAGGCGCTTCAGTCTGGAACCGCGCGGCGCCTCCCGTCGGAGGTTCGAGTCCTCCCTCAGGCATGGATGTGTTTGATGTCCTTAGGTTAGTTAGGTGTAAGTAGTTCTAAGTTCTAGGGGACTGATGACCTCAGATGTTAAGTCCCATAGTGCTCAGAGCCATCTGAACCATAGTGCGTTGGAAGCTCTGTGATACTGTTAGATTCGTATTATGGAGTACGCTTCATTTTGAAAAATTCTGTACTGTCGACTAAGACTCCGACATCATTAGACTGTAGTATTTCTACCGTAAAAATCGTAGGCATACGATAAAAGGAAATTAAGATACGCACAGGGGGATATTTATAAACAATCACTGATATCGATGAATTATAGGTGTTATGCTTCTGAATTTCTTTCTGCAGTAACGTATACTACGCGTAGTTGCAAATTTCCTCCTGTACGTTCGGGTGCTATTTTTCTCGTTGTGACATCTCTCTGCCTAGCCAGTGACAGGTGGAGGACTAGTCAGCCTTGTGTTATTGGAACATGACGGGATATCGAGAGAATTAGCATGGGTCTGTGACTTCGCGGGGGACATCTCTTGCATGATGACATGTGGTGGATATGGTATATATCGAAGACTGGGGCGACTCGTGAGAATATGACAGGTAAATTATGCTCTGACGAAAGGTGAGTTGAGAGGTGAGCTCTATCCCGCTTCTTCTGTTGAGGGAAAATATATTACAACTCTCACATACGTCTCGCAAAGTGACTGCAATGAGAAAATTAGAGGCTAATACGAAGATTTTTACCGAGAGACAATCAGCAGCAGACGGTTCGTCTTTTCTTATTGTCAATCAATAACAGACAACATTCTTCCGTGAGTTTTGCGTGCCTGTAAATGGATGGAGTGAAATTTAAATAGATGGACTAAATGTACATCTACATCTATATGCTTACTTCGTAAGTCATAGTGCTGTGCTTGGCGGAGGGTTCCCTGTACCACTACTCTCCTATTTCAATCGCAAATAGAGCGAGGGAAAGGAGACTATATGTGTCTGTACGAGCGCTAATTTGTTGTATCTTATCTTCGTGGTCCGTACTTGAAATGTGTGGTGTCACCGCCAGACACCACACTTGCTAGGTGGTAGCTTTAAATCGGCCGCGGTCCGTTAGTACATGTCGGACCCGCGTGTCGCCACTGTCAGTGATCGCAGACCGAGCGCCACCACACGGCAGGTCTCGAGAGACTTACTAGCACTCGCCCCAGTTGTACGGACGACTTAGCTAGCGATGCAACACTGATGAAACCTCGTTTATTTGCAGAGAAGATAGTTAGAATAGCCTTCAGCTAAGTCAATGGCTACGACCTAGCAAGGCGCCATAGCAATTGATAGTTATCGTATGAAGCATGTCTCATCAAGAACGATGTATACAAATGATGGATTAAAGTTAAGTATTCCAGCAGCTACGTACTTTTCTTTATAGCATTCATTACGTATCCTGTTTCAGACCTCACGCCATCCTACGTGAGCTTATAGCGTGCATTTCGGCCTTCTCTAGCAATATAACAAAATGTATGTTGGTGACAGAGGAATCCTTCTGCTGTCAACCTCAAATATCGGTTCTCTAAATTTTCTCAGCAGTGTTCCCCGAGAAGGGCATCGGCCTCCCTCCAGGGACTCGAAGCACCCAGCTACTAATTTGTCGGGAGCCAGAAGGGATGCTTCTACAGGTCTGCACTCTGTGGGAAACTCATGTATGCAGTCTGATACACGTTTGCAGATGGCGGCAGGACCTGCTGTTCGCTTGCAGGCTTTCGGCGGCAATGATGACAGGCTCGGAGGCAGTGCGGTGGCGGAGAAGAAAGTAAACACCCTCATGCTCCCATAGCCTGAAAGGTCTCAGCAATATTAGTTTGGGAGCGCAGCATACTGGAATTCTAAGGGACTTACTTCCACGAGCTTGGCAAGGCAGCCGACCTACAGAAGGTATTTAGCGTCGCATATCTTCAACTGTTTGACGACTGTTACCACCCATTGTCGAGGAAGTGACTACGTGGCCTGTGGGAAGCCCCCAGAGACGTCACAGAAGCGTCAGTAAAGGTTACCTGGCAAGTGTAATCCGACTACAGGAATAAATGACTCATCCTGCAAACAGACTCTCAAGATCAATTTCATGTCAATGACGTGCAGCTGGTTGGCTGGAAGCGATGGCGAGAGTACGACGGGTGTTGATTCGTGAGTTGGAGTGGTAATCAGGCGTTTTTTCGCACTTAGAAAAAGTGGTATAGAGCTCACTTCTCAACTCACCTTTCGCCACAGTATTGATTAGCTGCCAGATTCTCACGAATCCCCACTGTCTTCGATATATAGCGTTCGAATCCACCTGATTTTAGCGAGTAAGAGATGTCCCCCACCAAGTCACAAAACCATGCTAATTCTCTCGAAATACCACGTTTTAACGATATTTTCGTCTCCTACCTACATAGACAGAGATAAACATCGTAATAAAATCAGCTGTGTTACCGAATTTATAAAGTGATATGTAGTATTAACCTGATATTTATGACCCCTCTGTGTTCTTACCTTACTTGTATTCGTAAGTGATGAGGCATTTGGCCACTTAACAGAGCTTGAAATTCAGCAGGCACCTTGTGACAGAGGTAGAGAATGCTCATTCATCATGAGCCAAAAATGAGTTTAATATTCTAGTTCTACGAGGTAGGCTGTAACTGATGTCAAGCTGATAGGAACATTTTTTCTTCTTTCGTACCTGATGAGAGAATGCTTAGAGGAAATATAGCTTATGTCATACTGTTGTATAGGATTACCACGACAAGTCCCAAAGTCACGACACTTCACTGATGTGAAAATGCGTGTATGCTTCGATTTCTTCTATTTAAAATAACTGGTATTAACGGGAGGAATTTAAATTTTTCTTGGGAAATTCGAGGTGTATGGACAACAATGTCCCCATCTCGGATTTGGTAAAGTGGACTTTTTAAACTGTGGAGTCTATGTCAGAAATGGAATTGCAGTTCGAACTATACATCTAAGTCACGTCCGCTTGTCTCAATGTGTGACACAGCCAGTGGCAAGTGTGGACACGAGGTTTCTGCCGATCAGAAGCCACAGCTTAGCCTCGCACGACTGGTACAAAGAAAGACTCCGGCTAGTCGGGTTTTGTCCGCAGCCATGGGGGCAACTCCCACCAGTGGCCCTAAAGGCGCCCTCTGGGTCGCTGAATAGCAAACTAGCCAGTATTCCACCAGAGCAGCGGCAGAAACGAACACATATGTTGCATGAGAAGATTTAATATGACAAGTGTCTGTGCTGGACGATTATTTCCTCCATGTAAATTGATCAGATGACTGCTTGCCAGTCATGGTGACAGTCTTTTCGGCCTCTGTGTATCTGGTGCGGCTGGCGTGTGGCTGGAGACATGAAACAACTGCCAGCTTAGTCGATGTATCTGGGGGTCTCTCTTGACTGGCGTGGCTGTGCCTTCCCGGCAATTGGGGGATGGCGCCTCCTTTGTGATCTCGAATGTGTGCGATCAGAAAGTTTTTTCAGCAGATATGTTTAGTGTAAGGTGGAAATGTTGTGGCGCTGCAGGATGTTCTCAAACATAAGTGCATACAAGACCTCTGATACATTTAGCGCTACGATCTATTTGTGACGGAAATTTAATTACTTGACTTACAGAATGTTTATGTGTGTTTCTCAAACATTGAAAATATGCTTTACTTTAAAGAAGAATCATTGTAAGATTGTGGTGAGTTTTGTAAGTGATCTATTTGACTCCTGTAAACTGTTAAACAATTAATTTGTCTGGTTAGTGCAAATGCACTATTTTTGTATTTTTGATATTGGAACTGCTCCAGCTCTCCCTCTGTCCCACAATTAGCCAAAAGAAACACAGTATTCAGAAGAGGGATGGATACCTCCAGCTGTGTGTTTGGGGATGTTTCTTCATGCATGTGTTCACATAAACAGGAGGTAACCACTCCTGGTCTATAGGTCTGAGGTGCTGGTGTTACAGCAGAAAGTAATCACCTGAGAGAGAGCAGAGGTGGTGTTGCACTGCGTGGAATGGCTGCGCACTTAGAGGTGCCATGTCACAGATTGCGCGGCCCCTCCCACTGGAGGTTCGAGTCCTACTTTGGGCATGTGTGTGTGTTTGTGTTGTTCTTAGCATACATTAGTTTAAGTAGTGTGTAAGTCTAGGGACCGATGGCCTCAGCAGTTTCGTGCCTTAGGAATTCACACACAATTGAACATTTGAGAGGTATTGAATATGAAAGGGATGTCACCATTTGATGCATTGTTTGGGATTGCCAGATCAAAGGAGGTCAGCATCCGGTATCACGGATTTTTGGAGGGTTCGAGATGCAAGTTGGCTGTGTGGTCCCAGCAATGGCGCTCACAGGTCCATCTGGCCAGTTGCTTTGTGAACTACTACCCAGTATGCATCGAGCTGCTTTTGTATTTACGAGTATTGCATGGGTTATGGGCAGCATGTGGCAGAGGCACAGTCACTACCTGCTGCCAACGGTCCCAATGCAGTGCAGTGACAGTACTCCAGCTCAGAGCCGTCAGTGCTTGGCACTTCACCAGGTGCCCCGGTGGCACCGACCAGGGACACGTGGCCTGACTTCCACAACATGGAGATGTGCATGCTTGGCGCTCTGCACAGTGCCTGGTAGCGCCCAGGCGACCCAAAACAGCGGCTAATGTACTGCACTTCACTCCATTCCTCAGTGCTTACAGTTATTTTTTGTGCAAAGCGTGAGACAATGGGAGAAGGATACATTTTTCCTATAAACTTAATAAATATAGACTGTGCAATTGAATTGAACAATTTATTACGATGCCAATATGATTTAATTGTCAGGTCATGAGATCTTTCCTCTCCAGCACAGATGAGTCCTTTTCCCACCAATTTCCTGTTGGGTAGGGGAAGTGGGGAGGGGAGTGGGAGATAGGGTATTTCCCAGAGGGGGAGGTATATAATTAATCAAATTAACTAATTAGTCAATTAATTTGATATCAACAGTGTGCTCATATTGGCGAGGAGAGGGGGAGGTAGGGGATTTCCCAGAGAGTGGGGGAAGAGGAGGAAGGATGGAGGGATTTCTGAGAAGGACAGATTTTTCCTGGGGGGTCATAAATCATCCTCAGGGAGTCATAGATGATTTAGCAGAACAATGGGTTTAGGGGAGGAGGATAATTTGCTCCTCAATATATGCTAGCCCATGAATGCAGTAACTACATGGCCCAGGATCAGCTTAATCCTACTACTTACGTGCTTCTGTCAGTCATGGTGAAGTTTGCATATGAAGTCATCTTAATTGCAACAGCTTCTGGAATGGACTAGATAGCTTTGCAAACGTTTCAACAAGTGGTGCACAAATGCAAAACTCACAGTGGCATACAGTACAATGAATTCAAGAACAGAATGAGATGATTCAGTTCAAATACGGATTGACTACCCAAATGATACATTTAATTGATTACTGAGCCAATACCGTATTTGTTACGGATTTTCACAATACCTTTAATAGCAACTGTAACAGTTTAATCAGATAAGAGATCGACCTTCTCCATAAAAGCACTCATCAAGGCGCATCGAATGCGCTACTTGCACGTTTATTTACAGTTTTAATGACCAAACGAGAAGTGGTTGAATCATAAGTGTAATTAAAGTCAGAGTTATAGGTTGCATAAGACGGAAGTACAAACAGCATTGCACAATGTAGTGGGCAACATGTTCACACAATATAAACAACATTTAAATCGAATGTTTCATACAATTAATTACTTATTGTAACTGAATCAACAGAATCTTCCATAGTTTAGCCCATTATTCCAATTCCATTAAACATACATAAATTCGGACAGTAGCAGTGCAAAGAGTCCATATCCTACAAAACTAACCTTCCATTTATGTGTGTATTGTAAAACCTCGAGAAGTAACTAATAAATATTGTACTTATCTTCTGATATGTGCGATCGAAATAACTAAGATTTTTGGCAAACTACTTAATGTATAATTTATTTTTGTATATTTTTTAATTGGCATTTCAGTGCCTTTTTGTTGACGCCTCCGCATCTCAGGAAGCACTTTTCTATCAAAAGTTATATCTCAGACTGTTGGGATCACTTGTCCGCAGAAAACACAAGCTCGCGGAAATTACCGAATTAGGGAGGTCGCGGTTATGAAAGGGGAACCGCTATCATTGCTCTGGACATTATTTTCTCCAGACGCAGCAGAAGAGGTAGGATTTGTGTTTCGCTGGGAAGTGATTTAACCACACGAATTCACGGACTTGGATGATTACTCGTCGGTAGTCGCGGGAACTTTGAATCATTTCATAGGTGCTTTTGATGATCTCGTGATTTTTACGAACAGTGCCACTCTGAACCTGGAGTTATTCTGTAGCGAGATGGATTCTAGCTCAGGCTGTACTGTACAGTGTGGACTCTAAATACTTTCACAGATGTCGACACTTTCGTCGAGTGTCGGATGGACTTGTGTTCACCGTGAATAGCGCTGGGTTGGACGCACAGTATTTTGGGACCACAAACACTCGTGACTATCCACAATTCTGTAGTGTTATCAGAGTTATTTAAAATGTATAATGTGTTTCTAACAAATATACGAGGCGTCGAGACATTTTACGTCTGATAAGCAGCAGCAAGTATGTTTTCAGCAGTCTGCAATTTAATTAGTGCAAAAAAAAACTGTGAATGATTTGGTATTTAAATTTGTTATTAGTGTACGGTATTTCCATGCAGCACCTAAAATCCGACCTGACAAACATTTCATACTCCGGGTTTGTGTAGCAGACATTTATACACATTTTACAAGTAAAAAGTAACAGGTACGAAACCTATTATTAGTGGAAACGTGGCAACGTGGTACGTTAGCGCCAGTTAACACGTTTTCTGTTCCTTATCTGCGTCTGTTCCGTGTATGTCCCACATTTAAACGTAGTAATGTTCATCTTTCATACTGTGTATCAAAACTCAGAGCACTGTAAGTGGGAACAGAATTAACTTTATGTTCACCACAAAAATTAAGTAATGTGTAGCTTGCATATTTGGTTTGAGAGCTTAAATCAAAGTATCGGTACGTTGAGCAGTCGGAGAAACACACAGTCATGCCTATTGAGGTCATCGTCCACACGGATATTGTAGAGCAATACATATTACGTTGCCAGTTGAAATTTGTAAACTGCATCTTTAGTGTGCACTGCGGAATTTAAATTAGTATCTGCATTCCTGGATGTTTAACGTTTTGTTTAGGTTGCAGCACGAGGTGCGGTCACGTTACTAAATTAATACAACCACTGATGATGTCACCTACCTCTGCTTATGTCATTCCATTGCGTTTGCGTATTGACTGTCGTCCACGTTTCAGTGTAAAGGGATCAGTGAATATTACACCTACAGGAAAGGGCAACGAAGTGCGTCGTGTTGAACGAATTAAATTCGCCCTCAAATTGAAAAAGAAAAATCACCTTGATAAAATCATTGGCAAGTAGAGAGGATTTTGGCGCAAACTGACTTCTCTTGTGTCAATTGATAGTATTAATGATTATTCGGAACTAAAAAATATTTTTATGTTGCAGAGCAACAGCCATACAATTTTTTTTTTAAAAGGAACACACCAGTATTTGACTGTTTTATTGTTTATTTAGGTACAGCACAAATTTCGGCCTTTTATGTCATTTTGAAGTATCTACTAGAAGAAAAAATTGCATACAGCAAATTCACCTAAAATTTCAAAAGATATAACATGCCTTAAACAATGAACGCAAACTGGTGTATAATTAAGTAATATGTACTTACATTTTATGTCTTTAACATATATTGCAGGACAATTAACATGTTTCCAAGGTCAAACTTGGCTATAAATTAAGAAAAATATTGGGTCCCCACGAAATGTCAGATAGAAAATAACGATTTTGTAACAGATTAGTAAATAATCGTGCGTGAACGTCATAATTAATAAAAACAGGCCTATGTTAGTAAATAAAAGATGAGCACATGTCCTTAAGACGTAATGATAATGAAGTAAAACAGCATAGAACAACTGAATACTAAAAATACAAAGTGTCCTAGATATATCACTACTAATTTTAAGTATCTTCTGACTACATATGTTTGTCTTTCGAGTGGCACTGTGCACCATCACGTTTGCAGTAAACATATATACATCAGGTCGTCAACAACTGTAAGTGAACTTACTCTAAGTTTGATGAGGAACTAAAGTCTATAAGGAACAAATGAAATAAAATTCGAAGACAGTGAATCACATATATAAATATAGTAGGGGCCACTGATAATATAAAATACGAAAGTTAACAGTAGGATTCAAAACGCTAGGGAGGGGGCTAAATGAATGCTGGCTGAAGAGGGATGGGAAAGATACGGGAAGATGCCCCCTCTTCATCCCCACTCCTCTAATACTTACTTCTAACACTACATATCGTACCGCATCATCATATTCTTACGTCCACAATCCAAAGATGCAGTAAGTTTTATATAAATAGCCTCTTAGTCAAGTCAAGTTTAACTGAATATGCTAGAAATTCTGTCATCTCCCTGTGCTTGGTTAACATCCTTGTAATAAATGAGATCTTGATGTATTGTGAATAACATACATTGTACACATACACAAATCTATTTACGCCATATATCACCAAAGTGGCTTTCATTAGGTGCTTTTTTCTACTAAGAGGTAACCATTCTATTTTACACAAGTGTAAAACATTTTTACATTTCCATAAGCACATTATGATTACTATATATTTTCCTACTTTTGCTATAATTCAAAAATGTTGCACTGTGACTGCAGTCTCATGTTTTCTATCCACCTTGGACCCCCTACCTATGCTCCTCCACCCCTTCTCAGACACTCCTCTCTGGCAGCCAGCACTAAATTTTTTTGTCTATGGTCATCGCTCTTCTGATTGCTTTGATGTGGCCCCTCACGAATTCCTCTCCTGTGCTAACCTCTTCATTTCAGAGTAGTCCTTGCAACTTATGTCCTCAATTATTTGCTGGATGCATTCAACTCTCGGTTTTCCTCTACAGTTTTCGCTCTCTACAGCTCCCCCTAGTACCATAGTAGTCATTCCCTCATGTCCTAACAGATGTCCTATCATCCTGTCCCTTCTCCTTATCGGTGTTTTCCATATATCACTTTCCTCTCCGATTCATCGCAGAACCTCCTCATTCCTTACCTTATCAGTCCACCCAATTTTCAACATTCGTCTGTAGCACCACATCTCAAACGCTTAGATTCTCCTCTATTCCGGTTTTCCCACAGTCCATGTTACACTACCATACAATGCTTTATTCTAAACGTACATTCTCAGAAATTCCTTCCTCAAATTAAGCCCACTATTTGATATTAGTAGACTTCTCTTGGCTAGGAATGCCTTTTATAGCATAGCTAGTTTGCTTTTGATGTCCTCCTTGTTCCATCCGTCATTGGTTATTTTGCTGCCTAGGTAGCAAATTCCTTATCTTCTTGTACTTTATGACCATCAATCCTGATATTAAGTTTCTCGCTGTTCTCATTCCTACTTCTTCTCATTACCTTCTTCTTTCTTTGATTTACTCTCAAGCACTATTGTGTGTGCATTAGACTGTTCATTCCGTTCAGCAGATCATGTAATTCTTCTTCACTTTCACTCAGCATAGTGTAACACCCCACCCATCACTTATCTGGTTTTGGCATGTGTTAAACCCAGCTAACTGACTAACAGATCAACAGAGAGTGCAAAACTGCCGCAATATCAGATAACGCAAAGAAAGTAAAAAGGCCCTGTGACTCCTGATTGAACTGTAGTGGCAGTGTAGACATTAATTGATTCAGAATTGATCCCTTTTAATTAAAAAGGGGTGCACAGTGATGTTATATTCAGCTATTGAACACCAGATGCAAATGTTGAACATCAAATTAATTAAGAAAGTGACTTGGGATTTCAGATACTTGATTGAAAACAGATGCAGTCGATTAGCAAAAATTTATTTTAACCCATGACCTTAAATCATCACTTTACATGACTCTCCTAACAAGCAGTGGGAATAAATTGCGTTTACGTGGAGTAAACTGCGATAAATCAAAATTAATTCCTATCGACTGACCCAGGCTTAATGCGAACTGCGAGAAGAATTCTACAATACACGGCCCATGAAACCCTCATGGAAACTTTGCCGGCGTGATCCAACAAATTAATCAGTGGCCTAACTCAAGCCGGAGCGGGCCCAATATCACCGAATTCAGCGTGGCGGGGCGCTGTACTTATGCAGAAGTCGGCCGGCCTCATGGTGCTGCAAGGCTGCACTCGTCTATTCACTCCTAGCTATCTTGCTCAGTACATATCTGAACGAAAACTTCCTATCTCCAAGCTCAATCGTTCCATTTGCTAAGTCATAAACTGCAGAGAAGCTCACTCTCTCTCAGGCAAGCTGAGTAAAGAACGCCATGTACACACTCTAGGCAAGCTGGGAATGGAAGACCTCTACAGAGGCTTCTGCCAGTCTGCTCTTCACCTCAGTTTCCCCTCCAGCAAAATCACTTACGCCAATTGCAGCGAAAGTCGCGTTAATTATGCATCACTTCCCAGTGCCGACCAATGCCTGCTCTGGGAAGTGAACAAATTCCCAATAAATTTCCCTTCCTCTCAACATCTGCTATTTAGCTTCTCCCAGGCCACCCATCAAGGTTAGCATCTGCATAGAACACCAATTTTTCCGAAATTCTGACTCCCAGGAGAGTACTTCAAATTCCTTGGTGCTATGTTCCCATTGGAGGCTGGCATATTTCATTCTGTCGCTCTTCACCTGATTTACTTCAAACTCTGTGACCGTGAATTCAGCGTGAAGTTACTGTAGTCACGAACACAAATATTTCGGCCTTTGTTGACTGATCCACCGTAGCTTTGCGAGGCTTTCTCTCATGTTTCACTGAAAACGGCACGACGGACATTTATCAACAGGCGTACAAGTTCTCCATCTGCTTCCCGGTACACCAGCATGGGTACAACGACCCTCCTCACTGTCACTCATCTTAAGGCAGCTGGAGGCTGTACCCTGTTACCGCTTTCTCAGAGATTGAGCCGCCCTAAACTGCCTATTGTCACTTCCCTCCACCGCTCCCCAGCCGCGTGCTGCCACCCAGCCGCAGTCAACTCTGAATACTTCCCTGGAAAAACTAGCCTCCAGTAAATCGACGCATTTCCACAAAGTTTTCATGTTGCGTGGATTACTTTAAAACTATCACCCACTATTAATTATTCCAATACGTCTATGCTATACCCTTTATAAGATGCATTGTGCCTTGTCAGTAATTTTTTTTCAGCCCTACTGTTCGTTCAACGTGAGTTTGATGATCTTTAATGTTTTCATGTAAGGGGCATAGTTCTTGCCATCTTACAATAGCAATGTCACCAGCGAATCATATTATTGATATTCATTCACCTTGATTTTTAATTACACTCCTGAACTTTTCTTTTATTTCCATCATTGCTTCCTCGATGTACAGATTGAAGAGCAGGGGAGACAGACTACAATCTTGTCTTACACCCTTTTTAATACGAGCACTTCATTCTCAGTCGCCCACTCTTATTATTCCCTCTAGGCTGTTTTAAATATTGTTGCTGGCCGGAGTGGCCAAGCTGTTCTAGGCGCTACAGTCTGGAACCGTGCGACCACTATGGTCGCAGGTTCGAATCCTGCCTTGGGCATGGATGTGTGTGATGTCCTTAGGTTAGTTAGGTTTAAGTAGTTCTAAGTTCTAGGGGACTGATGACCTGAGCAGTTAAGTCCCATAGTGCTCAGAGGCATTGAACCATTTGTAAATATTGTATATGATCCGTCTCTCCCTATAGCTTAGCCCTACTATTTTTCAGAATTTCGAACATCTTGCACCATTTTACATTGTCGAACGCTTTTTCCAGGTCGATAAACCCTATGAAGGTGTTTTGATTTTTCTTTGGTCTTGCATTCATTATTAACCAACTGATCGTCATCTAGCGCATCCTCAACTTTCTTTTCCATTCTTCTGTATATTATTCGTGTAAGGAACTTGGATGCATGAGCTGCTAAGCTGATTGTGCGGTAATTTTCGTATTTTTCAGCACTTGCCGTCTTCGGAATTGTGTGGATGATGTTTTTCCGCAAGTCAGGTGGTATGTCGCCAGACTCATACAATCTTAACTCCAACGTGAATAGTCATTTTGTTGCCACTTCCCCCAATGATTTTAGAAATTCTGATGGAATGTAATTTATCCCTTCTGCCTTATTTGACGTTAAGTTCTCCAAAGCTCTTTTAAATACTGATTCTGATGCTGGATCCACTATCTCTTCTAACTTGAGCCCTGTTTCTTCTACTATCTCATGAGACAAATCTTCCCCCTCACAGAGGCATTCAGTGTATTCTTTCCACCTATCCGCTCTCTCCTCTGCATTTAACAGTGGAACTCCCGTTGCACTCTTAATGTTACAACCCTTGCTTTTAGTGTCACCGAAGGTTATTTTGACTTTCCTGAACGCTGCATCTGTCGTTCCGACATCCATTTCTTTTTCTATGTCTTTACATTTTTCCTGCAGCTATTTCGTCTTAGCTTCCCCACACTTCCTATTTATTTCATTCGTTGTATTTATGTATTCCTGAATTTCCCAGAACGTTTTTGTAATTCCTCCTTTAATCAATCAACTGAAGTATTTCTTCTGTTACCCATGGTTTCTTCGCAATTAGCTGCTTCTGTGCATATGTTTTCTTTCCCAACTTCTGTGATGATCCTGTTTACATGAGACCATTCCTCTTCAACTGTACTGCATACTCAGCTATTCCTTATTGCTGTACATATAGCCTTGAAGTAGTAGTAGTAGTTCTGTATCCCACTTGTTTGCGTATTGATTCTTCCTGATAAATGTCTTAAACTTCAGCCTACTCTTCATCACTACTATATTGTGATCTGAGTCTATATCTGCTCCTGGGTATGCCTTACAATCCGGTATCTGACTTCAGAATCTCTGTCTGACCATGATGTAATCTAACTGAAATCTATCCGTATCACGCAGCCTTTTCCAAGTATACCTCCTCCTCTTGTGATTCTTGAACAGGGTAGTCGCTATTACTAGCTGAAACATATTACAAAACTCAATTAATCTTTCTCCTCTCTCATTCCTTGTGCCAAGCCCTTATTGTCCTGTAACCTTTTCCTCTACTCCTACCCGTACACCTGCAGTCCAGTCCCCCATGACTATTAGATTTTCATCCCCCTTTACATACTGTATTACCCTATAAATACCTTCATACACTTTCTCTTTCACGTCATCTTATGCTTTTCGACGTCTGCATGGATACCAGAACTATAGTTGTCAGTGATGACTTGCTGTCGATGCTGATAAGAAAGACCCTGTCACTGAACTGTTCACAGAAACACACACTCTGCCCTATCTTCCTATTCACAACGAATCCTACTCCTGTTATACCATTTTCTGCTGCTGTTAATGTTACCCTACACCCATCTGACCAGAAATCCTTGTCTTCTTTCCACTTCACTTCACTGACCCCTACTATATTAGAATGTACCTCTGCATTTCCCTTTTCAGATTTTCTAGTTTCCCTACCACGTTCAGGCTTTTGACATTCCACGCCCCGATTCGTAGAACGTTATCCTTCTGTTGATTATTCAATATTTTTCTCATGGGAACCTCCCCCCCCCCCCCCTCCTTGGCAGTCCCCCCTTCCCCCCCGGAGATCTGAATGGAGGCAATTTCGGAATATTTTGCCAATGGAAAGATCATCATGACACTTCTTCAATTACAAACCACATGTCCTGTGGATACACGTTACGCGTCTTTAATGCAATGGTCTGCATTGCCTTCTGCATCCTCATGCCGTTGTTCATTGCTGGTTCTTCCTAATTAAGGGACAGTTTTCCACCCCTAGGACAACAGAGTGTCCTGAACCTCTGTCCGCTCCTTCGCCCTCTTTGACAAGGCCGTTGGAAGAGTGAGGGTGACTTCTTATGCTGGAAGTCTGTGGCCGCCAATGCTTATTATCAATCGAAATTCAAGCAGCGGCGGGATTCGAACCTGGGACCGAAAGCATTTGGTTTTGAATCAAAGACGCTACCCCTAGACCAGCACTACTATACCAACCTAATCTAACGGATCACTATCCTTCCTGACTCAGAAACCTCCACCCTCATTCCTCAATACATTGTTTGTCGTTACATGTCAAGTCTCTTTTCAGATTCCACGCCCCGACTCGTAGATCGTTATCCTTCCGTTGATTATTCAATATTTTTCTCATGGTAACCTCCCCTCCCCCTTTTTTTCAGCTTTCAACCACTCACCTATGGATAGGTCTGTTGAAGTTTCTTGCCTGCCCCCATCAATCACCTCAACTTTCTCCCAACTCTTCAGTCTCCTTTTGATTTTTCCTGCTTCAACATATAATCAAATATGAGCTCATATCCCTGCTGTCATTTTATTCAGCCCATTCCCTTCTGCATCCCCTACGTATACCCACCTCTAACACTCATTTTCCTACTTCTTCATGTCGCTATTGTCATTGCTCCTGCTCCCCTCCAAACTCGTCTGTGTCTCTTAATTACAGTGTTAGCTGGCTGATTTTTAAAAGTCTTGGTCTAACGAAGTGTATTCCAGTACTTCTTCCACAATTTGCCATGCTTAATGAAATTTGTAACGTTAACTTCGAAAACTGTTTGTCATGAACATGTGGGAGTCGCTTCATCGCGATGTTATATACAAAACAAATCAACAAAATTCGCAGATATACAAAAAAATTTCTTGAAAATCTACAAACATACTTCTCCAGTTCTGTGTAGGTTCCCCCCTAATTACGCTAATTACATTTAAGAATGGGCATAAGTGCCTCAGAGCTGCTTTTCTGAAGTTTTGATACTGTAATGGGGGTTCTAACGTATGAAGAGAAAGATTGGATGGTGAAGCTGCGATTTCGAAGTGTGCACTGGGACAGTAAAAATTCTATAAATATAACACAGGGTCTTTATCATTAACTTTTCTCTTTATTTCTCTGTCTCTCTTCCCAAGAATGGGCACCAGGACGAATATAAAATTTTAATAACCCGTTTTTGTAACCTGTTTATTATTAACAAATGATGCTTAATAATCTATATAATCCGTTGTGTTTGACACTGAAGTGGCACGTGAGGGAGCAAGTAAGCCACGTACAGCGGTTAGCTATTCTGTCTGGATTCAGAGACAAATCCCGTCGTAGGCTGTTTTCTAGTGTTATTAGTGAGCTATCACATCACCGAACAAAGTGAAACGTGCCACCATGTTCTAGATAAACGCCTCACGCGCTCTGCATGTGTCCCAACAGTGCAGTAATCCATAATTGTTATCGCACTGGTACTCTTGTCCAGACGTTGTCACTTACGTTTACTCCATGCGCTGTAGCAGCTTCAGCGTCCTTTTCCTCGTGTTGAATTCATCTCAAAAAAATGGTTCAAATGGCTCTGAGCACTATGGGACTTACCTGCTGAGGTCATCAGTCCCATAGAACTTAGAGCTACTTAAACCTAACTAACCTAAGGACATCACACCCATCCATGTCCGAGGCAGGATTCGAACCTGCGACCGTAGCGGTCACGCGATTCCAGACTGTAGCGCCTAGAACCGCTCGGCCACCCCTGCCGGATAATTCATCTCAAAGATAGAGTGACGGACGAACCACTGGATGGTAAGAAGTTCTCGCTATAGGTAATCCATCCGACGCCACACTCACCAACAGCCTAGAATCTGAAATTTACTAACACCGCCGAGAAATTGCGCCCGTGTTATTAAATTGACGCTCGCTATAATTTTCCAGTTTCGTAATGCGATATAGCTCCCCTCGACGGCACTGGGCGCTATTACGAGAGCTACTTAATTAAATCCCACAAGGCGGTGCTCGTCATTTCCGCCTTTAATGTCGAGATCTCCATTTTCTTCGGAATGTGCTGCTTTCGTCATCTCTCTCTCTCTCTCTCTCTCTCTCTCTCTCGCTCTGTACCCCTCTCTTATCCTTCGTCTCACTCACTCTCTCTACCACCGCCTCGCCCGCACCTTAAAGAAAAGCGAGGCATAAGAGCGGCGCATCTTCCTTTTTATATTTTGGACGCGTCGCTAAGCTTTTCTTCCAAGTTAGTACAACGAGGCACTAAAATGTTTTACGACCGGTTTGATTTAAGCCAACAAGAAAGCGGGCTACGGAAGGAACACTCAGTGGCCCATAAAGACGCCGCCTGCCGCTGTCAGAATTGGGTGACTTTCATTAGCATTGTAATTTCACAATATGAGTAGGCATAAACTACTTTCTGCACATGCGTCGCGCGTTATGGCAAGGAAAGAGGAGAAATTTTTTGTATTTTTCTTTCTAAAAAAAAAGGAGCAAGTTTTTGTTAGTTATGATTCTGAGCTTCAGAAATAATTTGTGTGCAGTGCACAGTCCGTTAAAAGTTTATGCTTGGGGGAGGAGCTAAAAGAGAAAAAGAGATAGGGATAAAAAAAAAAAAGAGGAGCGAGCCTGGCTCGGCGCTCACGTGCGCCCGCGGCTGTATTAAAGCCCTGAGGGAGCCGGCCGGCTATGGCGCGGGGTTGGTGCTTTACGCTGGCGGCTGGAGCGCGGTCGGATTTGCGTGCGCGGCTCTCCGGGAGGCAGTTAGGCCCTCGCAGCGCGCCACCGGCGATCGTTTGCATCGCATGTACAACAGTATAAATGCCCCGGCACGCAATTTATAGCATTCGCGTCCCGGCGCCGCCCGACTCGGTCACGTGGTGCTACGATCGCCGCGGCAAACACCTGTCGTTTGGGAGCGGAGGGCGGACGCACAGGCGGCGGTCGTCCTCGTGGTCGAATTGTTTACTGCTTTTGTCTACTAGCACCTGCAATTCTGCAGTATTCTACAAAAGACAACTGTTTCTACCTGGCCTGTCATTAACTGCGATTTCGGCCTATTGCGCCAAGTGACCCCTCAAGATGAAATGTGTCAATGCACAGACGTTCCCTTTAAGGGGCTCCGGAACGTCCTATACTATAGCACCTGCAATCCTGCAATATTCTACAAATGACAACTGTTTCTACCTGGCCTGTCATTAACTGCGATTTTGGCCTAGTGCGCCAAGTGACCCCTCAAGATGAAGTGTGTCAATGCACAGACGTTCCCTTTAAGGGGCTCCGGAACGTCCTATACTTGCAATGTTAAAATAACGCTTATAAATTACATCTTTCCTCACAAAGTATTTGAGGTAGGAAGTTGAACTTTTTACAGATTATTTATTGAAATATGGGCTACAACTTAACACAGGGATTTTACAAAATTTTAGTTCAGTTATTAAAGATGATTTTTTTTCAATTGTAATTAAAATTCACAACATTTTTTTGCAATTTTTTATTTATATATTCAAAAATATACAGTTTTTTGGAAAAAGGCTGTGTTAAATTATTCAGAAGGTACTGTGTAACATTTACTGAAAGTTTGAAACAAATATGTTTGGAAGATCCTTAGAAAACATGTAATTAGTATGAGAAAATAAAAGTTTTGGGAATCGAGCGACAAAGATTGGATTAACTTTTTAGTGCATTCCAGGTCCATAGGATTTATTATCTTTATCCTCTGCAAACTCCTCCTCCAGCTTCCTCTTGTTCCTTCTCCTGTTTACTCTTGCTGGTATTTCTAGACTCTTTACAGCCCTGTCTGCAGCCCGAAGGCGTTCCTTGTCTAAAGCAAGCATCGCTCGTTGTTGTGTTCGTAGATTTTGCTACCATTTTCTTCAGTTGCAGTTACTGAAACACTGTTCCAAAAGGTGGTCATGCATGAACACTTATCACATTTCAGTTGTATTTCACTAGCAAGTCCTACGTGCTTTATTATGGAGAGTTACAGACCAACTTCACTACAATGAATACATCTTACACAGTTTGAAAAAATTCCTTTGAGAACCGACATATCAAATATTTCATTCACATCCGATTCGCCCATAAAACATTCATAGTTTTCACTCATTGAACCTAGCTTCTTCTGTGAAGTATTTTCTTTCCCACTTTGACTGCTATGGGCAGGTGTACTTGAGAGGTTAGGTTCACTCACTTGGTTATCGTCTTTATTGTTTACAGTAATAACACATACCTTTGGCTTTCCAACATTTCTCCTTTTCTTAAAAGCCTTCAGAGGATTTCTAGTAACTTTACTTTTACTCATTATTATACTTCAACAAAACAGAGACTGAAGAAACAGAATTAATTACGAATATTTTCGAGATAACGACAGAGTAAATAAACATGAAACAATCGACAATCACACCAGCGATATATATTGAACCATCGCAGGTTAGCCACAGCACATACTTTATCTCACATCACTAAAATGTACCTGATGAACACGGACGTTAATAACAACACCATTTGACAGCAGTTTAACAGCGCCACAGTGGGTCACGGCAATGTAGAACACATTAAAAAACAATTTAAAAATAGTTGTAGTCTTCGGAATTGAATAAATTATATATCTATTAAAAGATAATAGTCTGCAGATTCAGCAAACGCAAAAAAGTCAAAATCGAACTTTTCATGATTTTTTAGCCTTTCCGGAGCCCCTTAAGAGGACTGTAACGTAGCAAATTATTACGAGTTGTCATGTTGCATTGGAAGCGCAGCTGGCCGTGGAGCCGGGACGAGAGCAGATTTAGGCTCTCACGCCGCCACAGCTGACCCTGGGTATTGGGCCGAGAGAGCAGTGCATTACATATACTATGCATGGATGTGAACAAGTACTCTGTTGTCGCCCGCCTGGCTAGCCGCGCGGTCTACCGCGCTGCTGCGCGAGCGGGAAGGCGTGCCTGTCCTCGGCACGAGTTCGCCCGGCGGATTATAGTGTCAAGATCCGGTGTGGTTAGTTTTTAGGCAGTTTTCCATCTGCCTCAGTTACACTAAATCGGCGACTGCTGCGCAAAAACTGTTTCCACGTACACGTACACCATAATTACTCTACCATGCGAACATTTGGGTTACACTCGACTCGTATGCGACGTACTAGGTGGGAGAGGGTTGTGGACGGAGGTCAACTGGGGGCCGAACCGCACAATAACCTTAGGTACGGTGTGGGGCGGCGGTGGGGTGGGTGGAATGCTGTGGCCTGTTGTCGGATTGTCAACCACTGAATACGCGGGACGAAGCCTCTCGATAGTTTCTAGGCCCCCGGTTCAATACACATACACACTCTGTTGTCACCTGAAGATGTCCTAAGAAGGTGAAAACCGGTTCCTGACAAATAAGCAAAATTTGGTACGAGGGTGAGTCAAATGAACACCTTAAATATTTTTTAAATATTGTTGATTGGCGACTCCATGGCGTCTTGTGTGCACCACGACCAAATAGTGGATAGAATTGGAAGGAAAATCAGCATTGGCCGTATTTTGTTGTTTTATTGTCAGCAAAATCGATTTTCGGTCACTTGGTGACCATCCTCAGTGCTGTAATATACAATTAAAATTGGCAGGATCTGGTATCAAGCTATAACCACAAGCTTAGAGCGATTACAAAATACGGCCAATGCTGATATTCCTTCCAATTTTAAATGTTAGTTATTGTGCAGAAGTGGTACAAAGCTGTATCACTTTTCAACATAATCTTCCCCACGCTCAATGCAAGTCCTCCAGGGCTTACAAAGTGAATAAATTCCTTTAGAAAAAAATTCTTTTGGTAGTCCGCATAACCACTCATGCACCGCATGGCGTACCTCTTCATCAGAACGGAACTTCTTTCCTACCATTGCGTCTTTGACTGGTCCAAACATATGGAAATCATTTGGGGAAACGTCTGGATAGTATGGTGGATGAGGAAGACAGTCAAAATGCAGGTCTGTGATTGTTGCAACTGTTGTACGGGCAGTGTGGGGCCTTGCGTTGTTATGTTGCAAAAGGACACCTGCTGACAGCAATCCACGTCGCTTTGATTTTATTACAGGCCGAAAATGATTTTTTAGGGGATCTGAGTATGATGCACTGGTGACAGTGGTCCCTCTAGGCACGTAATGCTCCAAAATGCCGCCTTTTTCGTCCCAAAAGAGAGGCAGCATAACCTTCCCTGCTGATGGTACTGTTCGAAACTTCTTTGGTTTTGGTGATGAGGAATGGTGCCATTCCATGCTCCTCTCTTCGTTTCCGGTTGGTGGAAGTGATCCCAGGTTTCGTCCCCAGTAACGATTCTTGCAAGGAAGCCATCACATTCTCGTTCAAAGCGCCGAAGAACTTCTTCACAAGCATCAACACGTCGTTCTCTCATATCAGGAGTCAGCTGCCGTGGCATCCATCTTGCAGACACTTTGTGAAACTGCAGCACATCAAGTACAGTGTGGTGTGCTGACTCATGACTAAACTGTAAACATACTGCAATGTCATTCAGTGTCACTCGGCTGTTTTCCTTCATAGGGCTTCAACTGCTGCAATGTTCTGTGGAGTCACAACTCGTTGTGCCTGACCTGGACGAGGAGCGTCTTCCACTGAGGTCACAACATTTTCGAACTTCCTACTCCATTCGTAGACTTGCTGCTGTGACAAACATGCATCACCATACCGAACCTTCATTCGTCGATGAATTTCAATAGATTTCACACTTTCACTACGCAAAACCGAATAACAGAACGCTGTTCTTCCCTGCTGCAAGCCGATCGAAGTGGCCGAGCGGTTCTAGGAGCTACAATCTGGCACCGAGAGACCGCTACAGTCACAGGTTCGAATCCTGCCTCGGGCATGGATGTGTGTGATGTCCTTAGGTTAGTTAGGTTTAAGTAGTTTTAAGTTCTAGGGGGCTGATGACCTAAGAAGTTGTGTCCCATAGTGCTCAGAGCCATTTGAACCCTCGTGCAAGTCGCAAGTGGGGCGGCCATCGTTATACTGATACTGCGACGGTATGTGCGCATCTGCACTATGCTGTCACCTACAGGCCATTCTGCACGCTGTTTGTAGCACGCTTACCAACTTACAGGTTAACGTCGCGAAATTTCGATATGTTATTACAAATTTAAGGTTTTCATTTGGCTCACCCTCGTAAAACGTATTATTTTCATGTTCTGCCAAGCACCGACAGAAAAACCAGGTAATATTGAAAACGGATGTTCCTCATAAAAACGATATTGTACTGCCTGTGTTGTTAACGAGAACGCTGCAATGGTCCCTTCGCACACGAATAATTCTTCTTTATAACCCGCGTACTGCAGGCATGAACATTCCAGTAAAATAGCCTCCCCCACACGGGAATCACACAAAATGCGTATGAGTTCAGGTTGTGATGCATGTAGGAGTTTGGGTCAGACAGCTGGTCGTGCCTGGATGGTCAAAGGAGCGGATATCCGGCACGGTAGTTCAGTGTATTCCGTATTCCGATCAGAGGGCTGGCTGGAATCTGTAATAAGAAAAAAAAAATAAAAAATAAAAAAAAGAAGCTAATGGATGAACTTAATGGAGTGTTCTGTGACAGCCACTCGGAACAAATGACGAGAACACGAAAAAAAAATTAATGTGGTTATGGTGACCTTGTAAGTAGGCTGTTTATGTTTTCTCTATGTAAGTACGCTGTTTATGTTTTCTTATTGGCAACGTTACGTAGCGCTCAATATGAAAATCACTGGCTGTGCTGTGTGCAGTCTGTGGCTAGTTTGCATTGTTGTCTGCCACTGTAGTGTTGGGCAGCGGCAGCTGGATGTGAACAGCGCGTAGCGTTGCGCAGTTGGAGGTGAGACGCCAGCAGTGGTGGATGTGGGGAGAGAGATTGCGGAGTTTTGAAATTTGTCATGAACTGCTATATTTATATATGATGATATCAAGGTAAATACATTGTTTGTACTCTATTAATATCTTTCATTTGCTAACTATCCCTATCAGTAGTTAGTGCCTTCAGTAGTTTGAATCTTTTATTTAGCTGGCAGTAGTGGCGCTCGCTGTATTGCAGTAGCTTGAGCAGCGAAGATTTTTGTGAGGTAAGTGATTTGTGAAACGTATAGGTTAATGTTAGTCAGGGCCATTCTTTCGTAGGGATTTTTTGAAAGTCAGATTGCGTTGCGCTAAAAAATATTGTGTGTCAGGTTAAGCACAGTCATTTGTATTTGTTCAAAAGGGGAAGTTTCAACCTTTTGCTATAAGCGCAAAATCCTAGTTTGAGTCCCGGTCCGGCACAAATTTGCGATCTCCTCATTTCCTTATACAGTTGATGGATGTTCGTATTCACAGCTGCGAATACATTTCATGTATGTTATGTGTGTCTCATAAAAATTTCGCGCATGTGAAAGAACTGATTTAATTAATACACTTCGTTATTCAAGACGGTGATTTAATTTATCGCCACCTATTTTTTTACTGGTTTGCAAGCTGGAATGTATGAATTTATTTTTTAGTTTGGAGGAGCTTAAAAGCGGCTAGTCTGAATGTAGTTAACGTGTATCTAGCTTTAGGCTACTTTCTGGTTGCTCATCAAAGTAATTCGCGTACAAGCGCTTATGGCGTAGTTGACAATCTTACAAAGCCCCCGCCCCACATAAAGCAAACAGCCTAACCATCATGCATTGAACATCTGTATTGATGTTTGTTCACGGTGTGCTGCTAACTCTGTTTGTTACAGCAGAGCTTTGTGCTTGTGTCAGCAGTAACCTGAACAATACTGTATTAAGGCTGATGAATGGAGTTACATAAGATGTAGGTCTCGTCGACATGAAAAATCGGACAACGCATAATATTTGAAAATGTACCCATGTGAATAACTTTTCATCAATCTATTATCCAGTGTTCTACGTCCTTTTGTTCAACCTCAGATTTTTAGAACATTTTATAATACTTGACATTATCCTAGCCTCTGTGGAAAGACGATTTTCTTTAACCTGTTTTGAAGACTAAGGACTTCAGCATGAAGAAAATACACCTTAAGCAATGCAGCGAAACAACGGAAAACTTGAAAGGAGGGAGTACCCATATTGTTCCATAGGTACATACTGGACTACACACACACAAACACACACACACACACACACACACACACACACAGACACACACACAAAACTAAAGGGAAAGCGTTGTCTATATAAACAAAAATGTAAATGCTCGTTTGTTCACTTTCGTCTATCTCCGAAAGTTCTTCAACGAATGGTTTGAAATTTTGACACAACGTTGCGATACAACACAGACGTTTCCTTAGGTACTTATTTCTTTAACACACACACACACACACACACACACACACACATATATATATATATATATATATATATATATATATATATATATATAAGTATTTGCGTCGTCTGCGTGTAACATTTTGAAATTATTTTGTAACAGCGTTTACGCATTATCAAATTTATAAGAACATTGTATATTAACTGTTGTTGTTGTTGTTGTGGTCTTCAGTCCTGAGACTGGTTTGATGCAGCTCTCCATGCTACTCTATCCTGTGCAAGCTTCTTCATCTCCCAGTACCTACTGCAACCTACATCTTTCTGAATCTGTTTAGTGTATTCATCTCTCGGTCTCCCTCTACGATTTTTACCCTCCACGCTGCCCTCCAATACTAAATTGGTGATCCCTTGATGCCTCAGAACATGTCCTACCAACCGATCCCTTCTTCTAGTCAAGTTGTGCCACAAACTTATCTTCTCCCCAATCCTATTCAATACCTCCTCATTAGTTACGTAATCTACCCACTTTATCTTCAGCATTCTTCTGTAGCACCACATTTCGAAAGCTTCTATTCTCTTCTTGTCCAAACTAGTTATCATCCACGTTTCACTTCCATACATGGCTACACTCCATACAAATACTTTCAGAAACGACGTCCTGACACTTAAATCTATACTCGATGTTAACAAATTTCTCTTCTTCAGAAACGATTTCCTTGCCATTGCCAGTCTACATTTTATATCCTCTCTACTTCGACCATCATCAGTTATTTTACTCCCTAAATAGCAAAACTCCTTTACTACTTCAAGTGTCTCATTTCCTAATCTAATTACCTCAGCATCACCCGACTTAATTCGACTATATTCCATTATCCTTGTTTTGCTTTTGTTGATTTTCATTTTACCTCCTTTCAAGACACTGTCCATTACGTACAGCTGCTCTTTCAGGTCCTTTGCTGTCTGTGACAGAATTACAATGTCATCGGCAAACCTCAAAGTTTTTATTTCTTCTCCAGGGATTTTAGTTCCTACTCCGAATTTTTCTTTTGTTTCCTTTACTGCTTGCTCAATATACAGATTGAATAACATCGGGGAGAGGCTACAACCCCGTCTCACTCCTTTCCCAACCACTGCTTCCCTTTCATGCCCCTCGACTCTTATAACTGCCATCTGGTTTCTGTACAAATTGTAAATAGCCTTTCACTCCCTGTATTTTATACCTGCCACCTTCAGAATTTGAAAGAGAGCATTCCAGTTAACATTGTCAAAAGCTTTCTCTAAGTCTACAAATGCTAGAAACGTAGGTTTGCCTTTTCTTAATCTTTCTTCTAAGATAAGTCGTAAGGTTAGTATTGCCTCACGTGTTCCAACATTTCTACGGAATCCAAACTGATCTTCCCCGAGGTCCGCTTCTACCAGTTTTTCCATTCGTCTGTAAAGAATTCGCATTAGTATTTTGCAGCTGTGACTTATTAAACTGATAGTTCGGTAATTTTGACATCTGTCAACACCTGCTTTCTTTGGGATTGGAATTATTATACTATTCTTGAAGTCTGAGGGTATTTCGCCTGTCTCGTACATCTTGCTCACCAGATGGTAGACTTCTGTCATGACTGACTCTCCCAAGGCCATCAGTAGTTCTAATGGAATGTTGTCTACTACCGGGGCCTTGTTTCGACTCAGGTCTTACAGTGCTCTGTCAAACCCTTCACGCAGTATCTTATCTCCCATTTCGTCTTCATCTACATCCTCTTCCATTTCCATAATATTGTCCTCAAGCACATCGCCCTTGTATAAACCCTCTATATACTCCTTCCACCTTTCTGCCTTCCCTTCTTTGCTTAGAACTGGGTTGAAATCTGAGCTCTTGATATTCATACAAGTGGTTCTCTTCTCTCCAAAGGTCTCTTTAATTTTCCTGTAGGCAGTATCTATCTTACCCCTAGTGAGACAAGCCTCTACATCCTTACATTTGTCCTCTAGCCATCCCTGCTTAGCCATTTTGCACTTCCTGTCGATCTCATTTTTGAGACGTTTGTATTCCTTTCTGCCTGCTTCATTTACTGCATTTTTATATTTTCTCCTTTCATCAATTAAATTCAATATTTCTTCTGTTACACAAGGATTTCTATTAGCCCTCGCCTTTTTACCTACTCGATCGTCTGCTGCCTTCACTACTTCATCTCTCAGAGCTACCCATTCTTCTTCTACTGTATTTCTTTCCCCCATTCCTGTCAATTGTTCGCTTATGCTCTCCCTGAAACTCTCTACAGCCTCTGGTTCTTTCCGTTTATCCAGGTCCCATCTCCTTATATTCCCACCTTTTTGCAGTTTCTTCAGTTTCAATCTGCAGTTCATAACCAATAGATTGTGGTCAGAATCCACATCTGCCCCTGGAAATGTCTTACAATTTAAAACCTGGTTCCTAAATCTCTGTCTTACCATTATGTAATCTATCTGATACCTTTTAGTATCTCCAGGATTCTTCCAGGTATACAACCTTCTTTTATGATTCTTGAACCAAGTGTTAGCTATGATTAAGTTATGCTCTGTGCAAAATTCTACAAGGCGGCTTCCTCTTTCATTTCTTAGCCCCAATCCATATTCACCTACTATGTTTCCTTCCCTCCCTTTTCCTACTGTCGAATTCCAGTCACACATGACTATAAAATTTTCGTCTCCCTTCACTACCTGAATAATTTCTTTTATCTCATCATACATTTCTTCAATTTCTTCGTCATCTGCAGAGCTGGTTGGCATATAAACTTGTACTACTGTAGTGGGCATGGGCTTTGTGTCTATCTTGGCCACAATAATGCGTTCACTATGCTGTTTGTAGTAGCTAACCCGCACTCCTATTTTTTTATTCATAATTAAACCTACTCCTGCGTTACCGCTATTTGATTTTTATTTATAACCTTGTAATCACCTGACCAAAAGTCTTGTTCCTCCTGCCACCTAACTTCACTAATTCCCACTATATCTAACTTTAACTTATCCATTTCCCTTTTTAAATTTTCTAACCTACCTGCCCGATTAAGGGATCTGACATTCCACGGTCCGATCCGTAGAACGCCAGTTTTCTTTCTCCTGATAACGACGTCCTCTTGAGTAGTCCCCGCCCGGCGATCCGAATGGGGGACTATTTTACCTCCAGAATATTTTACCCAAGAGGACGCCATCATCATTTAATCATACAGTAAAGCTGCATGTCCTCGGGAAAAATTACGGCTGTATGCATATAACATATATGAGGGTCACTCCAAAAGAAATGCACACTATTTTTGTAAAAATACATTTTTCATTCTGCATGTGTGAAAGTTTTACAGTGTTTAGATACATCCTTCCCGCTTGTTTTCAAACTTAGTTCAACCTGTTCCCGTGAGTGGCGCCGTCACAGCATGTCTTCAAGATGGCTGGTACACTTGATGTTCGTCGGAAGCAACGTGCTGTCATAGAATTCCTGTGTTGTGAAAACGAGACAGTGGGAAACATCCACAAGAGGTTGAAAAAGGCGTTTGGTGATGCTGCTGTCGATCGCAGTACAGTTAGTCGGTGGGCAAGCAGGTTGCGTGATGAAAACGGTCACGGCAATATTGAGGGTTGTCCTCGCAGCAGCAGGCCTCGTACTGCACGCACTCCAGACGATGTGCAGAGAGTTAACGAATTGGTGACTGCTGACAGACGCATCACAGTGAACGAACTATCACGCTACGTTGGGGTAGGCGAAGAAAGTGTTTGCAGAATACTAAAAGTGTTGGCGTTAAAAAAGGTTTGTACCAGGTAGGTTCCCAGGATGTTAACAGTGGCTCACAAAGAGACACGAAAAACGGTACGTAGCGAACTTTTGGAACAGTACGAGAATGGTGGAGATGAATTTCTTGTAAGAATTGTGACAGGTGATGAAACATGGCTCCATAATTTTTCACCAGAGACGAAGAGATAATCAATGGAGTGGCATCATGCAAATTCATCCAAGAAAAACAAAAAATTCAAAACCACACCTTCTGCTGGAAAAGTTACGGCTACAGTGATTTTGGATTCCGAAGGACTCTTGCTTGTGGACATCATTCCAAGTGGTGCCACCATAAATTCTGATGCATGTGTGACGACACTGAAGAAATTTCAAGCTCGATTGAGTCGTCTTCGACCAAATCGGAAAAAGCAGGATGTTTTGCTGTTGAACGACAATGCACGGCCACATGTCAGCCAAAAAACCATGGAAGCGATCACAAAACTCAGACGGACAACACTGAAATACCCGCCCTACAGTCCTGCCCCGGCTCCATGTGACTATCATCTCTTTGGGAAACTGAAAGACTCTCTTCGTGGAACAAGGTTTGAAGATGATGACTCCCTTGTGCACGCTGCCAAACAGTGGCTCCAACAGGCTGGTCCAGAATTTAACCGTACGGGCATACAGGCGCTGGTTCCAAGTTGGCGTAAGGCAGTTGAGAGGGATGGAAATTATGTGGAGAAATGAAAATATTGTTCCTAAAGGTTGTATCTACACACTGTAACACCTTCAAACATGTAGAATAAAAGATGTATTTAACAAAAATAGTGTGCATTTCTTTGGCAGTGATCCTGGTAAATATATGTGTAATGTATAAAGGGAAAAACATTATTATCAAGAATCTCAAAATGCACCTTTCCGACGTACATCCAATTCCCATACATATTAGGAAGGCACGCTTCTTCTTTCTTGTCCAATTAAGAAGACTGAGCAACAGCAAAGCGTGGCCGGTATAGCTTGTAAAACATAAAAACAACTTCACAATTACAAAATTGTTAGGGCTTTCGTGACTACTTGTTGACAAACTTCTTGGTGGGTGTTGAGTCGGGATCTTCGGCTGGCGTTTTTCATGATTTTTCTGACAATCCGCCAACACGAGTGGCTGGGGTTGTCAGAGCTTCACCCTCCATTGCTGACGGGGGTCAGGGTCCGGGCTCGCGGCCGCAGGCTATTATGTACCTGGCGCGCCAGCGTGCAACGACTTCTCCGTGGTCATTTCCGGTGCGGTTCTCCTCTTGCTTACCTGCAACGGTCGTTTGCTGCTGCACAGGAATCCAGGATCCGTCTATCTTGAAGAATGCCGGACATTTGCCACGCCGGACATTTGCCACACTTGCCCCTTCGAAAGGTAGCTTGAGTAGCGATCCCTTAGGTAAGGGACGCCCTTCCTCGTGCCTCTTCTGTCTCCACATCTTACTCGATACAATTAGTACGTAAGGGTCCTTCTTCTTCGACATCTTGGCGACGTACAGAGCTTCTTTACCTAAATCTAAATATTTATAACTTTTGGGAAACGAAAGAAACACCGACAATTATGTCAGTATGTAATTAGCTCTGCCAAGTATAAATATAGATCCCTCTGTCCGTAGGGTAGCTTCCTTTCACGCTTACTGATTGCCATAGAAACAGCCCATCGGCAGGGGGACAACAAGAAAGAAAAAATGTAAAGAGAATGCGACTGTACGCTAATCATTTCTTTTTGATCACTGCATTTGTGCCTACTTTAATTACTACAACTGAATGCCCAAAAGACAATAAGGAAAGAAGAAATGGGAATGTTAATGTTTGAAAAGAAGAACGACATAATCCGTATTAATTTACTCTCTAAAATCCAATGTCCCTTGCGGCAAAACATTAGTTAATAAAGTGTAGCGGAACATTGTTCAAAACATAACTGAAAATACATTTACTAAATAGAGATAAGAACATCTGTGACTGACATGTCATCTAAAGTCAACGTACAATTTTAAAATGCTAGAAATAAGGAAATGATGTAATACAGAATGCTATGCTTGTAACGTACATTGTTGTTCTACATTGTTTAGCTCTGGTATTTACAGGGTCACAGAGAAAGCATCCTGTGTTTTGGAGGGAAAAGCCGTAATTTTAATGATCTGCACTACAACAGAAACAAGAAGCAAAGGTTAAGGAAAAATAATGTAATGTGTGTTCCAGCTCACGAGCGACATTGAAGCAGATAGTTCCTGTGACTTAGTATGGGCCGGCCGCGGTGGCCGTGCGGTTCTAGGCGCTTCAGCCCGGAACCGCGCGACTGCTACGGTCGCAGGTTCGAATCCTGCCTCGGCCATGAATGTGTCTGATGTCCTTAGGTTAGTTAGGTTTAAGTAGTTCTAAGTTCTAGGGGACTGATGACCATAGATGTTAAGTCCCATAGTGCTCAGAGCCATTTGAACCATTTGAACCATCTCTCATAAAAAACGTTATTGGCGTACCGGGCGAACTGCTCCTGGATATCGTGAATTCTGAACCGTATCGCAAGGGCTTCCTTCGAAAACAGCCAAAGTGTTGAACGTGCAAGCATGCAAACGTGCGCGACATCTGTTGTAAGGTGCCGGATATCAGTTTGTGGGATGTAGTTCCATGCCCTTTGCACTTGATCGGTCGATACGGAGAAGGTTAATGCTGTTTGTGGATGGCGCTTGAATTGTCGCCTAATGATGATGTGCTCCTCTGGAGACGGATCTAGCGATCGAGCAGACCAAGACAACATGTCAACATACTGTAGAGCATGATCTTATGTGTAAGTGTAAGATTGTTTGCTGTCAAATTTAATTTATTGCGCACAGTGTACCACCGCAGTGTTAAGCTCCATTTAAAGCTCGCTGATCTAAACACTACAATGCCTATTTTGAGTCATTTACCTAGTTCCAAAAGCTCCGTTCTTGGAAATTTTTTATTGTTATCTAGAAGGGTTGGTACCTAGACATTAACTTTCCATATGTACTGGTGTTATTGCCACTGTAAGTCTCTTAAGAATTATTGGATTCTTTGGTAGAAATAAATATATTGCGAAATGCTTAGGATACCGACGCATGCATAACCGTGATGTCTTTTTTGTGTTATCATAATAAAATTTTGGAAATGGAAAACATAGAGAAAGTTCTTAACATACTCCACCACTTCCAAAAACCTCATACAATGGATTTGATGGAGGAACTTGAAACTTTTGTGCACCACAAAAAACAAGGAGAAAAAATTCTCATTGTCAAGCTAGACAGCGAATCATTTAATTTGTTCAAATCTTTCTCTTGCAGTTGATAACTCTGACAGTTTTCATAAATATGTACAGGGAGACAATTATTCAACTATATGAAAAGAAACGTAAATTAGTTACAAACTACGGCGTGCATACACTTTATTTAACATGTAAACCTCACTACAGATATTCGGATTTGTGTTATGACGTAAATTAGTTACAAACTACGGCGTGCATACACTTTATTTAACATGTAAACCTCACTACAGATATTCGGATTTGTGTTATGACATGTTCCATATCCAATCGAAGCCCATTCCATTGGCTTCTGGGTACCTCAGAGCAAAAATATGGTCCCCAAAGTGCTATTCCAGGACGGTAAACACTCTCTTGCTTCGATGATGTCGACCTCCGTCTTTTATGAACCGCATCTTGTCGAAGTCAGGGTCAATTTGGATAACGGAGAGGAAATCATCTTCCAAAGCCTTCGCGTACCGTTTGGTGGTCATCGTATCATCATGGAATTTCGCACCGCTTATTCTGTGACTGGACATTTCACATCACACTGTCACCTGTTGAGGGTGAAGCCTACGGTCGCAGGTTCGATCCTGCCTCGGGCATGGATGTGTGTGATGTCCTTAGATTAGTTAGATTTAAGTATTTCTAAGTTCTAGGGGACTGATGACCTCAGATGTTAAGTCCCATAGTGCTCAGAGCCATTTGAACCATTTTGAACTTAGTATGGGCAGAGGCTATATTCGATTACCGGAACAAATTAATAACTGGCTGCTTTTACCGACCTCCAGTCTCAAGTGAAACAGTTGCCGAACAGTTCAAAGAAAACTTGAGTCTCATCACAAATAGGTACCCTACTAATACAATTATAGTTGGCAGAGACTTCAATCTACCTTCCATATGTTGACAAAAATACATTTTCAGACCCTATTGTAGACAGAAAACTTCCGTAATTGATCTAAATGCTTTTTTAAAAATATTTTGAACGGTTAGTTCACGAGGCCATTCAAATGGTAAATGGTTACGAAAGAATACTTGACCTCTTAGCCACAAATAATCCTGAGCATCACGATGGATACAGGGATTAGTGAACACATAGTCGAGCGAGGCTCAATTCCGTAACAAAGAAATTCAAAGAAACTAGACGCCAAATATATCTATTTATAAAAGCAGCTAAAAATTCGGTTGACGTCTTTCAAAGAGATAGTCTCCAATTCTTCCAAACTATGTAAGTGAAGACCATATGTGGCTTAAGTTCAAGGAAATAGTATCAACAGCACTCGAGAGATTAATAAGTGACGGAACCGATCCCCCATGGTGTACAAAACACGACAGAATGCTGCTGCAGGAGCACCGAGAAAGGCACGTGTAATTTAGACGAATGCAAAATCTCCAAGATTGGCGAAGTTTTACTGAGACTCGAAATTTGGTGCGGATTTTAATGCGAGATGCATTTAATAGTTTCCACAACGAAAGTCTCTCTAGAAATGTGGTGGAAAATCCAAAGAGATTCTGGTCCTATGTTAGGTAAACCAGCGGAAAGGCTCAGTAAGTACCTTTACTGCGCGACAGCTATGAGGAGGAGGAGGGGGAGACAAGGCACCAAACCCATCGGAGCAGGTAAAATCGTGGCAAATGTCCTGCGTGGCAAATGTCCACACACCGTCTTGAAGCTTTCTTCTTTCTTGTTGAGGCTATTCTCGTGTTTTGGTATTTATATAGCTTCTCTGAACAAGGGGATGTGATAGCTCTTCTCTACAGGCAGAACTCTCGGCGAATTTTACTGTGTGTTCGGCCTCAGCGCCTGCTCTACCACGGCCGATTTCTCCACCTGACCCAACCTACAGTGCCTCTTATGTTCTCCGATCCTGATGTTGATTGATCGTCTAGTCATTTCAACATAAACTTTTCCGCATGTGCATGGTATCCGGCATACTTCCGGCATTGAAATTGGGTCCCTTTTATCCTTTACCGACTTGAGACACTATTTGATTTTCTTTGTCGGTTTGTAAATAGTCTTGACATCGTGTGTGCGCATTAAACGGCCGATTCTGTCCGTCACTCTGGGAATGTATAGAAAAAGGCCGTATCCGACATTTCTTTTTCCAATGGGCCATTTTGCTGAGTGTTTGACTCTTTTATACTTCTAACGTAATTTGTGGAGAACCCATTGATCCTCGGAACACTTTCCAGGTGTTGAATTTCGCGTCTGAGGTGCTTATTCGTCTTGCTCGCATTCTAACCGCATTAGTCATGCCTCTTTTCCTCTTTTCTGGTTTGTGTGGTGATTTGACAGTCTGTACAGGTATTGGTCAATGTGTGTCCAAGGTTTCCAACATCCCTTGTCACTAGCATATCTAAAAATGGTAGTTACAACTACTCGCATTATGTATTCGTACATTCTCTTAGCACAGCTCGAAAGCAAATGATTTACTTCAGAACAACTGTGTTTCTGGGCTTACCTTCAGTTTTGTATTTCGAAACATTAGTGGGGTATGCATGTAACATTTAATTCCTTAGACCAGACTTCTGTTCAAAACGTCATTCGTCGATTCATGAGCATCTGATGTGTTGCGACGCCACCGATTCTGCCGACTTCGATACTATGCCGATGTCGTGTTTGGTAAGTCCAACAGCCATCAGTTTGGTTTAAGTCCTGTGACACAGTGTGCTGAGAGTCGGCCAGAAATGCTGTAAGCAAAATGGGGTTGTAAAGTGGTTCAACAAGCAATAAATAGGTTTGAGTCTTAAAAACAATACGGGTTTCTTTTTCAACTGGGGCACGACGCCGCCAGGCTTCGATAGCAATTAGCCTCGCCTAGGGCACATAGTAAGATAGCCTCCGTACACATTACCAATTCGCACACGCTCTCAGGCGACGAAATATGCTCTGAAATTCATCCTCCTAATTATCTTTAATCCATTGCTTTGTATCCTTTCTCATACCTGAGATTCTCCTCCGTAGCCATTCGGTTCCTCGCTTAATCTGCACCTCTCTTGAAGGTCACCGAAACACCACAAATTAGAAAGTTGTTTGCTACCTAAAGACGTGGCTTCAGTCAATGTGGAAGATTAACCTTCATCGCCGTGAACCTGCTGAGTGTTTACAATTGCAAATTTCGAAATACAAAGACGAAAAATGGTTCTTCGATCGCCTTTTTTTTAAACGCCAGTTGTCCAGTTTTAAAAGGGAAGTAAATAAATAAATGAAAATTCGATGACAGATGGTCGATAGTCGATATTACGAACACCAATAATACCAAAAGATCGAACACGGTATGTTGGGTTTAAAGCCTGTACATAATGTCGTAAGAAACTGCCAGTAGATCTGCAGTGATAGTGGCGCGACTGTGCAAAGCAGATTAAGAGAGACCACATCTCGCAGCTCACCAGGTTTAACAAACTACAGTCTCATAGTCAGTGGTCATCCGAAATTATAACTCCCGAGTCTCCCATTATTCTCTATTTACTTGCGTTCGCAGTACTGCCATGTTTTAGAAATGACAAAATTTCCCTCCTAGACATTTTATTAAACGTGTTTGTTCATAATCGCAATAAAGGACTATTTTACCCTTCTCAAGTGACTGCTGTAACAAAATAAATCATTTGAAGATCGATTCAGTTTTGAGAATATATTTTCTTCGTATATATTTTTGAAAAAGTAATTAACCTATATAAATGTATTAATAATAATGCCATATTGTGCAGTGCATCACAGTGTACTCGACTTAACCGAGTTTACATGTTTAATATGCAGAATAGGTGTAGCGGAACGCCACATATATTTATTAAAGAAACAAATGGAGTTTTTGTATTCTAATGAATAATTCGTTATTTGACGCTAGAAGTGTTAAAGAGCGATGTGTTTTGTGCAACGAACATTAACATTTGGAAGAAAAAGAAATTATTTCTAGAGAACTAATGATAATGACATCTAACCTGTTTATCTGTGTTGGTCAATGAAAAAGACCAGAGACATTGTATCATGTTAATGACTCTTTTGTCTTCGATTCTTGTGTGGATGATCGACTCCATTGTACGCTGGATATAATTGTGTGTAAGTTCTGTAAAGCTATTCAGAATATAAATCATATTTCCACATAATAACATTTACTTTTTGTGCAGCTCGAACCTCTCGTAGTAGTGAGTCAATATTTTGTGTAAATGCGTTGTTTTAGCGTGTGGTCGGGAGGGGACCACTATTTCTCTTTCAGGATAGGTCGGTCATTACGCCGGCAAAACAATTATTGTTATTAAATCATTTATTAAATGTAAACGTAAATGCAGGAGAGTTCTCTGTTTTTCTCATTCAACATTCAAAAGCCCGTAAAACTAAATTGAAGCTTCAATCATTAATAATTTATTTGCATTGACTTCAGTAAATTTTCGATTGGCCGCTTAAAGGGAGATGACGAAAATCTCCTTAGCTTTGCCTTGCTCATGAAAAATAATCAAAGTAATTTATTACTTTTCATGAAAACAGAAATATCTCAGGTACTGACTGTCGATTTAACATTGCTACATAATTAAACCAGTTGCTATCAGGCCCCCAGAGAACTAATTTTTATTACAACATTCCGAGTAATATACGCAGATTTTTATTAATAATAGCAGCCACTAAAGTAAACTTAACCGTAGAAGGCGGTGAGTCGCGCGTTGTGTTTCAAAATCGTTACCTACGCACCGCGGAAAATCCAAGATGTACGTAAATGCTTGTGGTGGTACTGAGTTTGCTTAACAGTCTCGTGCTAGCCAAAATCAGAACCCAATGGTAACGATGACCATTTCTCTTTAAATCAAGTAGCACAACATAAATAGGAAATTACAGTTTTACGTATCATTATCACTCACCAAAAGAAAAAAATATTATTATTTTTTATGTACCACCACATAAGACAGGAGTCTTCGTAGTTTGTATGAACGGACGTGGAGCTGTACTGAAAAGAGAACATTGTGTGAAGCAGGCGCTCTGAATATGCGTTCACTTGTCATACTTCAAACACTTAGTCGCCCCTGCAGCCTGAGTAGTCTGCGTGGCTATGCGGGGGACCCAGGTTCGATTCCCGGCATAACGCTCGTGCGGCCAAATGAAGAGCTACTAGTCCAGTAGGCAGCAGTTCCAAGGTCCAGAAACCAGACAACGAAAGGGAGAGCTATATGCTGACCGCGTGTCCATCCATATCGTACCCGATGACGTCGTTGGCAAAGGATGAAACGGGCCCGATTACCCCATATGGGGCATAAGCAGTCCTTTACCTTGCCTACCTTTAGTGTGAACACGTGACTTACTGTAATAATTCCTATCGAATTTACGTCGTTGATGGGCACCTGACACTGCAAAATTTTTTAACCAGTGTTCCACAGCGCTTACTGAAAAGATGAGACTACGAGGTGCGCCTTAGACCAGCCGATACAAATAACTTCAGTCACATAGATATGACCCTGATTATACTACGAGAAATAATGTCCACCATAATGTCATTAAAATTAAAAAATTCTTGTGGGTACAATTTAATAACAAGAATGGTGATTAAAAACTGTTCTTCTGAGCCCAGTATCATATTACGTTATTTATCTAACAGTTGATTACTGGAACAGTTCGAGAAATACGCTAAAGTTACGCCTTTGTATAAGGAAAGAAATAAGGAAATACCGTCCGGCTTCCGTCCAGCAGCATATTTCCCACATCTCAGAAATTTATATATATATATATATATATATATATATATATATATATATATATATATATATATATATATATATATATATATATAAACGGCTTCTCACCATCCTGAATACAAATGATACGTTGTCAGTCTCACAGCTTGTTTTTCGAAAGCGTATCGGCACTGAGAAGCTAATTTGCACAATTTGTACACACAACGAGAATGTACTTCAGTTGTTAGAAAATAAATTACAAGAAAAATTATTCCGATCGCATCTCTCTGACAGGGAACAAAAGGTGTCAACACAAAAGATTCCTATATGAAGCTGTCCTCATTATTCAAGTTGGAACCAATTTCACGCACTGCCTCCCCCTCCCCCTGCACTCCCCCTCCCCCCCCCCCTCGCCCCCCCCCCCCACCGTGGTTTCGTGTTAGAATTTTTACTTTTCTTGTGTATATACCTTTCATCAGTATACTCCAAGATGAAAACCTTCCTTTATTAGCCTATGGCACGAGCATTGAGGTAAATACCAAATCAAATATAGTTCTGGGAACATCGGTTAGTGAAATTTGTATGGACATTAATAAATGGCTTCTAGTCAGTTCCCTATCACTAAATTTTGAAGAGACACAAGACGTGTAATTCAAAAGTTTTGAGACTCAGCGTACGTCTAAAATTTGACAAGCATATGCAAGAGATAGGCAGTGTTACATTCTTGGGTTCGCAACCAGATAATATATTCGGTTGGGAGAAGCATAGCAAGATACTGTAGAAGTACCTAACCAGATATTTATTTCAGAAGGGGATTTTGTCAAGGGTGATATAAAAATGGAAAATTCGAGAACATTGTGAATACTTCCATTTCACGCCTTTTCAAGGTACCGGGGGTACTAATTGCTGATTCTCATAGCGTTCGTTCCACAGTGAAATTTTTCATAAATATCTCCTTTTCAAACCAACAGATCAGTTCATGTGATTTATGCTAGAAATCACATTGATCTACATGGAGATTTAAAATCACATACTTCCGTAGACAAAAATTTGCAGTAATTTGCCAGCAGTAATAGGAAAAGGAAACTAATAGATTTATTGGTAGCCTAATGCCTTTATTCTGTTGACAAATTTCTTATTAATAGCGATGACTAACAATATTAAATGATGTGACCGTTACGTAAAATCTGATTTCAGTGCAGCAACGTGGTAAGCGATAAAGATATAATTTCTCTTTGATAGACTTTGATATGACTTATGTGTGTTGTATACTTACATATTTTATGACAAGTTTCCTACTAACTCTTAAATGAAACTGTCTTTAGGTTTTTTGATTCAGTTCACAACTGTGATGGTAATTTCATTTAGAATCTATGGAAAAGATATTAGCATAGCGTTTTTTTCTATAAGCCTGTAAAATGTATCTTATTTTACATTGTGTTCTGCGTCCTTGAATATCTCTTAACTATGGTACTATGAAACAAAAGGTATATCCCAACTAACACCTAATCGATTCCATAAATTTCACAAGTACGCTACTGCAAATCATCTCCATCAACAACTTGACCAGGAGAGTAAGGCAAAATCTATTTACCGAACGCTGGTTTCGCCATGACGCCGAAAGCAGGCGCGCTTTTGTTTGTTTGTTTGTTGTGTGTTTTGTGTGTGTGTGTGTGTGTGTGTGGAGTGCGTTTGTATGTTTAACTGAAAACTAGTGATGGTAACAGACATCCCTGGCGACAAATGACATGGCGAAGCTTTCAACTACACTAAGGGGGCCGTTCGGAGTATTACTTCTCCTCCTCCTCCTCTTCATCCGGTTGCGAGACGCTCAATCAATACCTTACGGGGTTCCTTCCAGACTCGTCCGTCCCTCGTAAGAACGCCCACCTCCGAAACACTCTTGATTCTAGTTCGCTCTCAATAATTGGCAAGCTCATTCTGGGGTGGCGCTGCAGCAGCAAACGACTGAAGAGGGCAGTGCATGACTTCAGTACTCTCGAACCGCTTGATACAAGGTATTCGTTAGTTCAAATGGTTCAAATGGCTGTGAGCACTATGGGACTTAACATCTGAGGTCATCAGACCCCTAGACCTTAGAACTATTTAGACCTAACTAACCTCAGAACATCACACACATCCATGCCCGAGGCAGGATTCGAAGCTGCGATCGTAGCGGTCGCGCGGCTCCAGACTGAAGCGCCTAGAACCGCTCGGCCACACCTGCCGGCGTATTCGTTAGTGATTTCTTTTATTACTGATAGTCGGTAAGTATCCAAGAGGCTGGAAGGTGAATAAAGCAGTACAGTGCTTTACTGTGGTAGGCAGTGCAATGACGTTTCGTTACTAACTCAGTATATATGATCTCGGTCAGAAAGAAAATTTGCACTTATTACGCCTCGCGGGGTGACCGCGGGTTTGAGGGGTCGTATCACGGATTGCGTGTCCCTCCCGCCGGAGGTTCGAGTCCTCCCTCGGGTATGGGTGTGTGTGTGTTGTTTTTAGGATAAGTTAGTTTAACGTGTGTAAGTCTAGGGACCGATAACCGCAGCAGTTTGGTCCCTTAAGAATTGACACACATTTGAACATTTTTGCCCTTTTTACAAGAATATTTTTTATTTAACTGTTATTTTCATTCTGTCTAGTGGAGTGTGTGTGTGTGTGTGTGTGTGTGTGTGTGTGTGTGTGTGTGTGTGTGAGGTGGCGGGGGGGGGGGGGGGGGGGTGGAGGAGGAGGGAAGTTGCTGGAAGCTGCCATGATGCCGCTACTCAGTCTTTGATGGAAGTGATAAAAAAATAAATATATGACGACGTGTTGAAAAGTAGTGCCTCCGAATTTCTTATGTGAAAACTCTTAAAGCTTTCTTATGTGAAACAAACTTTATTATTATTCTACATCTGTATTCTTCATGTCTATATGTTGATTTCCGAATATAGTCACCCTGGCGACGAACACATTTCTCTCAAAGAGAGACCATCTTGTTGATACCGTCAAATGTGGAATGTTTCACTTTGTTGGCGGAGCCACATCGTCACCTCTGTTTGCAACACTTCTTACTATCCAAATGAAGTCCTCGAAGCTGCCGGCCGAAGTGGACGAGCGGTTCTAGGCGCTACAGTCTTTACCCGCGCGGCCGCTACGTTCGCAGGTTCGAATCTTGCCTCGGGCATGGATGTGTGTGATGTCCTTAGGTTAGTTAGGTTTAAGTAGTTCTAAGTTCTAGGGGACTGACGACCTCAGAAAATAAGTCCCATAGTGCTCAGAGCCATTTGAATGATTTTTTCCTCGAAGCTGTTCTTCCAGTTTTCGGGGGCAAAATTGTGAACTCTGCTATCATCACCTGCCACAATGTTGTTGAGGAACCTATAACCCTTACGCTCAAAAGGTAAAATAAATTTCTTGACAGATGTCGATTCACCTCTGTTTCATTTCAGGAGTCATTCTAGGTTCTCTCCATGCGCACAGTGTTCTGTACAGCCGTTAACCAATAATGGCCCGTATACGCTGTCGTGGTATGCCAACGAACCTGAGAGCTATGTCTGTGATATCCAACGATTTTCTCAGCTGAGTTTCTGAATCTGGCGGTGATTAGTCGCGTCGGTTGCCGCTCGCAGTCGCCCACTCCGAGCTCTTACACACACGTTGCAGTTAGCACCACTGCCTCCCTCACTACGAGCACGAAGAACCTAACGTCGCACTTCACTGAGGATGATACAATCACCAGTTTCCACATCTTTCATTCTCCTCTGGATTTCAGTTAAAGGAACGTTTTTTGCGGTTAGAAGCTCGATTACAGCACGCTGCTTCTGAAACACCGAGATAGTCACGTTACGCACCTACGTATCACATGCTACAATTCGGAACGCTCTAAAGGAAGAGGGTTGCAAGTTGCATCAACGAAGCGGGAAAGTCGACCGAGGTATACGTCAACTGTCACTTAGATCAGAATAAAAAATTCGGAGGCATTAGTTTTCAGCACGCCTTCTTACATTGTCACGAATGAAGCGTTTGACTTGATTTTGTACGATGGCGAGACGTGTGGCCTTGAAAATGATAGGGTTGCGTCGCTTTAGAATCCTAGTAAACAGAGCTAGGTGGCACAGTGATTAGCACACTGGTCTCGCATTCTGGAGCACTACGGCTCAAACCTGCGTCCGGCCATATTAACTTAGGTTATTCGTGATTTCCCTAAACCACTTCAGGCAAATCCCGGGATGGTTCCTTTGAAAGGGAACAGCCAACATCCCCCCCCATGCTTCCTTAATCCGATGGGACCGATGACTTCGCTGTTTGGTCTCGTCCCCCACATCAGCTAACCAATCCTGATAGCATTATGTAAGTGAGAGGTTTGGTTTCGTATGTGTTTGGAGAGAAATCAATACGAGAAAGTATGTGGGATGAATGATGAGATGGGGCAATAGATGGGATGCATGCAAGATGTAATTTGTACATGGAAAGGGCGGGATGGGTTCTATAATTTGAAGAGACATGTAGGTCCTAGTCTGTAAGGTTTCTGATACGATTTAAACACGAGTTCGCGTTAAACAAATTTATAACGGGATCTGACTGCTAATTTTGTAGAATATTACCAGATTAGTAAACAATGGGCGTAGCAAATAAAAACTGTTTTCACATACACCTGAATAAATGTAACTGAAGCCTTTTTTTTTTTCACGAAAACGTGTCACCGACATGATTCATAGCCTAGTGCAGTGCTAAGGATATGTCGTCGAAGTCAGTGCAATATCTCAAAAATTGAGGATATAATGTAATCACATTTTACTGCTACTCCACCAAATGCATTGTCTCAAACAACCACCTGTTCTGCTGAAAGATTACGCGTAGAAACGTAAAGTGCAATAGAGTATTACACTGAATGACTTTAGTTTGCCGTGAGAAAATTACGAAAGATTATACCAGCTGTTGAAGGCAAATACTACGTTCCACATAATCTCGTCCAAATAGGAAAGTTGTTCTCAAGGTAACTAATTTGAAAGAAGTTTTGTGTATAAATCGACATAACTGTTTCCAAAGATACTAACAAATCATGACATCACATATAATATTAATCTTCAGAAAGCACGTGACAACGCTAACATGGGAGAAAACTGAACAAAGGAAATTGAGTACAAGTAGCAAAACATTAACAACGATTCGTTAAGAAATAGTGTAACTAAACTGGACGATCAGCCAGTCGGATGAATCCAAAATAGATCCTGTACCATGTATCGGGAACAGTCCTGTTTACAACAGCACAAATATCGAACCTCCACGTGGGAGACACGACTTCTGACCATGAAAATTTCTTTAGAATTCTGTAAGTTCAATTTCACAGTACGAAGTAAGAAAATCATTGAGCATGAACTACCTGGTTTCCGTGAACGAATCTCAAATTCGTACTACAAATGAGCTCACAGTGCATCTTACCATCAAAATGCATTTTACCACCTTTTAAAGTTGCAAACAGCATCCCGCATCATCAGAACGCATAGCACGAATATCCACTACACTCGGCAGAACGCTCAAGAGTGCTTTCTTCAGTGTCATGCTCCAGCATTCTCAATGGGACAATATGTGAGATGATAGGCCAGCAAAGCCAGAAGTCAAGAAATATTTCCCGACTACCTCACAGGCTGGACCAGCGGCAACTAAGTTGTTCGAAATCGACACTGCACACCAGATCTGCATCCTTGCAGCAGGCCTGCAGTAATTAGTACACTGAATAACTCAACTGTAAAAATAGCGAATTAGTTATTGGAGGCTGTAACACCGAATTTTCAAGTTGATGGGATGCGTAGGTCCTAGACACGATTTCTTGGTTAGGGAGTGGAGGTGACTGAAATTACATGGAATAGGTTGATGCAGGCTCGATAGATGACCAGGTTTCTCAACAATGGGGAATGCAATTGGTGTTGGGATTCGATTTTGCGGGAGACGTGGGCCTGTTTAAGGTATTCCAGATATATGAGGATGTATGGTATTGCCTACATGCTAATAGAGGTTACAAAGAGTGAGGGGTAAACGGATATGGAAAGTGGTGCGAAGGGCATGACGCTCAAGGATGTGGAGTGCTTAGTAAAACTTGTGAGAGGCAGAGAGACGTGCAACATTTACACCTAGTTAATGTTTTTATTCAGGTTGTCAGCCAGCAGCTGTGAAGCACATTTTGAGAATATGTCACCCGCCAGGTAAGCCGAGAGCGCTAATGCGCTACTTCCTGGACTCAGGTTGGCGCGCCGGCCCCAGATCGAATCCGCATGGCGGGACGGTGTGCAGGCCAGACTGGATGTGGCTTTTAGGCGGTTTTCCACATCCCCCTAGGTGAATACTGGGCTGGTCCCCATGTCCCGCCTCAGTTCCAAAACTCGCAGCCATCTTAACACATTCATACTATTCCATGGGTTACACTAGACACAGTCATTGGGGTCCTCTTCTTCCGTGCCATGGGGTACGAGGTGGCGGCAGGAAGGGAATCTGGCCACCCCTCAACATTAACATTGCCAAATCCGTACTTAACTGCGCCGACCCTGCGCAACCGCGGGTTAAAGGCGCAAGCGATAGATAGAAATAATCAATCGTCACCTGCACAAATTCTTTTAAATTAATTTCTTGAATAGTTCCAGCAAATTAACTTGTGATCCTCCGAATAGCACACAGTTAAATTTACATCAGAAAGGATTCTATCATCCAGAGTTTGCTTGACGATTTCCTTCCGATGTTAGCTTAATTGTATGATCATCTGAGGATGGCAAATTAATTTGCCAGAACTAGTCAGGAAATAATTTGTTAAAAATTTGAGCAGCTGATGACTGATTATTTCTGTTCTTAAAATGTCATTAGTGTATACAGGGTGTTACAAAAAGATGCGGCCAAACTTTCAGGAAACGTTCCTCACACACAAATAAAGAAAAGATGTTATGTGGACATGTGTCCGGAAACGCTTAATTTCCATGTTAGAGATCATTTTAGTTTCGTCAGTATGTACTGTACTCCCTCGATTCACCGCCAGTTGGCCCAATTGAAGGAAGGTAATGTTGACTTCGGTGTTTGTGTTGACATGCGACTCATTGCTCTACGGTACTAGCATCAAGCACATCAGTACGTAGCATCAACAGATTAGTGATCATCACGAACGTGGTTTTGCAGTCAGTGCAATTTTTACAAATGCGGAGTTGGCAGATGCCCATTTGATGTATGGATTAGCACGGGGCAATAGTCGTGGCGCGGTACGTTTGTATCGAGACAGATTTCCAGAACGAAGGTGTCACGACAGGAAGACGTTCGAAGCAATTGATCGGCGTCTTAGGGAGCACGGAACATTCCAGCCTATGACTCGCGACTGGGGAAGACCTAGAACGACGAGGACACCTGCAATGGACGAGGCAATTCTTCGTGCAGTTGACGATAACCCTAATGTCAGCGTCAGAGAAGTTGCTGCTGTACACGGTAACGTTGACCACGTCACTGTATGGAGAGTGCTACGGGAGAACCAGTTGTTTCCGTACCACGTACAGCGCGTGCAGGCACTATAAGCAGCTGATTGGCCTCCACTGGTACACTTCTGCGAATGGTTCATCCAACAATGTGTCAATCCTCATTTCAGTGCAATTGTTCTCTTTACGGATGAGGCTTCATTCCAACGTGATCAAATTGTAAATTTTCACAATCAACATGTGTGGGCTGACGAGAATCCGCACGCAATTGTGCAATCACGCCATCAACACAGATTTCCTGTGAACGTTTGGGCAGGCATTGTTGGTGATGTCTTGATTGGGCCCCATGTTCTTCCACCTACGCTCAATGGAGCACGTTATCATGATTTCATACGGGATACTCTACATGTGCTGCTAGAACATGTGCCTTTACGAGTACGACACAACATGTGGTTCATACACGATGGAGCTCCTGCATATTTCAGTCGAAGTGTTCGTACGCTTCTCAACAACAGATTCGGTGACCGATGGATTGGAAGAGGCGGACCAATTCTATGGCCTCCACGCTCTCCTGACCTCAACCCTCTTGACTTTCATTTATGGGGGCATTTGAAAGCTCTTGTCTACGCAACCCCGGTACCAAATGTAGAGACTCTTCGTGCTCGTATTGTGGACGGCTGTGATACAATACGCCATTCTCCAGGGCTGCATCAGCGCATCAGGGATTCCATGCGACGGAGGGTGGATGCATGTATCCTCGCTAACGGAGGACATTTTCAACATTTCCTGTAACAAACTGAAGTAACGCTGGTACGTTCTGTTGCTGTGTGTTTCCATACCATGATTAATGTGATTTGAAGAGTAGTAATCAAATGAGCTCTGACATGGAAAGTAAGCGTTTCCGGACACATGTCCACATAACATATTTTCTTTCTTTGTGTGTGAGGAATGTTTCCTGAAAGATTGGCCGTACCTTTTTGTAACACCCTGTTTATCTTGGCAAAAGGATTTATCCTCTTTGCTCTGCCAATTAATAGTTGTAGTATTTGTGTTCAGCAGTGGGCTTTCTTCTGGATGATTAACTGTGGCCGATTCCAGGCTATAGTTTCATGAGCCGGCAGTCCATTTTGGTGCTTTGATTAGCTAAACTGGATGGTTGTAGAGGTCTTCAGTAAGGAACATTGAAGACGTTTTGCCTATTTTTACTGCCTGGGTTTTTGCAAAATTGGTGGAGGCGTACCAATGGTTACACCAGAAGTTGAAGGTAGTGTAGTGGAGGTGAAGAGATGATTGAGACGAATGGAGAGTTGAATGGACAATAGGCTAGACGACGTTTTCAGAAAATTGAGGAAGACTTGCGGGAGAGGACGATTTACGACAGTTGCCTCTTTATAGGACATGAAGGAGTGGCGATAGGTCAGATCTGTGGTGGGCGCCTATAGTTGGATGGAAGATGCGTGATTGCGTGTCGTTTATCGTTGCCTACAGTGAATGGTTAGTCAGAAATCACTCATTCGAATGGAAGCTCAACTCATTGGATTTTTTGCAGAAGGCTATGTCATACACAGGCGTAGGCATTTCTGATGTCTAGAGATACAAAAAAGAAAACGGAGAGTGTAGTTTTTTTGGTGGCATAGAAGGTAGAGTAGGTGTAGTTGCTGCTCATCAGGTGAAAAGTTAGGAGAGAGGCTCCACTGAAGTGAGGTGAGTGGCCTCTACAGTGGCAGAGTTGAGTTGAGGCGGTTTGTTGTCATGACAGTGTTACAAAATATGAATGCCGTGTGGCTAGGGCCTCCCGTCGGGTGAACCGTTCGCCTGGCGCAAGTCTTTCAAGTTGACGCCACTTCGGCAGCTTGCGTGTCGATGGAGATGAAATGAAAATGATACGGACAACACAACACTCAGTCCCTGAGCGGAGATAATCTCCAACCCGACAGGGAATCGAACCCGGCCCGTTAGGTATTACATTCCCTTGCGCTGACCACTCAGCTACCAGGGGCAGACTATGACGGTGTTGACCGATGGTGGCTCAAGAAAACAACATTATCCATCTCACATTTTATTAGAACACAAGCTACATAACTCAAAGCATCGTATCATAACAGCAACGCCTCCTTGGAGTGTGCCGGTAGCAGCAAGCAAGGTGGTGCTAATGGAACAGGCGGCTAACAGACGGCTGACAGATGGGCCAGAAAGGTGACATGTGTCGTCTGCAGCAGCACGTGCAACGTCTTGGCATGACTCTGCATCTCAAGGCAGGACACACCGGCAGATGCGGAAATCTGCAGTGAATCTTGAGGCCAAAGACAGCCCCCAGTGGTGGTGTCCGTCCTTGCGAGCATAGACGAACAGCATCTGTTTAGCTACACAAGTGCAGGCGGTGGAGCGGCTGCGCTATTCCAGCCACGAATGGCTGTCCTCCAGGGCGGAAAACTGGCAACATCTGAAGTGAGCCCAAAGGTGGCTCAACAACTTGACAGCATCAAACCCATGGGAGAAGAACGCTGATCGGTGGTGAAGCACAAGTCTCGTGGCTGCCTGCAGAGTCATGTCGTCCTGTCATCTGGTCCTGCCAGGCTAAGATGCCTTTACCTAAAGTGAGGGCAATTTATACACATTTGGTGCCTATCTGTTGTGCTGAGGTACCTGTTCCAACCACATACACCGAAACAAGGCTGTGTACAGAAGAGGTAGCAACTGCTCTACCCCTCCTTTCTGCTGCCTCATCAGTATTGTGGGCCCTGGCTTCTGGATTGGAGTGTAGAAACAGGCTCGTTGTATTTCTGCATATGACCAAACGGTCGTTTTGTCAGCTATTTTCCACGCCATTTTGTAACAGCACTGCCAGTTCTGGCATTTTACGTTTTGTGGATTGGCAGGAGGGACAACCCACTAATGTAAGAGGAAGCCGAAAGGCACGCGTTTAAGCTCACGCAGGCTGGCGTGAGGTCTGGAACAGGACAAGGAATTTCGACTAGAAAAAAAAGGATGTAGCTGGTGGAATACTTAACTTTAATCCATTAATGTTGAACGTAGCTCTTGTCTGTACATTATTGACAATATCAATAGTAACTGAACAGGGCGCCTTGCTAGGTCGTAGCAAATGACGTAGCTGAAGGCTATGCTAACTATCGTCTCGGCAAATGAGAGAGTATTTTGTCAGTGAACCATCGCTAGCAAAGTCGGTTGTACAACTGGGGCGAGTGCTAGGAAGTCTCTCTAGACCTGCCGTGTGGCGGCGCTCGTTCTGCAATCACTGATAGTGGCGACACGCGGGTCCGACGTATACTAACGGACCGCGGCCCATTTAAAGGCTACCACCAAGCAAGTGTGGTGTCTGGTGGTGACGCCACATTCCTCCCCCGCAAATCGGCGTACGGTTGTGTTATAAGGCTTCCACCCGCCGTGGGGAGGACCCCATGTTGACGTATGCGACGAGGTGGGGAGCTTAACAACAGGCGAGGCTGTGCCACCCGCACCCTGCCATTCGGTCCGAGGGGAGCTAGGAAACGCCTGAAAACCTAGTCCAGGGTGCAAGCCAACATGCGGTGTATGCGGCCGCAGAGAGACAGGAGGGGCCGAAGGGTCGACCTCCGTCGGGGCGGGGCACCCGACGGGCGAAGACAACGTATGGTGCGGAGCGGGCAAGAGGTCCATGTCTGAGGACAACTGGTCACGGGAAGCGATCGGCGGCGCGTGACCCAGGGAGGCGCCCGGCGGTTGCAGCGACGCGTCCACTGCGGGCGTCGCCGGCGGGAGGACAGGCGGCGGCGGCGGCGCGTCGCCATGGGGCAAAATGGAAGGCAGCGTCGGTAACACCTGGGGCTGAGGCGAGCCAGTAGATGGGTCCACAGGGCGCCGACCGGACAGCACCGTCGCTGAAAGCAGACGGCGAGCGGCAGATCCCATGCGACGACAGGGGCTCAGCTGGTGGAGATGCCGGCGCGCCTAACGAGAGGCCCCCAAAACCAGATAAATAGCGCGGCTGAGGCAGCGAAGAATGCGCCCTGCGAGCCAACGCCGCGAACCTCGATAGTTGCGATAGTAGACAACGCCGCCTGGAGCAAAAGCAGGCGTTTGCCGCTGCACAGGAACCGGATGTGGCGGATGTAGCAAAGACATCAAGGTTCGACGAGGACGACCGTGGAGCAACTCAGCCGGCGAGCGACCATCTCCGGGCTGAGAGCGATACGAAGACAAAAAAGGAACAACGCGTCCTCCCCAGAATGCGACTCTTTCAACTTCAACATCTGTGACTTGAAAGTCCTGACCAAGCGTTCAGCGGCACCGTTTGACTGTGGCGAAAACGGCGCGGACGTCAGATGTTGAATACCATTGGCCTTGCAGAAAGCCTGAAATGCTGCAGACATGAATTGTGGGCCATTGTCGGAAACAATAGCCTGTGGCAGACCTTCAATGCAAAAGATAGCAGATAACGCTTGGATGGTGGCAGATGACGTCGTGGAAGACATCCGGACACTTTTTTTTTTCACTAGCTGCTTATATTTTATGACCCACCGTCTAATTTCTTATGGTGGGTCGTATGTTGCCACTTGGCCGCTGTGACTGGGTCCGGGGTCCGGAGCGACTGAAAGTAACACCACCCCGGCTCCCGTCCCCACTCACGCCGTTGCCCGTGTCCCGCCACGTGGAGGCGGGCTCTATTTGTTTACATCAATTTGATATCTTTTTTTGTGCAGCATTAGAAAAACTTATAACTAATACAAAATCAAGTGAGATATTAATAAACAAAACGAAATTGAATATTTAGAAAGAAGGAAGGAAGAGAATTGAATAGAGGATAGGTATAAATAGGCCCGTTACCTGGTTGTGGGCGGCGGCACGGGTCTTGGAATGACCCTCAAGGCGCTGGCCGTTGCTCACCATGCTTTTAACATCTACCATCATAAAAACTACCTTAACTAGAAGAGATTAGGACGTTAAAGCTAGAAACTAAGACTAAGACCTCCATGTCCAGCCTGCTAAACTATTTACGATATACAATAGGGAGGTAACTGATTTTGTGCTTGGCTCAAAGTTGCTAATGAAAGGGTACTCGTGGTAAAAGTAATAAGGTAATGACGCTAACGGTTTGTGTTGAGCCTGCATGGCTCCTAGTAGAGTACATCAGGCGCAAGCACCTCCCGGCCCCGCCGACAACACGACCTGAACGGTGGTTTTCCCCGATCTACCATAGGTATCCGTCGGGTTGGGCTCAAAAGAGAGGAACCACAATTAAGATCCTTCCATCCAGGACGTGCGCCGCCTCTTACCAGGGGGGCGTGGGTCCCTTGAAGAGGTGCCCAACTTTAAGCTTCAGATGAGAAGTTCTTAGTATAGTGGAGGTTGAGGTATAGGCTGTGTAGGTGGGTTGTACAAACAGTTCACACTGAGCCAATGAGACTTACAATGATACATGGTGTGGCAGTTAGCACCTTCCGGCCCCGCCAGCAACACAGCCTGAGCGGTGGTTTTCCCCGATCTACCATAGGTATCCGTCGGTTTGGGCTCAAAAGAGAGGGACCACAATTAAGATCCTTCCATACAGACTGTGCGCTGCCTCTTAACGGAAGGTGTAGGTCCCTTGAAGAGGTACCTAGCTTTAAGCTCTTATTGGACATGGAGATGCTGTTAACTATTTATATATACGGTGCAATCTGTTTTTAGGATTGTGTGTGACTTGTGCACCTCTTGTCGGTTGTTCCACTCTGTTCTTTGAATTTGACTTGGTTGACACTATGGATCATCCGCGCTGGACGCTTCAATATCTGTGTTGGTGCCCTGGTCTGTATCTGTTTCTTCTTCATCACTCGTGGTGCTAATCATATCTGTATCCCCCTGGGCATCGTGACGTCTGTTTGGACCGACTTGCCTTCGGTAGGGTCTGTTGCGCAAGTATTCTATTTGTTGGATCTTCGAGATTTCGTCCGTTAGTGTGTTGAGTTCAGTCCACATTTCCGGGTCGCGTATTATGGCATGTAGTTCGTTCTGTGTGTTCAGGCGATTTATGTGTACTGTGTGTCTTATTACTGAAAGAATCGACCAGAACCAACCATCGAGCATTCCAGAATGGACCAGCAAAATCGATGTGTAAGCGTTGCCAAGGGGAAGTGGCTTTTGGCCATGCAAAGAATTTCCGCGGCGGTGCGGATTGTTGTTCGGCACACGCCATTCAAGAAGAGCACATATTCGTAATCGCAGCATCGATTCCGAACCAAGTACAGTGCTGACGAGCGAGATGTTTCGTTCTCACTATACCCCAATGTCCTTGGTGGAGAAGCCGTAAGGCAGAGGACTGTAACGAAAGTAGGACCACGACCCTGGAGTGATCATTATTAGAACGCAACAGCAGAACACCACGTCGTACAAAAAGTGTCTCCTTGTGAGCAAAAAATCGGCGAACCAACGGATCCTCGATCCGTGACTTTGACAAGGGCCATTGCATAGCAACAAAACGCAAAACGGTAGCAAGGACAGGGTCAGCAGCTGTGGCTGTAGCTACACGACGAAAATCAATCGGAAACGATTCGACCACGTCATCTTTCCGCATCAATGAACATGCAAGCAAGTTCGGAGGAATCGAATGCTCTATCCTCAGCAACAGGCAAAGGGGACAACGCATCGGCTTTTACGTGCTTAGCAGTAGACCGATACAAGATACCGTAGCGGTACTGCAGGAGGACTGGGATGTATGCCTTGGGGATTGAGTACATGTCCCAGGTAGGGTAAGTCGCGAGCAAAAACATACATTTGTCCTTCCGCAAGCGAAGACCATTTTGTCGCAAGACCTGAAATAATGTTCTGAGATTGGCTAAATGTTCTTCTTCCGTCTTGCCGGATATCACTATAGCGTCCAGATAGTTTGCTGCAGTAGGGACCGACGCACAAACAGTTTGCAGATATTGCTGAAACAATGCAACGGCGGATGCACACCCGAATGGCAGTCGTTTGATTCGATACGAACCAAGATGCGTGTTAACCACCAAAACGCGCTGGTATTCTTCGGCCACCGGTATTTGCAAGTACGCATCTGCTAGGTCCAACTTCGAGAAATATTTACCCGGGCACAGTTTGTCAAAAAGATCTTCCGGGCGGGGTAAAGGAAAAGTTGCAATCACTAGTTGTGGATTCACTGTTGCCTTGAAGTCCACACAAAGTCTCAATTTTCCGGAAGGTTTTGGCAAAATTACTAACGGTGATGCCCAGAGAGAAGCCTGCACACGTTCAATCACACCTTGTGATTCCAAATCTTGCGACCTCATCACGCAATGCGTGGGGAACATTGCGCGCTGTGAAAAATTTCGGTTGCGCGTTTACTTTCAGTTCCAAATGCGCATTATAGTTCTTAGCGCAACCAAGGTCCGGCGCAAAAATGTCTGCAAATTCTTCACATGGACGAGAAACACTGTCTGAAGGAACAGTCTGGTTCACTGATTCTTTGAAATATGCATCTAATGCAGATAAAATTTCGTCGTAGGACAGAATTGCTACATCGCGTCGGGGAAATAATTTCATTATCACACGGTACGTTTGGACGCCTACGGAGGAAAGGAGAAAAGGCTGCCGCTCATTACCTTGAATTCCGTAGGCGGCGAGATGGAATCCAAATTGGCGTGACCACTCCGTCCAGCTTTCCAGTGCAGCATCAAAAGGACGAAAAGTTGGTGCAACAGCGTGTTGGGGCTGAGGTAGCGGTGGAGCGGCGGCCGCCGCCGCATCGTTTTGCATTGCCCGTTGACCCTGGATGAGCTGTCCAAGGGCATCCAGTAAGGCCTGCGTCTGCTGATTCTGCAAGCGATACAATTCGGACAGTACATCTGGAGATTGTGGCGAAGCCATGACACAAGTAAATCAGGGCAATATCGATAAGAACGCGGAAAACCTCGTCGCCAAAATGTTGTGGATTGGCAGGAGGGCCAACCCTCTAATGTAAGAGGAAGCCGAAAGGCACGCGTTTAAGCTCACGCAGGCTGGCGTGAGGTCTGGAACAGGACAAGGAATTTAGACTAGAAAAAAATGATGTAGCTGGTGGAATACTTAACTTTAATCCATTAATGTTGAACGTAGCTCTTGTCTGTACATTATTTACAATATCAATAGTAACTGAACAGGGCGCCTTGCTAGGTCGTAGCAAATGACGTAGCTGAAGGCTATGCTAACTATCGTCTCGGCAAATGAGAGAGTATTTTGTCAGTGAACCATCGCTAGCAAAGTCGGTTGTACAACTGGGGCGAGTGCTAGGAAGTCTCTCTAGACCTGCCGTGTGGCGGCGCTCGGTCTGCAATCACTGATAGTGGCGACACGCGGGTCCGACGTATACTAACGGACCGCGGCCGATTTAAAGGCTACCACCTAGCAAGTGTGGTGTCTGGCGGTGACACCACATTACGTACTCCATACCACCATAAAATAGTGGCGACACTGTAACTGGATGATGAGCGATGTGAGATCTTCAATTTGTCTGAGGGTGCCCTTGTGCGAGTTTAGATTCTGTACCCCTGCTCACGACTCGTGAAAGACTTTAATCTGCATTCACACTTTATGATGTTTAGGTCATACTTAGAAGTAAGTCTTCCAGCCCTGCTGTGCAGTGGTCAAGATTGTGATGATTGTGCCGATCGTTGTTCCAATCGGAGTTATTTTCGGAATATGTTAAGACTGACTGGACTGCAGGAAGAGATTTCACAAAGACGCCCGTTGGGTATTTGAAAGTGAAGGACTTTGTAATGCTTACCCAGCACAGGGTAAAACTTGTATAGAGGATTGTGCTAGATTTGTAAGGGGTTGTACCAATGAAGTGGATCAGTATGGTAACATTATATATGCTGTGTTGTGTTTCTTTGCAATTATGGCTTTTTTGTCAAGTGATGTGTTTTATTTTTTTTCATAGCGTGGAATGTAAGTAGTGGAATTAGCAGCAAGTAGAGCAGCCAGTGAACGTATGGTGTTATTAGCGGCAGTGAATGTCTCTTGAACCAAATGAAACAGCTGGATTTGCTTAGTGTATCAGGTAGATGTTAACTACTGTGGAGGAGTGGGTAGTGTGGAGCAGGGTTAGGGACTGTGGGTCAGTGTAAGACTTTGTAATGTATACCCTTGAGTTTTATGCGTCGTGTTGTATTAGTTCAGTGCGCGTGTATGTCGCCAGTACCCTCATCTCATTGAATTTTATAGATTACCCATGATCGTGTGTATTTGCCAGTAGTGTGTTGATGTTCCTTGCTTATGGTGAAACGTCCCCTTAGAAAAATTTATGAATGATTGTGCTGGTAAACCCCTTACGTTATTTGTTTTTCAAACAGCTGAGCAAAACTGAACGTACTCAGACATTTCTCTCTTTACTTATTCTGATCATCAATAAACTGACACACAATATTTTTAGCGCAACGCAATCTGACTTTCAAAAATCCCTACAAAAGAATGGCCCTGACTAACAATAACCTATGCCTTTCAGGAATCACTTACCTCACAAAAATCTTAGTTACTCGAACTACCGCAGTACAGCGGGCGCCAATACTGTCAGATAAACAAAAGATTCTAACTACTGAAGGCACTAACTACTAATAGGCATAGTTAGCAAATGAAAGATTTTGATAGAGAACAAACAATGTATTTACCTTAAAAGTGTTCATGACATCCAGTCTTACAAATTTACTGTCTCCGATGGCACACGTCCAGATCATCCTCTCTCAAAACTCCGCCATCTCTCTCCCCACATCCACCACCGCTGGCAGCTCACCTCCAACTGCGCAAGGCTACGCGCTGTTAACAGCCAACTGCCCAACACCACAATAGCAAATTCCAACAATGCAAACCAGCCACAGCACAGTCAATGATTTTCATATAGAGCGCTACATGGTGTTACCAACATAAAAACCTAAACAGACTACTTACATAGCCCCCATGCTCCCCACAAAAAATTTTACAAATTGTTTTGGGCACTGGCCAATACATATTTGTTAAGATTTTTCATAATTACAATAACAAAGATATCAAATGCACGCACTTATTGATACACTGTTGGTCAAAAGCAAAGATTTTCTCACAGTCCATAAAGACAGCCCTGATCATTCATCACAGTATTAATTACAATTTTATGCACAAAGTCTGAGCAGTAAAAGAAAATGCACACGGAAGTAGTGGATTTCCATGCAGTCTCGAAGAAGTAGTGTTGTCCTTACAACGGAACGACAGTGATGTCTCTTGACATGCAGACAGGTAATGGGACACAACAGAGCAAACCCACAGCAGAGTCAGTCGAAGTTTTGAAGAATATTGGTAGGTAGGTCATCACAGAGCAGACCCACTGTAGTCCTGGTAGAGATTATGGTATTGGTGGGCCACCAGAGGTGCAGACTCACTGCAGTCCTTGTAGAAATAATGGTATTGGTGGGTCATCAAAGGTGCATACCAACTGCAGTCCTTGTAGGGATGGCCAGCAGCCAGCCGTTGCGACTGTGCAGGTGCCCAATCACCATCGAAGAGTCTTGCGTACAATATAGCAAGTCCATAACCACCACTTGTGCACTCTCAAAGTTTTTGGAACCGTCCTTAGAACCAGCAATGCTGTTAACCAGTCCCTTGCTGAATTATTTACACACGTGCAAACACTAACAGTCCCAACTTCTCACATATTCTGCATATACTATGACCAACAAAAACGTGTGCAGTGAAATGAAAATTAATTTGAAGAACTGGAGTATACACAATTATAAATTTACGACATGAGAATACAATTACAAGTGTACAAAATACATCATTAAAGAATGTAACAGTATAGATAACATTTGTAGTAACACAGGCTTTACAAAAGAATAGAAATAAACATATACATCAGTGTTACAGGAATTATGATATAAGTAAATACATAAAAGATCAGAATAGCTTTCGAAAATAATGTCTAAACATATTTACAAAGTAAATAACATATTATTAATGCAAATTATATTTGAGGATAACAGTATTCCTCATCATAGTGAATGTAGCTTAGTACTAGAAAAATTATACAGCATAAATCTTATTAGCAAAACACATAAAGACAGGACAAACACAAATACACAAGGGTACACAAATACAAAATAGTGGAACAACACGAAAGGACAGGACAGCATTTGTTTTCAGTGTGGCATTTGGTACCGCTGTCCAACCCAAAACTTCATTTCATAGATGTTTCCCCTTATTTTACTTTTTTTAAATACCTTGTCAATGCATTTCTTCCAATTCATCACAACTCATTCTCTTATATCGCCTACCCCTTCTTAAGCTAACTTAAATCTACTGAGCTCAGATGCTAAACTAAGGGACAAGGCAATGCAGCAGCACAAAACAATTAACACAAACAGCAATGACAAAAAATGCAAATTGGCAAAGCAAGCAGCGATAAAAGTAAATTAGCAAAAGCAAATACAACATTATCACTAATATGAGCCAATGTGCAGCAAAAAGAAAAATAAATCAGTAGTAAAACTGTCTTAATACAATGTAAAATTCAGTAGAACTATGCCTGGCAAACAACAGCAGAAAATGGTATAACTTATACCTAAACATGACAAAGCTCAAGCAGAAAAAATATTACAGTAAAAATGGCCATGTTTAATACCTGTGTCACATCTTAACACTAGAGTGATGCATCACGGTAACTTACTCTAGCAGACAAGTGACCAAATCGTAAAAAAATTATTTATGCTATTCCTGTGAAGGGAAATGTCTATTTGTGTTCCCTTTTTTTTTAAGAAAGTAGATCATAAAATTATTGTTTAATGGATCTGTAGACAGAAAATATTTACAAAACTGAACGTACTCAGACCTTTCTCTCTTTACTTATTCTGATCATCACTAAGCTGACACACACATTTATAATGGATCAAATCAGACACAATATTTTTAGCGCAACGCAGTCTGACTTTCAAAAATCCCTACAAAAGAATGGCCCTGACTAACAATAACCTATATCTTTCAGGAATCACTTACGTCACAAAAATCTTCGTTACTCGAACTACTGCAATACAGCGAGCGCCAATACTTTCTGCTAAATAAAAGATTCTAACTACTGAAGGCACTAACTCATGACATCCAGTCTTACAAATTTACTATCTCTGATGGACACACGCCCAGATCATCCGCTCTCAAAACTCCGCCATCTCTTTCCCCACATCCACCACTGCTGGCAGCTCACCTCCAACTGCGCAAGGCTACGCGCTGTTAACAGCCAACTGCCCAACACCACAATAGCAAATTCCAACAATGCAAACCAGCCACAGACTGCACACAGCACAGTCAGTGATTTTCATATAGAGCGCTACACGGCGTTACCAACATAAAAACACTACAATACCAAATTCCAACAATGCAAACCAGCCACAGCACAGTCAATGATTTTCATATAGAGCGCTACATGGTGTTACCAACATAAAAACCTAAACAGTCTACTTACATAGCCCCCACGCTCCCCACAAAAAATTTTACAAATTGTTTTGGGCACTGGCCAATACATATTTGTTAAGATTTTTCATAATTACAATAACAAAGATATCAAATGCACGCACTTATTGATACACTGTTGGTCAAAAGCAAAGATTTTCTCACAGTCCATAAAGACTGCACACAGCACAGTCAGTGATTTTCATATAGAGCGCTACACGGCGTTACCAACATAAAAACCTAAACAGCCTACTTACAATGCATGCGGCTTAAGGAACAGTAGATCCAGTGAGAGTCTCTTAACTACATCTAGTAATTCGTTGGGTACATGAGACAAATGGCTGTGTGAGCACTTTCAGTGTCAGTCAAGGTCTTATGTAGATGAAGATGTGTGTCAATTCCTAAGGAACCAGACTGCTGTCATCATCGGTTCCTAGACTTACATGCTACTTATACATACTTACACTAACTTATGCTAAGAACAACACACACACCAAGGCTCGACGGAGGACTCGAACCTCCGGCGGGAGGGGCAATCCGTGACATGACGTTTCTAACCGCGCGGCCACTCCGCGCGGCGGTCTGATGTACAAAGGAAGCAGCTGAGTAGGTATGTTCTGAATTTGGAGTGAAAAAAACATGGCTTCCAATCTCATGTGGAAATTGATATGTGGTACGTACTGGAATTAAGGAAAACGTGGAAGGGAGGACCCATTAATTTAACTTTCTTTTCACACACACTGTTTATTTAACAATACACACTCCTGGAAATGGAAAAAAGAACACATTGACACCGGTGTGTCAGACCCACCATACTTGCTCCGGACACTGCGAGAGGGCTGTACAAGCAATGATCACACGCACGGCACAGCGGACACACCAGGAACGGCGGTGTTGGCCGTCGAATGGCGCTAGCTGCGCAGCATTTGTGCACCGTCGCCGTCAGTGTCAGCCAGTTTGCCGTGGCATACGGAGCTCCATCGCAGTCTTCAACACTGGTTGCATGCCGCGACAGCGTGGACGTGAACCGTATGTGCAGTTGACGGACTTTGAGCGAGGGCGTATAGTGGGCATGCGGGAGGCCGGGTGGACGTACCGCCGAATTGCTCAACACGTGGGGCGTGAGGTCTCCACAGTACATCGATGTTGTCGCCAGTGGTCGGCGGAAGGTGCACGTGCCCGTCGACCTGGGACCGGACCGCAGCGACGCACGGATGCACGCCAAGACCGTAGGATCCTACGCAGTGCCGTAGGGGACCGCTCCGCCACTTCCCAGCAAATTAGGGACACTGTTGCTCCTGGGGTATCGGCGAGGACCATTCGCAACCGTCTCCATGAAGCTGGGCTACGGTCCCGCACACCGTTAGGCCGTCTTCCGCTCACGCCCCAACATCGTGCAGCCCGCCTCCAGTGGTGTCGCGACAGGCGTGAATGGAGGGATGAATGGAGACGTGTCGTCTTCAGCGATGAGAGTCGCTTCTGCCTTGGTGCCAATGATGGTCGTATGCGTGTTTGGCGCCGTGCAGGTGAGCGCCACAATCAGGACTGCATACGACCGAGGCACACAGGGCCAACACCCGGCATCATGGTGTGGGGAGCGATCTCCTACACTGGGCGTACACCACTGGTGATCGTCGAGGGGACACTGAATAGTGCACGGTACATCCAAACCGTCATCGAACCCATCGTTCTACCATTCCTAGACCGGCAAGGGAACTTGCTGTTCCAACAGGACAATGCACGTCCGCATGTATCCCGTGCCACCCAACGTGCTCTAGAAGGTGTAAGTCAACTACCCTGGCCAGCAAGATCTCCGGATCTGTCCCCCATTGAGCATGTTTGGGACTGGATGAAGCGTCGTCTCACGCGGTCTGCACGTCCAGCACGAACGCTGGTCCAACTGAGGCGCCAGGTGGAAATGGCATGGCAAGCCGTTCCACAGGACTACATCCAGCATCTCTACGATCGTCTCCATGGGAGAATAGCAGCCTGCATTGCTGCGAAAGGTGGATATACACTGTACTAGTGCCGACATTGTGCATGCTCTGTTGCCTGTGTCTATGTGCCTGTGGTTCTGTCAGTGTGATCATGTGATGTATCTGACCCCAGGAATGTGTCAATAAAGTTTCCCCTTCCTGGGACAATGAATTCACGGTGTTCTTATTTCAATTTCCAGGAGTGTATAAACTGTGTTTTACGGATAATCGAAACATTTAACCATAAAATTTTCTGTAACATAATGAACCAATTTGCAAAATTCTTTTGATCTTAAACCTTAAGTTGAGTAAGCTTTTAATCTCTGCAAAAGAAATTTGAAGTGCTGTATTGCAAAACAGCAAACAATATGACAATGATTACAAGACGGCCGGACCTGCAGCCCGCCCGTTGTCGGGTGAAACAGCGTTATTAACTAACGCTCTCTCTCATTAAATACCCTTCTGCAACACATGAAAACTATGTAAGCACCACTGATAACAAGAATGATTCAGTTACTCATAACAGATTTAAATTTGAAAGGTGTATGTGTAAAGGTTCGGGGTTCAGATGCGCACGTGTGGTTAAAGGTTAAACAGATTAGTAAACTATATGACAATGATAAGGTTTACTTCAAAGCAAGCAACCTCTTCATTTCAATCGGCAAACAAGGTGCTACTGGATCCCAACCCGTCCCTTCTGACAATTTTATTTTGACTAAAGCCCTGGTGACAGTTGGCTGTTAATATTTTCTAAGTTAATCTGATTGTCAATCATTAAGGCCGCTCTGAAGGAACGTCTTACAACATTACTTGTGGACACTTATTACAGGAACTCACACGGCAGAATCACAAGATCCAGCTGAAGTACACCATTAAAGACCCGGTTTTTCAAACACAGAAACGAACAGCTTAGTACAAATGGTTGTTCAGATTATAACTAATGACTGAGAAATGCAATTACAGTCAAAGAATTGAAACGGTTAACATCTAAATCTAACCACACGGTACCTCTTTTGCTTAATGGCAACTTGTGCCTTAGTGCAATCCTCCGGCTGTATTTATGACCAAGAGCTGATTAATTAGTACATTGCTGATTGGGTAGAAACCAGAAACGAAGGCAATGTACTAGCGGGACAAATTTTCAAACGACAACTAGTGTCAATACTACTTGCTGTATTTACGACCAAAGAGCCGACCAAGTAAAACACTGAGGGTCGGGTACAAACTAGAAAATAATAAGGAGGGCAGGCAGACAATGAAACAAATCACCACGAGGAATACAGAATGTTACTCCCCTTTGTCAGCAAGCAGTTCCATGGATCCACGGTGCGCTGCAGCGGCCATTGAGTGGTGCCCATGAAAACCCGGTGGAAGTGGGCAGCCAGGCCACGAGCGGTCATCCGACATGAATGTTGGCAAACAACCGAAAGGATGTTGGCCTGCTGCTTGTAGTCGACGCTGACCCCCTCTGCGCAGGCCCTTCTTGCGCAGCTCGTGTCTTCAGCCGCTCGGACTTTGAGACCATCTCTTGTCGCGACACTACTGACAATCCCCGAACTTCGTGCCTCCCTCTCGGGCCAGCGAATCCTGTATATATATCGGCAAGCAAAGACCTTCCATGGACACAGCCTACAGATACGAGCCCTTCCTCATAGATATTTGTAATGGGGCCGCAAGAGGGATAGTCGATACTACACCTGAGCCAGTGATGTCAGATAGAACAGTCTACTAATTCAATGGCGCCACGGCTCAGAAATACTCTCAGTAGACATTCCAGATGGCACTGTTGCAATTTTGAATTCTTTTGGACATGATATTGTAGGGTTAGGTTCGTTTATGTGGAGGATACATAATGATGGTAGGAATGTGTCAAATTTGCTTCGAATGTGATGTAGGCTGCCTGTACGTGTGGTTCTAAGAGAGATATCGAATCCTAATATGACACCAGAGGCGGAAATGCTTTTAGGATGGGTGTACTGCTGAAAAGGGCACCCATCGAGAGAGGAAATAAATAAACGATATCTGTGTTCAGGTTGAGAGCAACTGTGGCAATTTGGGTCTACAGCACTGATATAGGTAGAGTGAGACCGGTCTATAGAGTAGAGGAACTTTTACACGATGGGACGCGTCGAGTAGATATACAGGGTGGAGAAAAATTGCGTCACGAAATTTTAACCTTGGATAGCTGATGCCATTAGGAAACAAAACCACTAATGTTGTGTAGGTCGACAACGCACCATTTTTAAACTACGGAAACTTGGCTGCACTCGCTCCGACCTGCCGTGGCATTGCCCTGTTGCCGTTCGTCGGTTGACGGGCAGCTCTATGGTTGTCATTTCACACATACAAACGTCCCTCGCTGCTTCACTGCCCCAACGTGATACGCACACGTGTCGAACAGGTCTTGTTGTTTGTCTCCACCTCACGTCAGGGGCATTCACACATAAGCTTCGCCCGCATCTCGTGGTCGTGCGGTAGCGTTCTCGCTTCCCACGCCCGGGTTCCCGGGTTCGATTCCCGGCGGGGTCAGGGATTTTCTCTGCCTCGTGATGGCTGGGTGTTGTGTGATGTCCTTAGGTTAGTTAGGTTTAAGTAGTTCTAAGTTCTAGGGGACTGATGACCTAAGATGTTAAGTCCCATAGTGCTCAGAGCCATTTTTTAACATAAGCTTCGTTTCGGAGTACACAGACGTTACCTGTGATTTAGTCGTACAGTAAGCTTGGCGGCGCAGTATTCGTTTGAAGAATAACGAGATATGGTGTCTGTTTATGGACTAACCGAAGATAATGCGCATGAAGCTCTATGGTTGTATGAGGAACGGTACCCAGCAAGATGCCACCCACACTCGCAAACGTTTACAATAATTCACTAGCGACTTGGCGAAACAGGCTCGTTAGCTGGATATCATGGCGATGCTGGAAGACCTCGAACACGACGGGGTGCTGCATATGAAGAGACTGTTCTCGAGCTCTTCGAGGAAGCACCTACGACAATTATTTGAGCGGTTGGACACGACATGGGGGTCACTCATCGGTTAGTCTGGGAGGTTTTGAGGGATGATGACCAGCATCTATTTAGTTTCCAGCCTACACAAGACCTAAATCCTGTGGCGGATTGTAAACACATTCTAGGGTTTTACCGGTGGTTTCTGCAACTTGCTGCCCGAAATCCTAGTTTACCGACTAGTGCACCTTCCATGGGGATGGCCATAACAACACTCGAAACTTTCATTACTCAGCAAGGGGAAATCCTCACGTCACGCACGTCCACGAACACCAGGAACGATTTTCGCTCAACATTTGGGCAGGCCTTGTGGGTGACCATCTGATTGGGCCGGTCCGTCTACCTCCTCGACTTACCGGGGCAAATTATCTTCACTCTTTGCAAGAGACCCTACCCGGCCTCCTGCAAGATCTTCCTTGGACATACGGCCACGCATATGGTTGCAGCATAATGGCGCGCCCGCACAAAATGGTTCAAATGGCTCTGAGCACTATGGGACTTAGCTGCTGAGGTCATCAGTCCCCTAGAACTTAGAACTACTTAAACCTAACTAACCTAAGGACATCACACACATCCATGCCCGAGGCAGGATTCGAAACTGCGACCGTAGCGGTCGCGCGGTTCCAGACTGTAGTGCCTAGAACCGCTCGGCCATTCCTGCCGGCTGCGCCCGCGCGTAACAGTCACGCTGTGCGCGGATGTTTAAACGAACTTTTCGACGCACGGGTAGTTGGCAGAGGAGGTCGTAGGACATGGCCTCCGCGATCACCAGAACTTACGCCACTGTACTTTTCCTGTGGGGTTTGTTCAAGGTTCCAGTTCACCCACCCAGACGCGAACCACCTAGAAAAGAAGAGGAATTAATGGATAGCATTCGATATGCCGACAATCACATCATGGCAGTGATGGGAATCTTTGAAAGAGTTCGGCAAAATACCGTTCGACGTTACCAAGCTTGTGTCGTGTTAGAGGGTCGCCAGTGCGAACAATGTCCTACCTACAAAAAAGGCCCTTTTCAGGGTCGACATAATTTGCAGAATACTTTCTGTGCGCGAACAAACAGCTGTTCACGGGTTTGTTCCCGGTACGTATTATCATGAAACTGTAATGAATGTGTCGGGACTCATGCGGATTCGCCCTAGGCCCACAGAGTAAAAGGCTGGCGCGCTATAACCGAACTTGGATATATCGCGATCTTCGGCAGGCAAGCATTCGCGGTCTTGCGTTGTACAGAGCATCCGGCGCCAATCGGAACGTGTGGCGCCAAGTTTCCGTAGTTTAAAATTTGTGCGTTGTCGACCTACACCACATTAGTAATTTTATTTGCTACTGGCATCAGCTATCCAGGGTCAAAATTTCGTGACACAATTTTTCTCCAACATGTAGATAGCGGTGGCAACGACCTTGCCGCAGTATATACACCGGTTCCCGTGAGATCACCGAAGTTAGCGCTGTCGGGCGTGGTCGGCACTTGGATGGGTGACCATCCATGTAGCCATGCGCTGTTGCCATTTTTCGGGGTGCACTCAGCCTCGTTATGCCAATTGAGGAGCTACTCGACCGAATAGTAGCGGCTTCGGTCACGAATACCATCATAACGACCAGGAGTGAGGTGTGCTGACCCCACGCCCCTCCTATCCGCATCCTCCAGTTAGGATGACACGGCGGTCGGATGGTCCCGGTAGGCCACTCGTGGCCTGAAGACGGAGTGGGTGAGTGTAGATAGTGGTAAAAGTGATTGCTAATGTGGTATGTTTTTAGTGTTAGGCAGGATAAGTGAAGAGTGGTTGCAGCAAAATGGAATTGTTTTTAAGGTAGACAAAGGCGACCCCACCAGTGGCAACTGGGTCGTGGTTTGCTGATTGGTAAAAATAATAGCGTTACATGAGGATTATGTGATGATGTGAAGTTTCATTCCAAATAAGTCATGGAAGTATTGCCAGGTGAAGGTACTAGTAAATGCTTTCGTTGATGTTTAGGAAGCAGAAGTCAATAAAGCAACTTTTTGACAGGTGGAACAAATCCAAGTTAGGTATTTGATTTCAACATTAGCTAGGCTAGTAATCTATCTTTCCTAGTCACACGTGTAGCTAAATCTACGCCAATCTCATGACGATACGAATTCTACTACTCAGAAATGCATTCTGTGCTGGTAGGGACTTTAGCAAGTAGTCTGTTTAGAAGTGCGAAACCGCCATTGTGAACAGAGACGGTACAATGAAAGCTTCGCACGATACTTAACACACAGTAGCAGATATGTACAGTGAAATATTTCCTGCCTATCATCTTCATAAGACGAAGAAAATTTTGAAGGGATGGCATTGGTCAACTTACGAAATTACAACACCCTACGTTACATTTGCAAATGGCGGATTTTTTAAGGAAGTCCTGCGTAGGTTTTGTTAGAAAAAGAACTTCATTAGTTTTAAAGTAGTAGGCCATACAGAGCAATTGTATCAACAGCGAGTGTGAGCAAACGGCAGTCAGATGAGTGGGCTGTGTATGGCGGAATCCTGCCTGCAGCGAAATTCAGAGGGATTGGTGGTATCAACCCGCTAATCAAAAGCAGTAAGCCTGGCTTAATTAATCTCGACATTCTCTGAACGAACAGAAAGTGCACTGGTCTAAAAAAATCGCAAAACCAGGAAGATTCGTGCGACGTAAACGAAAGTCTGTAGGCACGTTTCCATATCTGAAATGTGATGTACAAACACATTTCCAGGCAACCGTGAATAGTGCCAATATGAGGACGAAATCAGGCCTGTTTTAAATAGACGCTGTAACGGCCGTGAACGTGAGCTATCTATGAGATTGGTCTCATGATAGTCAAGAACGCCTTTAATGCGATAAAGACGCCATTATCAGCACCTCAATGAGTACGAACGGTGGCGTGTAATAGGGCTAAGAAAAGCTGGATGTTCCTTATGCGGTACTGCAGAAAAATTTAACAGGAATATAATCACTGTACGTGGTCGGTGGCAATGGTTGTCACGAGAAGGAACGGTCGCAAGAGGAATGGCCTCCGGACAGCCACCTGGCACATTCGAGAGGGAAGACCATCGTGTTTGGCGTATGGCTCTGGTGCATCACACTGCATCTAAATGGTTCAAATGGCTCTGAGCACTATGGGACTCAACATCTGAGGTCATCAGTCCCCTAGAACTTAGAACTACCTACACCTAACTAACCTAAGGACATCACACACATCCGTGCCCGAGGCAGGATTCGGACCTGCGACCGTAGCAGTCGCGCGGTTCCGGACTGAAGCGCCTAGAAGCGCTCGGCCACCGCGGCTGGTGCACTGCATCTGCTGCAGCAATTAGAGCAGCAGTTGGCATCACAGTGACACAACGAACTGTTACAAATCGGTTACTGCAAGGACAGCTCCGAGCGAGACACCCCCAATCGTGCATTCCACTGATCCCAAACCTACACCATTTATGACTTGTGTCAAGCGCCGACTCAATCGAGGAGAGGGTAGAGGTGTCTTTTGTTTGCCGGCCACGGTGGCCGAACGGTTCTAGGTGCTTTAGTCCGGAACCACGAGGCTGCTACAGTTGCAGGTGCGAATCCTGCCTCGTGCATGGATGTGTGGGATGTCCTTAGGTTAGTTAGGTTTACTTAGTTCTAAGTCTCGGGGACTGATGACCTCAGATGTTAAGTCCCATAGTGCTTAGAGCCATTTGAACCATTTGAATGTGTGTTTTGTTTCCTGATAAAAGCTGGTGCTACCTCGGTGCAGTGATGGTCGTGTGTTGGCTAGATGGGGGTCAGGTTAACGCCTGTAACCAACCTGTCTGGATGCTAGACACAGTGGACGTACACTTGGGGTTATGGTCCGGATGCCACTTCGTATGACGGCAGGAGCACTCTACTGGTTATCCGGCGCACCCTAACTACAATTATCTACGACAGTAAGATCAATCGAACTATTGTGTTGCCATTCATGAACAGCATTCCAGGGGCCGTGTTCCAACAGGATAATGCTCGCCCTCATACCACTGTAGTAACCCAACATGCTCCACAGGATATAGACATGTAGCCTTGGTCTGCTAGATAACTAGATCTGTCCCCAGTCGTGAACATATGGGACATCATCGGATGACTATTCCAGCGTCACCCACCATCAATATTAACCTTCTCTATATTGGCCGACCAACTGCAAAGGGCATGGCCATGGCCGTGCGGTTCTAGGCACTTCAGTCTGGAACAGCGTGGCCGCTACGGTCACAGGTTCGAATCCTGCCTCGCGCATGGATGTGTGTGATGTGCTTAGGTTATTTAGGTTTAAGTAGTTCTAAGTTCTAAGGGACTGATGACCTCAGATGTTGAGTCCCATAGTGATCAGAGCCATTTGAATTTTTTTTTTTTTCCAAAGGGCATGGAACTACGTTTCTTTTTTTTTTTTTTTTTCTTTGTCTTGTGATTCTTTTGCGTCAATGTATATTCGGCCCATGAGGAGAAAGGTGGTGGTTTTAGAATCGGACATAAATTCGATTTTCGCGCCTAGCCGGAGTATCGATAAGAAAGGTAGGTCACAGACACGCGGTCTTCATACAGCGACCGCAGCCTGGTGGCGCGGAAAGCGTCGCCGCTGCGGGCATTGCACGTAGGCCTGTCCACTGACGTCACACGGTCGGTAAATATCGCGGTGCTACACTTGTCCGGCAATACTCCCTGTCCTGTGAAGCGTTCAGTGTGCGCATTCACGGCTGAGTAACAGACGACGTCTGTGTTTACGTTTCTCTATTCGGATCACACCCTAGGCCGTTTGCACGAGGCCGCGACAACTTTCCCTACTCTCTGACCTTTGAGTATGGCTACATGTTCTCTTTATGATGCCCTCTGTCATCGCCCACAGGAACGGGCTTTTTGTTGTACCGGTCTCTGACAGTGTGAGCGATCACGAACTGTGTTTTATCTACGCTGAGTGGGAGAGAAAAGTGACTACTACTTTTATGAAGTCCTGCTCGACATAAATGTTTTAGTGTATCATTTCTCGTTGTTGGGCTTATAGTCTTCCTTATTTATCACATCACTCATCACTTAGCAGGTATTTGCAGGTTCTTTTTCGCAATGGTCGCTGGAGTCAGCCCAAACAAAAACTTTTCAACAATGAAATTCGCCAACAGCCGTGCAGTTAAGACGTTGATTTATTTCATTTTTACTACGAGTTTCTCCATTCCGTTTGGCCATCTTCAGGCCACGTATGCATCTCTCATAAATAAACGTTATTGGCGTACCGGGCGAACTGCTCCTGGATATCGTGAATTCTCAACCGTATTCCAAGTGCTTCCTTCGAAAACCGCCAGAATGTTGAAAGTGCAAGCATGCAAACCTGCGGGAATTGTGTTGTCAGGTGCCGGATGTCAGCTTGTGGGATGTGGTTCCATGCCCTTTGCACTTGATCGGTCGATACGGAGAAGGTTAATGCTGTTTGTGGATGACGCTTGGATTGTCGCCTAATGATGATGTGCTCCTCTGGAGACAGATCTAGCGATCGAGCAGACCAAGACAATATGTCAACATACTGTAGAGCATGTTCGGCTACAGCAGCGGTATGTGGGCGAGCGTTATCCTGTTGGAACAGCCGGCCAGAGTGGCCGAGCGGTTCTAGGCGCTACAGTCTGAAACCGCGCGACCGCTACAGTCGCAGGTTCGAATCCTGCCTGTTGGGTTTAAGTAGTTCTAAGTTCTAGGGGACTGATGACCTTAGAAGTTAAGTCCCATAGTGCTCAGAGCCATTTGAACCAACCTGTTGGAACACACCCCCTGGAATGCTGTTCGCGAATGGAAGCATAACAGTTTGATTCACCATAATGTCGTACATAATTGCAGTCCGGATGGGTAGGGGCCGCGCGGGATTAGCCGAGCGGTCTTAGGCGCTGCGGTCATAGACTGTGCGGCTGGTCCAGGCGGAGGTTCGAGTCCTCCCTTCGGGCATGGGTGTGTGTGTTGTTCCATAGGATAATTTGGGTTAAGTGGTGTGTAAGCTTAGGGACTGATGACCTTAGCAGTTAAGTCCCATAAGATTTCACACACATTTGAACAATTTTTGATGCGTCGGGTAACCACGAGAGCGCTGCTCCTGTTGTACGAAATGGCATCCCAGACCGCAACCCCAAGTGTAGGTCCTTCTAACCAACACACGGCCATCACTGGCACAGAGGGAGCACCAGCTTTTATCAGAAAACACAAGAAACCCCCACCCTCCCCTCCAATGAGTCCTCGCTTGACACAATTGAAGTCAAAATAATGGTGGTTTGCGATGAGTTGAATGCACGCTATAGGACGTCTGGCTCGTTGTCCTTGAAGTAACCAGCTGTAACAGTTCGTTGTGTCACTGCGATGCCAACAGCTGCTCAAATTGCTGCTGCAGATGCGGTATGATGCGCCAGAACCATAGGCCGAACACGATGGTCTTATCTCTCGAAAATGCCGCGTGTCCTTGCGGAGCCCGTTCTTCCTGCGACCGTTCATTCTCGTGGCCACAGCTGCCAGCAACCATGTATAATGATTATACTCCTGCCAAACCTTTCTGCAGTGTCCCAGAAGGAACATCCAGCTTCTCTTAGTCCTATTACACACCATCGCTCAAACTCTGTGAGGTGTTGATAAGGGTGTCTTTGTCGGCTTAAAGGCATTCTTGACTAACATAAACTCGCCAAGTCCAGTCTCAAAGATAACCAACGCTCACCACCGTAACAGAGTTTATTTAAAGCAGGCCTGACTTCATCCTCATAGTGGCGCTGCTATCGCCACTCTTACACAGTTGGCACGAAATATGATTGGACATCACCTTTCAGATGTAGAAACGTACCTACCAACTGTAAGTAGGCTGTTTAGGTTTTTTTTATTGGTAACGCCACCTCTGTATGAAAATCACTGGCTGTGCTGTGTGCAGTCTGTGGCTGCTTTGCATTGTTGTAATACTCGCCATTGTAGTGTTAGGCGCCGGCCGAAGTGGCCGTGCGGTTAAAGGCGCTGCAGTCTGGAACCGCAAGACCGCTACGGTCGCAGGTTCGAATCCTGCCTCGGGCATGGATGTTTGTGATGTCCTTAGGTTAGTTAGGTTTAACTAGTTCTAAGTTCTAGGGGACTACTGACCTCAGCAGTTGGGTCCCATAGTGCTCAGAGCCATTTGAACCATTTGTAGTGTTAGGCAGCTGGCTGTGAACAGCGCGTAGCGTTGCGCAGTTGGAGGTGAGCCGCCAGCAGTGGTGGATGTGGGGAGAGAGATGGCGGAGTTTTGCAATTTCTCATGAACTGCTATATATATTATGACTATTGAGGTAAATACATTGTTTGTTCTCTATCAAAATCTTTCATTTGCTGACTATGCCTATCAGTAGTTAGTGCCTTCAGTACTTTGAATCTTTTATTTAGCTGGCAGTAGTGGCGCTCGTTGTATTGCAGTAGCTTGAGTAGCGAAGATTTTTGTGACGTAAGTGATTTGTGAAAGGTATAGTTTAATGTTAGTCAGGGCCCATTCTTTTGTAGGGATTATTGAAAGTCAGATTGCGTTGCGCTAACAAAATATTGTGTGTCAGTTTAAGGACAGTTGTGTATAATTGTTCTAAGGGGACGTTTCACAACTTTCGTTGGTGTCGCACTGCTCTCCTTGGCATTGAATTTTTTTTTCCTCCGTGCACTTTCTGTTCGTTCCCAGAGAGTCAAGAGTAATTAAGTCATACCAACTGCTTCTGACTGGCAGTGTTGCATGCCCACGATGGATCATCAGAGACCAAATAAATACTGGTCACCACGTCCTTCGTGCGACGCCGATCGAAAGCGTCTGTTTGTTTCCCATTACAAAAAAAAAAAAATTATTTTTAAAGACCAATTTTATGTGTCTATTCGAAAGAGTGGTCCCAAATTAGTCTAGCGTAATATTCCCTTTATCGGTGTGTAATAATAGGGCCAGTAAAACTCTAAGGATAACCAAAATCTCAGCAGCGACAGCACCGCTTCGACCCGCGCTGAATGCTATCGCCGGTCAGAGGCGCTCCTTAGTCGCTGCTGGAGTACCAATAAATCTTCGCGTTTTACTGTTCCTGTTGACACACATCGATAAAACGAACAACGCGGTGGAGTAATGGCTCTGAGCGCTATGGGACTTGACTTCTGAGGTCATCAGTCCCCTAGAACTTAGAACTACTTCAACCTAACTAACCTAAGGACATCACACACATCCATGCTCGAGGCAGGATTCGAACCTGCAACCGTAGCAGTCGCGCAGCTCCGGACTGAAGCGCCTAGACCCACTCGGCCACCGCGGCCGGCGGCCCAGTTCAATACCAGCTTCAAGATTAGCGACTTTGGTAGCAGCGTCAACTCTAGTCACTTCGCTTGTACCCTCTATGTAGCACAGACTTGGGATTGTAGAGGTCGCGCTGTTCCAGACTGTAGCGCCTAGAACGGCTCGGCCACTCCAGCGGGCGGTGGAGTAATCCTGGACCGCTTTGTCGAATGGGTACGTAAAATGTCTAATTAAATATCATTTTATCTCCAGATCGAGATTTTCACTCTGCAGCGGAATGTACGCTGATATGAAACTTCCTCGCAGATTAAAACTATGTGCCGGGCAGAGATCCGAGCTCGGGACCTTTGCGTTTGCCGGCCGGAGTGGCCGAGCGGTTCTAGGCGCTACAGTCTGGGACCGCGCGAGCGCTACGATCGCAGGTTCGAATCATGCCTCGGGCATGGATGTGTGTTATGTCCTTAGGTTAGTTAGGTTTAAGTAGTTCTAAGTTCTAGGGGACTGATGACCTCAGACGTTAAGTGCCATAGTGCTCAGAGCCATTTGAACCATTTGAACCTTTGCCTTTCCCGGGCAAGTGCTCTACCATCTGAGCTACCCAAGCACGACTCACGCCCCGTCCTCACAGGTTCGCAGTTTGAAAGTAGGAGACGAGGTACTGCCAGAAGTAAAGCTGTGCGGACGGGGCGTCAGTCGTGCTTGGGTAGCTCAGTTGGTAGAGCACTTGCCCGCGAAAGACAAAGGTCCCGAGTTCGAGTCTGCCAGGAAGTTTCATCATTTTATTTGTCATGGAAAACAAACGGGCACTTTCCGTCGACGCTGGAAGTCGTATGAAAATGTGATAAGCAGGATTTTCTTGGGCTGACTCCAGCAAAAACTAAATTACGAATATAAGCTGAAACACCAGAGAAAGTGCGCCTTAAGATTCATAGGAGAAATAACCTTTAATAGTTGCCAGTTGAGAACTGTTGTTCCATTATAACCAGTTGAACTGCGCAGTCGCTTTATGATTAATTCTTTAAATTTCGAGATTTACTAAGAAGAGCTCTCTCTGTCGAGAAATATTCCATATGTGCTTTTACTCAATGCCATATTTTCGTGTAAAGTGCGTCCATAATGTGAACGTGCTGTCACAAATATGTGCGTGTATTTGTGTGTTACCTGTTTTCTGACAGTCGTTGTCTTGCTCCTAATCAATACTCACCGAATTTGAATTTCTGCATCTGCCAAGACTAAAATTGTTGGACAACTTCTGAGAAAAGAGACTCACCGAATTTACATTCAGCGAAATAAATATTTGAACCGTTGCAGTGCTGTGGTTCACGTAGTATCAATTACAGAGTAAAGAATGAGTGGAAAAAACTATAATAAATCTATTCGGAAACACGTCTGAGCAAGTGGTCGGCTAGTGACGCGATTCATTAACTAAGTGTGTTGGTTTACAGCGAACACAGAACTGAAGAATGAGAATCCTTCATTATAATCTTAAATGGAATTATTGTTGTGACTAATACTATTTAGTATTGCCTACTCTGTTCTGGTACGCGTTTAAATTTACAATCTACGCTGGTGTATATGTATGAGGTTTTTTAAAATGGCTCTAAGGACTATGAGACTTAACATCTGAGGTCATCAGTTCCCTATACTTAGAACTATTTAAACCTAACTAACCTAAAGACATCACACACATCCATGCCCAAGGCAGGGTTCGAACAAGCGACCGTAGCAGCAGCGCGGCTCCGGACTGAAGCGCCTAGAACAACTCGGCCACAGCGGACGGCTTGTTGAAATCAACTGTCTTAACATTCTCACACGAAAGAACTTTGTGTAACCAGCACTCTCGTGACCTTATAAAAGTTTAATAAAATTTATTACATGTCAGATCATAATGAGAGAAGTAACACGGGTTTGTATTCATGATGGCTCGTTTGCGTGGCGGTGGGGGAAGCGAGTATATAGGGAGCAGATAATGTTTCCCAAAGCAGCTTCTTTGAGGCTGGTCAAACACGCCAGCAAATAGTACACTTGACACCTCGCCCACGGCACTGAGGATCGAGGTCATCCGTATAATAGGAAACTTTTCAACGTGCGTGGTGGATGAATCCCGAATACGATTTAGAGCGATGATCAAACATTAACGCGATCGCATTTCGAGCGAAGAGTCCAAGAGGATATTCCAGAAAGAGACTGAAGAGAGGCCGTTTGCAACTAGACTGAATTAAGAACGATGTTGAAAAATCATGTAGCAGAGAGCAGAGTCAGTATTCAGTTTCGGTACCGAGCATACAGAGGGCAATGACGCTCCGTAGCAGCAACTGAAGGAGCAGGAAACACTTCACCTACGAGAAGATGGTGATAGATTGTGGCGAACACACTGTAACAGCAAGCTAAGTGGTGTTTACAATATTCATTGAAATAATGCTGGACAGTGATTGCCTGTCGCTGTCTCAGCGAATTAGTCGAGCGGAATTTAAGTGATTAGCAGGAACAAGTTGCTGCTTGGTACCTGTCTTTTGTAAGACAGGCAAAGTGGTCTCTAAATATTAGATGAGTACTTCCCAGTGTTGATGATTGATTACTTAGGCCAAGTGGCCAGTAGGTATCAGACCGAGTGACCGTCAAGCAGTCGCCTCTGATAGAGAGCCTTTCCAGCATTTATTGAAAGCATTTGACGTTCTGATAAGGCGTTTTGATTCAACACCTCAATAAGTAAATGTTTTTCTTGGAACATAAATTGATTAAGGGAAGAGTAATAATTTGCTACTTCAGCCAGCCTTTTGTGCCAACTTCACAGAATAACCAATCTTCTGTAACCTAAGCCCCTCCAGCCAGGACATTTTCTCCCTATAAATGTTGATAACTAAACTATAAAGGTTGATAACAACAGAAACTAAACACACAATTTTGTTACCTTCCTGATTGGGCCACGTGGAGGTAAGTAATCTGTGTCAGGACGCGACAACACGATGCGATGATCGGTCAAAAATTCACGGTAACCTCGACGCAATACAAGGTACTTTATTTTATCTTCCGGTCAAGTATTAGGAATTCTTACAAGTTTTGTAATGGATCGATCAGAAAATAAAATAAAAAGAGTTACTCGCGCTGTGTCTAGATTAGAGCTTAAGGAACGAATAGTGAGATTCCAAAGATGTTACGTACAAATTTATAGTCTAAAATCGTTGCTGATTGTGAATATTGATTCCAATGTAAATATAAATACTTGGATTGGAAAGCAGACACCTACCTCTTTGAGTTTTCAAACTACACTCCTGGAAATTGAAATAAGAACACCGTGAATTCATTGTCCCAGGAAGGGGAAACTTTATTGACACATTCCTGGGGTCAGATACATCACATGATCACACTGACAGAACCACAGGCACATAGACACAAGTAACAGAGCATGCACAATGTCGGCACTAGTACAGTGTATATCCACCTTTCGCAGCAATGCAGGCTGCTATTCTCCCATGGAGACGATCGTAGAGATGCTGGATGTAGTCCTGTGGAACGGCTTGCCATGCCATTTCCACCTGGCGCCTCAGTTGGTCCAGCGTTCGTGCTGGACGTGCAGACCGCGTGAGACGACGCTTCATCCAGTCCCAAACATGCTCAATGGGGGACAGATCCGGAGATCTTGCTGGCTAGGGTAGTTGAATTACACCTTCTAGAGCACGTTGGGTGGCACGAGATACATGCGGACGTGCATTGTCCTGTTGGAACAGCAAGTTCCCTTGCCGGTCTAGGAATGGTAGAACGATGGGTTCGATGACGGTTTGGATGTACCGTGCACTATTCAGTGTCCCCTCGACGATCACCAGTGGTGTACGGCCAGTGTAGGAGATGGCTCCCCACACCATGATGCCGGGTGTTGGCCCTGTGTGCCTCGGTCGTATGCAGTCCTTATTGTGGCGCTCACCTGCACGGCGCCAAACACGCATACGACCATCATTGGCACCAAGGCAGAAGCGACTCTCATCGCTGAAGACGACACGTCTCCATTCGCCCCTCCATTCACGCCTGTCGCGACACCACTGGAGGCGGGCTGCACGATGTTGGGGCGTGAGCGGAAGACGGCCTAACGGTGTGCGGGACCGTAGCCCAGCTTCATGGAGACGGTTGCGAATGGTCCTCGCCGATACCCCAGGAGCAACAGTGTCCCTAATTTGCTGGGAAGTGGCGGTGCGGTCCCCTACGGCACTGCGTAGGATCCTACGGTCTTGGCGTGCATCCGTGCGTCGCTGCGGTCCGGTCCCAGGTCGACGGGCACGTACACCTTCCGCCAACCACTGGCGACAACATCGATGTACTGTGGAGACCTCAAGCCCCACGTGTTAAGCAATTCGGCGGTACGTCCACCTGGCCTCCCGCATGCCCACTATACGCCCTCGCTCAAAGTCCGTCAACTGCACATACTGTTCACGTCCACGCTGTCGCGGCATGCTACCAGTGTTAAAGACTGCGATGGAGCTCCGTATGCCACGGCAAACTGGCTGACACTGACGGCGGCGGTGCACAAATGCTGCGCAGCTAGCGCCATTCGACGGCCAACACCGCGGTTCCTGGTGTGTCCGCTGTGCCGTGCGTGTGATCATTGCTTGTACAGCCCTCTCGCAGTGTCCGGAGCAAGTATGGTGGGCCTGACACACCGGTGTCAATGTGTTCTTTTTTCCATTTCCAGGAGTGTATTAGCCCATCTATTAACTGAGTTCAGCTTGCTCAGCTCGTACCAGGCGTGTTTTTTAAGTAAGTACCGTTTTGAAATTAAAAAAAGACGTGCTAAGATATCTCAATAATTTTATTTTTACATGAAAGCATGTACCTTAATCTACTTTTATACATAATTTCAGTCAATATTGAGGCACCTGTCATAACGTTGTACCGGTTTTTGAATACTCTTCTCTTAGAAGTCTGCCGCCCGACTTGTTAACCACTGCATCACCACTGTTTTGACATCGTCTTAAAGACACTGACCGCCCAGGTGTTTCTTCAAGTGCAGGAGCAGATGGTAGTCACTGGGCGCAAGATCGGGGCTGAACGGAGGATGATCTAGAAATTCCCATCCAAAACATGTGATGGTCTGATTCGCCACACGCGGACGGGCATTGTCTTGCAGCAAAACTATGCCCTTGCTCAACTTCCATGGACTGTTGCTTTGATTCTGGTGTGACGTAGGCGACCCATGTTTCATCGCCCGTAACGATTTGGCTTAAGAAATCATCACCGTCGTTGTGGTACCGCTAAATGAAAGTCAGTGCACTGTCTAAACGTTTGGTTTTGTGCATATCTGTCAACATTTTCGGTACCCAACGTGCGCACAATTTTCGGTAATTCAAGTCCTGGGTCACAACGCCACACGAAACACTACGAGAAACATTAGGAAAGTCATCCCGCAAGGAGGAAATCGTAAAGCGTCTATTTTCTCTCACCTTATTTTCCACTTCCTGCACCAAACTTTCATTAACGACCGAAGGACGCCCACTCCGTTGTTCATCATGCACACCCCACTTTATTACCATTCCATCACTCATAACGTTTCTCCCTAAACTGCACAGATCTCACGATGAATATCGATCGCTTTTAGGCCTTTGGCACAAAGAAATCTTATAACAGCCCGTACTTCACAGTCGGCGGGACTCACGATTATCGAAGGCATCTTAAACAGTCAGTTCACAACATAAACAAGGAAGAATCAGACTGTAATGGCGTCAGTGCGCAGATTAATGTACAGGCTTTCAGGTAAAAATAAAATTATTGAGATACCTTAGCACGTCTTTTCTCAATTTCAAAACGGTTCTTACTTAAAAAACACGCCTCGTATACCAGTATCGACAAAATTATTTTTGTCATACCCGCTGTCTTTAACACTGCGTATGGTGTAAAATTTACAGTGAAAGCCAAGAATAAATTTTTAATAAAGAAATAGAGATCAGTCACTTCTGAAAAAATCACAATGATGATAATGACTTGTGTAAGGCCAGGGGGGATCCGTGACTGGAAATACCATCACTCAGTCACAAGCTAATGCGAAAATAAATGAACTGAATTTAATAACCATCATTATTAATAAAAATTATGGGAAGTTTCCAGGATGAATTATTCAATATTTTGCAGCACAATAATGAGTTGGAAAAGTGTCTAAAATTTTTGCATTTAAAATACAAAGTATGAGCCTATTTACAAGCTCATTTGTTAAAACAGTCTGTTCAGGAAGGCATGTACACTTTTATGGATTAAGATATATATTTAGAAAAGTACGTTATCCTTAGGGTACAATACAATACGTACTTCACGCTCTTTAAGAACAATCGGCAGCGTTACACTTTGGACACTGAGCGTCGGTAGTGTCTTAAGTTCTCAGCAGCACTAACACGTGATTTGCAGGCACTTGAAAGTATTTAAAGCAGTTCTTATTTAGCTCACTGTCTTTTAAGAAAGGAAGTAGTCAGCATGATCCTTCACGAATTATAACAACTAATGCATCACACAATTTTAACTTCAGTTAATTCGGAAATTCTGGAAACAGTTGAGAAACAGCACCTTTATCACTCTTTTCTCTTTCGCTTATTCACGGTCTTTCTATCCGAAGATTAACACAAATACTTTTCGCTGTGTTGGGTTCTCTGGAAAATACATGCATTGTAGTGCTGCAAGTGAAGAGATGTAGACATTTTCAAGAACAGTTAACATATATTTAACATAATTTAAGAGAGTTTGAGAGGGAGCACAATAAAACGGTACAGTTAATGAAACATTGTCAGCGCATTTATTTTTCCATGACGGCTACGGAATCATGATTTCCTTCAGACATTCTTAAAGTGTAGCGCCAACCACCTATTCACAGTGCAAAATCATTTGTTCATTTTCAGTTCCCTGAAACACATCTCATCTACTCCAAGGTCATTGATTTCCACATTTTTAATGAAGGTAGTGTGGACCAGTACAAGAAAAAAACACCTAGTAACACTTGTCCATCTGCACTACTATGTAACACATGTTCTCTGCTCGCTTATGTTGTGCATTTTAGAGCGCATATATACTTACATTTTTTTATTCTCGTTTCGGACCACGTTACCACTTCCCCTATAATACTGCCATAGGAGAACCGCTACATGTATTTCACTGTCATTGATATCAGAACGACTTTCGATTATCGACCACGTCGATTTCGCACTGTATGTAGGCTCTTTAAGTTTTTAAGTTGGTAACGCCACGTAACGCTCTGTATGAAAATCACTGACTGTGCTGTGTGAAGTCTGTGGCTTGTTTTCATTGTTGGAATAGTTGCCACTGTAGTGTTGGGCAGCTGGATGTCAACAGCGCGTAGCGTTGCGGAGTTGGAGGTGAGCAACCACCAGTGGTGGATGTGGGAAGAGAGATGGCAGAATTTTGAGAGCGGACGATCTGGACGTGTGTCCATCAGAAAGAGTAAATTTGTAATATTGGATATCATGAACTGATGATTTTTGAACATTATTAAGGGAAATACGTTGTTTGTTCTATATCAAGATCTTTCATTTGCTAACTATGCCTATCAGTAGTTAGTGCCCTCAGTAGTTAGAATCTTTTATTCAGCTGGTAGTATTGACGCACACTGTATTGCAGTAGTTTGTGTAACGAAGATTTTTGTGAGGTAAGTGATTCATGAAAGGTATAGGTTATTGTTAGTCAGGGCTATTCTTTTGTAGTGATTATTGACAGTCAGATTGCGTTGCGCTACTTTAGTGAAGATCAGAATAAGTAAAGAGAAAACTGATTACGTTCAGTTCTGCTCAGCTGTTTGAAAATCAAATAACGTAAGAGGTTTATCAGTACAGTAATTCAATAATTTTTCAAAGGGGACGTTTCAGCACTAGGGTCACATTCCTCACACTGATAAATTTACCTTCCTCTATCAACCCTGAACGTTTGTAACATCATCACGGAACCAAACGGTATAAGTAAAAATTCTAAAACGCCGTGGTCATTTCCATCGTAATGGTGTCTTCCTAAAACGCGCTTCCACATCACCCGCCCACTCGATGAAACACACTAAACTGAAGTAGTACGTGAAGTCCTGAGAGCTGGCAGCGTCACAGTGACAGCTATTCGCCTGCACTATTCTGTATCTCTGATCAGGCTTACGTTAACCATAAACATTGCCAAATTCGTGTTCATTTCTTACATAATCCAAACATCGCTTCAAGTAACGCTTACCTGTGCTGTCGCATAAAACTGATATGACACAGACGTATGACGAATCTCATAAGTTGCTTCCGCAGTAGTCTTTATACCAATTTGTAGAGATAAGCCTTTTCGACTCCAGAAGGTTTCCCGGGAGAGGCTTCATTATCTGATGGAACACTTTTTTTTTCCTGAAAGCAGGAATCAAATACACCTTTTTTTTCCCCAGTCTTTTGGATACAAGACCCTTTTTTTCAACACAGTCTCCGTTGAATGGGACGGCCTTACGCCACCTTTCTTGGAGAGCCTGTATACCCGCTTGGTGCCATGCCACTGGTCGACGTCGAAGCCAAGGCCTTGCTGCATCAATAATCTCCCCAATATCCACACACTGCTTCCCGCGGAGGGTATCCTTCACTGGACCAAACAGCTGGATGTCAGAAGGTTGACATACGGGCTGTAAGGTGATGAGGAAGAACAGCCCAGTGAAGTTTTGTGAGTTCCTCTCAGGTGCAAAGAATTGTGTGAGGCCTTGTGTTATCATGGAGAAGGAGATCTTTTGGATTTTTGTGACGACGAAGTCGCTGAAGTAATTTCTTTAATTCCCTGAGGGTAGCAGAATACACGTCAGAGATGATCGTTGGACTATGAGGGAGGACAGAAAACAGAAAGGTATAGGTTATTGTTAGTCAGGGCTATTCTTTTGTAGTGATTATTGACAGTCAGATTGCGTTGCGCTACTTTAGTGAAGATCAGAATAAGTAAAGAGAAAACTGATTACGTTCAGTTCTGCTCAGCTGTTTGAAAATCAAATAACGTAAGAGGTTTATCAGTACAGTAATTCAATAATTTTTCAAAGGGGACGTTTCAGCACTAGGGTCACATTCCACACACTGATAAATTTACCTTCCTCTATCAACCCTGAACGTTTGTAACATCATCACGGAACCAAACGGTATAAGTAAAAATTCTAAAACGCTGTGGTCATTTCCATCGTAATGGTGTCTTCCTAAAACGCGCTTCCACATCACCCGCCCACTCGATGAAACACACTAAACTGAAGTAGTACGTGAAGTCCTGAGAGCTGGCAGCGTCACAGTGACAGCTATTCGCCTGCACTATTCTGTATCTCTGATCAGGCTTACGTTAACCATAAACATTGCCAAATTCGTGTTCATTTCTTACATAATCCAAACATCGCTTCAAGTAACGCTTACCTGTGCTGTCGCATAAAACTGATATGACACAGACGTATGACGAATCTCATAAGTTGCTTCCGCAGTAGTCTTTATACCAATTTGTAGAGATAAGCCTTTTCGACTCCAGAAGGTTTCCCGGGAGAGGCTTCATTATCTGATGGAACACTTTTTTTTTCCTGAAAGCAGGAATCAAATACACCTTTTTTTTCCCCAGTCTTTTGGATACAAGAATTGTGTGAGGCCTTGTGTTATCATGGAGAAGGAGATCTTTTGGATTTTTGTGACGACGAAGTCGCTGAAGTAATTTCTTTAATTCCCTGAGGGTAGCAGAATACACGTCAGAGATGATCGTTGGACTATGAGGGAGGACAGAAAACAGAATAGCCCCTTCAGAGGCCTAGAAGAGTGAGGGTGCAGCTTTGATGTATCTCTTCGGAGAAGAGGTGGTGCAGCGCCATTTCATGGACTGACGTTTTGTTTCCGATTCGAAGTGAAGAACCCATGTTTCGTCGCCTGTGACGATTTTGACGAAAAACTGTGACGGTCAGCCACGTAACGTGGAAGCAGTTCCACACGGACGGTCATTCGTTGTCCTTTATGACCTGTTAGGCGGCGAGGAACTCACCTTTCAGTACCCCAACTGATGGGCGAGTGTGTCAGCAGTACCGAAAGAGGAGTGCAGTTCTGCAGCGAGGCGTTTGATTGTGTTCCGTCGATCACCTCGAATGGAGCGTACACACGTTCCAGCATTGCTGGAGTGACAGACCAACGCGGAAGGCTGGCACACAGGAAATCGGACAGGTTTGGGCGACCTCGTTGCGATAGACACCTCGCCCCAGAAGTAAAGTTGCATTTGTTCACTGCCAAATCTCCGCAGACGTTCGAATATATGTGATGAGTATATGTGATGCTCTCGTTTTCCGCCAAAAGGAACGCAATGACAACTCTCTTCCTGGAAAGCACCTCCTGTACAGACATCATTTTGAAGGCTACATATAGCGCTGCCACCAATTGGAACTTCATGAAACGATAGGGACTGAAGCGTGAATGATCCACGATATCCCACAACAAACTACGCAGTTTTTTGACCGAAGTTGACCGAGATATAAGATGTACTGTATTACGTCTTGTGCGCCTCTCGTGCAATCGGGGTAGAGCTGTTCTCATCACAACCGGCAGCAAGCCAATGCCAACAAAAGTAGTTCAAGTATACATGCCAACATCACAAGCACAACATAAAGACATAGAGAAAACGTGTGTGGACATTCAACCGGCAGTTCAGTATGTAAAGAGGCGTATTCTAAAAATCATAGGGGATTTGAACGCAGTAAAGGGAAAGTTATTTCTTGGATGGATTCCAATCTTTATTTCCCCCTACAGTTTTTATTGTCTAATGTTCCCTGTAGTACTACTACAGTTATTCTACCATTTCTTAACACAAATCATTCTACTCCATCCATTATTCGTATCAGTGTTTGCCATACACTCCCATCTTCTTTGATTCTGCGGAGAACCTCTTCATTGCCTACATGCACGTTCATCGATTCAGAATTGTTCCCTAATATCTTATCACACGTCCTAACCAACTGTCCAATGTTCATGTCAGTGTTGATTACTTAATTTGTTTGTTTCATGTTCCATAGAGCATTTGTACGATAAATCGTAATGATGTGGAACGGGTCATTTTATCTATACATCACAAATTAATATTTAAACATGAATACATATTGAAAATTTGTAAAGCTTTAAAAAAAATATGTACACATTACAATAACAAAAATTTACCTAATTGAAGCATTTTCAAATTTTACTTTGCTATCTGTCACACATTTTGCATCACTGGGAAAGATTCCAAAAATTTTAGTCGCAGCACTGTGCATCCCTTTTTCTATTAAAGACAACCTTAATGCGGACTGAAAGTCATTTTTTCTTCTTGTATTGTAATTATGTACATTACGGTTCCTTTTGAACTGCAGTGGATTATTTGTAACAAACTTCATCGGAGGCGGTATAAATGTATCGTGAAACAGTACTCAGTATCCCAACTCCTTAAACAGATATCTACAAGATAATCGTGGGTATGCAGCACATGTTATTCTTTCCGGCCATTGAAGTCTTTCTATCTTACAGATTAGTTACCCCACAACATTACTCCCTATGACATTACTGAATGAAAGTATGCAAAATTTGTCAATTTTATTGATTTGTCTCTTCCAAGATTTGCAATGATTCCAACTGCAAATGTGGCTGAAGTACTTTGTTTTGAGTTACAATGCGTGTTTTTTTCAGTTTAAATTCTCATCAATAAACCCCCACCCCCCGTGAACCATGGACCTTGCCGCTGGTGGGGAGGCTTGCGTGCCTCGGCGATACAGATGGCCGTACCGTAGGTGCAACCACAACGGAGGGGTATCTGTTGAGAGGCCAGACAAACGTGTGGTTCATGAAGAGGGGCAGCAGCCTTTTCAGTAGTTGCAGGGGCAACAGTCTGGATGATTCACTGATCTGGCCTTGTAACACTAACCAAAACGGCCTTGCTGTGCTGGTACTGCGAACGGCTGAAAGCAAGGGGAAACTACAGCAGTAATTTTTCCCGAGGGCAGGCAGCTTTACTGTATGGTTAAATGATGATAGCGTCCTCTTGGGTAAAATACTCCGGAGGTAGAATAGTCCCCCATTCGGATCTCCGGGCGGGGCCTACTCAGGAGGACGTTATCAGGAGAACGAAAACTGGCGTTCTACGGATCGGAGGGTGGAATGTCAGATCTCTTAATCGGGCAAGTAGGTTAGAAAATCTAAAAAGGGAAATGGACAGGTTAAAGTTAGATATAGTTGGACTTAGTGAAGTTCGGTGGCAGGAGGAACAAGACTTCTGGTTAGGTGAATACAGGCTTATAAATACAAAATTAAATAGGGGTAATGCAGGAGTAGTTTTAGTAATGAATAGGAAAATAGGAATGCGGGTAAGCTACTACAAACAGCATAGTGAACGTATTATTGCGGCCAAGACAGAAACGAAGCCCACACCTACCACAGTAGTACAAGTTAATACGCCAACTAGCTCCGCAGATGAAGAAGATATTGATGAAATTTATGATGAGATAAAAGAAATTATTCAGATAGTGAAGGGAGACGAAAATTTAAGTCGTGGGTGATTGGAATTCGATAGTAGAAAAAGGGGGAGAAGGAAACGTAGTAGGTTAATATGGATTGGGGGTAAGAAATGAAAGAGGAAGCCGTCTGGTAGAATTTTGCACAGAGCATAACTTAATCATAGCTAACACTTGGTTCAAGAATCATAAAAGAGGGTTGTATACATGGAAGAAGACTGGAGATACTGACTGGTTCCAGATAGATTATATAATGATAAGACAGAGATTTAAGAACCAGGTTTTAAATTGTAAAACTTTTCCAGGGGCAGATGTGGACTCTGACACACAATCTATTGGTTATGAACTGTAGATTAAAACTGAATAAACTGCAAATAGGTGGGAATTTGAGGAGATGGGACCTTGATAAACTGAAAAAACCAGCGGTTTTTGAGAGCTTCAGGGAGAGCATTAGGGAACGATTGACAAGAATGTAGGAAAGAAATACAGTAGAAGAAGAACGGGTAGCTTTGAGAGACAAAATAGTGAAGGTAGCAGAGGATCAAGTAGGTAAAAAGACGAGGGCTAATAGAAATCCTTGGGCAACAGAAGATACATTGAATTTAATTGATGAAAGGAGAAAATATAAAAATCCATTAAATGAAGCAGGCCGAAAGGAATACAAACGTCTCAAAAATGAGATCGACAGGAAGTGCAAAATGGCTAAGCAGGGATGGCTAGAGGATAAATGCAAGGACGTAGAAGCTTATCTCACTAGGGGTAAGTGAGATACTGCCTACAGGAAAATTAAAGAGACCCTTGGTGAAGAGAGAACCACTTGCATGAGTATCAAGAGCTTAGATGGAAACCCAGTTCTAATCAATGAAGGGAAAGCAGAAAGGTGGAAGGAGTATATAGAGGGCCTATACAAGGGCGATGTTCTTGAGGACAATATTATAGAAATGGAAGAGAATGTAGATGGAGATGAAATGGGAGATATGATACTGCGTGAAAAGATCTAAGTGGAAACAAGGCCCCGGGAGAAGACAACATTCCATTTGAACTACTGGCAGCCTTGAGAGAGCCAGGCCTATAAAAACTCTACCATCTGGTGAGCAAGATGTATGACACAGGCGAAATGCACTCAGACTTCAAGAAGAATATATTATTTCCAATCCCAAAGAAAGCAGGTGTTGACAGATGTGAAAATTACCGAACTATTAGTTTAATAAGCTACTGTTGCAATATACTAACACGAATTCTTCACAGACGAATGGGAAAACTGGTAGAAGCTGACCGCGGGGAAGATCAGTTTGGATTTCGTAGAAATGTTGGAACATGTGAGGCAATACTGACCCTACAACTTATCTTAGAAAATATATTAAGGAAAGGCAAACCGACGTTTCTAGCGTTTGTAGATTTAGAGAAAGCTTTTGACAATGTTGAATGGAATACTTTCTTTCAAATTCTGAAGATGGCAGGGGTAAAATACAGGGAGGCTATTTACAATTTGTACTGAAACCAGATGGCAGTTATAAGAGTCGAGGGGCATGAAAGGGAAGCAGTGGTTGGGAAGCGAGTGGTACAGGGTTGTAGCCTCATACCGATGTTATTCAATCTCCAAATTGAGCAAGCAGTAAAAGAAACAAAAGAAAAATTTAGAGTAGGAATTAAAATCCATGGAGAAGAAATAAAAACTTTGTGGTTCGCGGTGACATTGTAATTCTGTCAGGCACAGCAAAGGACCTGGAAGAGTAGCTGAACGGGATGGACATGGTCTTGAAAGGAGGATGCAAGATGAACATCAACAAAAGCAAAACGAAAATAATGGAATGGAATCGAATTAAATCGGGTGATGCTGCGGGAATTAGATTAGGAAATGAGACGCTTAAAGTAGTAAATGAGTTTTGCTATTTGGGGAGCAAAATAACTGATGATGGTCGAAGTAGAGAGGATATAAAATGTAGACTGGCAATGGCAAGGAAAGCATTTTTGAAGAAGAGAAATTTGTTAACATCGAGTATAGATTTAAGTGTCAGGAAGTCGTTTCGGAAAGTATTTGTATGGAGTGTAGCCATGTATGGAAGTGAAACATGGACGATAAATAGTTTGGAGAAGAAGAGAATAGAAGTTTCCGAAATGTGGTGCTACAGAAAAATGCTGAAGTTTAGATGGGGAGATCACATAACTAATGAGGAGGTACTGAATAGAATTGGAGAGAAGAGAAATTTGAGGTACATCTTGACTAGAAGAAGGGATCGGTTGGTAGGGCATATTCTGAGGCGTCAAGGGATCACCAATTTAGTACCGGAGGGCAGCGCGGAGGGTAAAAATCGTAGAGGGAGACCAAGAGATGAATACATAATGATGTAGGTTGCAGTAGGTACTGGGAGATGAAGAAGGTTGCACAGGATAGAGTAGCATGGATAGCTGCATCAAACCAGTCTCTGGACTGAAGACCACAACAACAACAACAATGAGGACACCTAAGAAGTAAGGAAGCAAGATTACAGTTTAACGTCGAATGAGAGGATATTAGTGACAGGACGCCTAAGGAGTTTGAAGGTTCCAACCAATTTATTACTCCCGCAACATGTTACATTTAACATTGGTGTAGCTCCCATTGATGCGTAGATCTGAATATAGATGCGTAGATTTGAATACGTTTTGTCTCTTTAAAATTGAGGTTGAGAAAATCCGTAGAAAACTAGTCAGTGACGCTATTAAGAACATTGTGAACTATTTCTTTTGTTTCTGTATGTCTGCCTGGACTGACTACAATACTAGTGTCTTCTGCAAAATAACTAATTCTGCCTGTCTTACATTTGCCGAAAAATCGGTTACGAATACGAGGAATGATAGTAGACCTGCGATTGAGCCTTGGGGTACCCCACTGGTAATTTTTTTTTTCCCCAATCAGAAGTCAGAATAATGTTCCGAGACTACATTGCTTGAATTACTAAATACAACTCCTGCATTCTTATGGTTAGATATAACATTATCCAATTTTTGGCTGTACCAACAATCCTGTTGAACTTCACTTCATCTAGGACAATATTCTGTTTGACACAATGAAGTGCCCTAAATAAATTTAATGCATGTAAAACTTGGAGTGTGAAAATGCAAATTACAGACTCAGAAGAACAATTCTTCTGAAGTCCAAATTGTCATTTGTTGAGGATATTATTGTTCCCCCATGAGATACTGTTCTACATTACGACATCTTTAGAAACATTTTGGAAAATGTTCCAGTCTTCTCTGATTCTGCGCAGCACCTATTCATTCCTTGTATGCATTTTATCTTTTCGCGGCGCAACGGTTCCTCCATTAAATTACTGGCGAGTAGTCGCATAAATTCCACTTTTTTTCTACTATGTCGACCGTGTAGAGTTACACCATATTCAGCGCGAGCCGAGTATAGTCAGTCTGAAGATTGCCGAATCGAACACCTCCAAAATTGGTATTTATGCTGCTGCAGCCCGAAATTTGACGGCACACTCTTTATTCCTTACCAGTCCACCTAATTTTTGATGCCCTCTCAAACCGCTATATGTCAAACGCTTTAGCTCTCTTCGTTTCCAGTTAACCAACATTTACTTCTTCCATAATGACCTGTGTATATACTGCTTCATTATTATCTTTTCTGATCATTATAGTAGTTGCTTCTGTTGTCGAATAGTTGAAGCAACTTTTCTAGTACCGAACGTTTCTTCATACTTATGTCACTTGTATCCATCCAACTTCTGTGATTTGGTCCATTCCTCTTTAAACGACCTTCATACTGTGATTTTCCTTAGTATCAATAACAGCAAATTTCAACACGTATGATAATTCCTATCTATTTCAGGATCCCATTTCTTTCCACACTCATTCTCCCATACGATTCTCATAAACTTCAGTCTGTGTTATCGTCCAGTTTACCACACCAAAGCCGAAAACGCACATCGATACCACAGATGATAGTGACGTCTCACTGCAATCCACAGCAATAAGTCGGAGACGCTTCTTTGAACTATGCCTCACTCTCAGCACCGCAGTGCACTCACACAGAGGTCAGTATAGAGCCGAGCGTGACCTCAGCTACAACAGTCAACTTCGTCGATTAGGACTAAAGAATTATAGAAGTCTCAGACGGAAATGTATTTCTGTATATGTTGAGCACTGTACTTCAAGTGATGCTCTAACAATCAGTGTCACTTGTATATTAACAAGCACCCCAGTGACAAACGTCTGTATCAAGATAAGTAAATCTTTTTATCATCTGTTGTAGTTCTTACGAGCCACCTCCCACAATAGTCAAACAACCCACAATTATGCCAGGTCGATTGTAATTTCGTCTTGTGGTAAGACAGTCTATACATTATCGTCATTGTATTGAGGCAGTCTATATCTGCTTCTACGAACGACTTCTAATCAAATATACAAGATCGGAATTTCTGCCTGACCATGATGTAATGTAGCTGGAGTATTCTTTTGTCTTCAGGACTGAGCCGTATGTGGCTACCGTTCCCGCCATCATGTACTTTACACCCTGTTTTTAACGTACTTCCACCTCACTACGTTAACTTAAATTACTACTGTCACTGAGTTGCTGCTTTGCCTGATCATAAGCGGCGTTAGTAGCGAGTATCGATATATCCACTCTCGTAGTATCTTTGCTTGACTGCTTTTACTTCCCGGTCGTTGTCTGTCGTAGGTCAGTTCGTGTCAGGAGTTCGGGTCGCGAGTTCGGGCTGGCAGTCAATTGGAACGGGTCTGGAGTGCGGTCCGGACCTGCAAGTCGGGGAGTTGCAATGCGGCACTAGTGCAGTCGGGTTGGAGCAGCAATGAGGTCTGCGTCGACATGCCTCGCCCGACCATTGCGCCGCGATCACTTCAGCCGGGCCATGCTCTTGGTGGATCGGTGGTCGGTCGTCCCACCGGTCGACGCGTTTTGGCTCGCCGATCGTTCATGAGTTGACTGTGTGTCTGCGCATCGACTCCCAATTTGCCTTAGTGCGTGTTCAGTTACTGTTGGGTATCGTTCAGGTCTTCGTACAAGTGTTTGTCAGGTTGTGTGTGCAGTTGGCGTGATTTCCTTTGAAAAGTTATTTTAAATGTTGTCGGCATAGTGGCTCTGAGAGGTCGGTCGTCGCAACGTGTAACTGGTTCTCCGAGCGCTTCTGGGCCCCTTCAGTTCTTGTGGAACTTGGGTCGGTCCTTTCCTGGTGCAGGGATGTCGTTTAGGTCAGTGGGCGTGTTTCCTCTGCGTGGTTGGGTCCGAGTCAGTATTTCCGCCGTTGTGTGTCTGGAAGTGTGTGGGAGACGCACCAGCAGTGCAGTCGCGACAGAGCAGCAGTCGCGGACGGACCAGCAGGTAGTCGGTCGGTTGCTCCAGACCAGGGTAAATGTCTCCGCGCGGTGCAGTCGCTGGATGCGTTGCCGGTCCCTGCGCAGTGTCGGAGGGTGTGTGGAGCTGTCCGATCGTTGAGAGCTTCGTGGTTCACCGACCCAAGACGTCAAAGTTGAGTAATAGTTTAAATAGTTAGTAATGGCAGATGTGGGGAAGGCGGATAGTCGTCTTCGGTTCGTTGGTAGAATTTTGGGAAGATGTTGTTCATCCGAGAAGCAGACCGCTTATGAAACACTAATACGACCTATTCTTGAGTACTGCTCGAGCGTTTGGGATTCCTATCAGGTCGGATCGAGGGAGGACATAGAAGCAATACAGAGGCGGGCTGCTAGATTTGATACTGGTAGGTTTGATCATCACGCGGGTGTTACGGAAATGCTTCAGGAACTCGGGTGGGTGACTCTAGAGGAAAGGAGGCGTTCTTTTCGTCAATCGCTACTGAGGAAATTTAGAGAACCAGCATTTGAGGCTGACTGCAGTACAATTTTACTGCCGCCAAATTACATTTCGCGGAAAGACCACAAAGATAAGACAAGAGAGATTAGGGCCCGTACAGAGGCATATAGGCAGTCAGTTTTCCCTCGTTCTGTTTGCGAGTGGAAAAGGGAGAGAAGATGCTAGCTGTGGTACGAGGTACCCTCCGCCACACACCGTATGGTGCATTGTGGAGTATGCATGTAGATGTAGATGTAGATGTAGATGTAGATGTAGAACTACCCAAGCCACGGCCATTCATGTTCTGTGCTTCGTAAGTTTTGTGTGTTTAACTTCTCATGTACTGATTAATGGGAAACAAGTCGTTGTGTCGGTCGGTCCGTGGCTGTCCCCTGGTTGAGTACCGACGAATCAAGTGCAGTTGGACTCACCACCAGTCTCGCCTAAGTGAACGTGGGCAGACCAACCTCCCTGGAGGCTTCTGAGTGCCACCTGTGTTTAATTATCTGTTGTCAGCTATTTTAAATTTTAGGCTTATGCTTATTTTTTGTTTTCTTAAAATTTTGCAAAATTAATTTTTAAATTTACCTTCCAAGGTTAAACACTGTGGCCTTCTGCCTTTAAAGACTATGTTAATACATTTTAAAAATTTTGAAGTTTAATTGTGGCCCTCAGCCATTCGTATTGCACCTTGCGTATGTTGTTTTTTGAATTATTTTAGTGCTATCTTAATTGGATTTTTATTTTGTTAAGATTTCTTGTTGGAGGCCTTCAGCCATGAAAGAGTTGCATTCGGTAAACATTAGTCTATGTGCCGCCTTGGTTGTAAAGGTTATTAAATTACACTAAATGATAAGCAGAAGTAGAAACTGATCTCAACTCTTGGCCCTTTCCACAATCCTATTACCTATTATGCCCAGCCGGTTTAGCGGGCGTGCCAAGGAGTTTTCCAAGCTTAAAAAAATGGTTCAAATGGCTCTGAGCACTATGGACTTAACTTCTGAGGTCATCAGTCTCCTAGAACTTAGAAGTAACTAAACCTAACTAACCTAAGGACATCACACACATCCATGCCCGATTCAGGATTCGAACATGCTACCGTAGCGGTCGCGCGGTTCCAAACTGAAGCGCCTAGAACCGCTCGGCCACTTCGGCCGGCTTTCCAAGCTTACCTACCTCTCTTAGGATTTGTGGAAAGTGTATTCTCTATTACTAGCAAACGTCTGCTACAGAACTCAGTGTATCTCCTCTCTCGAGACCATATTCGCCCGTAAAAACTTATTTTGTTGCTTCCCCTAGTATCACGTTCCAGTCCCCTACGATTATTAGACTACCGTCTCAATTGTACCAGCAACATGTAAAAATGTGGACATTCGAGTTGCACAGTAGTGCCAAGACGAGCATGTATAAAGCGCGTTCGGACTTCTTGCCCTGAGTCGAAAACCGCGGCTGGCACGGAAAGGCGGCGCGAGATGGACGTGACGAGATAGCGCCGCGGCCCCGATCGCCGAGTAGCAGCCCTGGGGCTAGGGACCCCGCTTGTGATGCAGGGGCCACCGCCTATCTGCCGCCGGGGCGCGGCCTAAGGACCCCCAGGGGAGCGGCGCGCCAGATAACGCACTGCGACCGCGCACCGAGGCCTGGCTGTCTCGCTGCCGGCCTGCGATCCGGCCTGATGGACCCAGATTTGTCTCCCATCTACATCAGCGTCTGCACGCCACAAGTCAAGAGGACGCCACGTATCTCTCTGAAAGCGACGTACGCCGCCGCCTCTGCAGATGCAGTTTATCACCGCATCCCACATTTGTGGGTAAACGAAACCGGGCAGTAGCCCGTCGTCTTCACTCTGCCTTCTGGAGAGCAAAGTTTTTGTTTTATTTACTACCCACACATGTTCCGACACACATGATCAAATGAATTTTCTCATATTGAGAAATAAGAAAGAGCGATCTGTTTTACTTGGTAAAAAACCTTACTAAAAACCAAGATCTACATCTACATCCACATCTACATTTATACTCCGCAAGCGGCGGAGGGTGTGAGGCGGAGGGCACTTTACGTGCCACCGTCGTTACCTCCCTTTCCAGTCGCGTATGGTTCGCGGGGAGAACGACTGCCGGAAAGCCTCCGTGCGTGCTCCAATCTCTCTAACTTTACATTTGTGATCTCCTCAGGAGGTATAAGTAGGGGGAAGCAATATATTCCATACCTCATCCAGAAACGCACCCTCTCGAAACCTGGACAGCAAGCTACACCTCGATGCAGAGCGACTCTCTTGCAGAGTCTGCCACTTGAGTTTGCTAAACATCTCCGTAACGCAACCACGGTTACCAAATAACCCTGTGACGAAACGCTCCGCTCTTCTTTGGATCTTCTCTATCTCCTCCGTCAACCCGATCTGGTACGGATCCCACACTGATGAGAAATAATCAAGTATAGGTCGAACGATTGTTTTTTTAAGCCACCTTCTTTGTTGATGGATTACATTTTCTAAGGAGTCTCCCAATGAATCTCAACCTGGTACCCGCCTTACCAACAATTAATTTTATATGATCATTCCACTTCAAATCGTTCCGCACGCATACTCCCAGATATTTTACAGAAGTAACTGCTACCAGTGTTTGTACCGCTATCATATAATCATACAATAAATGATCCTTCTTTCGATGTATTCGCAATACATTACATTTGTCTAAGTTAAGGGTCAGTTGCCACTCCCTGCACCAAGTGCCTATCCGCTGCAGATCTTCCTGCATTTCGCTACAATTTTCTAATGCTGCAACTTCTCTGTATGCTACAGCATCATCCGCGAAAAGCCGCATGGAACTTCCGACACTATCTACCAGGTCATTTATATATATTGTGAAAAGCAATGGTCCCATAACACTCCCCTGTGGGACGCCAGAGGTTACTTTAACGTCTGTAGACGTCTCTCCATTGAGAACAATATGCTGTGTTCTATTTTCTAAAAACTCCTCAATCCAGCCACACAGCTGGTCTAATATTCCGTAGGCACTTACTTTGTTTATGAGGCGACAGTGTGGAACTGTAAAGAACGCCTTCCGGAAGCCAAGGAAAATGGAATCTTCCTGGGATCCTGTATCTAATATTTTCTGGGTCTCATGAACAAATAAAGCGAGCTGGGTCTCACACGATCGCTGTTTCCGGAATCCATGTTGATTCCTACATAGTAGATTCTGGGTTTCCAAAAACGACATGATACGCGAGCAAAAAACATGTTATAAAATTCTACAACAGATCGACGTCAGAGATATCGGTCTATAGTTTCGCGCATCTGCTCGACGACCCTTCATGAAAACTGGAACTACCTGTGCTTTTCCAATCATTTGGAACCTTCCGTTCCTCTAGAGACTTGCGGTACACTGCTGTTAGAAGGGAGGCAAGTTCTTTCGCGTACTGTGTGTAGAATCGAATTGGTATCCCGTCAGATCCAGTGGACTTTCCTCTGTTGAGTGATTTCAGTTGCTTTTCTCTTCCTTGGACACTTATTTCGATGTCAGATATTTTTTCGTTCGTGCGAGGATTTAGAGAAGGAACTGCAGTGCGGTCTTCCTCTGTGAAACAGCTTTGGAAAAAAGCTGTTTAGAATTTCAGCTTTACACGTGTCATCCCAGAGCGTCTGGATATGCTGTTTCGATCCACTTACGGATTTAACGTAAGACCAGAACTTCCTAGGATTTTCTGTCAAGTCGGTACATAGAATTTTACTTTCGAATTCACTGAACGCTTCACGCATAGCCCTCCTTACGCTAACTTTGACATCGTTTAGCTTCTGTTTGTCTGGGAGGTTTTGGCTGCGTTTAAACTTTGAGTGAAGCTCTCTTGGCTTTCGCAGTAGTTTCCTAACTTTGTTGTTGTACCACGGTGGGTTTTTCCCGTCCCTCACAGTTTTACTCGGCACGTACCTGTCTAAAACGCATTTTACGATTGCCTTGAACTTTTTCCATAAACACTCAACTTTATCAGTGTTGGAACAGAAATTTATCTGTTAGGTAGTCTGAAATCTGTCTCCTATTACTCTTGTTAAACACATAAACCTTCCTACCTCTTTTTATATTCCTATTTACTCCCATATTCAGGGATGCTGCAGCGGCCTTATTATCACTGATTCCCTGTTCTGCGCTTACAGAGTCTAAAAGTTCGGATCTGTTTGTTGTCAGTAGATCCAAGATGTTATGTCCACGAGTCGGTTCTCTGTTTAATTGCTCGAGGTAATTTTCGGATAGTGCACGCAGTATAATGTCACTCGATGCTCTGTCCCTACCACCAGTCCTAAACATCTGGGTGTCCCAGTCTATATCTGGTAAATTGAAATCCCCACCTAAGACTATAACATGCTGAGGAAATTTTTGTGAGAAGTATTCCAGATTTTCTCTCAGCTGTTCTGCCACTAATGCTGCTGAGCATAAATATTTCTTTGTTTTAAACAACTGATGTCGAAAGACTTCGCCATCATCGTCAGATCCGTTTGCTGTCATCCTCAGATCTTCAAAAGTTTTGCTACAAACCGTGTTCATTGTGACTTGGAACCTCACGCCAAGTGACCGTGTTAGTGGATAAGATTTAACACATTATACAAGGGTTTGTCACAAACAAAACATTTACAGTCGAAGAGGACGTGGCCACTTCCATAAATTGTAAATGTTTTATTTTTGATAAACCGTTGTATAATGTACACTGAAGAGCCAAAGAAACTGGTATACCTACCTAATATCGTGTAGGGCCCCCGCGAGCACGCAGAAGTGCCGCAACACGACTTGGCATGGACTATACTAATGTCTGAAGTACTGCTAGAGGGAACTGACACCATGAACCCTGCAGGGCTGTCCACTAATCCGTAAGATTACGACGGGGTGGAGATCTTTTCTTTCACGTTTCACGTCTCGCGTCCGTCGGCCGTCGTAATTTAATTTATTATTTACTACATAAATTGATTGGTAATGGTGATTGTTACCGACTTTCGTGGTGGGCCTTAATCAAAATGATATTTCATTCAGTTTTGATTTACAATTGAATGCTTTTGTGAAGTTCTCTTTTTTAACAATATTAATCTTTAGTGGAAATTATTTGTTACGTTGATGAACGTTAGACTCGCTGACTCTTAAAGCATGAGCATATAAGTTGAACAATGGAATAAACTTCTCTTATTAATTTCCTCGGCTTGTCAGTTCACTTTAAAGCAAAAAATCTTTAGACATTAATTACAATTGCGGCCCACACACGCGCGAGAGTATTTTTTCTTACCTCCGTTAACCATTGCATTGTAGTCGGAGTCCTGGCCCTGGCTCTCGGCTGTTGTACTGAAAATAAGAGTCTTAAAGCTACGTATTTTCTGCAACGTCGGGCGGCTGTGGAGAAAAATGGATAATATGTTAATAGCGGGCGAGTTTTCGCTTCCGCTAAGTTTTATAAGTAAATATCGTCACGTAATGGCGTCGTTGATTGCATCGGTCGCTGCGATTGTTGCATTGTAAATTACTCGAATGCAGGTTAATTCAAGGAAAGCGGACATCAAACCGGGATCACCTCTTAAAAGTTAAAAGTGAACAATAATATTAAATCAATATATTAACTGCTTAATTAGTAAAAATATACTTACATTTGACAGCACTCGCAAGATGTCCGTCTACACGCAACCAAGACAAGAGAAGAAGTGGAGACGAATAAAAAATCTACAAAAGAGCGTGTCTTGTCGTCTCTTTAGATCATTTTGTTATATTTCTTTTCCCTCGAAACTTACACAGAGAAATTATTATAATACGGATACATGAGGGGCTGGTGTCCACTTATTATTCAATTTTTAAATGTCTCATCTTCACAAATAGGATTTTTTTAGTCTTTTCTTATTATTTCACTGTGGACGCTATGCAAGACATCCCAGATAAGCTAAATAATGTTCATGGCTGGGGAGTTTGGTGCCCAGCGGAAGTTTTTAAACTCATAAGAGTGTTCCTGGAGCCAACCTGTAGCAATTCTGGACGTGTAGGGTGTAGCATCGTCCCGCTGGAATTGCCCAAGTCCGTCGAAATGCGCAATGGACATGAATGGATGCAGGTGATCAGACAGGTTGTTTACATACGTGTCACCTATCACAGACGTATCTAAACATATCAGGGGTCCCACACCACTCAAACTGCACACGCCCCACACCATTACAGAGCCTCCACCAGCTTGAAGAGTACCCTACTGACATGCAGGTTCCGTGGGTTCAAGAGGTTGTCTCCATATCCGTACAAGTCCATCCGTTCGATACAATTTCAAACGGAACTCGCCCGAGCAGGCAAAACGTTTACAGTCAGCAACAGTCCAATGTTGGTTTTGACGAGCCCAGGCGAAGCGTAAAGCTTTATGTGGTGCAGTCATCAAGGGTACATCAGTAGGCCTTCGGCTTCGAAAGCCCATATCGATGATGTTTCGTTGAATGATTCGCATGTTGACTCTTGTTGATGGCCCATTATTGAAATCTGGCCAGCCGGAGTGCCCGAGCGGTTCTTGGCGCTACTGTCTGGAACCGAGTGACCGCTACGGTGGCAGGTTCGAATCCTGCCTCGGGCATGGATGTGTGTGATGTCCTTAGGTTAGTTGGGTTTAGGTAGTTCTAAGTTCTAGGGGACTGATGACCTCAAAAGTTAAGTTCCGTAGTGCTCAGAGCCATTTGAACCATTTTTTTTTTTTATTGAAACCTGCAGGAATTTGCGGAAGGGCTGCACTTCATTCACGTTGAACGATTTTCTTCCATCGTCGTTGGTCCCGCTCTTGCAGGATCTTTTTCGAGGCTCAGCGATGTCGGAGATTTGATTCCTGCTTGTCACGGTACACTCGTGAAATGGTCGTACGGGAAAATCCTTACTTCATCGCTACCTCGGAGATGCCACATCGCACCGTTCGTTGGGCGCTGATGACCGCGCTGTTTAGCGCCCGAAAACCTCAAAACACACACACACACTCGCATCGTTCGTGCGCCGACTATAACATCACGTTCAGACTCACTTAAATCTTGATACCTAACACTGTAGCAGCAGTAACCGACTTGTTGTCTTATATAGGCGTTGCCAACCGCAGCGCCGTATTCTGTCTGTTTACATGTCTCTGTCTTTGAATATGCATACCTATATCAATTTCTTTGGAGCTTCAGTGCGTTACATTTTATCCATTAACATGGCAATTTGGCGTGAGGTTCCAACTTATAATGAAGACGTTTTGTAACATTTATTTTGAAGACCTTAAGATGACATTGAAGTCTGTCGATACCGGTTGTTGAAAATAAAGAAATATTTATGCAATCTTGACTTTAGAAAGTTTTTTACTACACATTGTAAGGTGGCCATGCCATTTTGGGTTTTGTATGCTATCTATGTGTATGTTAGAGAGGGAGCAAGTTACGTTACCTTTAAACAATCTTTGGTCTTGTTGTGGATCGGTCTTTGCCTCTGCGCGGTCTGATACATTAGTAGTTAATGTTTGGTAGATGAGGGACGTATTCAGTAGTTCTGTGTTGACTGTTAATGGTATCTGTTAGATAAAGAAAGGTTTATTGTAAAGGACAGCAAGGATGAATATGATGTATACACTGAAATCACTGCGTACCTAATTTGTAGAAATGATTATTGAGAGCTAGTTAACTCTGTTCACTTGCTGGGAGCTGAGAAAGGACCACCCCACTTCTCTTAATTGATTAAGCTGCATGATTTTTACAGAAGTTGTTTTTCAACATTTTACTGTCTTTATTTCATTGTTCACTTTGTTAAGCATATTACCGTTCAGACCTACGTTTTGTGTGAAGTTCACGCGAAATTTTACCCTGTCTTTTTGAAGCTCGGGGAGCATAAATAAAACGTTTGAAGTTTGCCGATGACGGCGTAGTTGTCTAAGAGACAGTAAAGCACTTCAAAAAAATATGAAGGAAGTAGAAAGGTTAAAAAACAATACGGACAAAGATTGAAGTTGCGTGTTACAACAGCAGTTTCAGTTCGGTTACAGTTGGTATCCATAAACCATGATACTAGTCTCAGATAACTTTTCAGAAAGACATTCTGTAATCAGTTTCGATATTTTGTGCAGTCTCTTTAAGCCCGTTTGGGACATGCTAGTCGTAGCGTATGGACTCCTGGCGAGTTGTGGTCGATTCCAGCGTATGCTAACGGCAGACGATTTGGTCCATATTCGGACTTACACTTCAAAATATTCTTACTTGTTCACTGGAGTTGAATTTGATGTGCGGGGTATAGCTGTGGGTTTGCCATATACTTAATACAAGTCAGTGATTCAAATGCAAATCTGGTACTAGTACAGGCTATGAACACAAATGATTTCATGGTAATCTACAGAGCGGTGTGTTTATGCTTAATAATTAAATAACTGAAATCCAGAGAGCAGACTGGAGAATTCTGTCGTCTCCTACTCCTTCCACATGTGGTTGAACACGATGAGATTTTGAAAAACTTTTAGTGTAGAGTCGTTTTCATATGCTCAGAGTGTTCTGAGAACGTAGGTACAACCAGCAAAAGGCTACGTCTGTCTGAAACTGACATGAGATGCAACTGAACATTTTTGGGTGTGAGGTGAGACTTCTCCAACTTCTTCAATCATTCATGTACCTTTGTGGATGAACGATATACTTTTGTGGAGTTATTATCTAACATTCAGTACGTACTGACAGAGATATTTAGATACCACCGTAACATTTTAGTTTCGCTCAACCTTTTTTTAAGTTTTTAGATTCTCTGAGCTATTGAGGAAGAAATTATGGGGTTTTTGTATTATGTGATACTTCTGTGGTGTGTCAGAGAGGCTTTCTGAAGGTTTAGCTGTGGAGTATTTTGTCTTTGGATAGTTGTAAGTCTTGTAATTTTAATTTTTTCTTGCACTGCAAGACCAGTTGTGTTTCTGTGAAGCATTTAGCACGTTTGTTGGTGTTTTTCCTATCCGTTAAAATATAGAGGGTATTAAGAGTGTTGCAAAGGGTGTTGCTTTAAACTGTATATATATGCTTGTCCAACAGGGATTTCGGCAGTTATTGAAGGCAGTAATTGGGAGGGTTCAGAAGGTCATCAAAAAGATATAGGCTGATAATAATAAATTAATGGACTCTTATGCTGAGCAGATGAAGGCCAGTACTGATAGATTATTATTGAAGAGAGGTTCTCACTCTGACCAACTGAAGGCTACAATGCAGGAAAAATTTGGAGACTCATACTGAAGAAAAGGTATAAAAAGGAATATAAAGAGTCAGAAGTTGGAGATAAACTTTAATTACTCAGTGATGAATCAGAATCAGAAGGCACTACTGTAGCGATAGAGGATCAGGGCAATGATGATGGATAAATAACTAATGATATAAAAGCCTCTTGAAAGCTTAAATCAGTTCTCAAGAAAGGAGGTAGGACATGACGTACCATTTCTGAATTGGATGACTGATACTGATCAGCACAGCACATAGTTTTCACACGTTATTTCGCTAGAGTCAGGTGAACACGCATTAGACGGGCAGCTCTGGGTGTATCCACACCCAGCAAATGTTGTGTGGGTAGGCGCTGTGACAGCCAAGCCAGAGGTTCTGACAAATTTCAGATTCTGTAGAGGTGCTGTCAGTTCCGTCGTCTGTCCACAAGGACTAGATTTATATCGTTCGTGTTTGCACGCCTGCAACACAAACTATCATAAGCACAGAGAAGCACGACACGTCACGTGAAAGAGGGGGTAAAAATGATTCTGCCGACATTCTGTGGCCGTCCGCTGTGGCCGATCGGTTCTAGGCGCTTCAGTCCGGAACCGCGCTGCAGTTACGGTCGCAGGTTCGAATCCTGCCTCGGGCATGGATGTGTGTGATGTCCTTAGGTTACTTATGTTTAAGTAGTTCTAAGTCTAGGGGACTGATGACCTCAGATGTTTAGTCCCATAGTGCTTAGAGCCATTTGAACCGTTTTTGACATTCTGATATCTTGTGTAACTAATGTATAACGGAACTAAGAGTACCGAGAATATTTATCAAACTGAAATACAGTAAATAATTAACAACTTTTTCAATTTAAGTGCTTCAAAAGAGAACGACGCATAAAATTGTAATGCTCTTCGCTGAAAGTCAACTGAGCTATACATACGTATTACACAGTAATTATTTTACCTGCGCAAACTTTTTAATTGAACATTTAATTAAAATCATCATAACATGAATTCAAAATACCTACACTATTAGCAAGGCAGTCTCTGTTGGCGGACGTGATTACACACCACATGCCACAAAAAATGGCTCTGAGCACTATGGGACTCAACATCTGTGGTCATCAGTCCCCTAGAACTTAGAACTACTTAAACCTAACTAACCTAAGGACATCACACACATCCATGCCCGAGGCAGGATTCAAACCTGCGACCGTAGCAGTCACGCGGTTCCAGATTGACGCGCCTAGAACCGCACGGGCACACCGGCCGGACCACATGCCACATTCAGTTTGAAAGAGATATATTTTTAAATGTCTTTTTTGAGTAATTAATTATTAATACTCTTAGTTTTGCCCATACTTCATAAACTAAAACAGCTGTATCAGTTCTGTTTATAGAACTGGAAAGAGCAGGAAAGTTCCTGTAGATAAGTGGTACCACATCCACTTTTGCTGTTATAATTGATGGCACAGAGAAGAATCACAGACATAAACTATTTTTAGTTCTGCTGATAAGATTTTCCATTGTTTAATAGTAATTTTTGGGCAAACTGCTACATGTAGAGTAAGTTGTAATGTATCAGTTTTGTTTGGATTTTTAGTGCACAGTTGACGACGCATTCATATTTTTAGTAACATTTTCGTGGAAAAAGTTGTACATGAGGCTGCCGTTGAACTGAAGTGAGCAAGTGACATGGATAGTTTTCCCCTAGAGGGAGGAGGTATAAAAGTCCGACGGCCATCTTGCTCCATCACACTATTTGGTTTGTATTGGAAAATGCTAGACTTGCGCTTATCTGAGCAGTGATGCAACTATTCGCTTTTCGATGAAAGAAGTATTCGCATTGTCGGTCGCGACACTCTGAAATACTTCACGTGAGTTCAGCAGTGACTTAGTGACTTTTTACAATGGTCAGGATTCGATTTTATTTCTGATGGTCGTGCAACAGAACATGTGCTTTTGTGTGTGAAGCAGATTTGAGCTTTGTATTTCACACATCAAAAAAAAAAAAATTGCATTACCTCGGTTCCCAGAGTTCCGGAACCTGTACAGAAATTTCGAATAGAGATCAACATACACATCATTTCCGACCTTTTTAATGCTCATGAAAACTACACATTGCATTTTGTACCACCATACAGCGAGACATTCAGGGGTGGTGGTCTAGATTGTTGTACACACCGGTAACTCTAACATCCAGTAGCACGTCCTTTTGCATGCCTGTATTCGTCGTGGCATACTATCCACAGGTTCATCAAGGCACTGTTGGTCCAGATTGTCCCACGCTTCAACGGCGATACAGCGATACGGCGTAGATCCCTCAGAGTGGTTGGTGGGTCACGTCGTCCACAAACACCCCTTTTCAGTCTATCCCAGGCATGTTCAGTAGGGTTCACGTCTGGAGAACATGCTGGCTACTCTGATCGAACGATGTCGTTATCCTGAAGGAAGCCATTCACAAGATGTGTACGATCGGGGTGAGAATTGTCGCCCATGAAGACAAATGCCTCGCCAATATGCTGCCGATATGGTTGACCTATCGGTCGGAGGATGGCATTCACGTATTGCATAGTCGTTATGGTGCCTTCTATGACCACCAGCGACGTACGTCGGCCCCACACAATGCCACACCAAAACACCAAGGAACCTCCACCTTGCCGCACTCGCTGGACAGTGTGTCTAAGACGTTTAGCCTGACCAGGTTGCCTCCAGACACGTCTCCGACCATTGTCTGGTTGAAGGCACATGCGACACTCATCGGTGAAGAGAACGTAATGCCGTCCTGAGCGGTCCGTTCGGCATGTTGTTGGGCCCATCTGTACCGCGCTGCGTGGTGTCGTGGTTGCAAAAATGGACCTCGTCATGGATGTCCGGAGTGAAGTTGCGCGTAATGCAGCCTATTGCGTACAGTTTGAGTCATAACACGACGTCCTGTGGCTGCACGAAAAGCATTATTCAAAATGGTGGCGTTGCTGTCAGGGTTCCTCCGAGCCATAATCCGTAGGTTGCAGTCATCCACTGCAGTAGCAGCCCTTGGGCGGCCTGTGCGAGGCATTTCATCGACAGTTCCTGTCTCTCTGTATCTCCTCCATGTCAGAACAACATCGCTTTGATTCACTGCAAGACGCCTGGACACTTCCCTTGCTGAGAACCCTTCGTGGCACAAAGTAACAATGCGGATGCTATCCAACCACGGTATTGACCGTCTGGGCATGGTTGAACTACAGACAACACGAGCCGTATACCTCCCTCCTGGTGGAATGACTGGAACTGATAGGCTGTCGGGCCCCCTCCGTCAAACAGGCGCTGCTAATGCATGGTTGTTTACACCTTTGGTCGTTTTTAGTAACATCTCTGAACAGTCAAACGAACTGTGTCTGTGATTCAGTATCCACAGTCAACGTTTACCTTGAGGAGTTCTGGGAATCGGGGTGATGCAAAACTTCTTTTGACGTGTTAAGTTGCAATGACTCTAATTTTTAAATCTGTTTGGCAATAATGACTTAGTTTATTTCTCGTTTGTGATCAGCAATTAGGATTAATGCATCAGGTGTCATTGTACTTGTGGTGTCACCGCCAGACACCACACTTGCTAGGTGATAGCCTTTAAATCGGCCGCGGTCCGTTAGTATACGTCGGACCCGCGTGTCGCCACTATCAGTGATTTCAGACCGTGCGCCGCCACACGGCAGGTCTAGAGAGACTTCCTAGCACTCGCCCCAGTTGTACAGCCGACTTTGCTAGCGATTGTTCACTGACAAATTACGTTCTCATTTGCCGAGACGATAGTTAGCATAGCCTTCAGCTACGTCATTTGCTACGACCTAGCAAGGTGCCATTATCAGTTGCTATTTATCTTGTGATGCATGTACCGTCAGACCGATGTTCACCAATTATGGATTAAAGTTAAGTATTCCAGAAGCTACGTACTATTTTTGCTACTATAAGACCTTGACCTGTTCCAGACCTCACGCCAGCCTGCGTGAGCTAAACGCGTGCCTTTCGGCTATCTCATAGTGGCTTGGCTGTCTTGCCAAGTCAAAACAGTTTGGCGTCGAGGATTGGCGACGAGAATTCTGCGTTCGTACCTATATTGATTTATTTGTCATGGCTTCGCCACAATCTCCAGATGTACTGTCCGAATTTTATCGCTTACAGAATCAGCAGACAGGCCTTATTGGATGCCCTTGGACAGCTTGTCCAGGGTCCACGTGCACTGCAAAACGATGCGGCAGCCGCCGCTCCACCGCTCACGCAGCCACACCACGCAGTTGCACCACCTTTTCGTCCTTTTGATGCGGCACTGGAAAGCTGGACGGAGTGGTCACGCCAATTTGGATTTCATCACGCCGCCTACAGAATTCAAGGTAACGAGCGGCAGCCTTTCTTATTATCGTGCGTCGGCGTGTCCACGTACCGTGTGATAGTCAAAGAATCAGTCAATGTAGTTGCCAAACGGTATATATTCTTTCGTACAAAATGTACGGCAGGTCAGACTAATAGGGAGTGGGTTGCAACCTTGCAAGGCCTTACTAGGGATTGTGCTTTTGAGTGTGAATGTGGACTCCCTTATTCAGATACTATGGTATGTGATGCAATTGCACAGAAAGTTTCCGATGTTCGTATACGGGAACAGATTTTGAAACTAGTCAATCCATCCCTTAAACAAGTGATGGACATATTGGATCGGCAGGACACACTTGACTTTGCTCAGGAATCATTTGAAACTTCGCCACCCATGTATCAGGTTAACCAGCCCGCCGGGCGAGCTGCATGGAACAGTAAACAGCCCTCGCGCCTGGCCGCGCCAAAGCCGCCTAACTCTCAGCCACGTGTCCTGCGCCAGCAAGCAAATGCAGTGAAATCATGCCCGTGGTGTGCTACTAGACATTCGCGTGAGAATTGCCCATCACGCCAAGCTGTTTGCATTTTCTGTAATAAAAAAGGACATGTTCAAAGTGTTTGCCAGAAAAAGCTCAGAACGCACACTCACAACCATTCCAGGCCCTTTGCTTCGCGCCGGAATCGGACTCGAACGCAGAATACTCAGACTCGTGAACCTTCGCCCATGGAAATTCATGTAGTTCATTCTACTCCGCCCAGTGCCACTCTCTCTAAAAGTGACTGTGTTCGTCCCACAAATAGTGTGTGTCGACATCGCCGGAAATCACGTCAAGTCGCAAGTGATTATGTCCCAGTGTCAGTTCACGTTGCATGAGACAGTCGCTCTTGTCGTCAGCAGGACAATAAACTTTTTGTAGACTTGGACATTAACGGCAACGTGATAGCATTCCAGCTCAATACCGGAGCTGCAGTTTCACTGATCCATCACGACATGTACAAACAGCTGGGCACACCTCCGTTGCGTGTCACAAATGTTAAGCTAGCTACATATTCAGGTCACGGGCTCCCTGTGTTAGGACAGTGCAGCCTTCTTGCATCATACAAGGGACAAACAAAACATGTGTCATTGTACGTCATTTGTTCTTCTTCTGCAGTGAACGTGTTTCGTTTCGATTTGTTTCAGTTGTTTAGTTTCTCTATAGTAAGTCAGGTCCTATCAGTACACCAGACTGTGCCTTCAGACAGTGTTTCTCGTCTATGTGACGAATTTGCAGACATTTTTGAACCGGGCGTTGGTTGCGCTAAGAACTATAAAGCACATTTGGAACTGAAAGTAAACGCGCAACCGAAATTTTTCAGAGTGTGCAATGTTCCCCACGCATTGTGTGATGAGGTCGCAAGAACATTACACGATTTGGAATCACAAGGTGTAATTGAACCTGTGCAGGCTTCTCTCTGGGCATCACCCTTAGTCATTTTGCAACAGCCTTCCGGAAAATTGAGACTTTTCGTGGACTTCAAGGCAACAGTGAATCCCCAACTAGTGACTGCAACTTTTCCTTTACACCGCCCGGAAGATCTTTATGACAAACTGTGCCCGGGTAAATATTTTCCGAAGTTGGACCTAGCAGATGCGTACTTGCAAATACCGGTGGACGAAGAATCCCAGCGCGTTTTTGTGGTTAACACGCATCTTGGTTTGTACCGATTCAAACAACTGCCATTCGGGTGTGCATCCGCCCCTGCATTGTTTCATCAATATTTACAAACTGTTTGTGCGTCGGTCCCTACTGCAGCAAACTATCTGGACGATATTGTGATCTCCGGAAAGACAGAAGAAGAACATTTAGCCAATCTCAGAACATTATTTCAGGTCTTGCGACATAATGGTCTTCGCTTGCGGAAGGACAAATGTGTGTTTTTTGCTCGGGACTTACCCTACCTGGGCCATGTACTCAATGAACAAGGCATACATCCCAGTCCAGAGCACCTCCGTGCCATACAACACTTGCCTTCGCCGCAGAATTTGAAGCAGCTACAGAGTGTGCTGGGAATAGTAAATTATTATCATCGCTATGTGCGCCACGCCTCTTCCATTTCAGCTCCGCTTTATCGTTTACGCCGTAAAGGTGTTCCGTTCGTCTGGACGACGGAATGCGAACGCGCCTTTCGCCAGTTGAAATCGGCGTTGCTTTCTAATACTTGCCTTACGCCATTCGATCCCCGGAAGCCCCTTTTGTTGATGGTGGATGCATCGCATTTCGGGATCGGTGCTGTGCTTGCGCAAAAAGATGGGTCGCATGATCGCCCTATTGCCTTTGCGTCCACATTGCTCTCGTCTGCGCAAAGAAATTATTCACAGATCGAGAAAGAAGCTTTGGCTCTCGTATTTGGTGTTACTAAGTTTCATGATTTCTTGTATGGTCGTCGCTTTACCATCATCACAGACCACAAACCTTTGACATCCCTTTTTCATCCGAACAAGCCTGTACCGCCACGTACAGCGCAGAAATTCATTCGGTGGTCTATTTTCCTCTCGCAGTACCGCTACGATATCTTGTATCGGTCCACTGCTAAGCACGGAAACGCCGATGCGTTGTCCCTTTTGCCTGTTGCAGAGGATACAGCATTCGATTCTTCCGAACTTGCTTGCATGTTCATTGACGCGGAAACCGATGACGTGGTCGAGTCGTTTCCGATTGATTTTCGTCGTGTAGCTACAGCCACAGCTGCTGACCCTGGGTCCGCAGCTCATGCTCTTGCGGTAGCGTTCTCGCTTCCCACGCCCGGGTTCCCGGGTTCCCGGGTTCGATTCCCGGCGGAGTCAGGGGTTTTCTCTGCCTCGTGATGACTGGGTGTTGTGTGATGTCCTTAGGTTAGTTAGGTTTAAGTAGTTCTAAGTTCTAGGAGACTGATGACCATAGCTGTTAAGTCCCATAGTGCTCAGAGCCATTTGAACCATTTTTTTTTTTTTTTTTTTTTTTTGCTGACCCTGTCCTCGCTACCGTTTTGCGTTTTGTTGCTACGCAATGGCCCTTGTCAAAGTCACGGATCGAGGATCCGTTGGTTCGCCGATTTTTTGCTCACAAGGAGAGACTTTTTGTGCGACGTGGTGTTTTGCTGTGGCGCTCTGATAATGATCAGTCCAGGGTCGTGGTCCCACGTTCGTTACAGTCCTCTGTCTTACGGCTTCTCCCCCAAGGACATTGGGGTATAGTGCGAACGAAACAACTTGCTCGTCAGTACTGTACTTGGTTCGGAATCGATGCTGCGATTACGAATATGTGCTCTTCTTGCATGGCGTGTGCTGAACAACAATCCGCACCACCGCGGAAATTCTTTGCATGGCCGAAAGCCACTACCCCTTGGCAACGCTTACACATCGATTTTGCTGGTCCATTCTGGAATGCTCGATGGTTGGTTGTGGTAGATTCATTCAGTAATTTTCCTTTTGTTGTCCAGATGTCTTCCACGATGTCTTCTGCCACCATCCAAGCGTTATCCGCTATCTTTAGCATTGAACGTCTTCCACAGACTTTTGTTTCCGACAATGGCCCACAATTCATGTCCGCAGAATTTCAGTCATTCGGCAAGGCCAATGGTATTCAACATCTGACGTCCGCGCCGTTTTCGCTGCCGTCAAACGGTGCCGCTGAACGTTTGGACAGGACTTTCAAGTCACAGATGTTGAAGTTGAAAGAGTCTCATTCTCGGGAGGACGCGTTATTGCTCTTTTTGTCCACGTATCGCTCTCAGCCCCGAGATGGTCGCTCGCCGGCTGAGTTGTTGCACGGTCGCCCTCCTCGCACCTTGATGTCTTTGCTACGTCCGCCGCATCAGGTTCTTGTGCAGCGGCAGACACCTGCTTTTGCCCCAGGGGACGTTGTGTACTATCGCAACTATCGAGGTTCACGGCGTTGGCTCGCAGGACGCATTCTTCGCGGCCTCGGCCGCGCTATGTATCTGGTTTTGGGGGCCTCTGGTGAGGTGCGTCGGCATGTCAATCAGCTGCGCCTCTGTCGTCGCACGGGTTCTGCCGCTCCCCGTCTGCTTTCAGCGACGGTGCCGTCCGGTCAGCGCCCTGGGGACCCATCTACTGGCTCGCCTCAGCCCCAGGTGTTACCGACGATGCCTTCCACTGTCCCTCATGGCGACGCGCCGCCGCTGCCGCCGCCGCCGCCGCCGCCGCCGCCTGTTCTCCCGCCGGCGACGACCGCAGTGGACGCGTCGCTGCAACCGCCAGGCCCCTCCTCTCTCTCTACGGGCGCATATCCGCATGTTGGCGTGCACCCTGGAGTAGGTTTTCAGGAGTTTCCTAGCTCCCCTTGGACCGAATGGCAGGGTGCGGGTGGCACAGCCTCGCCTGTTGTTAGGCTCCCCATCTCGTCGCATACGTCAACATGGGGTCCTCCGCACGGCGGGCGGAAGCCTTATAACACAACCGTACGCCGATTTGCGGGGGAAGGAATGTGGTGTCACCGCCAGACACCACACTTGCTAGGTGGTAGCCTTTAAATCGGCCGTGGTCCGTTAGTATACGTCTGACCCGCGTGTCGCCACTGTCAGTGACTGCAGACCGTGCGCCGCCACACTGCAGGTCTAGAGAGACTTCCTAGCACTCGCCCCAGTTGTACAGCCGACTTTGCTAGCGATGGTTCACTGACAAATTACGTTCTCATTTGCCGAGACGATAGTTAGCATAGCCTTCAGCTACGTCATTTGCTACGACCTAGCATGGCGCCATTTGCAATTGCTATTTATCTTGTGATGCATGTACCGTCAGACCGATGTTCACCAATTATGGATTAAAGTTATGTATTCCAGAAGCTACGTACTATTTTTGCTACTAAAAGACCTTGACCTGTTCCAGACCTCACGCCAGCCTACGTGAGCTTAAACGCGTGCCTTACGGCTATCTCATAGTGGCTTGGCTGTCTTGCCAAGTCACAACAGTACTTCTATTTATTTGATTAGTGCAGAGTTTCTCTTTGATTTTTCTTTGGCTGTGCACACCGTCTATTTTTTTATATATACAGTGTTTTTTCTAAGCAGTGTGTTAGGGGCTCAACCAAATTTTCGGGTCACTTAATCACGTAGCAACTTGTCACCAGCCTAATAATTACTGGGTGAAATTATGAACAATAGACTTAATTGGTTAACTATATCCCTCTGAAGCTGAGATATCTTATTGGGGACAAGTGTATTGTTTCATTTATTTATAAAATGAGCAACATTAAGAAACAATCATCCCCATACTAGACAACGAGCCACCACAGTTCATTCAGTTTGTCGTCACAATTGTTTACTCTCGTCCTGGATTTAGTTTGCTAGGCAAATAGACTCGAAGCTTAGACTGACAGGGTGCGAATTGCAAGTGAAGAATTAGAGCCAGGAGTTCATTCTCTTTCACCATGAACACGTGTCTGTCGTTGGCGAAGCAGCAGCGAGGTATTCATAGCAATGCAGTGCAGTTCATGTACGTTCCAGCCCGTTACAGCAATGGCCGTACCGTCATCACCACCATGACAGATGCACCAGAGCAGCCATTACTCTGTGGACAGTTGTCGCAAACACATCGACTCAACATAATGCAGTCCACGCACCGAGGGTCCACCTTCAACGCGCCATTCAATGCTATGCAGTCGTCACCTCTGCACCGGTACACAGCTTCATTCCACGTAAGGCATGGAGCTATCGACTCGACGTCAGCGACACGGTGGTCACAGACCAAAGGTAAGTGTTAACAGCGTTCACAGATTCACTAGCTTTGTCGTTACAGGTGTTTAGCCGAGGCTGATGGAACGAAGCAGACACGCAGTAGGCAGCGATACGGGAAGTCCAGGTCGATCTTTGGGTGAAGATAATAAATACCTGGGGGAGGATGATGCACCGTCACCTTTGCAATGTAGAATGTTGGAACTGGCAAAAATAAATGATCAGATTAACGGGATTAGCGGGACTGAATGAATTAAATATCAAAATGGGGAATTAATATTGCAGGGGATTAGTATGCAGGTTATGGATGTAGAAAAGAAATTCTATTATTGCTATGGTGGAGAAGGATTTGGGAGAGGGGATAGATGTAATAGCAGGGAAAGGAAATGGAGTCTGCTGTGAAAGCAATGTTACGAAGTGTTAACAGTGGTACAGAACTGTACTGCACGCTGCTGTGATTGAAGAGGCAGAAACGAGGGAAAAGAGAGTGCGTCGGTTAAGAGTCATTAAGTAACATAGTAATTAATCGGGAAGGGGCAGTGGCTGCGCTCTTTATGGTGAGCACTAAATTAAAGAACTTTAATGGACAAAACAAGTGCCACGTAGCATATTGTTTATCACCGTATAAAGACTGTTTTATGAGGACATACCCAACGAGGCAAAAATTGAATGTTTTAAGCAGCATTAGGCGGGGACAAACGGATGTGGTCGAATAAAGCGTGGCAGTGTTTTATGATTACGCCGCGACTGAGGCACTTCTTTTGAGTGAACACTCAGGTGTAAGGAGGCGGATGAAACAGAATAATACTTTACTGAACGCGACATATTACAATAGTAATCGGGGCGCTATGTGCGAGTTTTGCGAGTTGAACTGCAGAAATTTGTTCGTCTCGACAAACCGTTGCGCACTCTTGCTGATATTTCCACTCCACAGGGTGATTTTTTCCACCGTGTACAAACTCTAGGGATTGATGGACGAGAGGATACGGAATAAAAGAAGTCTAATGAATCTATGTCCGGAAATGCATCGTTTCTATGCTAGAGAACATTTATTCAGTCATACCTTACTACAGAGACTGCGGTCTAATACGCCTTGCGGCCACAATTAAAGTATGCATGTTTCCCTGCTAGAGGGTGATACCGTTCCTCATACGTCATGCCCTAGCGCCCACTCCTGCCATAGTAATTGGTAATGTTGTCTCTGATTTATTTCTATTGCTGACTCACTTTGTAGTGGGTAAGATACTACACTGTACACACTGGTTACGTATTCGAATTGAGAGCTTGCCGGCATGGTGTTTAACTTACTGGGAAAGGCAAATGGCAACAGGCGGCGGGCAGCAAGGTTGTATCAGGAGACCTATCCCGCCAACGGAAACCACAGCATTCAATGTCTGCAACAGTGTTTCGCCGTTCGTCTGAGACAGGGTCGTTTCAGGAAGCAGGAAATCATGAAGGACGTATCCGAAACGTTCGGACAGCAGGCTCTGAAGAAAATGTGATTGACCCTGTGGAAGGCGACCGCCGTGTCAGTACCAGGCAGTTGGCCCGCCAGTACAGTGGTAACCGGACGACCGTGTGGAATTCTCTTCTCCATGACCCTTACAGCGTGTGGAGGGCTTACTAGCGACAGACCTTTCCACATCGGGAGCAGTTTTCTCACTGCTTTCTTCATCAGGCAACACGATTCCGGCATTTGTGTCATCCATCCTATCCACCTTTACACGTAGTAGTATCTTCAACTTTCATAACAGTCATTTGTGGGATAGTGAGCAGAACCGCCATGGTACAGTGACAGCGAATCATCAGCGTGGACCGAGCTAGGTGGCGCAGTGGTTAGCACACTGGACTCGCATTTGGGGGTACGACGGACGGTTCAATCCCGCGTCCGGCCATCCTGATTTAGGTTTTCCGTTCAAAGAATGGTTCAAATGGCTCTGAGCACTATGGGACTCAACTGCTGAGGTCATTAGGCCCCTAGAACTTAGAACTAGTTAAACCCAACTAACCTTAGGACATCACAAATATCCATGCCCGAGGCAGGATTCGAACCTGCGACCGTAGCGGTCTTGCGGTTCCAGACTGCAGCGCCTTTAACCGCACGGCCACTTCGGCCGGCTAGGTTTTCCGTCATTTCTCTAAATCGCTCCAGGGAAATGCCGGGATGGTCCCTTTGAAAGGGCACGGCCGACTTCCTTCCCTAATACGATGAGACCGATGATATCGGTGTTTGGTCTCTTCCCTCAAACAACCCACCCATCAGCGTGGGTTCAGTCGGAATGTGTGGACCGGGATGTTTGGCGACCCTGTTTTGCGTCTAGTGTTTCTTCCACGGCGCCTAACAAGTGGGATCTATCGACGTTGCTTGCGGGTGACTTTGTCTCCCTTACTGGAAGAAATGTCAGTGATGAATCGAATGGTTATTTGGTGCTACATGATGGTGCTCCAGTCAACATCGCCGTTAACGTCCGGACGAAATGGTTCAAATGACTCTGAGCACTATGGGACTTAACATCTGAGGTCATCAGTCCCCTAGAACTTAGAACTACTTAAACCTAACTAACCTAAGGACATCACACATATCCAATCCCGAGGCAGGATTTGAACCGGCGACCGTAGCGGTCACGCGGTTCCATACTGTAGCGCCTAGAACAGCAAGGCCACTCCGGCCGGCTAACGTCCGGACGCATCACAGTTGTGTCTTCCCTGGCCGATAGATGGCACGAGAGAGTCCAGTTGCATAGTCTCCTCGTTCACCAGATTTCAACCCGTGCGATTTATAGTTATGGGTCATTCTCAAAAGTGTCGTGTATGCAGAGTCCAGAGGCACTGGAGCAGCTTATTCATGCTCCCTTTGTTCGGATGCTTCCTGGCCGATGTGAACGTGTGAGACAGAAGATGCTACGGCGCGTACACCCATGCGTTGAGGCACATGGAAACCATTTTCAATACGTACTGTAACCATGGCTGCGCGTTTTAGGGCGCAGGCTCTAACAATGCCTGATAGAATAAGTGGTCTCTAGCATGGCAACCATGCATTTCCGAACATAAGTTTATCAGACCTTCTTTGTTCCGTATCCTCTCATTGAACAATCCCTCAATCCCTAGAGTTTGTACATGTGGAAAAAATCATCTGTATACAAACACCTGCAGGACTGTTTGCAGTGAGATTTTGTCCATAGCCACACAGAAACAATAGACAGTTTTCTTGACTTCGTGGAACGAATGGACGATCGTGTGTGTTACCGAAACCGTGGAACAGGTAATTTTAGACGTAAATGGACCAATAAGGGAGAAGCGAATTGGCAAGAAATACAGAACACATACCGGAATGTTTTCCAGTGTAATGTAAATAATCTTCTGCGGAATTCTTAATACCGCGTATGTCAGCTGGTTAGGGAATGGCTAGATAATAATAGATAAAACGGCAACGGGTAGCACAATGGAAATCAGCAGAGGCAGCAGCCAGGAAACTACATTATTTCCCGCCTGTGATCCGCGAAGACGATATGCTGTGATGAAAACAGGACCGAAGATTGATTTATGAGAAGGTATAATGATAGTCACCCGCGTCTGTAGCCGAGGTCACTGTTCGCCGACAGTGGTTACAGAGCTGTCAACGTCGCCGAGCGCTGCGCACATCATGGCTCACTCATACAGAAAGTCAACCATCAAGATCAGCTTTTCACTGGATTCGCCTGACCCAAAGCCTTAGAAATCGAACGATTCGTACGGGAAGAGATCAAAATAGGTCCAGGGGAACTGATAGGCATCCACCTCCCTGTTACGAGTAATATGGTGTACCTCAAACTGATCAGTGGAGAAATTTTTTGTTCCAGAACAGTTTTAGAACCAAGACAAGCGCCTAAAGTGGAGATCTTTTGGAGTTTGAATCTCGTTTAGACAACTAAATGACGGAACTGTATCCTCATAAAGGGATCAAATCACGCTAAACGGAAGATGTGAGTGTGAATCTCAGCCGAGAACCAACATATTGAACGTCCCAAGATCAAGTAAAATAAGTGTCCCGTGGCCTTACGTGGCGTTTGTTTCATTATGTAAAATAAAATTACAAGCTTAAAGAAGAGTACTGGTGACAGAGCTTCTACATGTGACCACATACGCCTCTGTCGTGGTCCAACCAGACCACTAGTCTGTAGTGAAGTGAAAACATCTTTAATGTGGTCTGTAACTGCGATGATATGCCACGTTCTTGACTTGAAGAAAGCAAAGATGAATAGGATGTATTTGTGCCAACTAAAAATCGTCGCCTGAAGTGGGAATCGATTCCACATCCTGTGTGTACTAGGCTCTCATCTTCCACCAGGCGTGGTTTTGTTCTAAGGCAGGTGAATCGCGTTAGTTGAGAATTCTCCGTAACTCTGTAGAGTATATAACAGCACGTTCAGCACATTTATTTCCTTGTCCTGTCGAATCACCATTAACAAGTAGATGGCTCTGAGCACTATGGAACTTAACATCTATGGTCATCAGTCCCCTAGAACTTAGAACTACTCAAACCTAACTAACCTAAGGACGTCACACAACACCCAGCCATCACGAGGCAGAGAAAATCCCTGACCCCGCCGGGAATCGAACCCGGGAACCCGGGCGTGGGAAGCGAGAACGCTACCGCACGACCACGAGATGCGGGCCATTAACAAGTAGATCTCTTATGTGTTGCCACTGCTGCTAGGACATCTGTCACTCGACTGCCTCTGTCATGGCCCATCGAAATCTGTAGTCGGTATCGAGGGGACATATCTTTAATGTGAATCTGGAACTATGGTGAAACCTCACGTTCTTCCCCTGGTGTAAGCAGAGCGGAAGAGGATCAGTATGTGCCAATTAAAAATTGTCGCCGGAAGCGGTAACTGAACGCCGACACTACGTGTACCAACCCAGCTACAGTCCACCACTCCACAGCACATGAGAATGTGGCACGATTTTGTCGTAACGTAGGTACGCCGTATTGGTTTTGAATTCTTACTCCATGACATTCAGGCCTGGATTACAGCTTGATCAATACACTCATTTCCTTATTCGATCGCATTGTCGTTCACCTGCTGCCTCAAGTACTCAATGGACACGTTCGACTTGATTTTCTAACACTGAAATTATATCATATAATAGCCATCTGCACAAACTGCCAACACTGTAGGATTTGGAAGTTTCCACAGGATGTATTGCATTTCAATTGAGCTACTATGCTGCACTATCTGTTCGTGGTTAAGTCCGCGCCGTACAGAAGGAAAGCTGAGCTATCGCACGCATAATTTCTTAAACTAACTGATAAAGTAGGTTGGTGTATATGTTTGTGGCGATTTTATTTTTCCGTGTTGGTACGCTGGTGGCTGTAGCTTTATGTATCAGTCGTCACTTTTTATTTGAGGTCCCAGTTTCGCTCTTGCGATGGTTTCTTGACGTTGAATATTTGAAGGTTATGCATAGTGCTTTGTTTGGGTTAGAAAATGGAGCGTTAAACGGAAAAATGTTAAACCTTTCTCACATTTTCTTCTCTTTGGATCTAAAAGAAGGGTGAAGACATCGGAAGAAAGCGAAACATCTGTTACGCCTATGGAGTGAGTAGCATCGAAGAAATCAAGCCGGCCGGGGTGGCCGAGCGATTCTAGGCGCTACAGTCAAGAACCGCGCGACCGCTACGGTCGCAGGTTCGAATCCTGCCTCGGGCATGGATGTGTGTGATGTCCATAGGTTAGTTAGGTTTAAGTAGTTCTAAGTTCTAGGGGGCTGATGACCTCAGAAGTAAAGTTCCATAGTGCTCAGAGCCATATGAACCATTTTGAAGAAATCAAATTATTCGCTACATTCAGGAAGCCCAAGGGCTATAGCTCTATTACGTAAGAGGTAAAACACTTGCCTTCCGGTAGACTGGAAGCTAGAACCAACACAGCTTTGGCCTACAAGATGACGCTTCCACAGACCTAGCGAGCATCTACAGCGTTTATTGTTCCTTCATCGTCCTAATGATGGTTAAGAAAGACAACTCATAGTGAAAAGTGCAAATTGGTTGTAGTTTCTGTGTAGTATGTACTTCCTTGATTTAACACATACACTTGGTGGATAAGACAACATACGTGAAAAGCGCTCCAAATATGTAATTGGAATATAAAGAAAATTTCAAGTGCCGATGTGTTTCTTCAGTGGACTAGCAATCCAGGAACAAAGCTTGTACTTCTGGCACACAGCGGTAACACCCGTATACTGACGTGCCTTAAGCGTGGCGGGTGTAAGCTGATGTGCGTAAACCAACCACAAACATCATAAATTAAGAGCACCTGCTACGTTAAATGTAAAGTAGTAACTAACTTTGTGCACATTCAGATGAAAGGCTCAACAGCAGGTGGTTTTTAAATAAAGAGAAATTTAAAAAAGTGGCGTTTACACACAATGACCTACAGCAATACCTGGTGATACGAAAGCGATGGTACACATGGGCATACGATGCTGGAATATGAGGAGGTTACCCAAAAGCTACGACGATTCAATAACAGGGTTTCTTCTCAGCCAGATTATAACTCCTGTTTAATTTCTGACATTGAATTAATTACTCAGCAGTATGTCAACTGCATTAATGACATTGTGTCCCACACAAAACACAAAAGCTAAATTAAAATTCCGTCCGAACAGGCCTCACTATGCCCAAGGGTACTGACCTCCCATCGTGTCATCCTCAGGCTATTGGCGTCGCCGCATGCGAACATGGAGGGGCTTGTGGTCAGCACACCGTTCTCCCGGCCGTTATTAGTTTTCGTGACCGAAGCCGCTACGTCTCAGTCAAGTAGCTCCTCAATTTGCCACAAAACTGTTGAGTGTATCCCACTTGCCAATAGTGCTCGGCAGACCGGACGGTCACCCGTCCTGTGCTAGCCCAGCTGAACAGCCGGTGATCTGACGGGAACCGATGTTGCCCCAGCGACGATGCCGTTGGTACACTGTTCAAAACCTCGTCGTATTCTACTTAATCTCATCAGTATGCTCTATGCTTGTACCTTTGTGTAGACTATTCAATTCCTTCGTAACAGTCACCTCATTTTGGAAGTAATGAACCAGAGTAACAGACTGTCACACCACCAAACATCTTATACACCCGCATTACTCAATCCTCCTCCTCCTCCTCCTCTCCCCCCCCCCCCCCCCCCCCCACGCCACCCATACACACACTCCAACAGTGGACAGTGGATTTCTCATAAATTATGATCACACACATACAAACATGACACACAGTCTTGTGTCTTTCTGCGCTCGAATTAGCTTGACAATTCCCTGTGTATCACAAATATGTGTATTACGAATCTGGTGTACTCCCGAACCAGTTACCATGTCCTGCGACCGTCTGGCATTTGCACCTCTATTCTACCCTCGATGAGGTTAAACCACCGACACCTTCATTTCACTTCAAAACGGACCCTGAATTTGTTTATGATCCATGCATTTTCGCCAATCAGTGCTATCGGTATATTGTGTCACCCGTGTGGTGGCAGTGATTTTATCACTACTCTGCAAACCTCAAGCAACTCCCTCACCATGGATATTACAATAGTTCACATGATGTCACGGAAAACCCTCATGTAAACTCGAGGACAGGCGTTGAAGGTAGCGTCTTTTTATTAAGAACTGTATGCAAGTGGTTGCACCGAGGAACAGTTCCGACATCGTTTAATCTACGGAAACTCTAGCAGTTCGTTCCGTGTTAAGAGAAATTATTTTTCCCCTACTGGTCGGGAAGAATTCGTCCACTACCAGCACGATCCTATAGGCTTGTAGATGAAATCTTACAAAGTAGCTCTGTATCCCTAAATCAGTCATTTATGGCTGCTCGTAAAATAATTTCAGTCGTCTTGTAACAGGAGTTGGGCATTTGACCCAAAAGCAAGAAAAACTTAGAATTTCAACCTTTTCGTACTTCGTTTCAAATACATCAAAATGCTAGCGTCTTGGAACATTTTCTGTAATTTTCAATTAGTTTCATGCAGCCAACAGATGAAATAACAGAAAAACATTCGAGGCTATTCAATACCAAACATTCGTGGCTTTCTGGTAGTTTTAGCGCATTTACTAATTTTATTGTTGGGTAATACGCTCTGAAATGAACTGCTTTGTCGTCACAATGATGAAGCATCAGAAATGACATTAGATTTCTATCTATAGTGCCGGCTCACAGTCGTCAGGTTTCCTGACTGGGTATTCTTCTCTCACTCTGAAATTAAGTGAACAGCAGAGTTAAACGAGAATAATATGTGTGGCGAAAATAATGCTTCCATCTTCCCAACTCGCCATTCAACAAATAGTGAAAAGAAGAGAGCATAAAACTCTCTAAGAACGAATAATAACAATAGTGATAGTACTATTACAGTTGTAGTTAGTGGCACATTCCATCATTTAGTTCATGATTATAAAATGTTGTCTGCTCAGTCTATACAATAACAGCAGTACGAACTCATATTTTCATAAGGCTGTATTACTTATTCCATCCTTGTCCTTTCCAGTTGCATAAGAGAATGGGGAAAAACAGATGACTTTACATGTACCACTTTTACAGCGATATTAGGCGCTATAGAAACAGCTGAATTCGCATGAGCAAACGAGCGCAGTATCACATAGCGAGTGATGCGTCGGTTAGGTGAACATTCTGCTACTGAGGCAGCAGCAGGTAGAGCAAAAAGAATAACAGACTGCTCACAGAGCGAAAGATGAGAGAAACTATTAAAACTTGCGAATAAAACTCCTTGCAGCGAAAAATTTAACTTGCCTTTGTCCCTTATTACTTAGGAGTTGTTCAGTATATCTCATGAAAATTATGAGAAAATAGCCAACGAATTTGGGAACGCAATTCAGCTGCTATACCGAAAATATGTCGACGGTCTCAGAGTTCCCAAGCCAATTTTGTGGTATTTCCAAGTCTAAATTTTTCCAGCTGCACGAACACATTTTTGTATAGTTCTCAAAATCTGGCTCTAGCGCTACTACCCAAACCTTGCTGGACCTCTAGGCTACTGAACACAACAGTGAAAATCGGCTTCATTCGACTCATGTACAGAATAAAAATTTGACTTTTAAGTCGATTCTATCCGATAATTATTATCACCTGGATTTGTATAATGCCGTAGAATCGTTTTAAATCTATGTAAACTGTCCTGTGGTATACTTATTTGTGTTATTATATTTTTAACGCGCAATTGTGTAATGAAGATATAATTGTCTTCATGGTTGTTAAAGATGAAGGCTCATTTGCAAAAGTTTTGGAATGAGCCATTCCTATGATAAGAACTGTTAAGTCATATTTCCAGGATTGTGAAGCATCGACGGCGGTCAGCATCTCAGACCTCTGCCGTTTTTTACTAAAAACGTATCGAGTGAGGTAGAGCCAGTTTTTCGCAAGTGAGCTGCATACAAAAAAGAAATTGGAAAATTGCATTATGCTACTATAAAATGTAATAGAGTATGAGCTGACTATAAAAAGATTACAGAAGCGTGTAAGCTGATCTAGAAATGTCGGTAGTGAAGAATTATTTTGGGATACGTATGTGCGGCCGTCATATGCACAAGTTCAAAGTCCTCACTTTAGTGGAAAGGGTACAATTCTAATTCGCCAATTGTTACCTTTTTTTTCTTTCTGAGACAATACAGTCAAAACATGTACGTAGTCTCATTTTAGAAACGGAAGATAGAACTGTAATCCACCAAGTGGCTCATTTTCACACTAGCCAAGAAACCTGGAATACACTGTGTATTTATTTATAGCTGTACCTGAGACTTCGTACACATCGAATTTATTTTTTACTTCTAAATCTTTCTTGTATACAATGTTTGAAGTACTACGACTGGGACAAACAAAACGCTTGTTTCCTTCACTAACGTGAAAGAGATCGCGAAGCAGTGCTAACACACTGAGAACTGTCGTGGTTTTCTCTGTGAGTGAAGGGTCTGAAATGATAACCAAAAGTCCTTTGGGTGTTCGCGACAGACTTTTCAATTTACGTGAACTTGCTGAGTGTAGTTCTTATGCCCTGTTTGAGAATGGGTATTCAAACGTTGAGAACGTAATGTCTTGAATCATCAATCCATCACCCAAGCCGATGTCACATCATAATTTTTGCGAGGATATTGAGTTGTTAATTATTATTCCGTCGTCAAGGCGTCGCTACGTCGCGTATTCAAGAACTACACGACGTAATTCCAGAGATAGCATGCCACTGAGTAATGTTCAGAATGCATCATATTTCGGTGTAAACTTATTGCTGTTCACAGTTAAATTGTCACTAAATCACTTTTCACTTTTATGTTATCCGAAGAATCAGTTAATTCCACAAATGCACTTTAAATATCCATTAAATGATGTATGTGACACGAAGAATCAAAGTTTAGTTAAAGTTTATTTTTCTTCGTAATTAATTGTCTCTATACTGAGCACACACACCGATTTTCCACTCAGGGAATTGCGTCTGTTAGCATCAGCAATTCTGACTTTGATGACAGCTTCTGACAACACGGCGCAATTGTAAGTTCTTCGTGATTGCGTTTATCTTTTGCCCACTCAAGTGGGCAATTGAGTTTATGTCTGCAATCAGTCTCTTTCTGTGTCCTTTGACGTTCGTGACTATTAAGTGACACTAAGGCTAAGTCCCATCACAAATCAGCAATCATACGAGTTATTTTTCTGTCACAAATATCAACTATCCCGTTGTCTGTGTAAACGGTAAAGATGATTTTCCTTCAGTCCGACTTCTGACTAATACTTCCGACCGTAGAACTTTTAAACTTCTGATCGGTTTTAAGACAATCTAGTAGCGCTGAAGATGCGTACTACTATTGCAAGGGTACAAGAGAGAAGTCAACATCTCCATTGCCGAGTTACATTGTAGTCACAGCGAACTTATAGCTCGATGCGGCTCCAACTCTCTTCTAGGATAAATGGTATCGTTGGTCAATTTATGGTCTGGGCTTTAATCTTCGTAAATAACAATTCTTTGAATTCTTTCTTTACAGTTTTTGTTTCGTATCATATGGTATTCATTCGTTCACTCCTTTCTTTATGATAAGCATTAGAATTTACATAACATTATTGTTAATCAAACTGTCAAGAGTGTAAATTTTGTTGTCAGTAGCTGTTATCACTGTCAGGATGACTGATTTTTCTATTTCTTTTTGCAACAAAAGAGTGTTCATTATGGGTTCTATAATTGGGGTGTTACATTACTCATAACTGTTTCATGTTCTTGTGATGTTATTAAACATATTCTGGTATAATTCAGAGCAACTACTGCACTCCTTTTATGGGAGGATTTATAATAAACAATAGAACTTATGGTAACTTTGGCATTGATTAAATATGCTCACAAATTTAAATTACAGTGTCACCATGCAACCGCGGTTTTGAAGTCTGCAGGGTCATAATATAGCGTTAATTAAAAATCGTTGGGTAAAAATGATAGTTTACAGTCTTCATTGCGCATCTACATACTTTCTTTCTTTCACTTTCGCCTTTGTCCCGCAATGGTCGCAAGGTCGGCGTGGTTACAACGGAATTGGCAAGGTGAATTGAAAGGGGTGATCGGATGCTCTTCCTGCCGCCACCCCATACCCCTGAGGACAGAATCAGTGTAGCCCAGCTGTCTGCGTCTAGTGTAAACCATGACATAGTGTGGAAGTGTTACAAATGTCTGTGTGTCGTGTAACTGAGGCGGGATGTGGGGACTAGCCCGGTATTCACCTAGTGGGATGTGGGAAACCGCCTAAAAACCACATCCGGACTGCCGTCGTTAATCCGCCGGGCGGATTCGATCCGGGACCGGCACGCCTACTTGAGTCCAGGAAGCAGCGCAGTAGCGCTCTTGGCTAACCTGGCGGGTCATTGGGCAGCTACATACTGATACAGGTTAATTATCTAAATGCGTAGGCGGTAGGGTAGTGCACTCTTTTACCCTTAGTTCGATGCAGTATTTATTCATCAGTTACTCTACGTGAACATCAGAATTGATGTCTAACATAAGATTTAGGTAATACTTGTGAACACATTGGTACACTACATTTTCTTTATTTTCTGCACTCTTCCTTTTTAACACAATTTCCACCGAAACATAGGAAAAATTAGAGCTATCCGCCCATTTTTACCCATTATGAGCGAGGAAATGACGTAATAGAAAAAAAGGACCATATTGAGAAGGAAACCCGTGTTGAATACTATTAGAGGCGTGCGGAGGCTGGTGGTATTCTTATAGCCGCGATGCGCCTCTCCCACGCCGGGCTGTGCGGTCGGCTGCATTTCCGGAAGCCGTTGTCTGGCGTGGCGGCGCGGCCGGCCGTGTCGCTTAGCGTTTTGAATTAGTGCCGGGCGTAATGGTGCGTGCGTAACGCGGGCGATCCGTCACGCGCGCCGGCGCTGACCTCCACCGCAAACAGCCGCCGAGCCGCCCTCACACACACGCCGAGGCGGTCGCGGGTCGCCGGTCTCTATTGTGTGTCTGCTGCAGCCAACGCCGGTACACCCGCGTCGCCACAGCAGCAGCATCCCGAATCCAAACAAAGACACATTTGAAACTTCCTGGCAGATTAAAACTGTGTGCCGGACCGAGACTCGAGCACGGGACCCTTGCCTTTCGCGGGAAGGTGCTCTACCAGCTGAGCTACCCAAGCACGACTCACGCCCCGCCCTCACAGCTTTACTTCTGCCAGTATCTCGTCTCCTACCTTCCCAACTTTACAGAAGCTCTCCTTTCTTTCAGGAGTGCTAGTTCTGCAAGGTTCGCAGGAGAGCTTCTGTACAGTTTGGAAGGTAGGAGATGAGGTACTGGCGGAATTAAAACTGTGAAGACGGGGCGTGAGTCGTGCTTGTGTAGCTCAGTTGGTAGAGCACTTGCCCGCCATAGGCAAAGGTCCCGAGTTCGAGTTCCGGTCCGGCACACAGTTTTAATCTGCCAGGAAGTTTCATATAGCGCACTCTCCGCTGCAGAGTGAAAAGCTCATCCTAAAGACACATTTACATAGACCGATCAGCTTACTTCAACTTCCTCTAAGATAGATGAAAGAACCACGTTATAAAGACTTCGAGAACCAATCACCGAAGAGATGTCATTCGACTAGAACTGTTTGCCTTTCACATGAAACTTTCTGCCGAATTGCAACTCCTACGAATAAACACTTAAGGGGCACAGAAACTGGTACACCTGCCTAATATCGGTGTAGTATCCCCGCGAAAAATGCCGCAACGCGACCTGGAATGGACTCGACTAATGTCTGAAGTAGTGCTGGAGGGAACTGACACCTTGAATCCTGCAGAGCTGTCCTTAAATCCGTAAGGGTGTAGATCTCTTCTGAACACCATGTTGCAAGGCATCCCACAAATGTTCTATAATGTTCATGTTTGGGGAATTTGCTGACCAGTGTTGAAACTCGGACGGGTGTTCCTAGAGTCACTCTGTAGCAATTTTGGACGTGTGGGATGTCGCATTGTACTGCTGGAATTGCCCAAGTTCGTCGGAATGCACAACGGACATGAATGGATGCAGGAAATCACACAGAATGCTCACGTACGTGCCACCTGTCAGAGTCGTATCTCGACGTATCATGGGTCCCATACGACTCCAACTGCACACGCCCCACACCATTACAGAGCCTCTTCTGTCACTCTGTCGTCCCCGTATAGATGAATTGGTAGCTTCTTTTTGCCTTTATGTCTTGCAGTGGCGAGAATTCACTAAGTAGATAATATAATTAAGAGCAAAAGAAATTGGTACACCTGACTAACACCGTGCAGGGTCCATGCGAGAACGCAGAAGTGCCGCAACACGACATGGCATAGACTCTACTAATGTCTCAAGTAGAGCAGGAGGGAATTAACACCAACAATTCTGCAGGGCTGTCTGTAAATCCGTAAGAGTAAGAGGGGGTAGAGATCTCTTCAGTACGTTGCCAGGCATCCCAGATGTGCTCAGTAATGTTAATGCCTGGTGATTCTTGGGGCCAGCGGAAGTGTTTACACTCAGAAGAGTGTCCCTGGAGCCACTCCGCAAAATTTCTGGACGGGCGCCGTGTCGCATTGTCCTGCTGGAATTGCCCAGCCCGTCGGAATGCGCAATGGACAGGAATGGATGCAGGTGATTAGACAGGATGCTTACGCACGTGTCACCTGTCAGAGTCGTATGTAGACGTATCAGGGGTTCCTGCTCGTTGCCTAGGCATCTGTCCCCTAAACTGTTGATTATGGGGGCACTTGAAGGAGTTGGTCTATGCCACGCCAATTAACGATGTGCGGAGACTACAGGATCGCGTCTTCAATGAGTGCCGGCAGGTGCAACAACAACCGGGTGTACTTCAAATGGCGCCTCATTCCTTACGCCGGAGGGCAGAGGGGTGCGCTACATGAACGGACGCCACGTTGAACACGCCCTGTAAACATGTGTTTATAGCGGAATGTAAGCATTTCCGGACCCATGTTTCTTGGACTTATTTTTCTTGCTTCGATGAGTATTCTAGACTTTTTTCGGTCACCCTGTACAAATGGGGTAGACAAATATGTGGTAAATCGCAAGAAATGTGAGCTTGAACAAGAATGCAATGGCTAGCCAAGCGTGCATGCTGTATTTGAAACCTGTACAACGTCCTCCAAATGTTGAAAGTGTCGGTCGTGTTGTGTGTAGTTGTAAGTGCATTACGTCGGATATCAGCGCTTTCTAACGTGGGCAGATTGTTGGAGCTTGTGTGTTGAATACTTCCGTACCCAAGGTAGCCGAAATGTCCGGTATTTTAGAAGCAGTCTAACAAAGATATATACCGGATGCAAGGAAAGCGGTAAAACATCATCCGCAATTTCACAACTTTGACGAAAGTGTGTCTTCAGTGATCGGTCATTGTATTTGGTTGTTAATTCTTTGTATTACTGTTCTTGCTTAATGATGAGTTGTGCTTGATTGCCAATCACGTGACTCTGTTTCGATTCCAAACTTTGGAATTTTTCACGACAGCGCAAAATTCATTGCAGAACTGTATTTCGAGCACGCAAAACCTCTCGGCATCAATACAACATGAGGGACCTCCGTAAGCAGTTAACTACAAGGTGAGCTGTAGTTTCAGAACAACTGCTTAGTGAGGCAAATGCCCGTAACAGGAAAACGTTGTTCTGAAGCCATAAAACCTGGTCTACGGTGCAATGGAAGAATGTAATTTGATTGAAGCAGTCTTCTTTCACGCTGTTGCCACTGAACTCCTGGCCGTGTTTACGTCCCAAGAGTGACGCGAGGCGGGGGTTCGGTGATGATTTGGCCACCCATATCGTGGTATTCCATGGGCTCCATGATTACGCTCCGTGGTCGCATTACTGCCAAGGATTATATACCATTTTGCCTGATCAGGTCCATCCCATAGTACAATGTTTGCCCACTAATGGTGGTACTGTATTCCAAGACAACGGAGACTCTATTCACACCGCTCTCTTCTCCTGAGACTGTGTTTTTCTTCCAGAATGATGATCAATTGTTGCATCAGCCCTGTCATCCACAGTCGTCAAATTTCTGTATTATTGAGTCTCTGTGGTTTACTTTCGAGAAAAGTTTGTAATATTTCTGGCTTAGTCATCCATCATATTAGGCCCCAAGAAGCTATTCCTAGAGCCGTGGAGATGCAAGAAGTACATAGATGACAACGTTTGGTGTGAGGTACGTGTGACAGATGTTAGTTAGGTACCATTCCCTTGAGAAAGACTGCCTGCATAATGCTACTGCTCTGTGATTGGCTGCTGTGTTCGGAGCAAGGGCAGCAAACGTTATAGTTATTATTATTAGTTTAACTACTCATGGGAATGACTTCACTTTTTAATATAAATATCTCTCAACAGCTAACTATCAATCAGTCATTTTAGAATTATTAAAAAAATTTAAATAAAAAACAAAAGACTGACGAAATTGCAGACGAATCACTTCGGAAGCGTTCGGGTCACGCCTTTTCTGGTATGGCGCGCGAAGTGTTTCGGGCTGTTCGTCACTCTGGATTAGGCAGTCGAGAAGAACAGACATGTTGTCTGTCGTAGGATGTGTTTCCAATTTTTATTAAAGTTCCTGTTCGTCACTCTGGATTAGGCAATCGAGATGTACAGTCATGTTGTCTGTGGCAGGATGTGTTTGCCAATATTCAGTATTGAAAGATTTACCCCGGTAGTCATGAGGCACAGACACGTGCCACAAATAGTGTGAAGATACATTTTCGTAAACATTGTGTTTGATCATGTAGTTTGCCGTATCAGAAGGTGTTGTATTAAGATCATGTAGTCTTCTCGTGTGGCTATGTTAAAATACGCGAGTGGCATCCCAAAGAAGTGATACATTATTTCAGAACAGAACCTCGCTAAAAGTCAGTTTCAGCCTCAAGATACAGAACCTACGATCTTCGTGCTGTTTTCTACGCTGGGGACATCAACTTGAAGACAGCAGGTTAGTGAACTATAACAGAACCTTCGTATTCCACGCAGTGCAGTGGAAACAACTAGGCGCCTCACGTGTACTGCATGCACAGAACACACGTGATCAGTGGCACGTCATCTGCAGTAATGCAGAGGAGGTAAAGGAGGATGATCGTTATTAACACCAACAATCAATTCATTCTTCCTTTCTTGCAGTAGGTTTGCATGGTAGCTATATACCTCCATCGTCGTTAGCCGAACTTGCAACGATTTAGCAGGAAGAATGGTATAAGATGACTTTGAAAATCATTGAAGACCTACATTTATTTATTTCGAGAGAGTTGGTAGGTGTTTGAATCACAAAGATCTTCCTACATCGAATTAGGAATTCTAATATGTCATGACTTAGGTTTTTCTACACGTTTGTCAAGCCTCTGTATAATTTGCAAGTCCCTTACGTCTGCGAGAGCGTTTCTCACAACCTCCTCTCCTAGCCTCTCGATCCAAGTACCAATCTTCTATCAAATATCTTCGTTGCATATCTTCCTCCACTTGTTTTTCGAATCTGCACAGGATCTTCCACTTTTTCCTTCTATGGAGTTTTTCAACAAAGTAATCTTTCCGGTTATAGTTCATCCCCTAAACTCATCATATGCCGATAACTTTTTAAACGCCGTTCGGCGATGTACGTGGGAGTTTCTTCATTATTTGAGACCTTCTCTGATCTTGGAACTCTGTAATTACAAAAAAAAAAAAAAAAAAAAAAAAAAAAAAAAAAATCGAATTCCTCGGCCTTAAGTCTTCTTATACTTTCATCACTGCTTAGAATTCCGTATAATATTAGCAAATGCTTTGTATTCTTCATTCATATAACCTTTTTTGTCCTTTTCTTAATTTTACCAGACCAAAGGTTGAAATTCAACTCATTGATTTCATGTTTAGCTTGTGTTGTCCTCTGCCTTCTTCATTGTTCAATTGAAACTGCGAGGTGCCGGGGTTCGCAGTGTATTTAACACTGCATTTTTCTAGAATTTTCAAATGTAAATGATGCTCTAAGGCCCCCCTTATTCTAACTCTGACTTTTGCTGTTGCACATGGATTAAGAAGAAAGGCAAACTGACTGTAATCGACCCTGCAAGTGGAGTAGAAAAGTGTTTGGCACCTGCAATAATGTAATTTGTTAGAAATTAATTAAATAATGGAAAGTTTCATTAACGTAGTGAGAAATGAAACGTTTGCTCCACCGATTAACAGAATGAAAGTTCCGTCCAAAATAACAATTTGATTTATTATGACTAAACTCAAAATAATAAGCAAAACACATGAAACATTTACAATACATCTAATTGGATCAAATTGGATACTCAAATAAATGCTGTGAAGGTGAAGTTGTCCATAAACTAGATTGTGATATTTATGACGAAGTGGTATGTGGAGCCAATTCCTTGCAACTCAAATCTTAAGAGAAACACACAGCCAACCCAACATTACTTGCTGCTACAGTAGTGAGAACTCAGACAATGAACACCCAAGACAGAACAGAGTTAGAAAAGACGAACAGGCGCGCTCAGCTGAGCTCTGATTATCACCTAGCAAAATTCTGGCGCTGCGGACATACATTACCAAGTTGTCTTCTTAACTGCAAGAACAAAATCTGGCGTACCGGAAGCGATGGCTGGTTGCTTCGACGTCCCGTCGTGATGATGATAATGTTGCGAGTAGAGCCCGAAACAAATTATCCTGGTCTGGTTGTTCCAGACTAAAGACTTCCTATCAATACAAATGGGCCTCTGAGGGAGACGAAAAGGCTCGCCACACAATCACTGACGTTACAGTAATTCCCTAGCGAAGTCATACAGTAACTCCGATACAGTCAACTTTAGCCAAAACTGACCAAGAGAGACAACATAGGCCGCTTGTACGCAGAACGCTCAATTGCCAACTGTACTTGGAAAGTTACGTTGAAGTCGAAACTTCAGCAACTTCGTTAAACAGTTACAATCAAATAAAATTATATTAGACAGCCAATGGAAGGCAGGCTGTCCAGAGCAGCGAGAGCTCAGTCTTGTAACCTACTCCGACCAAAAGGCGAGAACCGACTCCCACCAGAGCACCCGAACAAACCGAACACAGAACATTCCCGCCCCCACAATAGTGGCCATGGTTAAACGTTCCAATCAGCAACTCGAAAACCAGCGGAAAATTCCACTCTATTGCCGAATCACTACCATTCCACCAATGGAGATTCTTGGCGCCAATTTCTGCGCCGATTTTGCTACGTCACGGAGCTATGCCCTGAGCAAGCCAATCACAGTTACGATTTTGCAGAAAACACGGGAATTTGCCCGCCAAAACTGCCTGGGGACACAAGTCATTCCCACGCCTCGCTGGTAGCCCGCCAGAAAGTGTTTTCGCTAAGTTTCTGTGAAGTAACGGAATCTCTAGCCCAGCCGCTCCTTCAGGACCCTGCGGGCGTGTCTCCGCCACTATTATGACAATGACGGCGTCTGGAAAGCATTCACTCGACTCCCTCACACCCGTAGGCTTAGCCCTTTCAAGATCAGCAGTTCCCGCCTGTCACCAGACCACCCGGGTGATGAGAGATGCTGCGTGGGAAGTCCACCTGGGAAGGAATAGCAACTTTTCACCGCATGCAATTAGAGAGGAAAATGGAATTACTCAGAGTAAGATAGAAATATGAGAGGAGGCTTCTGCCACCTCTGATAACCCCTACGCCATTTTAGATTGCAATTGGTGAGCGGTTGGCTCACTTAGGAGCAAGGTAGTGAGTCAATCGCCCAAGAACAATCTTGCAAACTGACTCCACATGCCGCACTCTATTAAAAAAGAAAATCACTGCAACTGAGAAATGCAGTGCATAGAGGGAGGATTATTTATGATATAGCCAACTTCACCTTCTTAATATGGAACGCTAACACTCACATCACACATCCATACCCAGGGAGCCCCTTCCAAACACCGATTCACACAGACATTCACGCTCTAAATATGACCCGGGCACGTGAGCCAAATATGGAGCAGTTATTCTCTACAATCAGAGTTGGAGTGCTCTGCAATTAAATGCCCAAGACGTTACAACAATTTCAATCATTAAACTAACCTGAACTCAATCACACATGATAATACTTAAGTTAACAATCTCTTTGTGAGCTTTCAGAATCTAATTACAACCTCCGATTCATTCTGTCTCCCTGCAGCAAAATGTACCTCGAACTGATGGTCCATTCACAATGACAGTGGTGGTATCTGCTTCAGTTTATGGGGACTTCAGGCACACTGTTTGCATACACACAACAAAAAAATTCAGAATACAAAGAAAACATGGTGTAGAGAATAATACAGTAATTTGTAATTTGTGCACCCTACTCTATCACTTACATAAGAATTACAGTGCAAATTCACAAACACATTACAAAGACAACACTAGAGAAAGAAATTTAAGAGAAAAAAACAAGGTTCATGGGGTGTAAAGTTGTGCTTGCACATTGCACAACGTTCACGACTGTGCTGAGAATGAGGCATTAAATCACATCGTTGGAAATATTCGAAGCACTTCACAAATTCGTTAGTTTCTCTGAGGGGTTGGTATGTTGAGTAATATGCACTGATGCACGTGGTTCCATGTCTCGGGCATCAGAGGGGGGCTTTTGGGATGGGGCCACAGTACTGAAATCACATAGGGCTAAACGTCGGCTGTGTTTGCTACGTTGTTGCAACAGCGATAGGGTGTGCTGGAGCATCTGCAGTACTCTGTTGAGATTGCAGCAAGACCCACGCATATGATCATGGCAGTACGGTAGGAAGACATAGTGATAGGCTCTCCTCACGTCGATTAATTGTCTCTGAGCTCTACTAGTTGGGATACATCACTAGTCCAGGTCTCTTCTCTCCCTGGACAGTACGTTTCCCAATATTGCAGCTCGACGAGGGATGATGGCACGTGGAGTGACTCCACAAGTGTGTGAGGTCATCCAGACAGGATCGAACTGGGAGCGACGATTGCTACAACTGCACTCTAAGTGAGAGGAGTAGAAATGAGACAATTCATTTGTTAGAGTTTGTGGGACGATACTGCTTTGTGTATGCAGATCGACTAATGCTAGTGAGTTGTAAAAACTCAAATAGGTGATTACATAGTGTCCTTTTCTGTCCTGAGGCACATGAGGCGCAAGTTCTGGCACCTTATGTGATCTTCGTGTACTCACGACAACGTGGTCTGCCGCAGGGAATCCCTCCACACGGCTGCCGCGTTCGGAGAGCTAGCTGGCTGTTGCGTGCTGGTCGCGTGTCAGTGTCAACGGCCAGCCACACTTTCGCTTGTGGCCCGGCGAGGGCTGTCTGTCGCCTAATCCCTCAGGTATACGGCCCGTTGACCGTGAACATGTAGGACCGGATGCTGCCGCACCCTTCTCGCCAGGTGGCGCGCTGATGCTCCCCTTCTAGCAGATAGCGGATGACCTCTTGTTTTTTGCTCCGGCCGGCCTCTGCATTGCCACGATGTTATAATAAATTTACATAACGATACATTGATGGTCTGTCATTTCAGACACTCTTATTTTAATTTTATAGTTACCAATCTATGGCTATCATTATAACAAAATCTTTGTATATCTAATCTAGACATGGAAATAATCTATCTTGATATTTGTGTAGAGACCGATCTCACTACTGTTTATGGTGTGTGCCGCTATATTGGATGAACAACTAATTATATAGATCGACAGTAGACATGCTCAAGAATTAACTACCATTTGCCAACGATCTACATTCTATGTCTTTCGAATAAATTATGTTATTATGCAGGTCGAAGTTTTACTGTGCTATAAAGAACATGCAACTATTCCACTTTCGCTCGCCCGTCGTCCCTCCATCTCGGGTCTGTGGTTTGGTGACCTGAAAAATAGTATCCCAACAGTCGCGCGCCAAACACTTGTGGTACAAAAGCCCCACAATATTAAGGATCTAGTTATTGTTAAATCCTGAAGTTTAACTTATCCTAGTATATGGTACTCTCTCTCTCTTTTCTTTCCTTATACAACACTCTTACATAATTACTGTTACGCTGAGATGTCTCGCTGCTCGCCGCTATTTACGACAGTGATGTGCATGTTAACACTTTAACAATCTCAATCTATTAATGCCACGATTATTGTTCCCTGAAGAAAGGTTCATATATTTGCCTATTCTACTATGTACACCACTTAAATTACTATTATTCCACGAACTTCTTTGTGTGAGAGATGTGGTGGAGTCCTATGGACTAGCGCCAATCCCTTGTCAGACTCCTCCTCCTCTGACGTGCATTAGGATTTGCAGGTCTAATTTCAGTCTCCTGGTTCTCCTGTTGTCCTTGGTTTCGCTCTCTCCAATTACGGTCGCTTTGCCGTTCGTTATTCCTCCTGTCGCAGATTCCTTGTCTAGATTGACCCTGTTCCATGACGTTCTGGTTTCCATGTCTCTGGTTTCCCAAACGTTGGTTAGCGTAACCTTGACTTCCGTAACCCTGGTTTCCTAACTGACCAGAGAGATTATGCCATCTGTTGTCGTCCTCCTTTGCTTGTCGTTGGTGTTTGTTACTCTGCCCCTTCTTCCTGTCCTTTGCGTCTTGTTTGTCAAAGACTACTTCGAGCTCGCGCAATAGACTCTTGAATGCTTCTATGTCAGATCCACTCTTCCCGACAAGTGTCTGTTGATACCTAACTGGCAATTTGGAAAAGCAAAATTTAATGATTTCTCCGTTACTATATGGACTATCTAAAAACTGATTCTTCTTGAGTAAATCATCAAAAAATTTGGTTGCGCTCAGTTCAGGACAAAATATTATTTCCTCTTTAATCCTGTCTTGCGTTTCCTTTGACCAGTAGGTCCGCAGGAATGCACCAACTAGTTCCTGATAAGTCCGACACGTCGGTGCCACACCCCACATATTTTCCGCGGCTTGGCCTTCGATGTGTCCACACATGAATTCTAATTTTGCCTGGGTTGGCCATGGCGACGGTAATGAATTTGTAAACTGCATCACCCAGCTCTAAGGATGCATCGACCCTCCATTATCTTTGAACTTCTGGAATTTTAGTATCGACAGGAAGTCATTCTGATCAAAATCCTGTCCGATCCTCGAACTGGTGTTGTCACTCGTTTCCGATACTTGCACGTGTGCTGAGTGTCCTGATCTATCTTGCTGATAACTGTGATGTGCTACCTCTTTATCACAGTGGAAGTGGCACTCAGAATTCACTCTCCTAAGTTGTCTACAACTATTGGAGCTATTACTCGCTGTTTCTGCGTGTGCATTGTTAGTTCCGTACTCTGTCACTGGGCTAGAGCACGGCGGGCTTTTCGTCGGAGAAACAATTCTGTGTACTCCATTAATGGTATCCGAACGAGCAGTGCTCGTGTGCCCGTTTCGCTCTAGTTTTGCTATCCGACTCTCTACTTCTTTCATTCGTTTAGTGATGTTCGTAACCGCAATATTACCTTGAGTTTTTAAGACCACTAGGGATTTTGAGTGGGCTTATGTCGCACGTCGCAAGCGCCCTGCGAGTTGAGAAGCTGCTTTTGCAATTTTCATTGCCCCTGTTGCTGCCGTTTTGGCTACGTCTGCTACTTTTTGTGCTACCATTGACATTTGTTTTGCTTCTGCACATTCTTTCTTTATTGTTAGTAATTCCGCACGAATTTCCCCTATATGCGAAATTATTGCCTCAGTGTCCTTCTTACGAAGTTTCTCATCTACTTCCTTCTCCTTCTTACGCTGTTTCTCATTTTTTTCCTTCTCCTTCTTGTGTTGTTCGTCAGCTTCTTCTTTCATTGATCGTAGGAAGCTCAGTATTGGGTTTATGTCATCTTTTTGATCCTCGTTACACATGGGCGATGTAACTCTGGACACCTGGGCGCTAGAGCTCTGACGTGACCGAGCTGGCCCCTGTCTGCTATCGTTCGTTTGATTATAAATTTCTGCTACCTTCTCGACCTGTGTGCCTGTCTCTGTTTCATCCTCTACCTCACTATCATAATCATGGCCGCGACGTTGCTCTAAGATCGCGTCCAAATCACCTTCTTCATCTATGACCCTGTCGTCCTGTGCTGCTAAAAATGTGCGCATCTCATCTCCGAACGTATCCCCGTCACTAAACTGCCCCTTATCCATTATGCTATCCTCTTTTGTTTTAGCTTCGCTCGATAATAGTCGTGCCTTACTTCTCGTGATCATTCATGAAAAACAAATTTATCTAAAATGCACAGTAAAAATTATCTACTCCCTGTATTTTTACACAGACATAAAATTTCAACAACGCTGTTCCAACGCTGGAATTACTAGCACAATTTGATGTGGTACAGAAACCGCACACAAATCCGACAAAGTGCGATGTGGTACGGACACCACATCAAGGAAACACAAAAAACATTGAACAAAAAAATATATACACTGAAAACAAGAACTAAAATCATGCGCCGCTACTTAAAAACTAAACGCAGAACTAACAGAAAAACTTGGGTATTAATCAATAAAAAATTAAGTAAAAAGTTTTGAGTGTTCCTACTGATAACACTGCTTGCTTATCAGCGATTCACAGGATAGATCCGAGGCTAAGGGTCGCCATTTTATGCGAGGTGCGGGGGCTAGCAGTGTATTTAACACTAAATGCTTCTAGAATTTTCATATGTAAATCATGCTCTAAGCCCCCCCCCCCCCCCCCCCCTTTATTCTAACTCCGACTTTTGCTGTTGCACATGAATTAAGAAGAAACGCAAACTGACTGTAATCGACCCTGCAAGTGGAGTAGAAAAGAGTTTGGCATCTGCAATAATGTAATTTGTTAGAAATTAATTAAATAAAGGAAAGTTTCATTAACATAGTGAGAAATGAAAGGTGTGCTCTAACGATTAACAGAATGAAAGTTCTGTCCAAAATAACAATTTGATTTAGTATGACTAAACTCTAAATAATAAACAAAACACACGAAACATTTACAATACATCTAATTGGATAAAATTGGATACACAAATAAATGCTGTGAAGGTGAAGTTGTCCATAAACTAGATTGTGATATTTATGACGAAGTGGTATGTGGAGCCAATTTCTTGCAACTCAAATCTCAAGAGAAACACACAGCCAACCCAACATTAATTGCTGCTACAGTAGTGAGAGCTCAGACAATGAACACCCAAGACAGAATAAAGTTAGAAAAGACGAACAGGTGCGCTCAGCTGAGCTCTGATTACCACCTAGCAAATTTCCGTAAGCCGTCGGTGCTGCGGACATACATTACCAACCATCATGGTGATGATAATGTCGCGAGTAGAGCCCAAAGCACTGACGGTACAGTGATTGCCTAGTGAAGTCATACAGTAACTCCGATACAGTCAACTTTAGCCAAAACTGCTCAAGACAGACAACATAGGCCGCTTGTACACAGAACGCTCAATTGCCAACTGTACTTGGAAAGTTACGTTGAAGTCGAAATTTCAGCAACTTCGTTAAACAGTTACAATCAAATAAAAGTATATTAGACAGCCAATGGAAGGCAGGCTGTCCAGAGCAGCGAGAGCTCAGTCTTGTAACCTACTCTGACCGAAAGGGGAGAACCGACTCCCACCAGAGCACCCGAACAAACCGAACACAGAACATTCCCGCCCTTACGACAGTGGCCGTCGTTAAACATTCGAATCAGCAACTCGAAAACTGGCGGAAAATTCCACTCTATTGCCGAAGCCCTACCATTCCACCAATGGGGATTCTTGGCGCCAATTTCTGCGCCGATTTTGCTACGTCACGGAGCTATGCCCTGAGCAAGCCAATCAGAGTTGCGATTTGGCAGAAAACACGGGAATTTGCCCGCCAAGACTGCCAGGGGCACAAGTCATTCCCACGCCTCGCTGGTAGCCCGCCAGAAAGTGTTTTCGCTAAGTTTCTGCAAAGTAACGGAATCTCTAGCCCAGCCGCTCTTTCAGACCCCTGCGGGCGTGTCTCCGCCGCTATTATGACAATGACGGCGTCTGGATAGCATTCACTCGATTCCCTCACACCCGTCGGCTTAAGCCTTTCAAGATCAGCAGAGCCCGCCTGTCACCGGACCGCCCGGGTGATGAGAGACGCTGTGTGGGAAGCCCGCGTGTGAAGGAATAGCAACTTTTCACCGCATGCAATTAAAGAGGAAAATCGAATTACTCAGAGGAAGGTAGAAATATGAGAGGGGGCTTCTGCCACCTGTCAAAACTAAATCTCCGATTATAAGTCACAATATTTTTACTTTTTAAACGCCTTACTTTTGTTACCATCTTTGATAATGTCGTTTGGTTTACTTTCTATAGAGAAATACTTACATCGAAAAAGGTTTTGCATCACAGTGGTTCGCAGAACTCCTGAAGACAGACGTTGACTATGGATATTGTCACACAGACACAGTCCCTTTGACAGTTCAGATATGTCACTAAACCCAGCCAAAGATGTAAACAATCGTGCATGAGCAGCACCTACTAGATTGAGGGGGTCTGACAACCGATCAGTTCCAGTCATTCCACCAGGAAGGAGGTACATGTTGTCTGTAGTTCAACCATTCCTAGACGGTGAATATCCAAGTTCAAAAGTGTCTGCATTGTTACTTTGCGGCAGGAAGGGCTCTCAACAAGGGAAGAGTCCAGGTGTCTCAGTGTGAACCAAAGCGATGTTGCTCGGACATGGAAGAGATGCAGAGAGACAGGAGCTGTCGATGACATGTCTCGCTCAGGCCGCCCAAGGGCTACTACTGCGGTGGATGAGTGCTACCTACGGATTTTGGCTCGGAGAAACGCTGACAGCAAAGCTACAATGTTGAATAACGCTTTTCGTGCAGTCACGAATACAGGCATGCGTCAATGAAAGAGGACATGCTACTGGGTATTAGAGGTACCGGTGTGTAGAGTAATCTGGACCTCTGAAGCTCTCGCTGTTCGGTGGTACAAAATGCAATGTGTGGTTTTCGTGAGTCATAAAAAGGGCGGAAATGATGTTTACGGTTATCTCTATTCCAGTTTTCTGTACAGGTTCAGGAACTCTCGGAACACTTTTTTTGATGTGTGTCTTTTGTGAGAAATATTTACGGTAAGTCAGGCTATATTACACATTTGCAAAATTTTCTGCATCGTGCACTCTGTATCACAGTCATCTGCGGCTTAAATTATTTTATCTTCGGCCGCGCAACTGGCTCGTCACAATACGCCAGTCACTACTCTTGCTGAACTGTGGTATCGTGTTGAAGCTGCATGGGCAGATGTACCTGTACACGCCATCCAAGCTCTGTTTGACTCAATGCCCAGGCGTATCAAGGCCTTTATTATGGGCAAAGGTGGTTGTTCTGGGTACTGATTGTAACCTCCCCCTTACTTATCTACCTTAATGACCGCGTGTACCTAATGGAAATTTGGGAAAAGCAATCGTCACCGAAGTTAATCTGTCGGTAAAGAGGGAGGAAATGGTTATATCTAAATGGAAGAAAAAATTCAAATGAAACTGGTGAAAATTAATTTTGCAAAGGGGTAAAGTTAATAAAGAAAGTAAATGTGCGGCCGTTACGTTAACAATTAACTAGCGGTAATTAGATATTTGAGATTTGGGGGAAATTACGGTCGGCAGTCTATGGACAATTACTATAGTAACTGAAAAAGGAAGGTTCTTACACATATAATTAGCACTTGAAGCGTGGCAACTGAAGCTTGCGCGGCCACCGGTTTTCCGGAAAATTGAAAGTTAATTTCGTGACTGAAACTAATAGTGAGCTTTGTTTATGAAGCACATCGAAATTCAGTAAAATGCGGTTAGTCTTGGGCTACCTCAACAATCATTTCAAAAGCTACTTGAATCTACCCAATTTAGAAATAAGAGATTTAACTTTGAACTTGAATTAAATGATTCTGAACAATTAACGATAGTAAAATTTAGTACGTACCAAGCTGAGCTGCAGTCACAGGTAAGCTAAAATACGGTAACAAAACTCGCACTCTTAATTTGTGCTTGTGTAATCTAAATATTGTAGCCAGCTATGAATACCTTAACTGAACTTTGAAATTAAAGCAGTGAAATCGAATGATATTACTTTAATGCTGGCGTTTGAATTTCAACGACACTCGGGCTCATTCCGGAAATGGAAGGGACCCTGCTTGGTCATGCAATTGGGACAATCAGCAACAAAGGTTCATGCTACGTTGCTGTAATTTAGTGAGAAAAATTAAACAGTTTGAAAAGCTGAGGTCTGCCATACAGTTCTAAAGCTTTACGTGCTACCAGTCTTCCTTGTTGGTTGATTGAAGGTTTGAAGTCGTCGCACGAGGAGGTGGCGACAGTCACTCATTGTCGGCCGTCGCTGTTGCAGAAGCTGGATGTTGGCGCGCCTTCTCCTCGACACGGTCTCCAGCCGAAACGGGCTCTTGATGTGTGCCAGCTAACGCTTCCCGTCCGCGACACCATGTCAGAAACTAACATAGCGAGTCGAGCGCAATTACATGCTGTCAACCCCGAAAGCGCGGCAACTCGCGGAAGCGTCACACAACACACCCGCTCCACTGCACTACTCCAGCCAGACTCCCTCTGCCCGCGCTCCACGCACTACCAAAGATCCTAAACACTTTGGTTCTCCACACGACCTATCGATGTATTCGTTCGATAGTTTAGTTTTCCCTAGGCAAGACCCAGCGTAATAATACCAATAATATTTACAAAACAAACCAATTATACATCGACATAAATACATACATACATATATATATATATATATATATATATATATATATATATATATATATATAGTAAAACAATTACAATATATAAAGACACAGAAATGTCATATCTTGAGGTAACAAAACAAGGAAAAATATTATAGTACAATAGATGGAAATAGGAGGATATGCATTTCCGGCGTTACGTGATTTCTCAGTATCTGTGCACCCAAATGGCGTGAAAATGTAATCACATGTCAGTTCTAGTATAATATATTTGCATTTATTCTTGGTGTAGCAATTCTAATGGCCTGTAGTGTACGTAACGAACAGAACTTGCTCTTTTTGCAAGGGTGGCGTTCTCCTATGGCGCAAGTAATATGCCGTACAGAATCGCTTATAAACAGCGCGTGTTAACTTGTCGGGTAATGTAAGTAGTCTTATGTGTGTGAACCGAAAATTCCTGCCCACACACTGATGCTAAACCGAAATAGATTCCTGGCTTCCGTAATCGCTCGACAATTTGCCTCCATGTAAATAACACCCAACCTGTGAAATGCACATCATCTCTCCGTCTTAGAATCTGTGGGGGAACTGAAACGTGGCATGGTAGTCTTGTATTTAGACTTGATTTAGTGCTCGTGAAGAACTGACCATGCAAACACATTGCCTATGATTTCAGCAGCTCCAGTTTTTATCATACTTGTTTCAGGATCATGCAACAGTCTTAACACCCGAGCTTTGTCTACCGCGATCCGCGGGTCTTGTCATGAATGAGCCGTTATTCTTTGGAACACGTACCCGACCCTTTTCTTCCAGGTGGAATGCGGATTTGAGGATGCCGATCGGCGTAGGTGACACACGTCAGCCGATTAATCCTTTGCCTGAACCGTAGCATAACACTAAGTCTGCATATTTCTGTTTGAAATAATGGGATTCTAATTCACTGATTACGTTGTTCATGCGCCAGGGAATGAGTAATCATGTTCTAATGACAGCGCACTATCAAAATAATACTCACAGAATGTCTATGTAAATGAAGTGGAAGGAAAGTCAGTGTATAGCGTCCTATAGAAGATGAGATTATAGACTGATTACAATTTGGGAATTGTGGAGCAATGGGGAAGGAATCTGGTTGTGTCCATTATATAGGTACTATCCTGTCATTCGTCTTAAGTGATGTAGGGGAACTACCGAAGACCTAAATTTGGGTGGTCGTTCTCTCGAATGTGACTGCAGTGTGCTAACCACTGAAAAACCTCGTTGGGTGAATAGGATAGAGTTGTTATGCACCGAGTCTGGCAGTGATACCATTGTTAATGGGACTAATCACAGGGATCAACACAACCAATAAGAAACGTGCAATGAGCGTGAGCAGAGAGACAACCTACGCACTGAGTGCCGACAGTTCTCGACAATTTGTAAATGACACAAATAATTAAAATAAACAAAGGAAAATCCAGGATGGAATGTAACATCCTCCCAACCTTGTACAGAACCAGTGTCTTATCTACCAATTCTCCCACCAACTCCAAAAGTCCCACCATCTGGTCACATTGGAGCATTCCCCTCGTAACTCAGTACCACCCAGGACTGGAGCAACTGTATTATATTCTCTGCCAGGTTTCTGAAACGTTGTACTTAGGGAAAGGCAGATTTCGGTGTGGATGGAGCCTTACTCAGTTACCATTGGTCGCTCAGTTTCTATTTTCAAATTACCTACACTTTTTTTGGAACCAGTAGCATATAAGGCTGACAACAAGCAAAAATTATCAAATTTAGCTGTTAAGACAATATCTAATTGAAAATTCCTTAGACAAAAAAAATGGTTCAAATGGCTCTGAGCACTATGGGACTTAACATCTATGGTCATCAGTCCCCTAGAACTTAGAACAACTTAAACCTAACTAACCTAAGGACATCACACAACACCCAGTCATCATGAGGCAGAGAAAATCCCTGACCCCGCCGGGAATCGAACCCGCACGACCACGAGCTGCGGACTTCCTTAGACAAATTGCATTCATGGCTGAAGGCATTATTGACCAGAAATTCAAATTATTCGTCAGCTAAAGTCCCCAATAGTAATAACTCAAAAAACAATTTGACAGTTGAAGGCCTCGATAGCAAATTCCTACTAAAATATTATCAAAAGGACAATCGTATTAAGAGATAACATGTCATTAAAAATTCTTAAGACAAATTGCATTCATGGCTGAAGGCCTTATTGGCAATCATCACAGTCTGACCAAATCTGGAGAGAAGTGGGCCTCAAACGCTGCTCCAAGGATCGATCTGGGAACATCGCTTAACTTCGTAAACGATGAGACAGGTGGCGAAGAGTTGTATTCACTTAACCGGATGGCAACTCAAACTAGTCCCAGCTTAAACGCAGACCAACACTCTTGCAAAATCGATCTAGCGTCTGGTAACCAACACAACGATGGAATAACCCAGGCAAGGCGGAACCGGCGGGCAGCATTGCATCTTCAGAATCCAGTGTTTAGAACATTCAGAAGCAGAAGGAACCACTACGACCAAGGTAGTCCAAAAGAAACAATCAAGAAGGCTGTGGAGCTACACGCCTTACCGGACGACAGGGCAAGGCGAGGAAAGGCACTCCGCGAAAATACGCTTATCTCCAGGTCAGGCAACTGGGGCGTTAGCAGCCACAAGGCACAAGAGTACCGCTGTTTGAACTTCACAGATGAACACAAGGAATTCTATGATTTATAATAAGAAGCGGAGATGGCAAACTAATCTCGCGAAAACCAATCGCTCCACTCACTGCTCCTCGTCTCAGCGACCCTGCCAGCAGCAACGTGCGAGCAAACGGCGTGATCTCAAAATAGTCGAGGTTTCACTACTGGGTTAATGTTCACTCAACTCAAACGTCCTGGGTCCAGTGGACAATGAGGTTGTGGCCCTCGCAACTGCAGCCCCTCAATCTGGCAATGCCTTCGTGCCGCCAGCGGTCCCAGCATGTCCATGCGCTGCTGGACCTCACTGCTGCTCCATCCCAACCGAACTGCCGACACACCCGATCCTGAAACACTTGACGTCCTTCCAAAGATAGTACCACAGTACTAGATATCGATAAACGCTGCTGCTGCCACTCATGGACAGACAACGCTAGCAAACGTATTGGCGCCAGTAACCACAAGAAGAATACAAGAGGCCACTATCCCTATTACACGATGCTAACCTACAAACGGCACCCACGCGAGCCACACACGGGTCAGTTTCGATTACCTCTCATTGGGCCCTGAAATGAGAAATGTCCTGCCCACTATCCTTTCCATTCCTCCCACAGTGGTATTCCACTGTCCACTGAACCTAGTCAATATACTTGTCCATCCTTACACAACCCTTGCTATCAATCCCTCATCGCTCATACCCCTGTAATGGACCTAGATGCAAGACCTGTCCCATACATTTTCCCACCACCACTCCAGTCTGGTCACTTACATCACCTATCCCATCAAAGACAGGGCTACCTCTGAAACCGGTCACGTGGTCTACAAGCTAAGCTTCAGCCACTGTGCTGCATTCTATGTAGGCATGACAACCAAAAAGCTGTCTGTCTGTATGAATGGCCACCATCAAACTGTGGCTAAGAAATAAATGGACCACACTGTTGCCAAACATGATATCTCTCATTTCAGTGACTTCTTCACAGCCTGTGCCTTATGGATCCTTCCCACCAACACCAGCTTTTCTGAATTGCGCAGGTGGGATCTCTCCCTGTAATACACCTTACATTCCCATAACCTTCCGGCCTCTACCTTCATTAGTCACTGTCCTCACCCATCCAACACCTTCCGGCCTCTACCTTCATTAGTCACTGTCCTCACCCATCCAACACCTTCTCTGTTCCCATTCCAGCACTACATAGCTGTCATTCCACAACCACACCCAGTCTTTTTATTTCTCTCCTTTTCCGCTACTTCCCCCACTCTCCCCTCGCCACTCTCCCCTGCCCTCATCCTAACTTGCAGCACTTCGCTCTTCGCCACCCCCACCATACTATCCCTCCCCATGCCAAGTCCAGCCTGCTCCTTACCCTCAAATCAGTAGCCACTGCCATCATGCACTGGTACTGATGCTCGCAGTGTGGTTTCAGTTGCCTGAGACTGCAGTCATGTGTGTGAGTTGTATTTAGGTGAGTGTGTGTGTTTGTCTGTGTATGTATGTCTATTGTTGACGAAGGCCTTAATGGCCGAAAGCTGTATTTTGTGAAAGTCTTTTTATTGTGCCTATCTGCAACTCAGCATTTCCACTATATTGTTACAAATAATTAAATTATTTATTTCTGGACAGTTATTTACAGGGCTTTTCTCTTTTTCACCAGCACTATTTATATGGGTCACTATTACTTAAATTTCATGACTACATTATTTCAGGTTTACACTCATCGTTTCCCAATACATTTTATTAGTGCAGGAGCTTCATAAGTCTACCACAAATTTTATTTCTGACGCTACTCGTTTATCATCATGTGCACAGCAGTTCTTCAGTTTACATATCAAAGACTCTAGTTCCTTCACTTTTCGTCTCTTCCTCTTGTCTTCACCTTTCCTGTGGATCTGTTTAAGCTAAGTTAGAGGTTTTCGTCGACACTGAAACATCAAAAACATCATATGAAAAGGTAGTCTGGTATGGTCTATGCAACGCAAGCGCTTAATCCTGTCACCGTTATAAACAGGAATTAATTCTACACATAAACCACATTGTGTTTGCAGTTTCCCATTGTATGTAGTTTTATCAGTGAAGCTCAACTTCATTGGCGTGTAGCAGCAGTTAGCTGCCTAGCACGTTATTACGAAACTTGATGCATTATAAAGCTCTTACTGTACGATAAAAGCAGCAGCAGCGTGCGGCGTCAATGCTGTCACAGGTACACACTTACACCCCCTCCCCTCCTCCCCCCCACACACACGCCCCAAAGATAGATTAAAAATACACTCCTGGAAATGGAAAAAAGAACACATTGACACCGGTGTGTCAGACCCACCATACTTGCTCCGGACACTGCGAGAGGGCTGTACAAGCAATGATCACACGCACGGCACAGCGGACACACCAGGAACCGCGGTGTTGGCCGTCGAATGGCGCTAGCTGCGCAGCATTTGTGCACCGCCGCCGTCAGTGTCAGCCAGTTTGCCGTGGCATACGGAGCTCCATCGCAGTCTTTAACACTGGTAGCATGCCGCGACAGCGTGGACGTCAACCGTATGTGCAGTTGACGGACTTTGAGCGAGGGCGTATAGTGGGCATGCGGGAGGCCGGGTGGACGTACCGCCGAATTGCTCAACACGTGGGGCGTGAGGTCTCCACAGTACATCGATGTTGTCGCCAGTGGTCGGCTTAAGGTGCACGTGCCCGTCGACCTGGGACCGGACCGCAGCGACGCACGGATGCACGCCAAGACCGTAGGATCCTACGCAGTGCCGTAGGGGACCGCACCGCCACTTCCCAGCAAATTAGGGACACTGTTTCTCCTGGGGTATCGGCGAGGACCATTCGCAACCGTCTCCACGAAGCTGGGCTACGGTCCTGCACACCGTTAGGCCGTCTTCCGCTCACGCCCCAACATCGTGCAGCCCGCCTCCAGTGGTGTCGCGACAGGCGTGAATGGAGGGACGAATGGAGACGTGTCGTCTTCAGCGATGAGAGTCGCTTCTGCCTTGGTGCCAATGATGGTCGTATGCGTGTTTGGCGCCGTGCAGGTGAGCGCCACAATCAGGACTGCATACGACCGAGGCACACAGGGCCAACACCCGGAATCATGGTGTGGGGAGCGATCTCCTACACTGGCCGTACACCACTGGTGATCGTCGAGGGGACACTGAATAGTGCACGGTACATCCAAACCGTCATCGAACCCATCGTTCTACCATTCCTAGACCGGCAAGGGAACTTGCTGTTCCAACAGGACAATGCACGTCCGCATGTATCCCGTGCCACCCAACGTGCTCTAGAAGGTGTAAGTCAACTACCCTGGCCAGCAAGATCTCCGGATCTGTCCCCCATTGAGCATGTTTGGGACTGGATGAAGCGTCGTCTCACGCGGTCTGCACGTCCAGCACGAACGCTGGTCCAACTGAGGCGCCAGGTGGAAATGGCATGGCAAGCCGTTCCACAGGACTACATCCAGCATCTCTACGATCGTCTCCATGGGAGAATAGCAGTCTGCATTGCTGCGAAAGGTGGATATACACTGTACTAATGCCGACAATGTGCATGCTCTGTTGCCTGTGTCTATGTGCCTGTGGTTCTGTCAGTGTGCTCATGTGATGTATCTGACCCCAGGAATGTGTCAATAAAGTTTCCCCTTCCTGGGACAATGAATTCACGGTGTTCTTATTTCAATTTCCAGGAGTGTAGGTCCATTTCCCCGGTTCCCTTGAAGGTTTCTGCGGTTTTTCCATCAGGTGGCTGGTGCAAATGGGTATCCCCTCACAGACATTCCCAGTCCATAAACCCCTATATCCTACTCCCAGTCCACTGCGATCTTACGCTGAAGTGAACGAAGTTCTGCAACAGCCTGTCAACCTCTCATAAGGAGACAATGAAAGGTGGGAAAAAAATGTGTGGTGGTGAATTGCAAACATAATTCGGTCGTTGAACAGTAAAATGAAGTAGTAATCGGTAAGAAGGAAATGTGGTTCTGCCTTGAGCAAACACAATTTTTCTTGCCTTACTACCCATACGTGTTTCGCAGAAATTTGTGTATCTACAGTGGGTTTTATTTATTATTTTATTATTACATATTGGTATTCACAAGTATTTTTGGTATTTGAGGCACAGCTACAATTATTGCCATCCAGTATCTCAGTTTTTGTGCATCTCACGTTTTCATGTTTCTATTGGGTATTTGAGTGGAGTTTTGTAATGGGAAAGTATCGAAACGATATTGAAAATCGTAATTACCAGCACTCGGTAAATCGAAAAGATTATCGATATATCGACGGAAAAAATAACGACGTATCGGTCAAATAAAGTATCGGATGCACACTGTAAACATACTGCCGGTTTTAGATGGTTGACATGGCTCTGAGCACCATGAGACTTAACATCTGAGGTCACCAGTCCCCTAGAAGTTAGAACTACTTAAACCAAAATAACCTAAGGACAACACACACATCAATGCCCGAGGCAGGATTCCAACGTGCGACCGTAGCGGTCGCTCGGTTCCAGACTGAAGCGCCTAGAACCGCTCGGCCACTGCGGCCGGCCCGGTTTTAGAGCTGTGTATTTACGTACTGATTTATTATTAGATATTCTGTGCATCAACAAGCTAGTAGCCTGCTTATTCTCCTCAGAGCAAGAACTGAGAGGAAAACGATGCACGTTCGCGCTTGGCGATTACCACTTTGCTAACAGCTGTAACTGCAGGTAAGGGTCACAATAAAAGGTGTCCGTTGAGTCCGCCATTCGGTTTCGTCACATATGAAATTTGTCAGGAACTCTTAATGTCGACTTCACTGTTTTTTATTTCCATTTCTGCAAACGCTAGCAGTTGTAGCGTCAAAATTGCGTGGTGAAGATAAACGTTGCAGTTTCCGTTGGTAAAGGTGGGCGCCGATTACGTCATCATTTCCACCTACACGCCTCGCCCACCGCAGAGACGAATATAGTCTTTTAGATTTTTGTTCATCATTTTTAGTAACTGTTTGTTGATGTGACGAAATAGCACTCTAGTTGCGTTAAAAATTGTTCTTTAACGCAACAGGTGTGTTATTTCTTACACCGAATGTCTTGTTATTCCAAAACCACCGTCCCCCCAGCTGAAATCGGACTTCTTCTTTGTGCCATCCATATTTGTTTCACACAGCCAAAGAGAAATACTGGACGTCTTGAAAGCACAAAAAGTAGTAAGACTCCTTCACACAGCGAAAGTAAAGTTATGTTCTATTACAATTTCAAATATTTATCAAAACTTTCCAAAAAATATTTAATATAAAAGAAAAATATCGGCCCTACGTACTGTCCTTTCGATATCGATATATCGGTGACAAAAATTATCGATATTTCATCAACAGCTCTACATCCTAACACACAATGTTTCATTTTCAGTTAACATCACACGAACAGTGTGTGAAACACCACTCAGATATCCATTAGAAGCACGAAAACGCGAGATGTACCAAAAATGAGATACTGCAAGGTAATAATTGCGGCTGTTCCGCAAATAACAGACAGATAATAAGATAACAAACAAAACCAAGTAGAGGTGGAGAGACTTACCTGAAATATGTGTGGGTACTAAACCAAGAGAAAGTGTTTGCTCAAGGCAGAACCACATTACCTTATTACGTATTAGGAAACAAAAGAGGCCAAGAAAAGAGCTTCGACCAAAAAATGAATTCGTAATATTCCTGTGAATTTATACTGTATCTTTAAAGCCGGCCGCGGTGGTCTCGCGGTTCTAGGCGCGCAGTCCGGAACCGTGCGACTGCTACGGTCGCAGGTTCGAATCCTGCCTCGGGCATGGATGTGTGTGATGTCCTTAGGTTAGTTAGGTTTAAGTAGTTCTAAGTTCTAGGGGACTGATGACCAAAGCAGTTGAGTCCCATAGTGCTCAGAGCCATTTGAAGCATTTTTGTATCTTTAAATTATGACGACGTATTATTTCATAAGTATCTGAAAAGGACGCAGAAGAGAAGACTTAACTTGAAAACAATCGTCAGGAAGGATCAATGTAGAAGGAAGTGGGATACGGAAGTACTGAGGAGGGTGGAGACGCGTTGGAAGTTCTCTAAGAATGGAGATACTGCTTTAAGCAATACCAGCAGGCATTTCAGTTAAAGAGAAGTGGACATCTACAAAGATTTCAATTCCAAATGCTCGGTAGATAAACAAAGGTACAAGGGCGGTAACTGTAAATAAACCTTCGATAACAGAAAAAAAACTTCAATTGATAGACAAAAGAAGAAAGTAAAAACATGTTCGAGAAAATGACAAGACACTTAGTAATGACATAAATAAGAAATGCGAGGAAACCGAGGTGAAATAGCTGCAGGAAAATGTGAAGGAAGGCAAACCATATGTAAAAGTCAGAAGGTTGCTTGAAATTAAAACTAAGGGCGACTGTATTAACAGTTCAACGGGTATTCCACTGTTGAATACAGAGGCGAGAGCTCATACGAGGAAAGGGTACACGTAAGACCTCTAAGAGGCGAAGGACCGATTAAAGCACAAAGTGGAGTCTATATCGAAGACATATGGGACCCAGTCTTAGAGCCAGAATTTAAAAGAGCTTTAGAAGACACGAGAATAAATAACGCAGAAGGGATAGATAACATTCCATAGGAATTTCTGCAATCATTGCGAGCAACTGGCTCCAAAGAACTATTAATGTTTGTGTGTAAAATGTATGAAGCGGCGAGCTACCTTCAGACTTACGGAATAACATCATCCACACAACTCCGAAGATGCCGAAGACAGCGTAATAGCTCATGCATCTATTATGGTGACAAAAATAATATACAGAAGAATGGAACACAAAATTGAGGACGTGTTGGATGATGGTGACTTTGTGATTAGGTAACGTAAAGATGCAAGAGAGGCCTTTGTGACACTCTGCTTGATAATTGAAGCAAGATCTAAGAAAAATCAGGAAACGCCCGCAGAATTTCTCGACGTATTCAAAGCTTCCGACAATGTAAAATATTGCAAATTGCTTTAAAATCTGAAAAAGGGTTTAAAGTACAGTAAAATGCGAGTAATATACAGTATGTACAAAAACCAAGAGGAAGCAATAAGACTGGAAGACCAAGAACGAAGTGCTTGAATTATAAAGGGTGTAAAAAAGGGACGCAGTCTTTCGCCCCTACCGTTCAACGTATACATAAAAAAAGCAATCATGGAAATACAAGAAAGGTTCAAGACTGTAACCGAAAGTCAGGATGAAAGGATATCAGTTATAAGGTTCATTGAAGCCACTTTTATCCTCAGTTAAAGAAACGAAAAATTAAAGAAGTTCGAGTTGTGAAATGGAGCTTCAGTGTACATTAATAGATTATTGAAACGTAATCGTATTTGTGGTTTATTGGCCAATTATATTATACAGCTGCCACATGTCCCACATATTTACAAATGCTGAGTATAGTATTTGTACGTCGGTTTCGAAATGAAGATGCTCCAGCTGCTTGCAAAGTTCCAGATTCAGGAGCATTTACTCCCGTTTTCGTTGAAATGCATCAGACGCAGTGAGCAGTAGTCTTACCTTAATTGAACATGCAAATGAACATGTTGTGGATCAGGTAGAATACTTGATTCGGTTGGTAGAACGGAGTCCTGCAGTAAGTATCTGCATAATTTCTGCACGTATTGGTGTTCCAGATGCAAGAATATTTTGAACATTCCGTAGGTGCGGCCTCTATCCTTATCATTTACAACGGATTCAACAACTGAGAGAGAGAGAGAGAGAGAGAGAGAGAGAGAGAGAGAGAGACGAAGATATGCGGCTGGAATTATGTTGTCGACTACTTACAAATCACCGTGTAATCCCGTGAATATCGTTGACTGATGAAGCTAATGACACTCGTGAAGGTTTCAGTAACACTCGAAACTCATATTGGTGGGCGGATGGAAGCACACATACTTTTGTGGCAACAAATGTTAAGGAACGCTTCTCTATAAGTGTATGGTACGGATTGATAAGCATTTGTTTGGACCATTTCTGTCACCGCATCTTGTTACACTGCCCCGTTAACTAGACTTTGTAGAAAACAAGATTCCGGCGTTACTAGAAGAGTTTCAGTTTGTTTCTAGGATGGTTATGTTCTCCCAGCATGACGGGACCTCTGTTCGTTCTAGTCGTCTCATGAAACATCATGTAAACCAACTTTCCCTTGGAGACGGACTGACAGATAAGGTCAAATTTCTTGCCTACTGAGGTCTCCGGACTTTATCCCTTTGGTTTTTATCTGTGGGGGTGGCTGAAAGGTGATATCTACAAGGAAACAAAGACACAAGAAAAATGGTTCAAATGGCTCGGAGCACTATGGGACTTAACTTCTGAGGTCATCAGTCGCCTAGAACTTAGAACTACTTAAACCTAACTAAGCTAAGGACATCACACACATCCATGCCCGAGGCACGATTCGAACCTGCGACCGTAGCGGTTGCGCGGTTCCAGACTGAAGCGCCTAGAACCGCTCGGCCACTCTGGCCTGCAAAGACACAAGAGACAAATTGAATGTTCAGTATATGAATAGCGCTGTCCTCATAACAGAACGCCAGAATGACTTCAGAAGAACTTCACGTGATGTTATCAAGAGAATTATGAAGTCTATGAAGGTCGAAGTGGGCTTTATGAAATGAACTTTGTAATCATTTGCGTTTGCTTAATATATTCATAGATTACTTAGGTTGGTTATATTTACTGTAACCACTTAAAAAATATGTTTTATTGAATGTTTTATTGCAAGTAGTTTATCCAGACAACTCGTAAAATTTTTACAAGTCTTCCTGAAACAGCCTATATAAATCCATGGCGGGCTGGGCTGCGCAAGGGCAGACTATACAACAGACGCTACAGAAGTCTAAACTGCACATAATAAACACTAGCGCAACTGAATGCCTAAGGTAACTACGTCAAGGTGTACCGATGGTAGATGCGGTAGTCGACCTCATTTCAACACTATGCTGTTTCATTAAGCCTCGTACACACCTGTCGATAAGTGGTGGACCTCGAAACTTCTGAGTCTTCTGGGCTGTAAGCCGTGGCTGACTCGTGTGATGCTTTGCATTAAACCTTGGTTGGTATTATGTGATTAGTCTCCCGCGGTTATCGCGATTAAGCTGTTGTCCTCTCTCTCCCCGAGTGGCAGCGGCAGCGTGTATCAATATTCGCACCGTTGTTCTATCTTTGGCCTCGCGCTTATAGTTCCTGGCTGAGCCGTGTGCGGTCAGTTGGTCGGTTGGCGTGGAGCAGCGAGGTAGTCACTGTGACGCGTGAATGGTTAGGGCCGCTGGCAGCGTCCACACACGGTGGGAGTGTGAGGGGCTGTTCCCATTGCTAAGAGGTCCGTGGCCCATCGATCCCGGACACGAAACTTGAGTCCTTACTTAAACTTCCATCCAGCCCCAACTATTCACATTGTGTCGTTTGAATTTCGTTGTGGGCTGTTGGTACATTCCCGCGAGCAAATACGTACGTTTTCAAGTTGGCGAAATTCCAGCCTCCCTCCTGTGGAGTTTAACTTGATTATTTTGAAATGAAGTGCACCAGCGGAATCTTCTGCCTTGTGGCCGTTAACGTTCCGCTTCCCTGCCCTGGGCGTTGACGTAAAGCCAGGTAGTGTATTTTCCTCATCGTGTTGTGGCTGTCCAGCACGGCGTGTAGTTTGACAGCTGAATGTGTAATTCGTTGTGGGCACCGATACTATCTGCGTTGTTCCGTTGAACTCCCTGTTGTGTGCTAGTCGGGTGGAGCGGAAGTTATTCTGTCGCTTGGTCCATTGACTGTCTGTTGGTTGGATTGCCTGCGGATTGAGAATTGTTGGGCCGACTGCCTGTCTCACCTAAGCGACCATTAGTGTTTGAATTTCAGGCCGACCCTTGGAAACTTCTGAGCGCCGTTTGATGTGCTGCCTTTTCTTATTTGTCTTTGTTGTTTGTTTATGTATGGCTTCTAGCCGATTTTAAATTAAAAGTTGTTTTGCCCTTAAGGTGTGAGATTGTTTGGGCCTTCAGCCTGATTTAAAGAAATTTTAGGATAAGGCCTTTTGCCCATTAAAATTCAAATTCCTGTTTTGAGCCTTAAGTTTTTGGCCTTCAACCGATTTTATGTTAAAGTTGTTTTGCCGCCAGGGCGTGAGATTGTTTGGGTCTTCAGCCTAATTTGGAGAAATCTTTTAAGATAAGGACTTCTGCCTTTTAAATTCAATTTTTTTTTTTTTTTAGTCTTAAGTTATTGGCCTTCGGCCGATTTTAAATTAAAGTTGTTTTGACGTTAAGGCATGAGATCGTTTGGGCCTTCAGCCTAAGTTGCAGAAATGTTTTAAGATGAGGCCTTCTGCCTTTTAAAATTAAAATTTTTGTTTGGAGTCTTAAGTGACTGGCCTTCAGCCGATTTTAAATTAAAGATGTTTTGCCCTTGGGGCGTGAGACTGAATGGCGCATTTAGCTGGGAATTAAGTTCTAAAATTAATGTTGGGCTCGCTCTGTTTTCATTGTTTCCTTTACTCTTGTAATGTTTGTCAAATGAATAGGGTAGTATGTTCACGTGCAACTCACAGCCACTCTTATTGGCTCCTTTCCACAAATTAAACTATCTGTCCTGCCCTGTCCAGCCCACTGTATTTACTACTCCTCCACTCCTACCTTCCTCATATACGTCTTTAGAGTCAGCCTCTTCCACAGATCACCTCCTCACAAAGGGAGCCCTGATTTTCAACCGCCATCACCCAGTTGACCTGTCGCATTCCCCTCACAATCCTACTGCTGCCAATGATGTCTCCTGTACAATGACCACCTCACCAAAAACTGTAAGAGCCCCTCCACCTGCCCCCATTGTGAAGCCTCCCACTTCCTTAGACAGTATCTCAACGTCACCTCTCCACCTTTCTGCAACACCTGCAATGAACCTCACCCCACATACTCTTCAAATGCAAAGCCAGACCCCCTCCCACCAACCCTGAGCTCACTGTCCCCATTCGCCCCTTCAAACGTATGTTCCTCTCCCACAACACACCAATCCTGCAAGTAAATCCTCACTCTCCTCAACCTCCTTGGTCATATCGCTGCGGACATCCTCGATTCCATTAATCATGACCACCTTCCTGTCCTTCTCACCATCTCCTCAACCTGTGGCCACCCTACAGACCCTGCCCAGCTGGCCCTCCAAAGTCCATCCACAACTACTGCCGTGCCAACTGGGTTACCTACTGGGAACCCATTGTCTCATGGGTCGACAGCCACCCCCTCGCCTTTCACCATGGTGCTGACATCTCCCATGGCTCTTTCTTCCTTTAGTAAACCGTCACTGATGCCGTGGAGGTCCACATTCCTACCAAATTCATCCACCCCCACCGCCTACACTTCCTCCCCATTCTGTCCTTCCTCTTCAAGAATCCTGCAGGCTCTACCACTCCTTCCTCTGCTCCCATTACCAGGATACACTCATCCACCACCGGCAATTACAGTGACACATCCAGAACCTCCTTACAACAAAGAAATGCTGGGACTGGTGCCAGACATGCACATGCCTCACTTTCATCCTTCCTGTCAACTCCTCCAAGTACTGGTCAGCCTTCCACTGCCTTACTGGTAGCCATACCACCCTGCATTACTCTGTTCTTCATGAAAATCGCCTCTTCCCTCCTGACGATCCCCATTTTGATTACTCCCTCTTCCCCACTGTCCTTGACCCCACTGACACCTCTCTCCCATCACTCGCCCCTAGTTTCCAGTGCTTGTATCAGTTATCTCCCACAAATCAACACTCCCATCACCACACACGATTTCACACTTGCCCTCTGCTTAACCGCAACACCACCCCTGGTCATGATGGTGTCACCTACCACCACCTCAAGGAATCTCCCCTGGCCTTCCTGGCTGCCCTTGCTACCCCCTACAACATCCTCCTCTCCAATAGCTTTTACTCTGGCTTTTGGAAGATTTCCCATGTCCTGCTGTTCCCTAAACCCAACAAACCTTCCTCTGACACCTCTTCGTATCATCTTATCTGCCTGGCCTCCATGTTCAGTAAGGTCTGAGAGTCCATCCTCACCCACCATATTCATCATCACCTTAACCAGCACAACCTCCTTCCCCTTACCCAGTATGGCTCCCGGTCCTCCTTCTCAGCCACCGACCAGCTTCTTAACCTTACCAATCTTCTTTCCCTCCAACTTAACTCCTGTCATTCTGCTTTCTTTGTTTCCCTTGACCTCCAGAACGCCCTACAACCGTGTCTTGCATCCCAGGCTCCTCTTGAAACTCCAGACCTATGCTCTCCCTATAAATTTTGTTCGCTTGTGGCTTCCTTCCTCTATTGTCCTCCCTTCTATGTCACAATCCACAATTCCTGTACCTTCTATCCCTCTCCTGGTGTGCCCCAAGGCTGCGTTCTTTGCCCACTTCTCTGTCTCCTGTATACTGCTGATATACCCAAACCTCTCCCACCTGTTCATCTCCTCCAATTTGCTGATGATACTGCCTTACTGGCCCTTTATCCTACCCTTCAACAGTCCCAATGAACCATCCAAACCCACCTAGACCAGTTCACTACTTGGTGTAACCAGTGGTTCCTTCATATCAACCCACACCCAGGTAATCATTATAAGCTGCACCACCAGCTCCTTCCATGATTTCTATCAGACCATTTATGGTCATCCTATCGACCTACTCTAAAATACCTTTGCCTCAACCTTGACCACCACCTCACCTGTAATCCCCAACTCATTACAATCCGGCACAAAGCCCACAATAGACTCTACCTACTGAAACTCCTGTCTGGTCGGAAATGGGGATTGCATCCTTCTACCATCCTTCACACCTGCAAATCCTTGATCTAACCCATCCATTGTTATGCCAGTGTCACCTGGGTTTCTGCCCCTCCCAGATTCTAGATTCTATAAAGCCCTCCAAATCCTAGAACACCATGAACTCCACATCACCTTCCATATCCACCTTCCATCCCCCACACACATCCTCTACAACCTCATGCCCTTCCCCCACCTTCTCCTTTTCCATGAACACATCCAAATCCTGTATATTGTCCACCAACTCGATCCCCCCCATCCCCGTATGTCCCCCTTCCTCTCTATCCCCAGCCCATTGTTGCACCTTTACCATTGTGTCCCACCCTCTCTCCAACTCCACACCCTCCACCTCCATTCTCAATGTAACTTCCAGCACCTACCCCTCCCAGTTGATGAAATTCACCATGACATCTGCCCCTCCTACCAACTCTAAACCCACCTTCCTCCCCCCTACTCCTCGGGGCTTCCTCTCCTCCCCTCACTTCCCCTGAAGAGCTTTCCCCCTCCTACAACCCCTCCTTCTCCCGTGCTCCCTTTCTGTGTCTCTGCACTCCCTCCTGCCCTGTCTTCCCTCTTCATCCGACACCGCACCTGTCTCCTGCCATTTGGTGCACCCCTAACCACCTATTCATTTTACCCCACCACCTACCCCATTGCACACTGCTCTCCCCTCTTTTCCCCTCCTCTTAAGCCTCTCCCCGGTAGTTCCCTACCAGCAGGTTTTATTCTTTGTTGTGTATGCTTCCTCTCTTACAGTGGTTTTAAAGTGTCTTTGTTCTGGAGTGTTTTAATACTATGGCCAACTTTTAACCTGTGTGTGTGAGTTCAGTGTACTTTATGCGCTCTACAAATCGTCAACAGTGATTTTTTTTAAACTTTAAGTCGACTTTTTTAAGTGTTCTACCATGAACGTCTCCATGTCAGTGTATATTTTAACCCTCATTGGCTGCACTCATCCTGTTTTTATGTCCCGCATTTTATCGCCTTTATATGTATAGATTTCTCCTTTTATTCACTGTCATGTCACTCGCCTGAAGAACGGTGTATTGTGCCGCTGCCAGTCCTCCCCTACCCTTTTGCGGCTGGGGCATGAAATCACAATAAAGGGAAAAAAAAGCTGATAGGGCCCAGTTCGTTTGGAGACTTCGAGAGCATCAGTACTACAAGGAAGACAATATTTAGCACACATTCTGCAAGTAGCAATACATTGTTAATGCACTTGCATGTAGGAAGCACAACAGGCTAAGTAGTGGTCTTCTTCTTTGTAGAAATAAAGTGTTACATTAATCTTAAAATACAATGTACAGTTCAGTTGAATTTCTGCTACTGACCATCGCAAGTTCTCTCCTTCCTTGTTCGTGTCAGTACAGACTTCCACAGTAGCCGCAGTAGCCAACACAATATCTGTCACTGAAGGTTAGAGAACCAGTGCTGCCTCCAGTCTTCGCTGCTCCGTCACAGCGCATCACTAACATTTCTCTTTCCTTTCAGAGGAGCATTGCTACTAATTGTGCTCTTTCTATCAGACTATCCGAAATGGCTCAAAATGGCTCTGAGCACTATGGGACTTAACTGCTGTGGTCATCAGTCCCCTAGAACTTAGAACTACTTAAACCTAACCAACCTAAGGACATCACAAACATCCATGCCCGAGGCAGGATTCGAACCTGCGACCGACTAGCCGCAATGCTTCGGCGCTTTGTATTGCTTATTATTATTATTATTAGTTGCTGCGCTCCTCTCAACATTGGCTCTAACCAACCTCCTACACCATGTGCGCCTATGCCACCGGGTTCTGCTGGCTTTGAACTGATTCAGTTTACTCAGTTTCTTAACCACACAATGTCGCAGTTGATGACTGCAGTCCAGGAGCTCATTAATGCACAAGTCGCTGCTGCATCAACATGCCTCCCTGCATTCCACCATTCCGAGGTTTAAGTGACCAACGAGAGGAGTAGAACGAGTACTATGGTGAGTTCAACGCACATTGTGCTGCACATGAAGTGCAAGGTACTGTGAAACGTTGTTATTTCTTGTCAACTGTCGGCACCTGAATTTACCACCTCTCTCAGAAGTTATTTCCGACGAGCAGTCTGGAGTTGCTATGTTTTGTAGATTTAATGTCTGCCCTCAATATGTACAGGGTTATTACAAATGATTGAAGCGATTTCACAGCTCTACAATAACTTTATTATTTGAGATATTTTCACAATGCTTTGCACACACATACAAAAACTCAAAAAGTTTTTTTAGGCATTCACAAATGTTCGATATGTGCCCCTTTAGTGATTCGGCAGACATCAAGCTGATAATCAAGTTCCTCCCACACTCGGCGTAGCATGTCCCCATCAATGAGTTCGAAAGCATCGTTGATATGAGCTCGCAGTTCTGGCACGTTTCTTGGTAGAGGAGGTTTAAACACTGAATCTTTCACATAACCCCACAGAAAGAAATCGCATGGGGTTAAGTCGGGAAAGCGTGGAGGCCATGCCATGAATTGCTGATCATGATGTCCACCACGACCGATCCATTGGTTTTCCAATCTCCTGTTTAAGAAATGCCGAACATCATGATGGAAGTGCGGTGGAGCACCATCCTGTTGAAAGATGAAGTCGGCGCTGTCGGTCTCCAGTTGTGGCATGAGCCAATTTTCCAGCATGTCCAGGTACACATGTCCCGTAACGTTTTTTTCGCAGAAGAAAAAGAGGCCGTAAACTTTGAACCGTGAGATTGCACAAAACATGTTAACTTTTGGTGAATTGCGAATTTGCTGCACGAATGCGTGAGGATTCTCTACCGCCCAAATTCGCACATTGTGTCTGTTCACTTCACCATTAAGAAAAAATGTTGCTTCATCACTGAAAACAAGTTTCGCACTGAACGCATCCTCTCCCATGAGCTGTTGCAACCGCGCCGAAAATTCAAAGCGTTTGACTTTGTCATCGGGTGTCAGGGCTTGTAGCAATTGTGAACGGTAAGGCATCTACTTTAGCCTTTTCCGTAAGATTTTCCAAACCGTCGGCTGTGGTACGTTTAGCTCCCTGCTTGCTTTATTCGTCGACTTCCGCGGGCTACGCGTGAAACTTGCCCGCACGCGTTCAACCGTTTCTTCGCTCACTGCAGGCCGACTCGTTGATTTCCCCTTACAGAGGCATCCAGAAGCTTTAAACTGCGCATACCATCGCCGAATGGAGTTAGCAGTTGGTGGATCTTTGTTGAACTTCGTCCTGAAGTGTCGTTGCACTGTTATGACTGACTGATGTGAGCGCATTTCAAGCACGACATACACTTTCTCGGCTCCGGTCGCCATTTTGTCTCACTGCGCTCTCGAGCGCTCTGGCGGCAGAAACCTGAAGTGCGGCTTCAGCCGAACAAAACTTTATGAGTTTTTCTACGTATCTGTAGTGTGTCGTGACCATACGTCAATGAATGAACCTATAGTGAATTTATGAAATCGCTTCAATCATTTGTAATAGCCCTGTATTACGAGGATTAGGTACAGGTTGGAGTAGAGCATCACAAGTTCTTTCGTCATGGGGAAAAAGCCAGAAAAGACGTGCTGTCAATGTGTCACTGAACTTCAGTGTTGGACACGAGGATCGTTTTCAATGTAGCTGTGGACAGTACTATAGCGATACAATGATTCGTGATGCAATTACGTACAATGTGCCGGACAGTAGGATTCGTGAACAAATTATCGAACATTCTGATCGTATTTGAAACAAGTGTTACAAATTATTAGCGTCAGGACTCGTGTGATAGCGCTTTGGGAAACTTTGAGGTAATTCCCATTTGTAGTGTAACGCGAAGTGACAAACAGGTACGGCCTTGCGACTGATCAACGCGCGCAAACAGGCCGCCGCACCATAGACGACGTAAACAAGTGTCAGCGCGTGCGTCTGCAGCGAAATAATGTTCCCGCTGCTTTTCCACGAGTAAAAAGCAAAAGTATCTTTGGTGCTTCAGTGTATAACGATGTAATCATACGATAAGGAGTTTTCTGTGTACATACACACAATACGTGACATTTGTTTGTGTTGAGGGTCAACTGCCACACTCTGAACCAAGCATCGACGCTCTGCCCTGTTCCTGCATTTTCCGTGCAGTTTCCTAGCTCTGAGACTTCTGTGTATCATCTGCGAAAAACCTCATGGAAGTTCCATCTACTATGTCATTTATATGTGTTGCAGAAAGTAATGGACCTATAACATTTCCTTGTGGAACATCCGATGTTTGTCTTACGTCTAAAGACCTCTGGTATACCACTCACATCCTGTGGTCATTGTGTGGAGTGGTAACTGTTGCTTGTATACCGTCGATTATTGTCGGTAGTTATTAGTAGAAAAATTGCTACCATTCAGAACAAGTTACTCAAATACATTACCCTTGTTTAATAAATCTGTAAAATGCTAGTGGATTCTGGCGAATCAACCTTCCGATCTTTGATGTGTTACACATTTCAGTAGTTCAAGTTGAAAGTTTCGTGCATTTATGCTTATATTTTTAAAATTAGCAATGCAGTTCACAGTAAACAGATACTGGATATTCCAGTCAGTGAGGCCCATAGCTAATGTGCAATAATAATACATCTTATTGATCTTTCCTCTAAATGAATCATCATGTTTAGCGAACAAAAATCTGGGCTACAGAGTCTCTCTGTGGACCTGTCCTGCATCTCGTAGAATCTTACTGAGTCGCCCGGTAAACCCGCTGGGCAGAACAGGTAATAGGATTGTGGAAAGAGCCAAGGGTTGAGATCAGTTGCTCCTTCTGATTGTCATTTATTGCAATTTAATAACCTTTACAAGCAAAGCGGCACATAGCCGAATTTTTTCCGAATGCAACTCTTTCACGGCTGAAGCCCTCCAACAAAAAATCTTAACAAGATGAAAATCCAGTTAAGATAGCAATAAAATAATTCAAACTCAATATACGCAAAGTGCAATACAAATGGCTCAGGGCCACAATGAAATTCCAAAGTTTTAGAATATATTACCATAGACATTTAAAGGCAGAAAGTCAACAAGATATCTTAAAAAATCAAAAATTCAATTAAGATAGCAATAAAATAATTTAAAACCTAAAAAAGCAACATATGCAAGGTGCATCACAAACGGCTGAGGGCCACAATTAAATTTCAAAACTTCAGAATATATTACCATAGTACTTTAAAGGCAGAAGGCCAGCATGTTTGACCACAAGAAATCTTAAAATATCAACAAGATAAAAATCCAATTAAGTTAGCAATAAAATAATTTAAAGAAGCAACATAAGCAAGGTGCAATACCAGTGGCTGAGGGCCAAAATTAAACTTCAAAATATTAAAATATATTATCATAATCTTTAAAAGCAGAAGGCTGCAGTGTTTAAGCTTCAAAGATAAATTTTAAAAATTAATTTTACCCATTTTAGGAAAACAAACCAATAACCATAAGCCTAAAATTTAAAGTAGCTGACAACAGATAATTAAACACCGGTGGAATTCAGAAGGCCTCCAGGGAGGTCGACCTGCCCTCATTCACTTAGGTGAGACAGGTGGTGACCCCAGCTATACTTGATCCGTCGGAACCCAACCAGGGGACAGCCACGGACCGACCGACACAACGACTTGCTGCCCGTCGATCAGTACATGAGAACTCAAACAGGAAAGGTTACAAAAGTGATAATCGACAATGGAGTATGTATTAGCTGTCAAAATTACGCACCATGCTGGACAGCGACAACAGGTTAGGAAACAACGCTGCCTGAAATTACGTTAGTAGCCAGGGCAGGTAACCGGAACACTAACGGCCACTAGGCAGAAAATTCCGCTGGTACACTTGAATTTGAAACACAGTAGTAGTTAACTTCGCCCAAAAGAACACTGCCTGAATTTACGTCAGTGCCCAGGGTAGGTAACCAGAACACTAACGGCCACAAGGCAGAAAATTCCACTGGTGCAGTCAAGTCGTAGTCGACCAAAATAGTTAATTGCACCGCATGGCGGCTAAATCTCAGCAGTAGAACCACTCAGTGTTGCTCGCCGGAAAACCTCCCCAACAGCAAACCACCAGAGCGAAGCACCACAACAAGAATAGACGTGGCTTGGGTAGCTGAAAACACTACTCAACTTTGGCGTCCTGGGTCGGTGAACCACGAAACTCGTAGCGATCTGTCAGCTCCACACACGCTCCAACACTGCACAGGGACAGCCAGTGGACCCAGCCCACTGCACCGCGCGGAGATAACTTCCGTCGTCCGCAACAACCGACCGACTGCCTCCAGAACCCTTGCCGAAAACTATACGCACGAAACCAAAGATGGTACAAGGCGCAGATATCGATACACATCACTGCTGCCACACGTAGAAGGAAGAAGAACCACGACGTAACTGCGACAAGGGCGGCAAACCAAACACAAATAGACAGCGAAGTTCACGAAAACGCATAGTCGGGAGAAAGCACGGCTCACTTACAGCGACATATCTACCCCATGCACTGAAAGATGGTTTTTATGTACCTCAGTGTGCAAAGTACCAGCTCAGTCTCTTACAAAAGGCGAGATACTGACTATGGGAAAAGATAGGTCGAGGATTTTGCAGAGTTACTTAAACTTAGGTTCTCCAACGCTAAGTTTCTTCCCGTGAACTCGATCAGCAGTCAGGTTCTCTTGGTCCTCCCAGTTTACGTTTGTGCGTTGAAGACCCTTTGCAAAAATCCGCTTGCAGTTATTGCGAAATCTCCCTCTACTTTTTATCCATTCATTCATTTCCACAACAGTGCTGATTTGGAAATTATGCTACCTTTAGCGTAGAACATGCCATGCTAGTTTCATTCTTGTTCCTGAAACGATTTTGTGTAGGATGCCTAGACCAGCACTTCGCTCTTCGTTTGAAACATAATCGCAATAATTGATCTTCAAAATTCGCCTCAAGCGTCGGTGATGAAAGAGACTGAGCCTGTGTGATCATTTTACTAATATCTTCCAAGTCTTACATGCGGGTATAGCAATCTGTACGAAGATAGAGTAGTACAGCCGGAGCTTCGTGGACACAGAGTCTTATTTTATTTAACAGGTTTATTAGCAGGAGAAATAGACAGCCACCAATTGCTACAAATTGTCTTCAATTAACCTTTACCATGATTTCAACGGATTTAAACTGGTCATCCTCAGAAGGACAAGAAATCTGCATACTGTGGTGTCACCGCCAGACACCACACTTGCTAGGTGGTAGCCTTTAAACCGGCCGCGGTCCATTAGTATACGTCGGACCCGCGTGTCGCCACTGTCAGGATTGCAGACCGAGCGCCACCACACGGCAGGTCTAGAGAGACGTACTAGCACTCGCCCGAGTTGTACAGCTGACGTTCATAGCAATGGTTAACTGACAAATACGCTCTCATTTGCCGAGACGACAGTTAGCGTAGCCTTCAGCTACATTTGCTACGACCTAGCAAGGCGCCGTATTCAATTGATATTTATTATGTGAAGCATGTATCATCAAGAGATATGTTCTACAATTGTGGATTAAAGTTAAGTATTACATCATCTACGCACATTATTTGCAATTCTCAAGATATTGTCCTGTTCCAGACCTCACGCCAGTCAGCGTGTAATTAAACGCGTGCATTTCGGCCTCCTCTAGAAACACAGTGTTGGCTCTTCTGCCAACACTACACATACAATGTGATAACAGACTCACAAACAAGACCTCGTGGAACAATATTATGTGTCAAACAGAAACTACTACGTACAACAAGTGTAATCATGTCACAAACAATATGGTATATACCAACAAGTATTTCTTACAAGCTTCACATTGGCAAACAATCAATAAAGCTATCTTCACGTGAAATGTGACGGCAACAATCTGTACGTCCATATATAAGGTAAGGCCCCTAGAATCAAGGGCTTGTCACATCAGTAAAACCAGTCACGTAAAATATCAGTCCTTGTTAAGAGCTACATGCCAATTGAGAGAGAGTGGAGAGCGTGGATACCAGGAAAACAAATCCCGAGGCGCATGTGCAGATAAACATGTACGCTTGGCGCCATAAACAGCCAATAAGCGTAAGCACATCGAAATTACTAACAGAATTATCGAAATACACCATGCAAATCAACAAGCATGCAACAAAATGTTAAAAAAGACAGTAAAAAGTATACGAACATACGTTAAGACCCTTGTAGGACAACCAGTACATTATCGAACAGAAATAGTGATGTCTGTGCACAAGTATGTTATTAAAAGCATAATGACAGCAAAAAGATTACCTCCAGTACATCATCGTATGAAAAGTAATAATGCCAGTGCATCAGCACACTATTAACCATAATGACAGTAAAGTGCAAAATTTCATAGGTTCCCGTACAGTGTAAAACGTTACAAAAGCGTGTGGCATCAATGTCTTAATACAACATGAACTGACAAACGAAACTGTATGCACAAAAATTTTGTAATAGAATTTTGAGGAAATGAACCACTCGCAAAGGTTACCGGCAGGCGTGTGAAATTTTTTTTTGCCAACAGTATGGGCTTAAAACCACCAAAAAATTGTCTATAGGCTGGCTGCAGCTAGCCCTCTACATGTTTATAGACCTCTAATTCTTCCCAAAGGTCCACCATATGCCTTTTGAGTTCTCTGTGAAGAATAACTGTGTCTTCCAAATTTTTCAGAGTGTGACTGGCAATCAACAGATGTTTAGCAAACGTAGGGTTATGTATACTTGCTCCTTTCTTTCCTAACAGATGCTCTTTATATCTTGTCCTCACAGCTCTGCCTGTTTGACCAATGTAATAACATGGGTAACAGTTAATTTATAGACAGTAGTATTTTCCATTGTATACAAACTATTGTCAGCAGAGAAAGAGACATTACAGTTATATTTATTCACTAAAATACGTTTAATCCTATAAGAAACATTTCGTAAGTCTCTCTCACTCGCAATGTTTCTCTTAACGTGGAATGGTATTTTATTTGATTGGTTTTACTGATGTGACACGCCCTTGATTCTGTGGGGGGGTCAACTTTTATACATGGACGTACAGACAGTTGCCGACACATTTCATGGGGAAACAGTGTTGCTGACTGTTTGATAAAGTGGAGTTTGTACATACTACTTGTTCTGTGTTGGTATTTATCATGTTTTTCGTGACATGCTTACAGTTGTTGTAGGTAGTACTTTCTGTTTGACACGTAATGCTGGTCCACGATGTTTTGATCGTAAGTTATGTTACAGCATGAAGGCTTCTTGTCCTTCTGAGGAAGACGGGTTTAAACCCGTTGAAACTATGTTAAATGTTAACTGAAAACCGCCATCTATTGTTACTGGATGGCTATCTATTTCACCTGGTATTGTGTAACCTTTGCTGAAATACAGACATATTGAAAATACTACAGTTCTATTTCTATGCAGAGGGTGAGTAAAACACAGTTTCCATATTACAAAAACAGCTGGGCTTACAATCACAATATAAGCTTATAAAATCACACAAAAATGCGTGACCATGAGTTACCGAAAGTGAAAATCTCGCGACTCTTGCAATTATTGTATATTTAAAAAGACGTTGAAGAACACATTGAGGAAGGACATAGGAGAAGATAGAATATGAGAAGCAAGGACGTCTATATGGGCCAGAACACATCTTAAACTGCCGAGTCTGTTAAATCGACTAATCGAAATTCTGCGACCATAATACGTTCTGCCTGTAGCTTTGATTTTGACTGGCTACATAGACAATAAAAACTATCAAAGGCCTTTGTGAATCATTTACAAGAATAATGAAGGTTTCGTCATCCATATCTGGCAGCGCAATCCATGGGGTACATGAAAGGAGCCTCCACGAAGATTGCAATGATTTCCGACCAAGATAAGACTTGCAATCGGGCGTACCCTGGGGTCAGGTTTCTCGGGCGGCTGATCCTTTCACACCAGAAACATCATCTTGGTCCTTCTCAGGACCACAGTTGACCATCATATCGATGAATATAGAAGGTATATCATCACCAAAAGAAGATATGTTACAAGAGCTGTGCAGACAAACCAAGTGGGATGTACTCTGCATACAGGAGACCCACAGAAGCTGTGAAATGCGCAGATCAAAAGTAAACGGAATGCGACTGGCTACGGAAAGACCCCACCCAAAATACGGGAGTGCTATATTTATCTTACCAGATATACAGATAATATCATCAGCCTTTACTAAAGCAAATGATACTGAAATCTTAACTTTGGAAATCAAAGGCTGTACAGTCACATCCGTATACAAACCACCGGACATTGATCTCAAAATCAATCTCCGATAACTTTTATAGTCAACACACACAAATAGTGACTGGTGACTTCAACTGTCACAGCACCATGTGGGGCTATGAGCATGATGATGAGAATGGTACAGCATTACAAGAATGGGTGGAAGGCAATCATCTGAGCCTTATACATGACCCTAAGCAACCTGCATCTTTCAGCAGTGGCAGATGGAAACGCGAATACATCCCCGATCTGATATTTTGCAGTGAGAACATCTCACGACAGTGCATAAAAACTGTCCGCGACCCTATTCCAAATACACAGCACAGACCGATCGTGTGTGAAACTAACGCAGCAGTTAGACCACAGACAGTCCCGTTCAGAAGGAGGTTTAGCTTCAGGAAAGCCAACTGGCGGAAGTTTACAGAAACGCTGGACGCTGCACTTCCCAATATTGAACCGTCACCTGACTCGTATGATACTTTTGTGAGGGCTGTAAAGAGGTGCTCCAGGATTGCAATTCCTCGGGGTTGTCGAACATCATACATTCCTGGTCTAGCGTCAGAACTCAGTGCTCAATTTACAGAGTATAAGGTACTATTCGAATAAGATCCATTCGGCGAGACAACGCTATCGGCTGGTAATAAACTTATTGCATCTCTGAAAGAATCCAAAAGTAATTCTTGGGTTAAACTATGGAGGAACTTGATCTCATCAGAAACAGTCATAAAGCGTGGAGATTACTGAGACGCCTCAATAATGACCCAGGCAGATCCACAGCACACTGCAACGTAACTGCAGATCATATAGCACACTGACTGCTCATGAATGGGAAAGGAATCCATAGAATCAAAGTTCCGAAAGTACAGCAAGGGCCCAAGAACAAACGAGGGATCTGACTCTCCCATTCCAGATATCTGAATTAAACAAGGCTATTAAGGAGAGTAAAACTGGTAAAGCATCCGGTCTAGATGACATCCGTATGGAGCAAATCAAGAATTTCGGCCCAGAAACAAGAAAGTGGATCCTGGAGCTTTTCAACAACTGCATGAACCAGTGCCAAATACCAAAGATCTGGCGAAAGAGCAGGGTGATAGCTCTCCTGATACCTGGAAAGGAAGTAAATCATCCCAAGAATTTCAGACCAGTTAGCCTTTTGAGTCACCTTTATAAACTGGTCGAACGTATGACTCTGAATAGAATCCTACCAGTAATAGACCCTCTTCTCATACCCGAACAAGCAGGATTTCGACCAAACAGAAGCTGCAAAGGGCAACTTTTGAATCTCACTCAGTTTATAGAAGATGGCTTTGAAACCCGTCAAGTTACGGGCGTGGTCTTCGTGGATCTCACAGCAGCGTATGATACTGTCCATCATCGGTTATTCCACGCAAAACTATATAATATGGACAACAACGCCCACCTCGTTAGACTACTCAGCACCCTCCTCCAAAACCGCAGTTTTTTGTTGAATTTGAAGGACAACGCTGGAGAGCGCAAAAAAATGGTCTACCTCAGGGAAGCGTCATGGCTTCACTTCTTTTCAACATTTATACTAACTACCAGCTATTGACCTCAGGCACAAGGAGATTCTTATATGCAGATGACCTAGTCCTTGCTATGCAGAGCTCATGCTTTGAAAAAATGGAAAGAAACCTGACAACAGCATTTAGAACACTGTCAAGCTACTACAATCGGAACCAACTCAGACCAAACCCTTCGAAGACACAAGTGTGTGCCTTTCGTTTAAGGAACAAGGAAGCTAATCGAGAGCTACATATTGCATGGCCAGGCATCCAACTCTAGCATCATCACGCATCTAAATACTTGGGAGTCACTGTCGACAGAACTCTGACATTCGAAACTCACTGCAAGAACACCAAAATGAAAATCTCCGCTCGAAACAACCTAATTCGCCAACTAGCGGGGACACAGTGGGGATCAAATCCACAAACTATTCTCTGTTCTGCAATGGCTCTGTGGTTTTCTACTGCTGAATATGCTTCCCCAGTCTGGTACAGGTCATCTCATGCCAGACAAGTAGACATTACTCTCAACGAAACATGCAGGTTGATCACAGGTTGCTTAATTCCTACCCCAACTGATAAGCTCTACTGTCTGGCTGGAATAGCGCCACCATGGGTAGGCAGAACAGTGGCTGCCAACAAGGAGAGACTGAAAGTGGAACAGGACAGTGCCCATCCACTGCACGGACATAATCCACCACAGCAACGGCTGAGATCGCGAATGAGCTTCATGAGAACATCCGAGAAGCTCACCATTTCACCAGAGAAGGCAAGGCTGGAGTTATGGAAGAAGTCGACGCCTCACCTGCAGACGGCAGAAGCTGAAGAACTACCACCTGGACACAACGAGAGCTGGCTGGTGTGGAAATCTTTAAACAGATTACGATCAGGAGTTGGACGATCCAGAGACAATCTGAAGAGATGGGGCTTCATAACAGAAGATACGTCCTGTGATTGTGGACAAGAACAAAGCAGAAGCCACATGCTTCAGTGCCTTGTGTGCCCTGCATCCTGCACGAAGATTGATCTCCTGCAATCCACTCCAAGCGCCTTGGAGGTTGCAAAGTACTGGGCACATGTAATATAAATAAAATTTTTATATATATATATATATATATATATATATATATATATATATACATATTTATTGATGAGTATGGCTACTATAAATTTGTATGTTTCTGACTCGAGAATAAATAGCGCAATCCATCCAGGATATGTCCTTTCTGTTTCACGGTCACAAGAAAATGGCTGCTCGCGGAAAGAGTTACACTGTTTTTACACCCACCAGGGATTTCTCGTCACATTCCTCGACGAACATAAGAAAACGAAGTGTTGTGCCCAAAGGAGTTCCTGAATTTCGGTACTGAATTTTAGTCACATAGTTGTCATTGACCATATACTTAGTTTCCTTAGGCATTTAATTGGATTCACACACTTTATTTCAAATTTTGCTTTTCAGAAGTTAAAATTTTATTTCACGATACTGTTCACATGCGCAACACAGGGACTTTCAATAGTAAGTTTTGTTCAGTAGTTGAATACATTAACTAAAGTACACATCACAAGATGGAAAAGTTTTTTTAAATCAGGGTATTCAGTTTCCTCTTGACAGACTTTATTTTACAGAAAGCTTACATATGTCAACCCTTTTTGCCTAGGATAGTTTTCTGGTTTCTCTGTGATTACGTAGGCTAGTTAGATTGCAACACAACTTCTCAAAAGCAAATCAGCGCTACGCGTATGAGCGCTAACATTTATGTTTTCTCTTTCAGCTATTTTAATTGCAGTGTCACATTTGTGGGTGATTTTGTATGAAATTATTTTTCTCCGTATGTAAAAAGTGGTGTGTTAATATCTTTGTTGCGTAGGCAGACGATAGAGAATACAGTGAAACATTTCAGAGTTACCTAGATCTTTCGCAGATATTTTTGTTGCATGAAAGAATTTATTACCTTCTGTTATTTAACAGCAAATAGAAATTTCGTCTGGGAATTCAGTTTTGACATTTCAGCGTTATTTATAGCAACACTGTTTTTCGTCGTGCAACGAGATTACAAACCACGCCACGAAGTAATGACACAATTAGTATTAATTAAACAGAAGAAGCACAACAGGCGTTACACGTAATAAGTTATTTGAGATGTCAGAGAATGCAAATAACTGTCCACCATAGTTATGTTGTTTATTAGGAAATGCAACATAACACATTGGCAACGGTGAACAAGAAATTTTAGAAGATGAATCGGCAGGCGACATGTCGCCTGAGCTTTGCGAAATTTCGCAATAACCACTTACTGAAACAGTTGATTCAGGTTTTGTTTCCTATTCTTTTAATCAAACAGTGCACGAGCCAACACCACTTATTGACAATACACACTCAGTTGTCGGAAATCCAGTAAACATGAATGTGGAAATCAGTAATTTAGCTTTGTTAGAGCTGCTACAAAAGATGAAGAAAAACACTTGAACCAAGCACAGAACAAAATCACAAGAATAAATGAGTGAAGATATCAAAAATACGAAAAATGAACTCAAGGCTCAAATTCGAGAACTTGAAGAAAAACAGCAAAACTTTCCTGTAGAAAGAGATTAGAGATCAACTGTTACGAGCCTAGACGAAAGGCTACGCAAACTTGGAACTGAACAAAATAATTTGAAAACCATGCAACAGAACGACGAAGAAGACCTGCTCTCAAAAATGAATACCACTATACAGAGCACAATAGTTTAGCACGTCACAGAACGTCACAGCCATGTTAACATCACTTTATGAACAATTAGTGAACAGGTGAACACATTAACACGGAACTGTGACTAAGAAAAAGAACAACACAAAATTAATTCACAAAATTAGCCAACACGAGTTTATTAAGTGAAACAAATCCGTTCAATTGCAAAGTAGAACATCTATCTAAAGAAAACAGTGTACTATTCTGTACCATTACAGTTCGTTGTGAACAACAAATCGAACACCGTGCTATTCCAGTCTGTGAAGAAAAGAAGAAACAGTATCGTTTCGAGTAACATAAGCAGAAAATTAAAAAAAAATCATGCTCCTATTTTGTTCAACTCGTACAAAGAAACGTAAAGCTTTAAAACAGCATAGAGACGATCACCTTAGAATAATGGAAAGAAAATACAAGTACGATGATTTTCGTTATTCTTATCTGCCTTTTGGCACTTTTGGTATTTCTATGTATTCATGGCATTTAAGTGACATTTCGCGAGAATACAGTTTCCGTCAAAGTCTAAACAGTAAACAGCCTTGGTGCCATAACAAAGAAATTTTGCGGACACAGAAAGCTCACAGTTACGATTACAAACATTTTCATACAGTCAACTTAGGCGATTATTTTCTTGTACAAAGAAGCACTTACGCACAAGACGGTGAAGAGTCTGTGCTCTAGTATACTGAACATGGAAGATAAATAATTACGACAAGAGGTGACAATCTGAATTCCATGTATTTTCCTACGTTTAAAATTAGGTTGGGGATCCATTATACTTTTTCGGATACATCGACTTGCGAACTATGCTTCCCCGAACTGCATGTTAAATATTTTTGTTTCTAGGTACATCCGACTTCTCCAGCTATCCTTTTTAATCGATAAGTGCAAGAAATTTTCTTCCTGTATGCTGTTGTAAATATCTTGGAGTTAATTTCAGTTTCTTGTAAGCTATGATTAAGAATGTGTCATGGTGACTACAAACCACATTACGACACTGGCAAATTGAGAATTTTGCTCACACGTATTTCGTGACAGTAAGAAGATCTGACATGGATAAAAAACGTTGAAATCAAAAATTACTCGCATTTTATGAATATTTGATCCCATTAGGAAAAGATGCAGAAAAAAGCGGTATTTCACTGAAACTCGATTGCAGAACATACATAACAATTACGCAACAGGAATGCACTACAGAACTGTGACTTGGAATTCTAGCAGTAAACAACGCGTCAAATCACACAAAACATATCGCTGCTTCAACACTAAACCTTGTTCCGTTAAAAAATATCTGAAACATGTGACTGATCGTCCCAGGCACGATGTTGAAATGCCCCCCACAGAAAGCAGAAATAGGAATTGTACTCTGTCAAACATTTTCTAATACGAAATTTTTGGAAGTGAGAAAAACTGATGAGACAAGTATACAGCTATAAATAGAGCAGTAGCAGTCATGAATTATGAAATGAGAGATTTAGCACAAGTTATAGTAATAATAATAATGTGCGTATGGCATTGGTTGCCGGGAGACCCCTCGCGAGGCGGTTCGGCCGCCGCTCAACAAGTTCTTTAACGCCACTTCGGCGACTTGCGGGTGAATGAGGATGAAATGATGATGAAAGACACACAACGCACAGTCATCTCAAGGCTGAGAAAATCCCTGACCCCGCCGGTTATCGAACCCGTGTCCCTGTGCACGGGAAGTGAAAACGCTACCGCAAGACCACGAGCCGCGGACACAAGTTGCAGTGAGATATATAGATTATTGAGGCTATAGTTGCGTTGTCCAAATAGGAAGTTAGTTTTACAAGTAGTAGTGTTATTGGTGAATTACATGTGCATGTTGAATTTTCCACCAGTTAAAGGAATAATTACGGGTTGTTAAAGGTAAGTTTGTACTCTCTGACAGAAATTGCTGTGTCCGACGTAATGTGTATTATTGAGGAGATTTTTTTTCCATGATCAGTTCTGCAGTAATGAAGGTCTGGTTGCTCACAAGGGAACCTCCCCATCGCACCCCTCTCAGATTTAGTTATAAGTTGGCACAGTGGATAGGCCTTGAGAAACTGAACACAGATCAATCGAGAAAACAGGAAGAAGTTGTGTGGAACAATGGAAAAAAAACAAAATATACAAACTGAGTAGTCCATGTTCAAGATAGGCAACATTAAGGACAGTGCCGGCTTAGTAGCGCTGTGGTCCTGTGGTTAGTGTGAGCAGCTATGGAATGAAAAGTCCTTGGTTCAAGTCTTCCCTCGAGTGAAAATTTTCATTTTTTATTTTCAGACAATTATCAAAGTTCAGGCACACACACACAATCAACTTCACTCTCCAAAGTTCCAGGATATGTTCAGATTTGTTTGGACTTATCCAGGATTTGACGGTGTACACACGGAAAAATTTGAAAACGTTAAAAACATATGTTTTGACAGAGCACGGGGAAAACTGTGCGACTGTGAAACTGTTGCATTCATTTGTTGCAGTTTATGAGACAAACTCTTGTGATTTCATCACTTTTTTGGGAGTGATTATCACATCCACAAGAAAACTAAATCGGGCAAGGTAGAAGAATCTTGTTACCCATTCGCCAAGTTTACAAGTTAGGTGGGTCGACAACATATTCCTGTCATTTGTCGTATAGAATATATCAGACGTGTTTTCCTGTGGAGGAATCGGTTGACCTATGACCTTGCGATCAAATGTTTTCGGTTCCCATTGGAGAGGCACGTCCTTTCGTCTACTAATCGCACGGTTTTGCGGTGCGGTCGCAAAACATAGACATTAAACTTATTACAGTTGACAGAGACGTCAATGAACGAACGGACAGATCATAACTTTGCGAAAATAAAAAATTAAAGTTTTCAGTCGAGGGGAGACTTGAACCAAGGACCTCTCGTTCCACAGCTGCTCACGCTAACTACGAGACCACGGCGCTCCTGAGGTCACACTCTCCTTGATGTTGCATATGTTTGCCATGGACTACTCAGTTTGCATATTTTGCTTATTTTTTTCATAGTTCCACACAACTTCTTCCTGTTTTCTCGATTGATCTGTGTTCAGTTTTTCAAGGCCTATCCACTGTGCCAACTTATAACTAAATCTGAGGGGGGTGCGATGGGGAGGTTCCCTTGTCAGTAGCGTCGCCCGGACGGATGGACCGATGGTTAGTCAGCGGACGTTACACTTCGCTACAACGACTTAGCCGTTACGCTGTTCGACAGAAGAACATGTCGGTACCGCGCCAATAGGTCAACGTGGAAGATGCCATCCCAGATGTTACCGGCAAGAAGTTCTTGTGGTACTTACCTAAGTGGCTGGTGAGGACGAAGCGACTGCGGCCTCGCCAGATGGGTCACCTGTGAACCTACAGGTTGACGAAATCGCCAGAAGACATCGACCCGGAAAGTGGCTGGTTCGATTCCGGGACAGAGCACTCCGGGCCAGGCTGTAGCCACTTGTTAATAACGCAAAGAGCGAATGCACAAGGAGAAGACCACGCCTCCGTCGCCATCAGTCACAGGTACGGTACTGAATGGAAGAACATGAGGCCGCCGCGCAGCTGCAACTTGAGCCGTCTCCGCACCTGCTGTCACCGGAATCTTCATGCTAGGACTCTGCAACTCCGCAGCCGCGAGGAATTGAGCAAGTTAAATCACATTGTATCCCTCTGTTTGTTTAAAGGATCTTATGTCTCAATAAATGACTGTTACTGGAACCACCAATGTTTCTCTCACACCTCTCCCTCTGAGCCAAAGAAGGAGCCCACTCCACCGCCCACAAAGTGTCGCTTTCTCTCTCGCCATTCCTGACGAAATACTTATAACGACCTTAGCTCCCCTCAGTCATTGACACACAGTATCTAGTGTCACTAAACCCCGAACCGCTACAGATGGTTTTGTGTGTTACAATATTTACCTACGGTCTACAGAATTCAGCAATTATCGTGTGTAATTCCGCTCTGTGGAAAGACAATGTTGATATGTAAAACTCAAATCAGAACATCCTTTTGTACATTTTGTAACCTTAACCCAAAAATTTGAAGTGTTATTTACAATAGTAACTTACTGTACTTATTTCGTTGTACTTTGTTTTAATTTCATTCTCCTTCCCTTAACACAGCTAAGACAACCCGTATGAATTTTTTCTGAGGGCTCGATGACATTGTAAGGTGCTCATACGTTTCCTGCTACTGTAACTAATTCACTTTTACTATACTGCGACAAAGATGCAAGAGTGCACTCTATGAGTAGTGAGCAAGTTCCTGACTCTGTGTTTAGTTTTTTTTCTGTGGTTTACTCGTTAGTCAGTCAGTTGCGCAGCACTGAGACATTCTTATTTGAGGCATAGTAGCCTGGAGCTGAGTTTTTCAGAGAATGAGATCTGTTATTGTGAATGTGGAGAAGCTATTTGGCAGAATTTATTTTGGAGATGGAAATTCATTTAATACGTTCTTATTATTTATGTTAATAGACAAAATATTTGGAGGAATTTGAAATCTACGATTGTAGTTTCTTTGTAATGTGAGAATTTTGTAATTGCTAGAATCTTCTTAAGTTGTTTTATCTTTTTTAATAACCAGAGTTTCTTAGTACCAGTTTATTAATACCAGTTTATTAATAACCAGATTTTCTTAAAAGTAAAGCCCAGCTCAGCTCAATGATTCATGGTAAGGTTTCGAACATTTATCATGTGTGCATTGCACTTTACGCCACACGAAGCGACTGAGTGTTTCTGGCAAAAAGAATTTAGAGCAGATTATTCATTTTTAACTGCTGCGTCTGCTGATTTCTAATTGCTTTCGAGAACGTCAGTACTGCTGGCACATAAGACAGCAATTCGCGACTGGAACGGGAACAAGGGTGGGGGAGGGGGTAGTGGCAGTCGTACGCAAAGTACAGTACCGTCTGCCACAAGCCCCAAAATGGCTCGTGGAGTATGTATTTAAATGTATATGGAGACTGATGTTGAGATGTCATTAATACCAATGAAAAATCATGAATAGGAAGATGAAAAATTCTCTATCGTCCTGCCGCAACTGTGCAACATATTCAGACAAGCTTGACTGGCAATCGAAAAAGGAGAATGTACTTTCAATGTGGAGTATCGCACTTAATTATTGTATAAGCTGGCAAATATGCCTTCTTAGCTTTCCTTTGATGATAAAATAATGAAAAATGATGCAGAACTGATGAGAAAGAAATAATTTGGAGGAAATTAAAAGTACAGCATCAATTCAAAATATGATTATCTTTCAAAGTACCAACTCTGCCTGAGGTTAGCATATCACGTTCGAAGCTTTTCGTCGCGCTCACAGCAGTACAGTACACGAGCTGCCGCACTTTTTTTCACCTAAATTAGGGAAAAAACCAAATGTGCGTGTTCTGGTGGTAACGGAGCACTGAAATGGAGAATTATTAGACCACACAGTAGCACGGGGCTGTTAGAATTTTTGACGCCGTAACTGCGACCAGCCCACATACGTTTTATGTGCGTATTGAGCTAAATGAGAATTAATTGTCGAATGTGGAATAGAATTAAACAGCAGGTCCGCTTCACACTGCAAAACTGGCTTTGTGTGTAAAATGCATATCTGGCTACATCGTGTTTCACGTTCATTTCGTATTTTCGTCTTTCTCGTTTTCGGCATTGCAAGTTCATAGTTAAAGAGTATGAGTATTTTTGTATCTAATTACATTGTGTTACGTAACATTAGTTTCCACGTAACTTCAGTACACAGAGCAGAAGAATCATACGAGTTCATGGACTCTGAAGACCTGGAATAATTCCCTTAAATCAAAAGCTATTATCAGTGCTGTCCTTCTGTTTCGAAAACAAACAAGTAAACATAATTGTTTCATCAAACACTCAGGCAAAACTGTTTATCTCACTAATTTGAACAATAAATCCTGTAAAATATAAAACCATTATAAAATCGTATGACGTACAGGTATTTACCACATGCCTTACGAAAAATTAAGATTGACAGAGTACATATGCGAAAACTTACGTGGCAAAATTTTGAGTTTCAGTGTTGCTTTCAAGTCTAAGATATAAAATTTTCGTTGTTGTTTCATATTGTATTTTTTCTACATGATTCATGGATAAATCTGACAAACAAAATAGACTTTGAGAAAACGTGGACAGGTATTTCAGAAATAGTGTCGCCCAGAAGACTTATCGCGAAAATTGTATCCAATGTGCACGAGAAGAAGAGTTACGACTGAGGATACGGGTTTCTTTCGGGCGTTGTAAAGGAGCATGAACATCGTAATCATAATCAAAATTACAATAAGTGACATGTCTTAAGCGACATACATACCCAAGGGGTCAGAAAAAGTGATTTCCTAAGTTCTAGGAACTGATCTCTTCAATAAGCAGGGTTAAGGGTTGTATAGTGGGGCCACGCTAGTAATCTGCTCCCTCCTCAATATCTAATAAGTGTATAGCACTTCAAAAACAATATAATCAAGTGCAGGCACAAAACGAAATGGTAGCAATAAGGACAAAAAAAGAAGCGAGTTCCCATAATTCCAGTTTTAATACTGAGAGGGTCCTACGACCATTATATAATGAAAAATGAATTCTTTATATAAAAAATTAAGGAATCAAATTAAAAGGTTTATAGGGAAGAATACAGCAATTAAACAAAACTTTTAGAAGATATTGAATTTCGTCTTCTCACTAAAGAAACTAAAACATCGCAATACAAATGATTATGTCAAACACAGGCTGTGCGACATTATTTAGAATATAATGAAGGGGCCCAATAAAGTAGTGACAATAAGCATTAGATTTATTCTACAGCTCTGCAAATTCTGAAGATAGATGAAAAGATCAGACACAAATTAAGTATTCAAAGGTTTCTCATTGCTGTCATATTGTTGTTTTCGTAAAGTGTAAGTACTCAAACAATTTCTAGTGCCGTGGTATTTGACAACTGCCTGTCGACACCAAAGGTTTACTCGACCCAACATTAAAACGTAGCTTGTAATCTCAGCAGTGCAATTAAAAACATTGTATCATCCCATATGAGGAACAGACTCGTATTGTCGGACCTATACGACTGTCACATGAGAAAAATGTGTTCTGAATGCATGCAGTCTGACAGCCCATACACACGACAGTCACTGCCAAATCTGTGAAGTGTTTGGTGAATGAATAACGAATCCTTCGGTGAAATTGAGACGGATACGACAGTGCAACTGAGAATGGATCAATGAGCGTGATGAGAAACGCCATGTTTCGAAATCTCTTGTCTCAAAAGAATTGGTTCTACACACGAAAAAGAAGACGAATGAGAGCCGATGAATTTCCGCGAAAATATTGTCTGTGAATTTCCCTAACCTTTGTCGAGCGCAGCTGCATGAAAATAAGATAGCTGGATATCGTACACATATATTCTTTCCTCTTTATGTCACAATCACCAACAGAAAAGCCCACAACGCTACGATTAATCTGTAATACCCCACCCGTTGCTTGTCCGATTTTTGCGTGTGTTCGCCTCTGACAACAACTTACAGAGAAATTGGGAGTGGAACAGTACGCAAAAATGAATAACGCTAGCTTTCAATGTGGCTCTGTCACCCCTAATTAATCTGCGGTGGTAGTGTTGACGATATATCACACTTGTTTTTATTTACAAACATGAACGATCACGAGCACTTAGGATGTTCAATGACATCAAACACATACACAAAAATAAAATAAAGCAAAAGGGTGAATTCAGGATCAACTGCTGAAAGTAAAGGCTCTACTGAATCACAATAATTTTATTATAACCTTCAGATCAATGCTTAATAAAACACAATGGACAATTTACAAATTATCCTCCTGACTGGCACTGGCAGTGAACTGTGTTAAAATTGGTCCAAAACGCGATCTCTTATAACTTGGCTGACCGACTGACATCGACACAAAACGTAAAATACGAAGAACCACTACACCCCAAAGTACCGTGAAACCTCTGTGGAAACAGCAATTGCGCGTGATACAACTATTTAACGTTACTCCTAACACAGGCCGAAGCGGGAGCGATGTCACCGTAATGTTCCTGTTGCAGCGGCGGTCTCCGGCGGCGACGGCGCGGCTGTGCGGCTGGCGTGTGGCGTCTCGGAAAGTACACTCCTACACTACTCGGACAACAGACTGCTGTCCATAAACTTCTCTGTTTGCAACGATCTCCCCAGTGGCTAACGTCCACTCAGAATGAAAGACCAAGATGGAAGACGACTTGGCTAACGTCCTCCCAGTACGAGAGCCCAGAACGGAAGACCATTACCGAGAGTCCAGCAAGATCGCTCGTCACCTTTGTTTTCTCCCCTCAACTTTTACCGAGCGAATCACATCACTAGAAGCTCTCAAAATACCCAGTTTGCCAGTGCCGACCAATGTACGGCCTGGGAACAGAACTCTTTTCCACCATTCTTTTATTTCTACAAAATTTCACAAGTAAACTCCGGTCTCGCTGGCTGGGACGAACCACAGCTGTGGGAAACAGCACGTTTACTGGAAGTTTTCTCCAAAGAGACCACTCGAGATTTTCCCGGCAAGATTCCCCGTCGTAGCGAACACAGATTCTTGCATTGAAAGTTTGTTATTCAGAACTCCTGGCCTGCCCCACTTGAGTTACTCGAAGGTGTAAAATTAGTGGGACATAGGCGAGAGCATGCACAGGAAAGCCCGTCCAGGTTTTGGTAAACAATTGAACACCTGCAGCCGCACGTCCCTCAGAGGTTGGCGACCGCTGTGGCCTCTCTAAACGGATTGCAGAAATCCCCCAGTTCACCATTATTACAATTAGGCTGTGGCCTTCGGCGGCTAGGCGGGGAGGTAGCCCAGCTCTGTCTCCCGTACTGCCTTTCCGCAAAATCTTATAATTACAAAATCGCGGAATTCTATCGTGCTGATGCGTTTCCACATAGATTTCCTACACCGTAATTTAGAGTATTACTCCAACAAAACCTAAGGTGTCACGTTAAATGGACTCATGTAAGGTGCAAGGCCTTGCCACCTTACAAATCAATTACAGGTTTTCACTTGGCTCCGCGACGAAGCTGATTACTTTTGGAAATGGATAATGACCCATTATGGAATGAGCAGAAACGTCCTCACAAAGGAAGATTTTTGGCGACATGGAAGCTACTGTGCACTGTATTTGAGATCTACCCATTGGGCATAGTTGTTGGTTGGGTTTTTGGAGCATGGTGCTTGTCTAAACTTGACCTATCAGTTTCAAAATTAATGTTCATGTTGCAGTCTATAGTATGAAAATTGCCCCGATGAAGTTCTCCACGCTAATCAATGCTCACTACCGTCCATTGCCAAACTGGCGATTCAATCTTTCTTTAAGGCAAATTGAGTCTTATGTTTCTTTTTTTCTCCAGTCTGAGTACCTCGTCATTAGTTATTCGAACTACAAACCTTTCAGCATTCGTCTGCAGTACCAAATTCCCACACCTCCTGTTCTCTTCTTGCCTGAGGTTCCTATCGTCCACACGTCGCCTCCGAACAAGGCTTTACTCCAGGAAAATACATTCGAAAAGACCTGTTTACACTTAAATCGACATTAAACGTTAAGAGACGCCCCTGCTTCAGTAATGCTTTTCGTGTGAAATAGCCAGTCTGCATTTTATTTGCTTCCTGACTTGTCTATCATTTTGCTTCCCAAATATCAAAGTTCACTACTACTTTTAGTGTCTCATTTCTAAATCTAATTCTTTCAGTATCATCTTACTCGATTAGAATATATTCCATTACACTTGTTTTACTTTTACTGTTGTTTAAGTTTTAACGTTTTTTCGGGACAACTACAAGTCTTTCAAGCGCTTTCCTGTTTCTGGAAAAAATTACAGTGCCATTAACAGACGCCAAATTATTTATTTCTTCTCTTCGAAATCGAATAACCTCTTAAAATATCTCTTTGGTTTACTTTACTACTTGCTCAGGATACAGTTTAAATACTTCGGCGACAGGCTACAACCCTGTTTCACCCCCTCCATGTCATTCGTCCCCTGTAGCTGCAGTCTGGTTTCTGTGCAAGTCGTAAAGAAATTTTAGCTTCATTTACTTAGTCCCTGCTACCTTCTGAATTTCAGAAATACTGTCTTCCAGTCGAAATTGCAAAACGCGTTGTGTGAATTAACAAATGCTGTAATGTAGGTTTGTGTTTCTTTAAAATCTTCTAAGATAGTCGTAGTGCCAGTGTATCCTCGTATCTTCCAGCATTTCTCCTCGAAATTTGTTTCTATGTACATCGTCCAGTCACATAAATGCGACCACGTATCAGAAGCCTGGGTGAACAACTTCTGCAGCATGGTCCGATGCGAGACGTATAGGAAAAGAGTTAATGATGTTCTGGAAGGTACCGACAGGGATGTGGAACCATGTCCCCAAGATGCTCAACCAACTCCAGTGGCATTCCGAGACTGGGCTTTCCTTGAAGAATCAGCCAATATATCGCTTCATCCCATATATAACTCGCGGAAAGACCATGGATTTATATGTAAGTGTAGTCATTCATATCAGGCGGTGTTTCCGGCTTCCAGCATCACTCTAAAAGCAGCCGTTTGTGTTGTGATATTAACGGCAACCTTTGCATTGGATGGTAATCCAATCTCCGAACAAAGGTGTAGGATGATACAGAATGTTGCAAGGAGTCCATTACTTGTTTTCGCCTGCCAAGTGCAGATGTAAAGAGTGTTATGTTGTGCTTGTGCTCAGTGCAGCGATGATGTGCTTGTTGCTTGATACGGCGATACCTCGTTGTAGGGGTCAGTCTTGACCGATCGGAACCTTGTCCTCGAGTATGTCAGTCCTCATATTCCAAAGCAATCCAGCTTCGGGTCTCAGTCACATCCGAACGCCCAACGAATCTGGACATTACGCGGTTCGACCAACCAGCGAAATGGAAACACACAGTTTTACTGATAATGCTGCCTCACACGATACGCGTCATCTCCCTGTTTTTTTTTTTTTTTTTACAGTGATCACACGAAAGTGAGCACTCGGAATCTGATCCTGTCCATAACCCTTATACACCCTGCGAAGTCCAATAACAACACTAAACACGAACAAACACTAATGCATCGTTATGGCTGTTGTACTTGTCACTGAGAATTAGAATTCTTAATATTTACACACCGGTCAATGGTGCGTAAATGTATGAAGCTACATTGATACCCGAGAACGTCTTCAGGGTACTTCACGTTTTTCGTTAGGCAGCGTACGTCCAGTCTTACTCAAATGCCTCTCCCTGCAACAACCTGTATCCACAGCAAGTCTTCTTACGTTTCACAGGAGTCCAATGGCGCTGCAATCTGCCTATAAACAATAGCGTCGTGAAGCTACTGACGTAATCCTCTGGGTCAGTTGTATCTACTGCGAACAGTTTCGGCCCTCTGTCACTCCCCAGGCGAACTCAGGAAATTACTTTCTGTCACTGGCGCACGACTACGCCTTGCCACGGTCCCCCACCCCGCCTCCTCCCCCCCCCCCCCCCCCCACTCCACGGAGGTGTTCGAGTCCTCCCTCAGACATGGGTGTGTGTGTTGTCCTTAGCGTAAGTTCGTTTAAGTTAGATTAAGTAGAGTGTAAGCCTAAGGACCGATGACCTCAGAAGTTTGGTCCCATCAAGAACTACGCGTTGGTTTCTGTCAGAGAGAACGTTCCCAGTCAAATCGCAAATCTTGTCGTTACTAGGTAAGTTTGTAGTTTTTTCCTAATCGACGGGGCCTAACTGAAGCTCAAGCCTTCAAGTCAAGGAACGTGGCACCATTCTAGGCACCATGTTATGTAGGACTATGGATCTCATGGACGAACGAAGTGAGCTGAGTTTCGAAGATCTCTCTTCGTAGAATCCATGTTGATTTCTGTAGAGGAGGACTTCCCTTTCAAAATGCGTGATAATACTCTGTGGGTAAAATCACCACCAACAGACAATCGAGGCATGGAGAATCTTCGTCTGGACTGATGAATCACGGTACATGTTGGAACATCGAAAGGTTGCGTAGGAGTACAATGAAGACCATATAACGCGATACATCACGATAACGGGATGCATAACGGGTCACCGTTTTTTGTCAGAAGTTAGACATATATTACTCTGTGGTGATGGAATACACCTTCTGAAATGTGTGCTATCGTCATCACCAATCAAGGATTCAAAGCAGCTATCCTAACATATGCAAATTCTCGTTCCCAAAAGCAGAGTAGCGTAATACATGAGCATTTTGCAAGGACATCCACCCATAAATCGCTCCTGAACTGCGACACAATTTAGGAACACTAATAGACGCGAGAGTACCTGTATGGTCCTCATCCCATTCCCCCAGGTAGTCTGTCAGACTTCCTGTGAATCGCTGTGACACCACCACATTAGATGTGCACTCATTGCACCGAGCACAAACTATCCTCTGTTAATTGTTGGCGGCTGTGGAGTAGCCGTGGGAAAGGATGACTTCACTAAGCTTCCAGTGACCAGTGGAGTTGATGCCACGCTGTATTGCTGCTGTCACTATGATTAATAGGACTGATACACATTACGAGGTAGATTTGTCTAATTTACTTATTCTAGGTTGTACCTGATAACATACCCCGTCAGCCCAAAAAAATTCGAGACATTAAAAATAGAGAAATCTTAAAAAGGTGCTTTTAATACTTCATATAATCTGGTCTACTCCTCTCGAATATAGCACACAGAAGGTTCATACAGCCATGTTAAACGATCAGATAAGTCCTACTTTGGGATGTTGTGCAACACACATGTCGAAAAAGCACTGAATGTCAGCTGACTTTTCAAGTAAGTCTTGTCACCCTTGACCATTTCTTCCAGAAGAGAAATGTTCACTTTTTGCGTCTCAATAACAACATCCATTAGACCGTTAACGAAGACGAGATAATCACATCAAAGAATGTGACTGCGGCATTGTGCCTTCGCGTGACGCTGGTGCGAATGTTTTTGTGATAGATATCAACCTGGAAAAACAGTTGTTTTTTGACGTATGAAGGTAAAAATCAAAGCAAATATTGATGTTATAGAATTTATATGTTTCTATTTTGTAATTAGACAAATAAGAATTGTCATGATAAAATTTGATTTTTATAATAATTGAAATGCTTATTTATTTTATAAAAAATTCCACTGTAATTCTCGACGCATTAAAAATATTGATGACATTCATCGCACGTATTTCCGCTACAGCAAATGGAAAAAATAACATCATACGATTATATTTGAACACGGAGCACTAAAATTCGAACCTGTGCTGTTTATGTTTCATATCGAAATGTAGAATTTAATCCATCAACCTCATTTCATCTATGTTCGTGGCTTAACAAATGATTAACTTTCTCATGTTATTTCACAGTGCTGTGTCTAAAGAGAGCTGTGTCTTGTCTCCGTGCCTATTTGTCCTTCTGGTTTTATCCCAGTCATGTGACACTCCACTTTTTAGCTAAGCAAGAGCCTATGATCAGTTGTGTCAAGAGACAAGTTGTCTGTGCAGTGAGTATCTGGAAAGCGTTGTTAAATCTTCCCAGTAGGTTACAACATGAAAGGAAATTGTAATTAGCGTTTTCCACTGGGTAAAATCCAGGCACAAGTGCCGTATTATTTAAAATAGCAGTCTCTTTTAACAATTACACCTCAGTAATTCACTTATGAATGTTGCGGTAGCCCCGAGGGGTCATTAGCGTAAAGCAGCCGAGAAATAAACTAAGATCAAAAGGCTCCAACTGCTACATACTGCAGACAAATTCCTTTTCACACCCACCAATGGTAAGCTCTTCTTTTTGCTTTGGCTCGCCTCTGCCTTAAGTCGTCTGAAAATTGAAAAGCTCATTCACAGACGCTTTCACTTTTATTGACAAAGCATCACCACCACTGTAACAAATAAAATAATTATGTGGTAATATTAAGAGTACAAATTGGTGTACAAATTAATTTGCAATATGAATGTAAAATGACTCATTCCACATCGTGACGATTTATCATGCCAAATGATCTATGGATCATGAAAGTAAATAATTAACTAACTATGTAACGAGTACATGATACTTTTCGTCTCTCTGGTTTTTTATGGAATGAACGACATTTTGCTTAAGAAACATATTTCACATTCTCGGAGCAACTGCTTCCCATTTCTCTTCCAGTAGATGAGTGTTTTAGTTTGCAGTTTGCTTAAGGCAGAAAAACCAAAGTACCTACGACAGCTACGGAAGAGGAGAATCGCGAAAATAATTTTCCCTGCTCTTCAATTATCATGTTCGACTTGCAGTCGGTGCATGGGGATGTTATTTGTAACTACGCTTTAGACCCAAATCATAGTTACAGAAATGCAAATAAAACTCATTGGCCTCTACTAGGCAGCACTACCACTCTTAGCATGTTATACTGTGTTAACAGACAGTAAACCTTTTCATGTCAGCCTAACAATGAGGCGAGGGGTCTCGCAAATGCTGTTACTTTCTGAACATGGCAAATGAAATGATACATGAAGGAAAAGTACGGGTGACGGAGACGCGATTCTCGAAGAGAGTAAAACGTTTCACAAGAGGAGATCAAGACCATTGGAAATTAAAAGATTCGTAACCAGCTGAATGTAAATCCAATTGAGGAGGAAACAGTCACTAGAAATCGTTCCGGCAAGCGAAGAGTGAATATCTTTGGACCTGGCCGCATTTTTTGCCATGTTCACTTCCTTCATGTCATAAAACTAGATTATATTTTAGTTAATACCCTAGCGTGGGACTGCATCTTGTAGTTTTCTTGACTGTATTGCTGTATTGCAGATAGGTGAAGGTTTGGACTCCTGTTTAAAAGTTGCAATATTTAAATTGCATTTTTGAAGCTTGATTCGTTGAGTAACGAGAGTAAAACTTAATATATACTGACAGTTGCTTTAGAATCATACTCACAATCACATAATGAGTTCTAGTGGCGGCAGTTTTCATTGGAGCTGTTTGTAAACGTCAAAATTACTACAAACACATGGTGGTCTTCCCGTTTAAATTTTAGTTGCAGCACTCTGATTTTTCAGGCGAGATCTGATTTGCAACATTGGATACAAGTATTCAAAATTATATTATGATCATTTGTATATACTCAAGCAATTTGACTAAAAACCTTAGGCAGCAGATTATTTCAAACTTTGGCGACACTCACTGCGTAACAGAGAAACACTGGAAGGGTATTATAAAAAATAGATACTGTAACAATAATCAAACAAAAAAATTATTTAACTTCTACCAGGAATTGACATAATGGATACTTTGTTTCGTTTACAGTATTACAACAAAATGCACACGAAAAGTATTACTTCTTGTACTTTAAGACTTTTTTCTGGAAAGACTAAAGCAATTTACTTGTATAACTCATTCACAGGTATCAGACGAGATCTGAGGTGGTTACTTTGTTGGTAGAAGACCTCTGTACTCCAGTGTGTGTCGTAAGGTATGCGTAGTACCTTATATATTGCCGATGCAAAAGTTATGTTGACAAAATATTCATGTACAGCAACATTTAGTGAAAGATATGGCTGTGGGGACGTATTTAGTGAAATAAATGAATATAAAGATTACTAACGGTTAGAAAGTAAAAATTTTTAGCCATAGTTTTCATTTTTATATGTCCTCACCTTACATGAATCCCCTCTCAGGGTGTTACTCAATACAGTGTGAAACCCTGGCAGTGAATTTCACAGCATGTCCTAATCTAATAATCTTATAGCTTTCTAGAGCATTTCGAAATACTTTCTATCCCAGCTGTGGTTGACAGCTAAGGCACTTGTTCTGGATTCTCATATATACTTCCGTCAAGAAGAAAACAGAATGGCATCAGCCGGTCAATGGAAATGTTTATTAGTTTATCTACAATCTTGACGGTGTAAAACTTGGGCAAACGTCGAGTCACTTCACAGGGAACTTCATGTGGTTATGAGAGTCTATCTAACGAACATATGAGTTGTACCCTTAAGATCCTTTTTGATGAATGGAGCTTCTTTGGTCTTATACTCTGCTGATTCCTGCTGACTCGCCCTTGTCTTCAGTTCAGTGAGAGAAGTTGGAAGGTCAATGCCCATCGTCATAAAAAGTTCCTGGAACAATTCTCCGAGCATCTTGTTTCTTCCATCTTAATTGAAATTGCGGAAAGAGCTGTGGAAGGCAAGTAAAACCGTGGGTGATGTACTACTCCATTTAGCTGTACAAGGCCGTCATAAGGCGATACGTAGACATACAAAAATTCAAACAGTAGCTTAATTGGCAAAAAGCGGAGATGGTCTTCGAAATAAGGCAGCGTGTATGAAAGAGGAACAAACGTGGTCTGTTAGCGGGACGTGACAGTGCCATGAAATATACATTTTAAAACGAAAAGCCACAGAAAATAAAGAAAAGCCGTAACGACTGTGTTACGACCACTAGACAGTCTCCCGTTCAGACAGCCGGCAAGATTCAAATACAACTCCCATCTGGAGGCCGAAACGTGAAGTGTTTGCCGAACAAACACCGCGTGCCGAAAACAAACACGCCGGGACCTCATGCTCCTGTCGACAGTTCCCGCTTCGGTTTGCGAGCAGTAAGCCAGCAACTCCAAACATCGAGATGGGCGTGTTTTGAGATTCCGTTTAGTAGTAATACAGAATATGCCCTCTAACCAACACGCAAAATCTGTCTTTGAGCTTACTCGTGCTAGCTAATAAACTCCCTCTCCCGGCAGTCAATCTCGCAGTAAAATTAATGGAGACTTGAGAGCGACCAGGCTATGTACATTCTCTCAACCTCATCTCAGACTATTTATTGACTTTAAACATTTCAGCTGCCATCAAGATATAACTTAAATACTTTATTGCTCAATTAGGAATCAATCTAAACGATGGTATGAATACACGTATATGTGTGAATCATTAACATTTTAACAATAATCTTACTACACAGCTGCGTAAATAAATAAGGAACAAAACACAAAAAGCTATGGCGGTCGTATATACTGCATATTTTTCCGTAGAAAATGACATTTGCCTGCAAAAGAACTCAAAATTAATTAAAACCGATACAAAACGACGTACGGATTATAGATAGTGCTCAGTAAATAGATAATGAGCATATGTCTAGAAATGTAACATTTGAGTGTAAAGTAAGTTTTAAGATCGGTTGGTTGGTTAATTTTGTGGAAGGGTATACCGAGGTCATCGGTCCCATCGTGTTAGGAAAGGATGGGGAAGAAAGTTGGCCGTGCCCTTTGAAAGGAAGCATCCCGGCATTGCCTGAAGCGATTTTAGGGAACTCACGCAAAACCTAAATCAGAATGGCCGGAAGTTGGTCTGAAACGTCGTCCACCCGAATGAGAGTCCAGCGTGCTATCCACTGCCAGCCTCGCTCGGCTTTCAAAATGGGGTCATTTTCAAATTTCCCACTTTACGGTACACACACAACCTGAGAAGTGTGCACCGTCGTTCGTCCCTGTTGAAATTATGACATCATAAGCCGGTTTCGCTCTACGGCAACAACTGCTGGGGGAAACAGGTAGTTTCATAACTGTAGGAGCCGGGGATGACCTTGATGATCCACGGTCGTGCCACATTCTCCACCTTGATTGGTTCACATAGATCATAGAATAAAACCCGACAAAGGTACTCGAAACACTGCCAATGCCATCGTCTCCTGTAGAGAACACGGGCTATAGCTGAAAGTCTCTACTATGCGAGTGCCATGAAGCAGTATATTTAGATGTGATACGATCTTAAGACTTATTTCAAACCCAAACGGTATATTTATGGATACTGGATCCTTATCAAAACTTTATCTACCTAGTCGTTCGTCGGCCTCTATAATCCTGTATTAGCAATTGTGAGACACCCAGTATATCTAATGCGAATTATTATAGGGACAGCTAGCGATGACAAAACCATTTCACTTGATATGGAGGATATGTGACACAGCGAATCACCTTTGTGCTTGAAGAAAGTAATATTTATTATCCCAAGACGAGGGGACCTGCTGACAGGTTTGAATATTACCAATTTATTAGTTTAATAAATTATAGTTGTAAAATACTGAAACAAAGAATTTACGGAAGAATAGAAAAACTGGAAGAAGTCAGCGTCGGCAGAAATAAATTTGTTGTGCAGAGGTTTCGACCCTCCGATTTATCTTAAATATGGCTTGCTTACAGCTTCTAAGGGCCCCAGACTGCACTACATCAGTCCAGGGACGTGAAAAGATGGCGGTATTTCAGAAGGGCGTCAGGTGGGGTTGTAATATGTCACCGGTGTTATTCAGTCCGTACATTGAGTAAACAATAAAGAAAGGCAAGGAGGAGTTTCGAAAGGAATTAAAGTTCGGCGAGATGAAATGAAACTTGATTAATTGCCGATGGCACTGTAATTCTATCAGAGACGGCAACTTGTTAGAAAGAGCAGTTGAACGTTTGTATAGTATCTTGAAAATTGGCTTTAAGATGAAAATCAGCGAAACTAAGGCAAGTGTAATAGAATGTTTTCAAATTAAATTAGGTAACGCTGAGAAAATTCGATTAGGAAACGACATACTGAAGTCTGTCGACGTGTTTCGCTATTCGGACAGTCAAACAACTAACGATGGCAGAAGTAGAGAGAATATATAATATTGAATGCCAGAAGCAAATAAGTGTTTCCCAAATATAGAACTTTGTCACATCAAATATAAACTTAAGTGACACGAAGTCTTTCCTGACGTTATTTGTGCACTTACGGTAAATTTATTATTTTTCGTTTCTCCATCACAATCTATAAATCTGTTATTTTAACGATCATAATACGGTTCTGTAATAGGTGTAAATTCCAATATCTGTAATAACATGATTGTCACTTAAATTATCTGTAAGTAGCCATAAGCCAAATCTTTCGTTAGTTGTCTTTTTTGTTTGTAGTATACATTTTATTTTCAGCTTTCACTTATATAGAAAAAAACTTTAATAAAATTTACAGTTTTAATCATCGCTGTTTCTTAGCAACCATATCTTAGTTTCAAGATAGAAACCACACAGCCAGCTGGTTACAAATAACTGTTTGGTACACTGACCTAGGTTTGTACACTTCTAAGGATGCCTTCATCAGAATGAAACAGCAAAATTACAGTCCGAGAAAACAATAGTTAAAATTAAGAGCAGATATGTTCAAGTCAAAAACATAAAATAAAACACATTCCAGCCCTTGGCACGTGCGCCTAGATAGGAAAAACGTCAGGTTTAGAAGCAGTGGGAATCAAAGACCCTAAAGTATTATAAAATATATAAAATTTAAGCATTTTTTGAAAGTAGTTGAAACCAGGGAGTTAAGAGCACAGCAATGTGATTTCCTTACCTATCTGACAGTTATCCATTTTTAATAATAAACTCCCCAAAATCGGCATAAATAACAAAAGGAAACATTTGTGTAGACTTTTAGTTTTAAATTTTAAGTGTATGCCCGTATTTAGTAATTTTAATTTTTCTCGTTTATTAATTAAACCATTATTTGTATGATTGTCTGACTTTCCATTATTATTGCAATGTAATAAACACAGATGACGAACTGTTGGTGTTCAATTTTATTAAATGGACTAGAAACAATTCGAGATAAATATCTTACGAAACAGTATGTGAATTATTTTCTTTTTTAAATTATAATACATTCTACATCTTTCTTTTTTAGCTTTTTTTATTTTTAATGAATATGTATCACAATAATTTTCATCGATGGATTTTTTCCTTCGAAAGAATAAACCTTAATAGATAGTCTCATTTTTCGAGATGTCATTAATTTCAACAGGAACTGAATAGTCGGCATTTTTTCTTCAAACTCTTTAAGTAAATTTTTATAATTACGCACTCTTTCAGTTTTTTTTACAGTCCTGTATAGCTACTGGTTATAATGCGGAAGCAGCTGCCCATAGGAAGCATTTTTGATCATTATTTCCTGCATTAACAGAAGCTTTATTTTCTTTTTCCTCTTAATGGAACATATTCATTAACTGCTGATTATAATCCAATAATTCTATATAATGTTCTACCCAATCCTTGTGTTTGAAAATTAGAGATTTTTGTTAAAATACCTTTTTCCCCATTCCTACATTTTCTAATTAAAATTTTCTCTGTAAGAAGTGGGTAATCCTGAGTTTGATGTTTGTATTTCATAAAGTTATTATTTGTCTGTATTTTGTAATCACAAAATAAATAAAAATGTATTTTCAAATGGCTAAATGGGTTATTCGTTTCTTTAGCTGCTTTCATAATTTTTGGTTTCATCGTATTTATGGAATGATCGACTAGATTAACTCTATATCTGTAATATATTTCTGAAGGCTATATCAACTAAAAATTGATTTCTGTTTATTTCTTTTCAAAGCTCGTTGGTAGAAAATGGAAATTTTTTTTTTAAATGATTTACCTTCACATTTTTTTTGTTTGCTAAATACATTGGCAGAAAATGAGAATATTGCTTTAAATGGGGTGTCCTTGTTACTTTTTAACGCATCATCAGAATTTTCTATTTTCTACATTTCAAATTCTTCCTGGCCATTGTTTTATTTTCTATTAAATATTTAATTATTGATATAAGTAAATCATCTTTACTTAATTTAGAACACCCACATCAAGTATCAACAATGGAGAAATTTCTTTTAAAATACGTTTGATGCTCCTCCAAGATTTTTATTTCCACACTAATTTACAAGGAAAAAATTAGATTCTTTATTTTTCAGAATTTTTTTGGACTTAAGAAAAACGAGATTTGGGAGAAAGTATTTTTTATTCCTTTATTCTCAAATCAATTTTTTCGTGATGAGATTTTTTTTGATTTTGTAATAAACAGTTAAAATACATATATCTTCTGATTTTCTTTTTAATCATTAGATTTGTTTAAATTTACTCTAAAAATTAGACTGGGAGGAAGATGGAGATCAGGAAGTGGTAGTAGTAGATGGCTATTGCTGGTAGCCCTGAGCCAGGGTCAGGCCTCGTGCAGAACTAGCAGTGTCCCTCTATTCCCTGCAGTACTAAACTGATTATTCCTTGACATAATAGAATGTGTCCTGTTAACTGATCCCCTCCTTTAATCAAGATATGCCACTAATTTCTTTTCTCCCCAATACTATTGGGTACCTACTTATTAGTTAAGAAATCTACACAACAAATATTCAACATTCTTCTGTAACACCATGCACCAAAAGCCTCTATTCTCTTCTTGTCTGAACTGCTTTTGCTCATGGTTCACTTCCATATAGCGCAACACTTCAGGCAGATGCTTTCAGATAAGATTTCATAATACTTGAATATATTTCCTCTCTGCGTTGGCCATCATTAATTATTTTACTGCAAAAGCAGCACCACTCATCTACTAGTTTTAGTGTCTAGTTTCCTAATCTAATTCCCTCGGCATTTCCTGATTTAATTCGACTACAGTACTGTGACCTTGTTCGCTTTTTTCGATATACATATTATATCCTCCTTTCAAGACATTGTCGATTCCGTTCAAGTGTATTTCCAAGTCCTTTGGTGTCTCTGACACAAATACTGTGTAATCAACTAACCTCACTCTTTTTTATCTTTTCTCCCTCAACATTAACTCCGTCTCCAAATATTTCTTTTTTCCCTTTTATTGCCTCTGTAGCGTACAGAAAAACAACACTGAAGGCAGGCTATAGCCCTATGTCATTGCCTGCTTTCCTTTCATGCCCTTCGACTTTTATATCTGCTGTCTGGTTTCTGTAGAAGAAATACAAGAAGTTCAAAATGAAGCTGGTGGTCACAAGTCAACATATCCAGTTCAACAAGGAGCGTATCAAGAAAACTGTTACCCCCCGGCACGTCAGTTTTTGTGATCGTTTCTCAGTTTTGGTTACTGATAATAACTTGATACCAGTGTCTATGAGTTTAACTTGTACACCACAGCACTGAAGATCATCACTATATGATTGAAAATTGATTTTGCTATCAATGAACCATCAATATTACGGCCAACGCTGAACTTCCTTTTAATTCTGTAGAAGTTGTATATAATGTTTCGCTCCTTGTATTTTACAGCTGCTATCTTCAAAATTTCAGTGAGTGTATTGTAGTCAACATTGTCAAATGCTCTCTCTAAGTCTAGAAAGTCTTTGGTTTGACTTCCTTTAACCTGTCTGAGGACATGCAGACAATAAATGCAGGGCTGTGATTAGTTGACTGCTTTTTGTTGGACTCCAGTATTCGCATGGCTGGCTGGACAGTTGCCGGGCTCTCAACGGTTTTCGCCTGGTGCCGTCCAGTCAGTGGAAAGTGTCGTGTCACATTCCACCAGTCCTTTCACAAAGGTTTATTCTGTCTCATCAAACATCGGCCAAGCCTCGCCGCCTTTCATGCTGTCATCCTCCCTCATGTCATTTTTCATCGCAGCCACTGCACCTGACACTAAGAGGTACGTCTTCTTACTTATGTATTCTGCCCCATTGCGCCTTACCGCACACGTTACGACAGTTTTCTGGGCAACAACTGGATCATCTGTGACATGACGTTGTATTGTGACTGGACTCATCTCACCGATCCTAAATGTCCGTCAGTTTCTAGATGAAAAGTTTCCGCATAGATGGATTAGAAAACGGTCCAATTAAGTGGCCCGCACGATCACCTGACCTCTAACCACAAGGATTAATCCTGCGGAATTTAGTAAAGGATCCGATGTCAAAGACCAACAGCAGTTGCTGCAAGTAATTCGGAATCCATTTGAACACGTCGCTCTGGATAGAATGTGAATACCTACTGAACGTCGTCTGTGATCCTAGGGGTGCACACATTGACATGAATGGATGAAGAAACATAATGAGTGACCTTGTCGCATGTAATGAACCAGTCAATATCTGTGTTTCAAAAATGGCTCTGAGCACTATGGGACTTAACTTCTGAGGTCATCAGTCCCCTAGAACTTAGAATACTTAAACTTAACTAATCTAAGGACATCACACACATCCATGCCCGAGGCAGGATTCGAAACTGCGACCGTAGCGGTCGCGCGGTTCCAGACTGTAGCGCCTAGAACCGCTCGGCCACTCCGGCTGGCCATCTGTGTTTGCTAGCACTTTAAAAGGTGTAGAGATACCTCAGCAGCAAATGAAAAACTTTTCTTTATTCGTAAATCAATTAATGGTGTGGAGGTCATTATATTCATGAAACATTTCTCTGAACAAGTACTGGAGCAATGAACTTTTTGTATCATGTTAAATGTCTATAATGTAAGTGAAAAATGAGAACCTTCCGGTCAGAGATACACTTTAATATGATTTAGGTGGCATGCTATTGTCCAAAATTTCGTTTCCTGCAGGAGGAAGCAGAACCATCCTCCTAGTAAGAACAGGAAGCTTGTGCTTGTCACACTATACGTGAAAGGCTCTGTGGAAGGGGAGAGGATACTACAGCCCCTGTAGGGCCACAGATATAGATCAGCAACAGACCTCTAGTGAAGTTACGAGAATGTGAAGGACGACATAGAACGCTCGACATATGTGAAATACACCGTGAAAGTGATTCCTATTATGTCGGGACAACAGTGCGTACCACTGAAGGACGTCGCACTTAACACTAAACGACGTCGGATGTAACACGGGATGTGTGAACGCTTATGCTGTCCTGAAATCTCAGCTGTGGCAGAAAACGTTTTAGAAAGTCAACATCGAATGGTTTCCTGTGAAACCTCTTTCATTATTCAGGCGAGTTTCTGGGATGACATGAAAACACAAACGTTTTATATTAAAAACGCATTCAGTAAATATCATTCTTGCATATTGGTGCGGCGTGCGAAAAGGTCATTCTGCCATTGAGTCGAAACGGGAGCGCCAGACGAGCGGCGTAGCGCATTGCTTGCAGAGAGCCTATAAAACTTACTTGCAGATTAAAACTTCGTGAGAGAGCAGAATCTCACACGGAACCTTCGCCTAACGCGGGCAGATAGTCTAACAACTGCGTTATACGGGCGCACCTCACGACATTTAGGACTAACGCGCAAAGTGTTTCATTACAGTTAAAGTAGCGGACAGTTCCGAAGTGAACGACATAACCGCCGTCTTGCTCCCCACACAGAGATGCTGTGTACTATCTAGAATAAACACGTGATTTTCCTGTTAGTGGTGAATTTTCTGATGCATACAAGTTATGTTTAAGGTTTATAGCCGGCTAAATAAAACATCGAATTTTAGTGGAACTATAAAATTTCTTACTGTGTCATTCGAAAGAACCTTCCATTGGGACTCCAGCAACATAATATGTGAGCAACTTGACGAAGCAGTAACGAGGTAACAGCGACGTCAGTATTCCACCATCAGTTGAAGCTGCCTCTGAGGCGAGAAAACAAGCGACATAGGTTTAGATTCATCAAAGACTGACGGCCGTTAAGAATACTCAGGATCCTCGCTCGGCTTCGACTCTACCAGCGATAATTTGTCACACCAGTTTCTCTTGCTGAGTTGTTTATCAGCTGCTAGCTCAGTAAATTAATGCAAATCGTCCAAACATCTAACAAATATGTAAAATACCTGTCATCTGACAATTTTCTCTAAGGAGGAGTGTATCATTCTCGGAAAAAAAAGAAAAAAGAAAAAAAAAATAAGGCAAGAGACATGAAATTTAATAATGTCGGCAAGGTTCATCCATAATAGCACTGAATTTCACCCACTCATGATGACGTATTAATATCAATTTCTTGCTGTAATATCATGTCCAGTATTTAAGTGACGTAAATGATATTGTGATAAGCTCACTACCGCAATTAGGGCAAAAAATGGATAACTTGAAAACCATTTGATTGATCAAATGTTGAAATGTGTGTGAAATCTTATGGGACTTAACTGCTGAGGTCATCAGTCCCTAAGCTTACACACTACTTAACCTAAATTATCCTAAGGACAAACACACACATCCATGCCCGAGGGAGGACTCGAACCTCTGCCGGGACTAGCCGCAGAGTCCATGACTGCAGCGCCTAGACCGCTCGGCTAATTTCGCGCCATTTGATTGATTCAAATTCCATTAAAAGAATACATACATATGCCAAATGTTAAGTCTGACCGTGTATTTGGTGTGACTACGAAATTTACTATTTTAAATAAAAAACACAGGCCCACAAATTTTCACTTTTCACGGAAGTGGCTGCACTTGGTAGTTTAGGTGCGGAAAACACGAATATCAAGGTTAAAATAGTTTTCTAGCTCAGGGTTACAAGTAGGTAAGGTGTTACGTTTCATACTCACATTTTCGTACACCATGACTCACGTGCGCGCCATCCAATCACGTGAGAATTGTCAACTGCCGAAACCAGGCACGAATTCAACTGTAGTTAGCCACGGCTGCCTTAGCCGAGTTGCCACTGGAAAACGTTTCGTAGCGTTTGGCTCCGAAAGCATGTGAGGCGAAGAGCTGAAACTGAAGAATTGTGTATCTGTGCTTGTGTACGCTTTCACAAAAATGCTCCGTACCTGATATAACAAACCTGATAACTTTTGCATTGGTTCAGATGTTATTTGTGTTTCAAGAACTAAAGCAGTGAAAAGGTGCAGATGTTATTTGTGGTTCAAGAACTAAAGCAGTGAAACAAGCATGTGCTTTTTATTTCAGATATCGACTTGGAGACCAAGATAAATCGCGGGCTCCACATCTGTATTGCGCCAAACGATCATCTACACTGAATTCTTCAATACATGATTAAAACGAGGTTCGGTGTTATTGCCATTTGGCGTGAACCTACAAGTAATGAATTGGGTTGGTGTTTTTGTATGGTACCTCTGTTGCGGAAAGGAGTCAGTACCACCTTCGTCAAGTTGCTCACATATTATGTTCCTGGAGCCCCAATGGAAGGTTCTTTCGAATGACAGAGTAAGAAATTTTATGGTTCCACTTAAATTCGATGTTTTATTTAGCCGGCTATTCAATACCATGGCACCCGTTTGTTCTGCAGTCCCTTGCCACATGGTGAAGGATTGCCACTTTCTGTTTTCTCACATGTACCAGCATCATAAAGTGATAGCATGAGGCTTAACAAACACACACACTTGTAGAAGCACAGTTATCCACCAGTGATATTGACCCTATATTTACATCAACGTTGTTGCCTGGAGAACCAGACAAAATCGCACAGTACGAACTTACTGACCTGATCAGGGATTTAGATCTTTCTAAGCATACTGCAGAAAACTTTGCCTCAAGGTTGCAACAGTGGAGTCTCCTCGCTGACACAGCGCATGTGTCTGTGTTTGTGGAGTGTCAAGACAAACTTGTCATTTAAGTACTGAAGACAATACATTTTGCAGGGACATTGATGGTTTGTTGGGAAACACGAACATTACATACAAACAAGACGACCTTGGAAGTCCCAAGTAGAAATAATAAGCCATGCTGCCTTATTGCGGTGGAGGGGGGGTATCATCAGTCTTCTGACTGGTTTGATGCGGCCCGCCATAAATTCCTCTCCTGTGCCAACCTCTTCATCTCAGAGTAGCACATGCAACCTACGTCCTCAACTATTTGCTGGATGTGTTCCAATCTCTGTCTTCAGTTTTTACCCAATACAGCTCAATCCAGTATCTTGGAACTAATTCCCTGATGTCTTAACAGATATTCTATCATCCTGTCCCTTCGCATTGTCAGTGTTTTCCATATATTCTTTTCCTTTCCGATTACCATTCCTTACCTCATCAGTCCATCTAATTTTCAGCCTTCGTCTGTAGCCCCACATCTCAAATCCTTCGATTCTCTACTGTCCTGGTTTTCTTACAGTCCATGTTTGACTACTATACAGTGCTGTTCTCCAAACGAACATTCTCAGAAATTTCTTCCAAAAATTAAGGCCTATGTTTGGTACTAGTAGACTTTCCTGACCAGGAATGCTATTTTTGCCACTGCTAGTCTGCTTTTGATGTCCTCCTTGGTCCGTCCGTCATTGGATGTTTTGGTGCCTAGGTAGTAGAATTCCTTAACTTCATCTACTTCGTGACCGATGGCGCTGGTGTTAAGTTTCTCTCTGTTTTCGTTTCTGCTACTTCTCGTTACTTTCATCTTTCTTCGAATTGCTCTCAGTCCATGTTTTGTACTCATTAGACTGTTCACTCCATTCAGCAGATCACGTAATTCTTCTTCACTTTCACCCACAGTAGCAGTATCATCCTTTCACCTGGAATTTTAATTCCGCTCCTGAACCTTTCTTTTATTTCCATCATTGTTTCTTCGATGTACAGATGGAACAGTACAGATGAAAGACTAGATCTCTGCCTGACACCCTTCTTAATCCGGGAACTTCATTCTTGGTCATCCGATCTTATTATTTCCCGTTGGCTCTTGTACATACTGTATATTACCCGTCTCTCCCTATAGCGTACCCCTGTTTTTCTCAGAGTTTCAACATCTTGCACCACTTTAGGTTGTCGAACACTTTTTCCAGGCCGACAGATCCTTTGGACTTTCCTTGGTTTTTCTTTAGTCTTGCTTCCCTTATCAAACGCAACGTCAGGATTGCCTCTCTGGTGCCTGTACCTTTCCTAAAGTCAAACTGATCTTCATCTAACAAATCCTCAACTTTCTTTTCCATTTTCCTGCATATTATTCTAGTCAGCAACTTGGATGCATGAGCTGTTAAGCTGATTCTGCAATAATTCCAGCACTTGTCAGCTCTTGCACTCTTCGGAATAGTGTGGATGATATTTTTCCGAAAGTCGGGTGGAATGTCGCCAGACTCATACACACTACCGTGAATAGTCGTTTTGTTGCCACTTCTCCCAATGATTTTAGAAATTCTGATGGAATGTTATCTATCCCTTCTGTTTATTTTATATTAAGTCCTCCAAAGCTCTCGTCAATTCTGATTCTAATACTGGATTCCCCATCTCTTCTACATCGACTCCTGTATCTTCTTCTACCACATCAGACAAATCTTCCCCCTCTTAGAGGTCTTCAGTGTACTCTTTCCAACAACCCGCTCTTTGCTCAGCATTGCACTTCTAATGTTACCATCTTTGCTTTTATTTTGACCGAAGGTTGTTTTGACTTTCCTATATGATGAGTCAGTCTTTCCGGCAATCATTTCTTTTTCTATTTCTTCATATTTTTCAAACACGATTTCGTCTTAGCTTCTCTGTACTTCGTATTTATTTCATTTCTCAGGGACTTTTATTTCTGTATTCCTGTATTTTTGTGGACGTTTTTGTAGTTCCTTCTTTCTTCGATCAGCTGAAGTATTTCTTCTGTTTTTTCGCAGTTACCTTGTTTGCACCAGTGTTTTGCTTTCCAGCTTCTGTGATAGGCCTTTTTAGAAATGTTCATTCCTCTTCAAGTGTACTACCTACTGACCTATTTTACATTGCTGTATCTACAGCCTTCAAGCATATCTCGTCATTCCTTCGTACTTCCCTATCCCACTTCTTTGCATATTTATTCCTCCAAACTAATCTTTTAAACTTCAGCCTACTCTTCATCACTACTACATTGTGATCTGAGTCTATATCTGCTCCTGGATGCACTTAAAATTCAGTATCTAATTTTGGAATCTGTGCCTTACTATGATGCAATATGACTGAAATCTTCCCATATCACCCGGCCTTTTACAAGTATACAGAATATTTCCTATTACTAGTTGAAATTTATTACAGAACTCGATTAGTTTCCTCTCTCATTTCTTGACCCAAGCCCATACTTTCATGTAACCTTTTCTTATAGTCCTTCCCCTTCAACTGCTTTCCAGTCCCAGCTTGACTATTAGATTTTCAACTCCATTTACGTACTTAATTACCATGTCAATACATTCATATACATTCTCTATTTCATCATTTTCGGCTTCCGACGTCAGCATGTGCACTTGAACTATCGTTGTCCGTTTTGGTTTGCTGTCGATCCTGATAAGAACAACCGTATGACTGAACTGTTCACGGTAAGACACTCTCTGCCCTACTTTCCTAGTCATAACGAATACTACTCCCGTTACACCATTTTCTGCTGCTGTTGATTTTACCTTATACTCACATGGCAGAAATCCTTATCTTTTTTTCCGTTTCACTTCACTGACCTCTGCTACATCTAGAATGAGCATTTGTGTTTCCTTTTTCAGAACTACCACGTTCAAACTTCACTCCGTCTCGTGCAACGTTATCCTTTCGTTGGTTATTCAGTCGTTTTCTCATGGTCAACTTTCCCTTGGCAGTCCCCTCCCTGAGATCGGAATGGGGGACTACTCGCGAATCTTTTGCCAGTGGAGAGATCATCATGGCACTTTTTCCATTACAGGCAACATGTCCTGTGGATACACGTTATTTGTCTTTAATGGAGTTGTTTCAATTGCATTCTGCATCCCCATGCCGTTGATCATTGCTGATTCTGACGCATTTAGCGACAGTTTCCCACCCCAGGACAACATCGACTGTTTCATAATAATAATGAAAATACATCCATCCCTGTCGTAAATGCTGCCTTGGTTAAAGAAAGTTGAACCATGTAGTAATCCATTTTTTAAACTGTGTTACTTACAATAAGTGCTAACGGCTGATATGTGGGGATTTCAAATTCATTGCGGATCTCTTGGTTTCCAATGGGGTGCACCAAAAACTGCTTGTACCTGCGTTATTTGGACAGTCGTACAAGAGAGAAACACTACACACAGAGCGAATGGATTCCGCGAACAGCTCTGGTGTCTGGGTCAAAAAATGTTGGCGAAGAACCTCTAGCGAATCTGAACAATATTGCCCTCTCAACAGTTGGGATTTATAATAGCATTTGTAAAGGCTGTACACAGGAATGAAGCAGCATTTCAGTTTTTCTGAATCACGTTCCCACAAATTAGCACAGAGAGGACTGCAAGGTGGACATTTATTTGTCCACAGACACTCCAGCAGCGGCGAGACACGCATTTTGAGTATATGTTTTAACCCCTGGTAACCTACAAGCGTGGCATTGTTTTCGTAATGTGAGGACATCGTTCATAGAAAACAGGATAGCCGAAAATTGCAGGTACATTAATGACGAACTCATTCACGCCTACAGGCCAATGGCTGCAGCATGACCCTGAAGACACACCTCCTTAACTCGCACTTCGAAGAGTTCCCAGAGAACTGTGGTGGATTCAGTGATAAGCATGGCGAACGTTTCCATCGAGGAATTTCTCTTATGGAACAGCGGCGCGCAGAGCTGTGGATTAGTGTTGTGTTGGCTGATTTCTGATGGATACTACACAGAGATGATCCAGCACCACCCGTTAGAGGAACGCAAAAAAACGGTGCGAATAAACTAGATAAGTTCTGCTAATTCATATGTATTCTACTGATTACGACAGCAATGTACGTGAAACGTATAGTCCCAACTTACACGTAATCCTAAGCTGGCAGACAATTTTGATCGTGATATTTTTGTTCAGCTCATCAGAGTCTATAAACACCGTCTACTGTGGTTTCCCCCTCCCCCCCCCCCCCCAAAGGAAATCCGTTGTCGATCAGTGTACTTCAAAAACTTCAGCTTAGAAAACCATTAAACTTCCTATGTACAACGTCTGAAATCTACGTGTTATTTAAAATACGTATATTTGCAATGAACAGGTACATGGATAACTCTGACAAAGAAGCTTGGTCTGAAATGAACATGTTAACGGTTTGTGGTGTCCACTTGCTCGAGCATCTGCTCTTACGATAGAAGCCTGTGTATTCAAACAAGTAGTCAAATATCGTAAGTAATTATAAGTAGCACCGGTAGACCAGTTTTGTGCGGATTTGGGCGAAATTCCAGGAACATTTTTACGTTTCATATGAAAAAGTAGCAGCGCGCATTGATTCTGACGTACGGCATTAGGGCGGTGACAAATGGAGACTATTTTATCACACGTTTGGCAGTTGCAGCGGAAGAATAGCGCTGTAAATCAGCGGTCGAGCGCACACGCTGCGCCCACATGTTCAGCCCGCCGCCCGGCTGCGTACAGACGGCAACGTGTTCAGCCAGCGCTGCCACTGTTTCTGCTAAGGCTTTAGAGTGATTCACACAGACTGGGCGCGCCCTTATCTCTGCCGTGTCAAGGTTTGAAGCCACCTTCTAAGTCACGTGGCAGAGGGAAAGAAAACCCATTTCTGTCACTAAGAGAACCACCGCTGTCGGTTGCAGCTTTTCTCATTTAGGCCTATAGCTGAAATGAAGAGTTGGTTTTAGGAAGTGAACGACTACTTGTATTAGTGTTGCACAAGAAGAATTAAAGGTAACATAATTTTCCAGAAATTCTTAGTATTTTCGTTTTACAAACGACGGAATTACAGTTCTTCAATGAATTCCAGTTTTTGTTGCCCTGCGAATCATTTGGCTCGCTCACAGGAGCAGAAAGCGAAATATCAGTTTGGCAGAAAGCATTGAGTTGTCTGACGATCCCTCAACACTACTTATGATAAGTATTTGGGACTTCAATCTTGAAAAACAATCCTGGCACCGATAAAATGTCCGCCTTCTTAGCTGGATGGTAACGTGCTTGCCTCCCACGCACCGGGCCCTGGTTCAGTTCCCAGCTCGATCGGAAATTTACTCCGCTCGTGGACTGGCTGTTGTGTTGTGCTCATCTTCCTTTCATCTTCATAATCGGCCGCAAGTCGCCCAATGTGGCACCGAATGACATAACACTTGCACTTGGCGACCGAACGCGAATGGGACATCCCGGCTAACAATGCCATACGATCATTTCGTTTTTACACAAGTAAAATACAAGAATTTTGTAAAAAGGAACAAGAAATTTACGGTTCACAGCACTCGTTCAAAATTATTAATCAGCAAGAGCTACATAGTTAAATTTTAAAGTCCAGAAGTTAAATGCTAAGCACTACTTGGAAGAAACCTTAACTAACAGGAAAGTGGACACACGAAGATAGCCTGTCTATTTATTTTTAAAAATAAGCTATTCATTGAAACTGTGCTTCCTTTCCATACATTAGAAAACATAGGATAAAGAAACCTCTGTAGGCTCTGTATGATGACTTGCTCTATCGATCTAGACGACCAATGAATGTGTAGAAGATTAGCAGTGCATAATTCTCCCAGCCATTCATGCCAAGCGTCCATCAGGAATACTTCACAATCATCCCAGCACATCTGAACACACGTTCTAGCTATACAACTGCATGATTACTACGAGGGTTGTCCAGAAAGTAAGTTACGATCAGTCGCGAAATGGAAACCACTGGGAAAATCCGGTAAAGCCTTCCATAGACATATTGGGCAGTGTCTCTAGTATGCCCGTCGATCGTGTCGCGTCGCTCTTTTCAGTTTTGAGTGAACAGTGAGCATGTAAAGATACGTAGGGAATAGCGTCTCCCGCCAAGTGTGAGGGCCTGGTTAGAGATTTCGCCTGTGTCATGCAGCCCACATAACACAACTGTCGAGCAGTTCCTTCTTCATGCCAATTCTCGGCCGCACACTGCAGGGGAAATGAAGACGCTCCTGCAGCGTTTCCGATGAGAAGTGCTTGATCACCCACAATACAGTCCGTAATTGGCTCCCCCTGAGTCTAATATCACCTCACAAGAACCGCTGGCTATGAAGACAAAATTTTTCCACAGACAACGACCTGCAGACCAGTGTAGATAACTGGCCGAAAGCACAGGCGGCTGCTTTCTATGGTTCTAGGATATTGGAAAGTTGATACAACACTATGACAAAACTCGAAGTTGGAGCAGCGACTATCTAGAGAAGTAGGCGGAAGGTGTAGCTAACTGTTGCAAATAAAACGTTTCTAGTTTTCACTGTGGTATCCATTTAGAGACCGATCGGAACTTACTTCCTGGACAACCCTCGTAATATGATGACGTTGATATGAGACGTCTGATGTTAATACGGCAGACAACAGATTTTGGTTCTTTGCGCCATAAAACTAGCACCGATAATAAATCTTACGTCATACATATTGCTTCTCGTTTCGTAGGAAAATTGCATCGAGTCGGACACATCGCGGAATTTTATCCTTCCAAGCAATAACTGTAATGGGTTTGCGTAGGGCAGAGCCTATTACCAACCACTGTAGTGGTTAACTTCTTCAGTCCTTCGTCTCAAAACTGACTTCGTTGTATTTACGAATATTTGGCCGCTAATCGTGTTCTAAGAGACACAAAGCCGAAGAATATCCTTGTAAGAACAGTAGATATATCGTAGAAGGATTATTTCCAGCGGCGTTCGTTCGAGAGCGCAGTAATGATCGTACCTTAAGAGTGCAGGCTGCAAGAATATTCTGTTTTTTGTAACACTGCAGTCCATCTGCTTGTATTTAAGATATTACCTTAGTCGTCGCAAATTTAGTCAAGGTCATCTGAAATTATTTAAATGGAGGCGAAGCAGTAACAGCAGGTCGACAAGGGATGGTTGAGAGTTTTTCTGATGTGCCTGTATCCATGTTTCGATTTTTAGATAGCGGTGATATCATTTTACATCGACTTTTAAGTCCTTGGTTATAAACAATAATAAGTATTTGCAATTAAAGTCACTGTTTGTGAGATAATTTGTACCCTAACAATATTTATTTTCGCACAAACAATCTTCATTATCTTAAGAACCGTAGTTTCTTCCTGGTTATCTCCACTCTGGAATATTCCTCTTGAAACTGACTGAATATTAAATACCGTTTTCGGTAAGTATCATTCCTTGTCATACACCTTTTGGCAAGATAATGTATGGCGAATATAGAAAAATATTGTACAAATTACGTGTATTAGTAAGTAAAATGTCAGTATAATCCTCATTCACCAGTCCCCATTCCTCCCTCCTTCCTCCTGTCTCTCGCCCATTGTCTCTGTTTCTCTCGCTGTCTATTTTCTCCTATCTGTGTGTGTATGTGTGTGTATGTGTGTGTGTGTGTGTGAGAGAGAGAGAGAGAGAGAGAGAGAGAGAGAGAGAGGGAGGGTGGGAGAGGGTGAGCATTATTAACGACCTTAGCACAAACGTTATTCAATATTTTGAACATAGCTGCACAACAGCCGACCAGTTGCAATGGATAAAGAAATTCTTTACCTAGGTTTCGACAAATATAAATTTGTCTTCTTCAGAAGGTAACCTAAGGACAATGAACATCATAGCTTACATTAGAAGAGTATGAAACTTATAAGCCAAGAATAAATTTTTAAAGACAAATTAGAGAACTCTTCCATTACAGAAGTATGATAACGACGACTGGTACTCACAATTTTACATTAGTAAGGACTAATGTACTATCGCCGTTTTTACGATTGTCGGCATAGATCCATGTGCCAAAAATAAAATATAGCCCTAGAATTTGGATTTGTCACGTTAATATAGTCCTCACTAATGTAAAATTGTAAGTACCAGTCGTCGTTATCATACTTATGTAATGCAAGAGTTCTCTAATTTGTCTTAAAAAGTTTATTCTTCGCTTATAAGTTTCATACTTTTCTAATTTAAGCTATGATGTTCATTGTCCTTAGGTTACCTACTGAAGAAGACAAATTTATATTTGTCGAAATCTAGGTAAAGAATTTCTTTATCCATTGCAACTGGTCGGCTGTTTATAATTTTATTACTTGCAACCGCTGCTGTTATGCAGCTATGTTTAAAATATTGAAGTTCCTGCTTGACGAGGTATCAAAAGCTGCATCCAGGTACATGGACATCAAATTAAAAATTGTGAAAGCAGGTACGGCTATTAATTTTAATCAACAGTGCCTAGATGCAGACGTCACCCCTGATTATGTGAAGGCGTACTTAAATTTGAAACAGTGTAACAACGTGCCTTCTGTTAAAAAGAAATTGGTACATTTAGTCATTTCTGACAGCACAGTAAATTTGTACAAGAAAAAAGATGATCTTATCAGTGGCTGTATAAACCTATTTTTAACAAAAGCCTTTAATGACCTTTTTAATTACCAAATTCACCACCTGTGGAATAGTATTAATGAACTGCTTTTTAATCGCAAAGTAGAAATTAGGGACAGGCATGAAAGGAAGTTGTTGATGTTCAGTAATAGGGCCACAAGTAAAAATGTTAATATAGCAGACAATAGTGTCAAACATCAGTTTTACGAAAGAATACTGAATGAAACTAATATTACTTTTACTCAGGCTGAAAATGACTTGTTATGTAAAGGCCTTAAATATAATTTGCCTCCTCAACTCGATAAACATCCAGTTATTTGTAATCTTACTGTAGATCTTAAATCGGTTTGGAATCGCTTAAATGAGAGAAAACCGAGCAAGTCAAATGTGCCTACGAATGTAATAACATAATAGACAAAGAAATTAAACTACATTCTAATATTCAGTCGGGTGAATATAGAATAGTAAAAAACATTAATCGTAAACTGAGAGAACACGACGCCTTAGTCACTAAGGGTGACAAAGGGAACACTGCTGTCGTGGCTTAAAAAATGAATATATTGAAAAGACGGTAAAGTTTTTTGAGGACAATGACATCGCTGAGGTTACCGTAGATCCAATCGCAGAATTGCAAAAAGAAATCCGGCTTACTTTAGCAAGTTCTGTCAGCCTGTTCAATAACTTCCAAAAGAAATGGCATATAAATATGAACACGAAACCACCCGTGCTCAGAAGTCAGTTTAAACTGCACAAACAAAATCACCCGATTCGCCCTGTAGTGAATGGAATAGGTAGGCCACATCACACACTCACTAGGCGCCTCCAATTTAAAATTAAACATGGTTTCAAATTTGAAAAACACCTGACACTAGACTAGTTTCCTTTGACATCGTCACTCTTTATACAAATTTCCCTGCCGATGTAACCATAGCCCTTGTAAAAAAGACTCTACTAAAATATAAAATAACTACGTGAAATTCAGATTGCAGAACTGATTAGTTTGCTTAAAGTGGTTTTGAAATACAGTTACTTCACGTTCAATGGGAAAATGTATATACAACCAGATGGTTTAGCAATGGGTAGTCCCCTCGCTAGTATTTTGGCAGATGTTTTCATCAACGCTCTGGAAATAACGTTCTTCAATTCAAGTTCAGAATTACGCCACAAAATCCGTTATCATACACGTTATGTTGGCGACATTATCAGTGCTCTTGACGGTATTGATAGAGCTTCTCATCAATACTTTCAATGGTTTACATGAACAAAATTTCCTTCACAAAAGAACTTCAGAATGAAAAAGATGAACTTAACTTTCTTGATTTAACAATTTCTATACAGAATAGTTCCTTCAATTTCAACATTTTCCGTAAGGAAACGTATTCAGATAATGTCATTCCTGCTGACTCAACTGATCCAAAGGCTCATAAACTGGTGTTTTTTCATTCTGCCATTCACCATATGGTAACTACTCCTTTATCACCTGCCGATCAATAAAATGAATTGAATGTCATCCAAGCGATTGCGGTTAATAATGGGTACAATCAGAATATGATTGATTACATGATCAGTAATAAAACTTCCCCAAATTGTTCGACTTTGAGCAAAACTGATAGCAAAGAAGCTAAAAAGTTTATTTCTATTCCTTTCTTGGGCAATATATCATGTAGAATAAAACGTCTTCTAATGAAAAAATATAACTGCAACGTCTCCTTCTCTACAGATAACAGTTTAAAGAGAAATCTTGTACATTCAGTAGAGATCGCCGGCGATTGGTTTTCCAATTCAGGGGTTTACAAAATAACCTGTAACAACTATCCTTCATATTATATTGGTCAAACAGGAAGAGCTGTGAAAACAAGATATAAAGAACACCTATTAGGTAAAAAAGGAGCGAATATACACAATTCTACTTTTGCTGAACACCTCCTGATAGCCAGTCATACGCCAAACCATTTAGAAGACACTCTTATCCCACACAGAGAAGAGAAAGGGCGTAGATTAGATCTGTAGGAACAGTTACAAATTTTCAAACACCTTGAGCTAAAGGGCGATAATATACTGAGCGACCAGTTGAACCTTGCTTGTAGACAATTTTTCGAAAGGCTTTAAACCTGTACTGTCTACGGTATAACATTCATGCTAGTAACCTTAGTGGTTTATTTCCTCAGGAAGCTATGATGCACCTTCAGTGCTTTAAGCTCACTACCCCTCATGTAATGGTGGTTTTGTCACGATGTATGTTTGTTACTACATCGGCCCTTATGAGATTTTACCCGGCTCTAAAAATTTTGTTTTTCCTGTGAACTGTATTAACAGGATCGTGTGCCAGTGTTCGTTATTCTTTCTTGACAAGAGCCATTATTGTCAATTTTAAAGTTCTGACATGTACACCGATTGTGGGCTTCACTAATAGAGTAATGTAATTTTTCATGTTTTGGCTGTATATGCCACTGGGCGTAAGTTCCTCGGCGTAAGCGCCATCTGCCTTTTTTTATGTATAACTACATTATTTGTACCAATGCTCCCATACTGCTATAACGGGAGTGTTAATTTCCTTCCTTTTTTATTGTTACTCAACTTAAGGATGTTATTAATACCGATAATTTACACGTTGCCTTTGTACGCCAATTGGCACATGTTTCTCGGCACGAGCGCCACCTGCCCTGTTTTCAGAGTAACTACGCTCGCCGATTACACTCAGTCGGTTGTGAGCTCTGCAGGATCCATGAGCTATTTTATATTAACGTGACAAACCCTAATTCTAGGGCTATATTTTATTTTTGACACATGGATCTATGCCGACAATTGTAAAAACGGGGATGGTACATCAGTTCTTACTAATGTAAAATTGTAAGTACCAGTCGTCGTTATCACACTTATGTAATGCAAGAGTTCTGTAATTTGTCTTAAAAAATTTATTCTTGGCTTATAAGTTTCATACTTTTATAATGTAAGCTATGATGTTCATTGTCCTTAGGTTACCTTCTGAAGAAGACAAATTTATATTTGTCGAAACCTAGCTAAAGAATTTCTTTATCCATTGCAACTGGTCGGCTGTTTATAATTTTATTACAAACGTTATTGTTGTCAATATGCTTTTACGGTAAAAGGAAGCAGTTTAACATCTTCTTAGTGAGTAATAATATGAAACAGGTGCACTACTACATTTGACCTAATTTGTAATCCGTTTGAACGAAACGGTGCTTTTGTTCATTTGTAGATTAATACTGGAGCACGTACTTTCGAATCTGTTGTGAGCAGTTTCATATTTTAGGAACTAGTGGAACAGGACACGTAGTATTCACTTAGCCGCAGAAGGTTTCATCATTTCTGTTCATACTTATGAATCGTTCAATCGTGATTGAGGCAGCGACTCCAATGTTGAATGCAGCTACACACCTCTGACCCAGGGTCATTACATCAAAGCACGTGTGATGAGTTTTCTATGTGACATTGATTGACCCGAAAAATTCTCATTTCCAAGGTGACAATACCCAGCGAAAATCCGTCTCTCCAAAGAACATGAAGCCAGGTTAGCAGGGTAGCTTTAAATGTTGCTTGTGTCCGAAATACATAGCTGTGCAGTTTAGTGAATAGTGATATGATAACCACAGATCTAGATTACAGAACAGCACATGTTACTTTAGAGACTCACAAGTAACGCCACCTCAAGGATAACATTTGACTCGCATGCCCCAACAATGTTGTTGAATTCTTATCTTTTGGTGGTCTTAGTCTTATAACCCCCGAAAATTTAATGCTGTACTTGACAGAGCAGTGTTACATACAACATTTCAGTGATCATACATGTAGTAAAAGTAGCAGATGTCGTAGAAGTGTATAATTGTCATCATAAATATAAACTAAGGCCTAATGAGGTAGCAGGGTGGCAAAGATCTTATCTAAAACTTCATATAGGTCAGAGCTCCGTGATTTTCTGTTCTATAAATTTAGTAATATAGCTTTGCACACAATTACGTTTCATTTGCGTGTTAACTGATGCACTTTGTTACGTTTTTTAACATACTGTCTAGTTACTCAGTGTAACAAAGCTTTAGCGTATTGTTATAATATATAATGGTAAACATGTCATTATAAATCACAGTTCCGGTATAGAGAATTCAAATAATGAACTAATGAAACGAAAGCGCTAAGAACCAGGACATTCCGGTGTCCTTTTTTTGTATTATCACTGATGATGATACCTGGAGATGATATCTTTCCTACGTCAGTTTTCGAATGCAACTAATACGGGAGCGATCCCAAAATTTAAATATGTTAGGTTGTATATTATAGCTTTGGCCTGAATAAAGTCGTAGTTTTCGTTTTTGTTTGGATGCCCTATGACACACTGCATAGATGAAAAATTTGTGTGATTGAATCCTCGGACAGATCAGTATAAAGAAGGAAATATTTCAAAGCAATAATCCTGGCATTTGCCGAAATTAGCTTAGGAAAACTACCTCAGACTTCAGATCGCTCAACAGAAGATCCACACCTAAGTAATGGTTATTTGTACAAGCCACACCAGGACGCAGGAAAGGAAATAAAAGTAATCCGCTCAATTATAGAACCGTACTATCGCATAGATTTGCTATAGGATTTTCAACATGTACTGTACTCCAAAATTATGAAATATCTCGAAGGAGGTGATTACGGATTGAGAAACCATCGTTCTTGTGAGACGAAACTGGCTCTTTACTCATAAGATGTCAAATTGATTTTCTGAATGATTTCGACTCTATTCTTTACAAGCGGCTCCTAAGCAGATTGATTGGCAGTGAGCTATCGTCTCGACTGCAAAATTAGATTCGTGATTTCCTGTCACAAAGGAACTAGCGGGAAGGCATCCAGTGAAAGTGAGGTTATGTCAGCGGTTCCCCAAGGAAGCGTAATATGCCCTCTACTGTAACTAGTCTATGTTAACGATTTGGAAGACAATCTGATCCTCCCTGTTACACTGTCTGAAAATGATGCGGTCGTCTGCCGTCTGGTAAGCTGATATGAAGGCCTAAATAAATTATAAAATGATTTAAATGAGATATCGGCACGGTGGCATAAGTGACAATAGACCCTGAACACTAAGAAATGTCGTTCAAGTGAGCACGAACATCTTCCGTTATATTTCGGCTACCCGACGAATCACATCAATTTATAGGTTGTCGATTTATGTAAATGTCTATGGATTACAATTACGAACAACTTAAGTTGGAAAACCCTCATAGAAACTGTGAGGAAGGTGAACCAAAGTCTACGTTTTGTTTGTAGAAAAATTAGCAAGTGCAACAACTCTACTACAGATAATGTATGCATTACGTTTGTCTATCCCCTTCAAGAGTCGATACCCCTACTACTGCGTGATATGGGATTCGTATCAGGTAGGACTGACCAAGGACACCGAAAAAGTTCAAAGAATGGCAATTTGTTTTGTAGTATCAAATAATTGTGTAAGTCACTGAAACAAAAGCGTGTACCGTTGCGGTGATATTATTTCAAAAAAATGCAGTCACTATCTTTCTCCCCCAAATACCACAACATTTTTTTACAATGCTCTCCTAACTGAGTCTCAGTTTTACTCCATTTATTTTTCGAATTCTGCAAGGCGGTTTATAGATATGTTTTCCACAGGATGTTAACCCAGAAATAAAATTAACTGCTAGAAACACTTATTTAAATACTATACTCTTGCCTGACGACCAAATAATTGTAAAGAAGATAGAGTATGATCTTCAGTTAGTTCTACGTCGCTTGGACTAAGTAGGTAAACTCTGTCACATGAAAATATCGGAACATAAGACCAACGTTGAGTGTAGTCGTTCTGTGCCGCAAGGGGTGATATGTGATAATACATTAGAGTAGGTAAACTTCCTTTCCAAGATCGCTTGAAATAACCTTTATTTGCGGTAACCGGTTTGGGTAATCATTGTTAGCATCTTCAGATCTCGACAGACGGGTTATTGCATATTTCTTAGAATAGCAGTGAAAATAGTCTTTCTCTGTTACGTACCTATCAGTCTATTAGAAAGAATTCTTTCACTATTTTACAAAATGTAGAATAATCTGTCTGTCGAGATCTGAAGATGCTAACACTGATTACCGAAACCTTTTATCGGGAATAAAGGTTATCACTAGCAATCTTGGCAAAGACGTTTATGTTCTCTAACGTAAGACCAAAGTTATAGCTCTTAAATGAAAATACCCAGTACGTTCTAAAATAAATGTTAAATGGAAAGTAAGTTAACAAGTATTTCATTTTCATTTATTAGGATATGAATTGTGTTATAAGTTACGATATTATAATATCTCCAATAAGTTGAACAACTTTCAAGTGATATGTAGCACCAGACGCAGAACATTAGCCAAAAAACAATGAGTGCCACAAAGACCTAATTCTACAAAGTGCTGAACATAGGCTTCACAGGGCTCCCTCTGATATCCATGTCTGCTCACGTGAACCGCCAACTGTGAAGACAACATTTTGGTACAGACAACGAGCTGCAAACCAGCGTAGAGAATTGGCGTAAAGCACAGGTGACTGCGTTCTATGACGAAGGCACTGGGAAGTTGGTGCAACGCTGCGACAAATGTTTAAGTCGGACCGGTGACTGGAAGGTGTAGCTAATTATTGCATGTGAAACACTTCCGATGTTCACTGTGGTTTCCATTTTGCAAGCAATCGGAACTTACTTTCTGGACAGCCCTCGTTCAAGTAGAAGAAGGGAAAGGCAGTTTTTGAGATAATGGAGCCGGAAATAAGCCCACTCTCTGAAGTGAAGAGCAAGAGAAAGAAGAAGAAGAAGAAGAGTGGTCGAAGCGTGTGTAAATAGCACCAGATGTGCGAACAGCACTCTGTTTTTCATCAATTATATAGCTTCTTAGATGGCAGTGTTGGTGAGTATGTGGACACCAAATGATGGGGTTATGAGATCCATACACGATCATCAATAGAGACTACACCATCTGACGCTCTCTCTTACTCGCACCCACTGCTGGATAATACTCCTTACTTTCAAACCAAGGCATATTAGCGAGTCTGCACATGCACATACGAAACATACGCTTATATACACAAAAAATTTTATGTGAAAGGGCGGAAGGAAGGTTGACGTTAACGGTCCCGTCGACAGCGAGCTCATGAGAAACGGAGCACAAGCTCTGTTTGTGGAAGGGTCGAGAGGTAAATCGGAAGTGCCCTTTTCAAATGAACCATCCCGGCATTTGCCTGGAGCGATTTTGGGAAATTAAAGAACCGAAGTCTGGATGGCTGGAAGGCGATTTCAACCGTCTTCCTCCGCAATACACGAATTTTTGTGTCGGATACTGAAGTTTTTGGGAGGTTTTATTGGTTGTCAGGTAAACAGCATCAGAATAGGTAAGCCCCTCCCATTTATTCCAATTGGGATCCCCCTCTTTTCCACCAGTACTTCGCCTGGCAGTTGCATCTAAAGAACCACGACTCTGCATTGGGCCGGATGTGAAACAACCCGCTCTCCTTCCTCCTGCAGTGTAGTGTTTTAAGTTTTAAAAAATCCTAGCAAGTCAGCGTCGAACATATTCTGAAATTCTACTCACAGTCTCCTGGAGATTTAGTTTTCTAGGTGGTCAAGTATAAACCGTTTTTGGGAAAGCCTCACAGTCATGTTTATGTCTAACAAAAACGTAAAGTTTTGTCTAAGGTGTTAAGCAACGCGTTCTGGAACTCCAACTTCGCATTCGCAAAACTCTCCGTATCTGAGGCTAAGTCGCCTAAGACGAATGGGATAAGGGTTGTTATGTCCTGCGAAAAGAAGTCACATGCCCTTACTGGGATTGACGTGTTGTGTTATTCGGCTCTTATCAGTATTGCTGCACTGTGTCTATGAGGTGCCCATCCTACTTTTAAATCATATTACAAATATTTGCGAGATTTCCATTGTTTGGCCACACGCAAGGGCATTGAAAAGCCTAGGCTCGCAGGACAGGGTGGATTAAGTTGTGAAAATCGGCCAAAATAAGTTGCTGTCAGTTGCACTCAAAATACAAACTTTATTCATCAACACACAATATTACAACAAGGACGCAAAACACTCAAAGCCTTAGTCGACTTCCTTTGATTAGATCGGCTGAAGTCAACACTCAAAATCCAGGACACAAGGCCTATGCAAGAGACTGAAATACGAGATTCTTCTGCAGGTTTCACCCAAGAATATTTTCTAAATCTTCAATCTAAACAGGTTGTAGGGCATAGCAATTTAATTTTAATGGGAGTTGGCTGGAGGCCGCATATTAAGCAATAATAAAAGTTTCAATCAAACGACAGAAGGCATTATCTTGAAACATTTCATCCAAAGTTCGGCTGAAGGCCCCATACAAAATCATAACAATCTTATGCCTTAAGGGCAAGACAAGAACAGTAATTTAATAGATATTGATACCCAGCAGAAGGCCACATGTCAACCAAATAACTATGTAACACACACAAATCACTATGTAACACACAAGGAAAGGCGCTCAGAAGTTTCCAAGGGTTGGCCTGGAATTGTAACACTAACGCCCGTTTAGGTGAGCCTGTCCAACGACTTAGCAATCTGAAGGCAACCCAACCAACAGACAGCAGACCGATCAATCAATAAAATCAGTTATGCTCCACGAAACCAGCAAAACAACCACAAGATCTCAATACAATGACGCACAGAATATTGGCGCCCACAACGACCAATAACACCTCAGCTGTCGAACGACACTCCGCGCTGGACAGCAACAAAACGACGAGAAAACTACACTGCCGAAAATTACAACGACCAGGGCAGGTAACCAGAACATCAGCGGCCACAAGGCAGAAGATACCGCTGGTCAACTTCAATAACAGGGAATAAATTAAACTGAAGACGGCTGGAATCCTGGCCGACATGAATACACACACATTGTTGCTCGCAAGAATGTCCGAAAAGCGACAACCAGGAGCCCGCATCTCGTGGTCGTGCGGTAGCGTTCTCGCTTCTCACGCCCGGGTTCTCGGATTCGATTCCCGGCGGCGTGAGGGATTTTCCCTGCCTCGTGATGGCTGGGTGTTGTGTGCTGTCCTTAGGTTAGTTAGGTTGAAGTAGTTCTAAGTTCTAGGGGACTGATGACCATAGCTGTTAAGTCCCATAGTGCTCAGAGCCATTTGAACCATTTTTGACAACCAGGATCAAACGAAGAAATGCAAACAGTTGAGGCTCGATAGTAGGTTAAGTGAGGACTCAACTTTCATTTCCAAGATCGGTGGGCGAAAAACTTCGTAGCACTCGCAAGCACAACCTCACACTCCAACTGCGCGTGCAAACCGCCAGCGGCCCCGGCCAGAGTACGTGCAGTGGAGACTTCTTTGCTGCTCCCCGCCAACCAACACACTGCCCAGGCCCGGTAACGGTGAAAGGACCAAATATACGTCGGCCGATGAGACGACCAGCCGAACGACCAACCAACGGTCATCCCTCTGCAATCTCCCTCTGCCGGACAGTTCCTGTGTGTCGCCAGCGGTCGGCGAGCACTGGCTGTCCGCGCCTCACCGGCGCTCCGTCCCCGACTTCACTGCTGCTGCGTCCCGACCCGCACTGCTGGTTCGTCTCCAACTGACTGCCAGACACACGACGACCCAGAAATACTATCGGTCACTCCAGGAATGGTACAACACTGTGCTTCTCAATACGCGCTGCTACTGCTGCTGCTGCCGCTCATGGGCAAGCAAGGCAGGAAGTTAGTGACGCCAGTAAATGGAATAAGAAAACGAGCCGGCAGTACTGCAGTAGAAGACGACAAACAATAAATGACCTGAACACGAACCGTGCACGGTCCAGGCATGCTGAAAAATAATGCCTCGGAATGTTTTCTTCCGTTCTCAATATCGGTGGAGGTACTGTGCGCATGCTTGACACTCGGTCGACTTCCCCGCTTCACTGCCGCAAGCTGCAACCCTCTGCTGGTAGAGGGTTCCGAACTGTAGCATGCAACATGGCGGCGTGTGACGTTACTCTATCGGTGCGTGCTTAGATCGAGTTTCGGCTGCGAGGAGTTCCTCCACACATGGAGCACCTCCTCTTTCAGCACGACAACGCCAGACCACACACGAGCGCTGCGACACCTGCAACAATCCGTCACGTTGGGTGCACCGTCATCGATCATCTCCCATACACTCTTGACTTGGCCGCTTCCAAGTTCCACCTGTTCCCCAACTTCGAGGACATCGATGAAACGGTGCAGGTGGAGGTGAGGTTGTGTCATCGTCAATAAACATTCTTAGTGACGGTATCAACAAACTGGTTTCTCGTTGGAAGAAATGTGTTCCTCACACGGTGATGAAACCTGGAAGTCAAGGAAGGCAGGATTCGGTTACGATTGTGGATGGGGCCGTAATCTGTTACTATTGGTTCCCTTTCGCAATAACACACATTTATGTTAAAACGGTAATTTCTGACTCAGCAATAAATAAGATATCACACGCTATTCATGAAGGAATAAACAACTGTGTAATTAATAGCGCTTTCAGTGCGTTACAGTTCACCAAATGAGCATAAAATGCAGACACAGCAAATAATGTTTTAAAACAAGCCATTGTAGTCCCAATTATAATCTTAAGTCAAGCAATAACAGTCACGGCAGAAGACCTTTAACGCCAAGAACGGCAATTATAAAAAAAATTAAAAAACATACTGTAAAGCAGCAGTGCAAAGCAAAGGTTAATTTAAAAAGACAGGCAACTGATCACCAAACGGGTGAGACAAAATGATGATAAACTTGGTATCACAACCATTTAAACCTGCTGTAACGCCAAGAATGGCAGTTACATAAAAAATTTAAAAGAAACATACAATAAAACAGCAAATACTATAATAAAACACAAGGGCTAGACACAGATGGTGCACCAGGAATCGACATCTGAATAGGACCGGCAAAAATACTTTCACGAGGAATAAGATAGGCAGCCAAGAGTTGCATTCATTTCACAAGATGGTAACTTAGACTAATGGCAGTCTAACGAATGACTAATGATAATCTTGCTGAGGCTACCTGACGTCCAATAAACCAAATGCAAAGATGTAAAGACACGCCAAAGCCGGAACTGGCAGCCTGCAGAATACTGTGCGTACAGTGCCCGGCACGAGAAAGGAATCACTACCACCAGAATAGAAGAATGGCCAACTAACCTACAATCATGAAAGTTGTCAAAACTGTACGCCACACAGGACAGCAGCGGCAAGGCGAGGAAACGTACGTTGCCGTTACATACACTAATCCCCAGGGCGGGTAACTGGGGCGTTAGCGGCCACGAGTCAGGAAAAATAATAATTAGAAGCCCAGGAATGCTAATCAGATCCGCCTTCCCCCATCACTCCACTCGCGGCTCTTTGCCTCGGCAACACTACGAGCAGCAACACGAACCCAAGTCATTGGACAATCGCAAGATCTCACGATGGTGGAGGTTCTCTACTTGAATCCAAAAGCACTCAACTTAAAGCTTGCAGGATCCGGTTTACGACGAGGTCGTGCACCCTCGTGACCACAGGGCTTCGATCCGGCAGTCCATGTGTGCCGCCAGCTGTACCGGCGTGTTCTCGCACTGCGTGGGCCTCGCTCCTCTCACTAGACTAGTGGCAGTTAATGAATGACTAATGATAATCTTGCTGAGGCTACCTGACGTCCAATAAACCAAATGCAAAGATGTAAAGACACGCCAAAGCCGGAACTGGCAGCCTGCAGAATACTGTGCGTACAGTGCCCCAACCCAGCTGCACACTCTCACGACATGGACAAACAATCACGTCGACCCAAAGATAGGGCAACAGTTACTACATATCGATAACCGCCGCTGCTGCCACTAGCGGATAGGCAACGCTTGCGAAACGAGTGGCGCCAGTCAGCAAGAGAAGAAGACAAACAACCACAACCCTCCAACAGAGAGCGGAAACGTACCAACAGCACCAATGTGAGCCGCAGTACGGCTCAGGTGACTATGTTGATAAATTAATATGTAGACATGAAGAACAAAAATGTAAAACATTAATAAACTTTCTTTAACGGTTTAAGAGATTTCACATAAAATTTCGCAGGCACTGTTTTTTTCAGCATGTCGTCGTATAATGAGTAGCATGATGCGCCTCAGAACGTCACAAGTAGTCTCACAAGTATGTTTGCTTTCAAATGGTTCAAATGGCTCTGAGCACTATGGGACTTAACTTCTGAGGTCATCAGTCCCCTAGAACTTAGAACTACTTAAACCTAACCAACCTAAGGACATCACACACATCCATGCCCGAGGCAGGATTCGAACCTGCGACTATAGCGGTCGCGCGGTTCCAGACTGTAGCGCCTAGAACCGCTCGGCCACCCGGCCGGCCGTTTGCTTTCGACGTGCAGCGTTTCCATGGCACTCGACTTACATTGGAGCGTCCGTTCACTGGCGCCAAACCTGAATATCGGTGTAAATTGAGTACTGTAGCATGTTTTTGTGACAGACAGATGCAACCTGAAATATGTGGCATCTAATTGTCATCTTATGCTTTATGTTACAAACCTTGCTCACTACTGCTTACATGAGCTAATTGTATCTAAGTAGGTTGTGTTTCTAGCTTTATTGGGTGTTACGAGATTTAAATGTAGAATTTCGAGTTAGTGACAATCTACATTTTAGCAGCATGCAGATAATTTAGCATGCTGCAGTTGGCAGTTTGTTCCTTTCACACAAATCCCTCATTCGCTCCATAATGCTACAGACTTATTTCTAATAAGAGTACGACAAAACTCTTCTACAGCAGTACCTCCATAAGTGATATTGAGGAGTTGTTACATTTTAGCGTCGTAGAAGACAGGTCTTCTGATGGACACCTGTAGTTATTCATACGTGATACATTTCCAACTCCCCATAGTCTACTGAAACACGTCTTGATTAAATAGCCTACGGTGTACCAGAATGTAGCAGACATGGAAAATAATAAGTTATAAGTTTAGAACTTAAAATGTGATTGGTAATCATTAGCTGGTCAGGTTGTTATGTTACTTTAGTTTACGTCATTAGTTAACGTTGAACTCCTGCTACTTCAGAAACAAATATAAATACCAGTAGTAGATTTTATTATTGAGTTTTCCTATCCACGATCAATATTACGTCTTGTTTAAGGTGGAATTCTTGGAACGCATAAGTTTTTGTTTTAATGTTACCTAAATCTATCTTTTGATAATGCTGCAGTGCATGTAATGGCTGTTCATTTTATTTAAAATGTGACTTAACGTCTACACATCATTTTTGTTTACTTAAGATAATTTTCGGAAAGTGCTACTTGCTTTGGAAGTTTAATACAACACTACTGGATAAAAGTAATGAGTCCTTACATTTTATTTTAGAGGAACCTTCGTGTCTTAGTTTCTGTTGAAATGATACTTTGGAATGCGCTGAAGTGAAATATTTCCTCATTTTTCCTGTGAAAGTTTCGATATTACACATGAAACAGATAAATAGTTATCGCAGGGTACTTGTTACATAACATCAGTTCTTTTCTGTACGTACTCTTCATCAGTTAAGAGGATTGACCCCGGTAGCTGAATGGTCAGCGTGACGGATTGTCAATCCTCTGGGCCCGGGTTCGATTACCGGCTACATCGGGGAATTTCCTCCGTCCAGGGACTGCGTGTTGTGCTGTTCTCATCATCCTATCCTCTCATCCTCATCGACTGCAGGTCGCCGAAGTGGCGTCAAATTGGAAGACCGGCACCCGGCGAACAGTTTGTCCGACGGGGGGCCGTAGCCATACGATTAAATAAATAAATAAATGAGTTAAGCCGACTAATATTGTGAGAAAAATATCGGAACATTAATTGAAATGTCCACTAATGTGAGGCTGCTTTAATCTAAAAGGGAATGCTATAAGAATATGTCATCTTCTTCGGATATTCAGTAAGTCACTAGGCCATCAAGCGGAAAAGTGAGAACGGGTTACACAGTATAGTGTTCGTATACGGTTCCGGCACTTGGCTCAATAATAGCGGCGGGATTGCAGGGTCATACGACTTTAGAAAGGAACATCACGTGGTAACTCTCTAGTTCACACAATGCCAGATGGAATTTCTTTTAAAAGTTGAACGAACTTACTGTCAGTTGGAAATGCGCCGAGCCACATTTTCAGATGGCCTCCCTTATCTCGGAATAGTTTTCTAATGCCTTTCCTGAAGTGACCTGCAAGTAGATTCTCTTTGTTTATCTCAGCAACCGAACATTTACTATCGACACGGCGCTGCTATTTACGGCTACAGTGCACCACATCTCATTTCGGTATAAGGGAGGTTGGTGTTGCTACGTGCTTCAGTGGGAAGACTGATCTTACACACCATTCCTTCCAAGACTTCTTTGTGTCCTGTGCACGCTGCTTTATTTATTCATAACTAATGGAACTTCCTTCTATTTGAACGTGCTTGCTGTAGTAAAACCTTCATCTTACCTCTGCAACTATTACATCCCCCTTGCCCTCCCCATGTCCTTCCCTACCCAACTGGCTATAACTGAATACCGTTTACATTATATTTTAAAATATATCTCTTTTCAGAAATTAGTTTCACGCCAAATCCAGTTTTTACTTCCTTATAGCCGTGGAATCATATATTGATACCACTCCACGGGCATCAGTTTGGCAACGGAACAGCAAGTTTTCATTTGACACCTACAGCGGTCGTACAGGATCTGGTGGACCCAATAGTGTGCGCGCCCTCAGACACGTTCCCAGTGGTTCTGCACTACTACAAGCGACCACTGCTGCGGCAATATAGGATGGCCCGTGGCAGCCACTCAGCCACATTCACGCTCTGAGTCGCTTCGCTACACCACCATCGTTTGTGCTTTAGTACAGGGAGCCTCATCTTAGCTGAACTCTAATTCTTACTGCAGAATTCGTAATGGTTCTTCGTATGCTGGGGAAATACACGCGAACATTCTCTTTGTTGTCTTAACTTGTTCGGCTATCACCCCTGCTCCGTCCAGTTTTCCTACGACAACAGCTGCCCCACCATTCTGTAACCTGCCCCTTCTTACTGTTGTGTACAAAGTTTTACGCAACAATAGCTCCTTATTTTACTCTCCGAGTCTTTAAATGTGCAAAAAATGGTAAAGCAGTGTAGTCGAATTAAATCACATAATGCTTGGGAAACTAGGAAATAAACGTCTCAGCAGCGCCAAACATTATCCTGTAGCACTCTTTTACATTTGTTTTACCTTCTTAGATTTTCAATTCATAATGTATTTTCGAAACATTATTCATTCTGTTCTACTGTTGCTTAGGGTTCCTTATCATCTCAGACAGACTTACAGCGCCGTTGTGAAACTGTAAATTATCTGTTATTTCTCGCTGAATAGTAAACATTTCCAAATTTCTCTTTTATTTCCTCAATGGTCTGCTCTATGTATCTGCTCTATGTACAGATTGAACAACCTTGCCTCATTCCCTCCTGACTTACTGCCTCACTGCTATGTCTTTCGTTTCTTGTAATTGCAGTGTAGTTTCTAACGAGCTGTGGATAATCTTACACGCTCCGCATTTTATTCGTACCACCGTAGAATTTTTGTAGCTTATTCCAATCTACAATGTCAAAAGGTTTCCCTAATTCTACAGATCCTCTAAGAGAAGATTTCCCTTCTTCAATAAGCCTTCTAAAATAAGTATTAGGGTCATTACTGCCTCAAACTGGTCTTCTACGAGAGTTTCCATTTCCTGGTAAATAATTTGTTTTAGTATTTGGTGACCATGATTCAAAGAACAGTTCAGAAATGCACCTTTCAGCCCCTGCCGTGTTTTGAATTGGGATTATTACATTTTTGTTGAAGACTAGCTGTACTTAAAAAAAAAATGTTGAAATGTATCTGAATTCCTAAGGGACCAATCTGCTGAGGTCATCGGTCCCTAGACTTACACACTACTTAAACTAACTTATGCTAAGAACGCACACACCCATGACCGATAGAGGAGTCGAACCTCCGGCGGGAGGGGCCGCGCAATCCGTATCATGGCGCCTAAGACCGCGCGGCTAATTGTATTACACATGTCTGACATAGGTTTCTTGTAAACAGAACTCCCTAGGATTTCTGTATTACTGAAAGACCATCGTCATCACCAGATGCCTTGTTTCCCCTTATTTTGTTCGAATTCCTCTTTCGCTGTCATACATCAGTTTACTAAATCACTATCAAAATAAAATTATCATTTTCTAAATTAATTGAGACTGAAGTATAAAATACAGGCTGTAACTAGATTCTTCATTAATTATGCAATTTCCTTTTGTTTTTATCTATGGATTAAAATACAGATGGAAATAATTGATAACTAAGTGTTCTAGCTATACAGAGCTCTTAGAACCAGCTCACATTCGGGTGAAATATTTCGTAATATTTCCCGCAGCTAAGGTGATCTCAACCCGACTGTTGGTTTTATCTTTACAGCTCTGTGATTTACAATATGTAGTCATTCATCGTAGATGACAGTAAAACAAACATTATTTCCATTGTTGCACAGTACTGTTGAAGCTTTAAAATGTCGCCAGCCACTACAGAGTATGATGTGTGGTTTATGGAGCGGCGCCTGGTCTTAAACATGAGTTTACGATCACTCAAATCAAAGATACACTATGCCAGAAACATGTGATTAAAGCTGAAGGCTTACGGTGAAAGACCGCACGTACCTCAAATCCATTTCTTCGGCATTCTACTTGTAATGAAACTGGGCATTGTATTATACTCACTTTAATGAAGGACACGATCTATCGAGGCAGATCTTCGCCACGTGTTACTACCAGGTCATTTATATTTAGACAACAAGAGTGTAGCTACTATATGCTTTTAAAACTTTGGTGGTGTTTATACGAATATATTATTTACTCACGAAAATTTGATTGATTTAATAATAATTCCTTTTAACTCACTTTTTGCATTTTAGCTTAAGGACAGCTTTAGCAAAATGGCTCAAATGGCTCTGAGCACTATGGTACTTAACATCTATGGTCATCAGTCCCCTAGAACTTAGAACTACTTAAACCTAACTAACCTAAGGACATCACATAACACCCAGTCATCACGAGGCAGAGAAAATCCCTGATCCCGCCGCAGCTTTAGCACTTTTATAACATCTTCCTTAAAATTAACCTATTTTAATCAGATTTAATAACCTTGCTCTATTCAAAGTTACGGATGTTAATGATTTTTGAACATTTTCTTTCAAATTACTCGGGGGAATGTTTGACTAATATGACTCGAGTCACAGTGATATTATGTAGACTGTTTATAGTCAGTTTTATTAAAATTTTCGCTTGGCAATAACGAAAGTATGAATTTATGCTGACAAAGGTAACGTGTCATTTATAAACGAAATGTACTTTCTGTTGGAAAATAATCATATTGAGAATCACTTAGGGACTCCTGCGTAACATCACTGGGTATTCGCCGTTTGAAGCTTTTGTCTTCCTGTATTGGCTAGTTTTTATAACTCTGTCATGTGTGGCCGTTCTTGTTAATGTCTACAGTGTAGTGTGCCTATATTAATGAAAATAAAAATAACAATAAATGTTCGAATTAGTTTGACTCTAGCACAATGAAACTGTTCATTTGGTCGTACACATGAAATTAAAGAACTGAAAATCCTTTTTCAGTGGGAGTCATCGAACAGGTCAACTGAGTCATTGTGCAATATAGACTTGTGATGGAAATTCTACGAAGGAAGATAAAAAAATGACTAATGACTCACCTTTGTGAACATAAACTAGAAAAATGTCGAATCAGTCCCTTTTTATGTGAAGGTATGAGGAAATATTTACAAACTGGTGTGAATACGAGGTTTGCCAAATAACATTTTCATTGAAAGTCTGTGTGATGTAGTAAGGAGATGGTTAGATGCTGTACCTCCCTGAGATGCCACAGTAGATAGCGCAACAGGTATTTCGTTTGGAAGACAGGCCTTCTCAACAATATTATTATTACTATCATTATTATTATTATTATCATTATACTTATTGTTATTGTTATTACTGTATCTTTATAGCTTTGACCTGTATATTATGAAGATTTTTTGCAAGTACAGACATTTCTCAGACGAAATACGCACAGCTCTCAATAAATGTAGAGAGAGTAAAGAATCAAATTACTGTTTACGTTAATTCCCATGTTTCCACTCGGGAAAGAGACCGCCGTTTTCCTCTTCAAAAGAACCACACCAATATTTGCTTTGTGTGATATACGGATACAAAGGACTACCTAAATTGATAATAAACCTTTCCATTGTTCCCATTGGTTCTGAGGAATACAAACAGAGAGAACAAGTTACTCTCTCACCTATTTTTCTCATACAACCTGTCACACCCTGAGTGTGACTATGGAAAGTTAGCAACCTGATCAGATATAGATGGAGCCTGATAGAGTGCTAAATAGCATGAGGTATTTTTATGATTCTTAGCTCGTAGAAAAGGCTTGTTGGGAGCTGAAAGCAACTGGCTGTGAGGCCATCCCTTAGTAAATCTTGCCAGACAGGTCGACAGCCGAACAGGGCAGACAGGGCAGTCCGTCATTTGGAGAGGCCTCCAGCAGAACAATGCCACAATACCTGCCATGGCTAGGAACCCTGGGGAGGTGCGAGGATCTAAAGGAACGTGTCTACACATTGGAGTCATAAACCGGGCATTGTGTGCAGAGCCACTTAACAAAAATTCACGTGTTTTTGTTCTAGGTGCTTCAGTCTGGAACCGCGCGACCGCTACGGTCGCAGGTTCGAATCCTGCCTCGGGCATGGATGTGTATGATGTCCTTAGGTTAGTTAGTTTTATGTAGTTCTAAGTTCTAGGGGACTAATGACCTCAGATGTTAAGTCCCATAGTGCTCAGAGCCATTTAAACCATTTTTGGAGAACGAACAAACAAACAAACACCATCTGAACAGGCTTTGAAAGCCTATGGTACCGATCGGCCACCGTGTCATCCTCAGCCCTAAAGCATCACCTGATGTGGATACAGAGGGTCATGTGGTCAGCACACCGCTCTCCCACCAGTTGTCAGTTTTCACGACCAGTGTCGCTACTTATCAGTGAAGTAGCTCCTCAATCGGCCTAACGGGATCAGTGGAACCCGCCTGCCAACTTGGCAGATCCAGACTGTGACCCGTCCAAGTGCTAGCCAAGCTTGACGGCGCTTAACTTCGGTGATCTGACGGGTATCGCTTTTACCACTGCAACAAGAGCGTTGGCATCTGAGGAATACCCTGCTGTAAATTTTTATTGATTAACTTAATTGGTTTATCAGATCATACAGTATTGGTTTTACTACTTTACTTCACATTATCAGTCTCAAAAGATTCTGTCCTTTCGTCAAACTCAGGTACATGAATCGAAAATAAGACGTTTCTACTTCTGGAATCTGTCTGTTCCTTTTTCCACATCGGAATTCCCTCGAGGCCATTCCTCTGATAACGTTATGCAATACAGGGTTAGCCTAGAGAAAATGGTTTCTTTGCAGATATCCTGCTCATCGTTCAATTTTTCTCACAACCTCAGATCTGAGATATGTGCTCCATTTTATATTGCTGTGTGGGCTTACTTAAGGCCTCTAAACTTCTTCAGATCATCCTGACACTTGCCACTTATACTGTAATCTGATATTATTATTTTTTCCTTTGTTTACGCAAGATATTTTTCATTCACTATTTGAAGGAATTTGCCGTTCAGAGTACCGCGCATGACTGCTACTGAGTAGCGTAATATGAATAAAATAAATAGAGAAAGTAACTGGTGTGGGCTGTTGAAGTCAAATGATTTGCACCCTTGTTGTCGGAGCACCTACTCGTCACTCTTGTGTAATGTCACTTTTACCACAGCAGTTCATAACGGTACTTTCTAATGCATTATATTTTTGTGTCGATTTGTGACAGGTATCTTTACTGCTCGCTCCACTTTCAGATGCCACAGTGCAGAAAGATATTAATGAATGCAGACAGTGCAGAGGAGGGAAACATTCGTGTCATGAGTGTGAGATGCACGCTACTAATGAATAGATATGCATTGCAGCGCAGCCGAAGAACAATGGAACTCTGTTTATTCTTACGAACAGTTATAGTAATAGTTATAGCAAAAATTTCCTTGAATGTCTGTGCCGTCTCTGTTTATGCTAGCGTTCTCACTGACGTTCTCTGGTCTGTCCTAGTAGGGTATCAGTGGCCTAGCTGGGAAATGTAAACGGACATAGCCCGTGATTCGTGCACTAACGATGACTCGGGAGGACGAGGGTTCGGCCGAGCGTCAGTACATTCAGATTTAGGAATACCACGATTTCCCTGCAACGCTCCAGGCAAATTTCTCTATGGTTCCTTTGAAAGGACATGGCCGACGTCCTCCCCCATCGCGGAAACGATCCGATCTTTGCTCTGTCTCTTATGACCTGTGTTACACCTGAGACTCGATAGTCCCTTGCCTCTCGGCGCCCTAGGCCAGCTTCCACCTGGGCTATGTTCATGTCCGACCTGGCACCTAGCCCAATGTCTGTAAGTGCCTTTCATTCTCCGTAATGGGCCTTACTTGCCCCACTGCGTGCAGTCACCACGCACAAAGGAGAACTGCCAGAACCTTGCAAGGACCCTGACCGGAGTAGACGTGCTCGCCGCACTGCGGCGCTGGATGAGAGCAGGCAGTGAGAGTTGTTAACAAGTCGCAGCTCCAGTGAGCACCCTCACACGCTCAGCCAGCTGCCTGCGCCCTAGCCGCCTTAAGCCCGGCCAGTGCTCCGGGCGGCCACCTGCGCCCTCATCTATCACCGGCCGCTGCCGCTGTCTCCGCCGCCCACGCGCCACTAGTCCAGAAGAAGGCGCACCCAGACGGCGCCATCAGAGCCTCCGTACGCTGACAGCGACAGCGATACCGGCCGCCCATCACACTGCCTCACCCTCCACGCGCTCCATATGCAGCAATCTGTATGTTCTCCCTCAGCATGCTGAAACTGACGCTCACCCTACGAGGAGTCAACATCGTAGCTCTACACTTCTGGCCATTAAAATTGCTACACCAAGAAGAAATGCAGATGATAAACGGGTATTCATTGGACAAATATATTATACTAGAACTGACATGTGATTACATTTTCACGCAATTTGGGTGCATAGATCCTGAGAAATCAGTACCCAGAAATACCACGTCTGGCCGTAATAACGGCCTTGATACGCCTGGGCATTGAGTCAAACAGAGCTTGGATGGCGTGTACAGGTACAGCTGCCCACGCAGCTTCAACACGATACCACAGTTCATTAAGAGTAATGACTGGCGTTTTGACATAGTTGCTCGGCCACCATTGATCAGACGTTTTCAATTGCTGAGAGATCTGGAGAATGTGCTAACGTCCACTGTTCAAAGTGCCGTTATGCGAACATGAGGTGACCGAGACGTGTAACTAACGGCACCCCGTAGCATCACATCGACTGATACGCCAGTATGGCGATGACGAATACACGCTTCCAATGTGCGTTCTCCGCGATGTCTCCAAATACGGATGCAACCATCATGATGCTGTAAACAGAACTATGATTCATCTGAAAAAATGACGTTTTGCCATTCTTGCACCCCGGTACGTCGTTGAGTACACCACGGCAGGCGCTCCTGTCTGTCATGCAGCGTCAAGGGTAACCGCAGCCATGGTCTCCAAGCTGATAGTCATGCTGCTGCAAACGTCGTCGAACTTTTCGCGCAGATGGTTGTTGTCTTGCAAACGTCCCCATCTGTTGACTCAGGGATCGAGACGTGGCTGCACGATCAGTTATAGCCATGCGGATAAGATGCCTGTCATCTCGACTGCTAGTGGTACGAGGCCGTTGCGATCCAGCACGGCGTTCCGTATTACTCTCCTGAACCCACCGATTCCATATTCTGCTAACAGTCATTGGATCTCGACCAACGCGAGCAGCAATGTCGCGATACGATAAACCGCAATCGCCATGGGCTACAATCCGACCTTTATCAAAGTCGGAAACGTGATGGTACGCATTTCTCCTCCTTACACGAGGCATCACAACGTTTCACCAGGCAACGCTGGTTAACTGCTGTTCGTGTATGAGAAATGGGTTGGAAACTTTCCTCATGTCAGCACGTTGTAGGTGTCGCCACCTTGTGCGAATGATCTGAAAAACTAATAATTTGCATATCACAGCATCTTCTTCCTCTCGGTTAAATTTCGCATCTGTAGCACGTCGTCTTCGCAGTGTAGCAATTTTAATGGCCAGTAGTGTATAATTACTCTGCAATCCAGACTTACAGTGATCAGCCAGTGGCTCTAGTAACATCGGCGAAACATTGTGGTATGGAAGCAATGAGGTCTTGTTAGGTCGCTCGAGGGAGCTGGCACTACAACTGCAATCACAAGTCATCTAATTACCGTAGATTCCTGGGAAGGGGACGATAATCTCCGACGCCACTTTCAGTCACGTCCCAGATGTCTTCGAATGGGCTCGGATCTGGAGAGTTGCGGTGGTGGGGGTGGGGGGGCACATATCAACTGGAATTTGCCATTGTGTTCCTCGAACCACTCCAGCACACTCCTGGCCTTGTGACATGGCGTATTATGTTGCTGAAAAATGCCTCTGCCGTCGGGAAACATGATCGTCATGAAGAGGTGTACTTGGTATGTAACATGTATGATACTCCTTGGCTATCTTGGTGACTTGTACGAGCTCCACTGGACCCGTGAGTGTTCCCCAGAGTATAATGGAGACGTCGCCCGCTTGTCACCGCCTCACTCTCCGGAAGAGCTTGTGTAAGACGATGGATTCTCTCCCATCGTTATGATGAAGAAGGTATCGGGATTTATCAGTCCATGCAACGCATACAACAGTGTCCAGTGCCAATGGTCATTTGCCCATTTCAATCATTGTTGCCGATGACGTGATTTTAACTTTGGCACATGCATGGGTCGTCGGCTGCGGAGGCCTGTCGTTAGGATCATTAGGTCCACTGTGTGTTCAGGCACACATGTTCTCTGCCCAGATCAGGTCAGCTCCGCTAAAGTTCGACACCTGTCCTTTTTTACCAGTCTGCCCAGCTTACGACGTCCGGTATCTGCAATTACGGGTGGCAGCTCAACCCCACGGCGTCTGGACGTGATTTCACCTTGGTTTCGCCACGTGTTCAAGACACACACTACTGCACTCCTCGAACACCCGACAAATCGTGCAGTTTCCAAAATGCTCGTGCCGAGCCTCCAGGCCATCACAATCTACAATCTCGGACAAACTCTGACAGATAGCGCGCCTTCCTCATTCTACACACGGACTGCGGGCTCACAGATACTACATACACTGTGCGTGTGTCTGACTAGCAGTCATTCCTCTCCAGGTGACGCTGCTATCGCCTACGCGGGTTTATATCGATAGTAGGTCGGTGGTAATGATGTTCTGGCTGATCTATATAAGTGTCTGGCACAAAGGCTGAAAACCGACATCAGACCACGTCGTTCCACTGTTGAGCAGCGAGTGGGAAAAATGACCACCTCCACTTTTCCTGCCCGGCAAGCCGCGCGGTCTAATGCGCTGCTTCCCGAGCGGGAAGGCGTAACCTGTCCCTGGCACGAATCCGCCCGGCGGATTAGTGTCGAGGTCCAGTGTGCCGACCAGCCTGTGGATGGTTTTTAAGGCGGTTTTCCTTCTCTCGGCGAATGCGGGCTGGTTCCCCTTATTCCGCCTCAGTTACGGTATTCGGCGAGTGCTGCGCAAACACTGTCCACGTACGCGTACACCATAATTATTCTACCACGCAAACATTTGGGGTTACACTCGTCTGGTATGGGACGTTCCCGGGAGGGAGAGACCCACTGGGGGCGGAAGTGCACATTAACCCTGGATTTTGTGTGGGGCGGCGGTGGGATGGGTGGACTGTTGTGGCCTTTTGTGGGATTGTGAACCATTGAGGGCTACGGTGGGATGAAGCCTCTCCGTCGTTTCTAGTCCCCAGTTTCAATACACAATTCCTATACTTTCCCGTGCGAGCTTTTACTTCTCAGTTTTATCACGATGATCATTCCGCGTTTTATAAGTACTCGGAAACTAAATGATTTGGCATTCGAAGAACAAAGTTGGTGATTGGAATTTCGTGAAGATATCTCTCGCAAGCACAAGTTGTAGGCACTGTTAGAGAATTTGAAAGTAAAGAACTGAGAAGAACGAAGTGACTTTCGAAGAGGCAGCTCATGTGCAGATAATGAGAGAAGAGAGTAGAAAAGATTGTAACCAGTCATTGATCGAGGTGCTGTGGTCAGTGGAATTGCCAAAAATTTATGTGTGAAGAACCATAAACCTGTACAAGTCACAAGAATGTATCATAAAAGTCGGGGAACAGAGGCCACCAGAACAATTAAATGAAACAAGAATGCTATTTAATATCAGTTGGTCCATTACAGCCAGTGGACATCGTCTGGTACGTACTTTTCAATTTCAATAAACTTCATCCTGAAAGCAACCAGTTTCAGCAATTCATTTTGTAATCTCCAGGCCCCATACGCTTTTTTCCGAATCAACAAACTTATCGTATAGAGCCATCAAACTGGATATTGTGAAGTACAATCGTTTTGCAGCTGCTTCATACAAAAACGTGAGTTGCTGTCACGGTTTCGTATGTAGCAGCTGCATAAAGATTGGAATTCACGATATCCAATTTTATTGAGCTATACGATAAGTTTGTTGATTCGGAAAAAAAGTGTATGGGGCCTGAAGGTGGCAAAATGAATTGCCGAAACTGGTTGCTTTCCGAATAAAATAAAATATCTTAATGTGTACGGCTGTTGGTAAAATTTCTTGACATTGAAAAGAATGCTATTTGTCTCCTATACCCTTTAAGATGTGTGTACAGAAGGCACTGTGCTCTCGTATAGAAAGTGCAAGGGCATGTGGACTGAGTAAGCTACCGAAGTGTGTACACGCTTGCCTATTTTCAGGACCATGCAGCAAACGATGTAGATGATATAAGTGTCTTACATGCTTATGAAGTTATTCATGAGACGTGCAGTTTAAAATTTACCTTCAAGGAGACCGAATACCTATCGTGCACAGAGGTGGGAAGTAACAGTTACACTGGCGGACAACTAATTAAAGTGTTTAAAGAGTTTAAATACTTTAAAATTATCTAATCGAGTGATGAAAGATGTGGCAGAGGTATGAAACAACCAATGAGGCTGACATGGGCGGCTATCCACAACTTAAATCCTGTATCTCGTGGAACCAATATCAAGTTGTGGAAGTGAGTGTTGGAAACTCACAGAAAGAAATGAAAAGAATTAGAGATTTAGAAATGTACCCTTGAGAAGATCACGTAGAATTTCCCGACTTTAAGGTGTAAGAAATGACTAAATAAGAGGAAGGACTCACAGCCGTTATAATATTACGAATAGATGTCAAAAGAATGGGAGAAGTGAGGTGGCCAAAGGCAGGTCATTTGTGGCTACCTCGTGCAAGGAGGAGAGGAGGGCCACGAAAAGAGTGGCTAAAGGGCATCAAAAAAGTTATGAAGAGACGAGGAATAGAAGAGGATGAGGAAGAATGGAGAGGTGGAGGCGCTTAGCCACAGAGGTTTGGAATGCAACGGAAATCGACTATGTTTAAATTATTGCCACAAAATTTTGCTTACCACATCCTTCTAACTCTGTCACCTATTTCGTGATAGTACAAAACTACTCGCCTTTCTTTGGACTTTTCCGATGCGCTATCTGGTAACGTGTCGCAGTACTCCAGAAAAAATTGATGATTTCTTAAGGCTCAAGGCCACTTCAGCAAATAGTGTATCCATAACGAACCCCAGAGATCCTGCCGAGTAAGGGAGACCTCCTTTTTTACATGGAAGCCGAACCACGAGTCGTTCCTGGCGAATCTTCGCATCTCTAAGAGCTGACGTCTAGGTTAAAGGTCGACTGAAAATTTTCGAGACTGCGATCGGGCTTTGGTCCCATGCCCATCCTGTTTAAAGCCAAGCACTTGTTCATTACATTATCAAGCCAGACCCAGTACTGTAGAGAAAGATGGGCACGCCGAACACTCACAAGCGCTCTGCTGGCAGCCCCTAAGCGGAGATGTGCCACGTTCTACAGGTTCCGCCAATAACACACAGTCTTTGCTCCATGGTCACAATACCGTTTTCTGATGGTTGCAATTAACGTTCGTAATTTTATACCCCAGCTGTTTAGTTGAACAGACAAGTTTTCGATTTCTGTCGTCGTGTAATTGAAATTTAACAAAGTATTTTTAGCAGTCAGACGAAGGAACTCACTTTCCTCGCTGTGCCGATATCTTGTCTTTGTCTTGATCTTAACATTATGTCAGTCATCCGAAACAACGGCTCCTCGACACACGAATCTTGCCACGGGAACAGGCCGGTGAGTGACATTCACTTGGCCTTCCATGGGACACGCAGTAATAAACGAAGATGCCATGACAGCTGCGACCAAGTATATTACGGACCATCTATATCCCTTCATTCTTGATGTCTTTGGCCACGACGATGGATACTACCATCCTTGGCGTAGCAACGAACGATGGTCATCCGTTGGCCCGGTCTTGATGATCATGTGTTTAACTGAACTGAACAGAAATTTTACGACTGACACATGACACGACACTATGTATGTTCTTTTCCTCAGATATTAGGACATGTTCGAGAAGCGTTGATGAAAAAGTTCGCAAGAAGGTTTTTTTTATTTTATTTTATTTTTTATTTCAGTGAGTGTTGCTACTGTAGATGTGAAGTTGCATCCAGAGGCTACAAAGTATACAACCACTGTCATATTGGAGATGGCATCGCATGTGTCACTAGACGCCACGCGTTGTCCACGCACAACGTGGCAAAGATATACACTATCTCCCTTCCATAAACACCTGTATGCCGTATATAACTTTTCTCAAAGTGATAACTCGTATCAAGAAAAATAATTGTTAACACAAAGAGTATGTTGTTGAGTACTTTTTGATTTCAATGTTATTAAAACTTTTCTAGCGTTTCAGCCTACGTCAGGTACTGGTTAACTGCAATAAATTTACATCAGATTCAGAGTGAGATGTGTGTTGTGGAATTAAAAGCAAATATAATGCACTTCAATAAGATTCCTGCTATTAGTCCATCTAAACATTTTACATACAAATGCCGCATTTCAACGCAACTTCTTTAGGTAACAAGTGTAATCAGAAACTTGGTTGATTTCACTGTGTGTAAACACTGGTAGATGGTAAAACACACTTTTTCGCCAATTATTTCACCAGCTATTTAATTTTCCTGTTACTAGTCCATTGTCTAGCATAACTGACAAAGTTGTTGTTGTTGTCGCTGCTGTGTAGAGCTGTATAGGCATAACCATTATATTACTGACAATCGTCCAAGGAATTAGTGGATTTAAAACTCTGGTAGATATCTGTGAACGAATGAATCATTTTCGTTATGCCTTCATGGTTGATAAGCCCAATCATTCCAAGAATAGTATGAATAATTTGAACAATGTGCACCGAACAGTTCACTGCTGACAACTTTCTGAATTGATCAGTGAGTAGATTGCGATTGAAAGCGGAGAAAACAGAGTTTCGTGCCGTTACTAAATACTGTCATTTGAAGGGTTGAACCGCCACACAACTCAAAACAGAATTGGATGAAGTTCACGTGAACTCTGCACAATCATTCAAGAAAATTTTCTTTTGGATTAATGAATTTAACCCGCGGGGAAAAAGCCGGGATGCAGTAGACCCCACGGGCACTGCTGAGGTTCTGACAAGCTGTCAGTAGCAGTTAACCAATTGCGTTCCACGCGTTTTCCTCATTCGTACGATAGAACTTGACTGGTAAATATCTTGGTTCTCATCGTTGGCGTTTGCTGCACCACAAGGGAGAGGATTGAAAGCTGGACGAGCGAACCTGTCAAGCCTCTGATCTCAGCTTTGAAATTCTCGGTACCCGAGAGGCTCGGTGTGCACAGGATAAACTGTGGCCAATCCGTGAAGTCTTCGGCCAATTCAACAAGGTCAAGTCAGTAACATCCTCGGTAGCAACATTACGATCGACGAGAAACTGGGGAGTTTCCGTGGCCGATGCTCTTGCATTCAATACATCCCGACAAAGCCGGCCAAGTACAGCATCGAGACCTTTGCTTTGTGCGACTTCAAGGAGTTCTGCACCTCTTACGTGAAGAGGTACGACGAAAAGCAACCTGACGGAGCTTTCCTCAAGAGAAACTCCACATCGTATGTGACTGAACGCCAAAACGCCAAGACATCTGGCTCAGAAAGAAACTTAACGGCGGACAACTGGTACACAAGCGTTCCACTGGTCACTACATTCCTACGCAAGAACAGGATTGCACTGGTTGGATGGATTAGGAAAAACGAAAATGACATCCCTAACCCGCGCGCGATTAGCCGAGCGGTCCGAGGCGCTGCAGTCATGGACTGTACGGCTGGTCCCGGCGGAGGTTCGAGTTCCCCTCGGGCATGGGTGTGTGTGTTTGTCCTTAGGATAATTTAGGTTAAGTAGTGTGTAAGCTTAGGGATTGATGACCTTAGCAATTAAGTCCCATAAGATCTCACACACATTTGAACTTTTTTTTGACAACCCTAAGGCATTCACTGAGACCACTGGCCGCCCAGTCTGCAGCAGCATGTTCGGTTTCAGTAACCGGATCACCTTGGCGTCCTACGTTCCAAAAAAGAAGACGGTTGTCAGTTTTCTCTCCACCTTTCACCGCGATGATCATATAGACGAATCGACTGGGCACAAGAAGAAGTCTGAGGTAATTACCCACAACAATAAGACAGACGGGAGTGTCTTGCGGCATTCTGTGGAACATTCGTCGTGAGCCGAACGTGCAGAAGATGGCCACTCAGAATCTTTTCTTATCACTCAACGTCGCTGGAATCAGTGCGCAAGGGATCCATTACTTCAGCTCGCCTCGGGCAACCCTAACACGTCCACAGTTCCTCAAAACCCTGGCCTTCGCCCTTCTTCGAGGTCGGCTTTACAAGCGTCAGGAGGCATCCAGGCACCTTCCTAAGCCATTGCAACAGCGCCTCAAGGACTTAGTTCCTAGTTCCAGCAGCCGAGCCGTGACATCTTCTCCTCCATAAAAGATGAAAAATAATTCAAGGTGCGGGTCGCGCGGCCGCAAGGAGGACAGAAAAACAAACTACATATGCAAAGCTTGCGGTCAATACATTTGTCTCGTCGAACATGCAACCTTCCTTGGTCCCGAACGCGTCCCTGAATCTGAAGCACCTGCCAACTGACTCCAAGGTCGTTGTGGAGGACAAACTCAGGCACGGATATAGAACTTGGACGTTAATTGTATGTTGGATTTATTATGTGAGCACTAATGTGTTCACTGTCAAATGTTATAAAGATAAATAAGTTGTTCATTGTAAAATGTTATCAAGGTATGCTATTTGTTCATTGTAAAATGTTCTAAAGCTATGATAAAATGTGAAAAATAAACTAAACGTAAAACAACCAAGTAGTAGAGGTCTTACATGGAAAATCAATGAGGCAGGATAGTTGTAGGCACTTGGGTGTACTGCATCCCACCCTTGTGTTGGTGGTATAGGGTCCACATTCCTAACGGAGGATTAAATGTGGTCGGAGGAGCACCGAGGACGAAGCGCGCTCCGGCTGTCCAACTGAGGTCTATATCTACATCTACATCTACATCTACGTGATTATTCTGCTATTCACAATACAGTGCCTGGCAGACGATTCAATGAACCGCCTTCAAGCTGTCTCTGCCGACCGTTTTGGCCGAGCGGTTCTCGGCACTTCAATCCGGAACCGCGCTGCTGCTAAGGTCGCAGGTTCGAATCCTGCCTCGGGCTTGGATGTGTGTGATGTCCTTAGTTAGGTTTAAGTAGTTCTAAGTCTAGGGGACTGATGACCTCAGATGTTAAGTCCCATAGTGCTTAGAGCCATTTGAATCAAGCTGTCTCTCTACCGTTCCACTCTCGAAAGTTGCGCCGGAAAAACGAGCACGCAATCTTTTCTGTGCGAGCCCTGATTTCTCTTATTTTTATCGTGATGACCATTTCTCCCTACGTAGGTTGGTGCCAACAGAACGTTTTCGCAATCCGAGGAGAAAACTGGTGATTGAAATTTCATGAGAAGATCCCGTCGCAACGAAAAATGCCTTCGATTTAATGATTGCCGCACCAATTCACGTATCATGTCTGTGGCACTATCTCCTCCATTTCGCAATAGTACATACCAGCCGTCCTCCTTTGGACTTTTTCGATGTCGTCCGTCAGTTCCACCTGATGCGGATCCTACACCGCACGGCAATACTCCAGTGTAAGGCGGGAAAGCGTGTTGCACCTTATAAGTGTTCTGCCAATGAATCGCTCTCTATGGTTTTCTCTACCCACAACATTATCTATGTGATCGTTCCAATTTAGATTATTTGTAATTGTAATCCCTAAGGCCCGCCGGTGTGGCCGTGCGGTTATAGGCGCTTCAGTATGGAACCGCGTGACCGCTACGGTCGCAGGTTCGAATCCTGCCTCGAGCATGGATGTGTCTGATGTCCTTAGGTTAGTTACGTTCAAGTAGTTCTAAGTTCTAGGGGACTGATGACCACAGATGTTAAGTCCCATAGTGCTCAGAGCCATTTGAACCACTTTTGTAATCCCTAAGTATTTAGTTGAATTTACAGCCTTAAGATTTGTGTGACTTATCACATAATCGAAATTTTCCTTTATTCAGGATCAGTTGCCACTTTTCGCACCACACAGATATCTTGTCTAAATCATTTTGCAAGTAGTTTTGATCATCTAATGACTTTACAAGACGGTTAAAGACGGCATCATCTGCAAAACAATCTAACAGGGCTTCTAAGATTATCTCCTATGTTGTTAATGTAGATCAGGAAGAATAGAGGACCCATAACACTTCCTTCAGGAGCATCGGATATTACTTCTGTTTTTCTCGATGACTTGCCGTCTATTACTTAGTACTGTGATCTTTCTGACAGGAATTCGCGAATCCAGTCGCACAACTGAGGTGATATTCCATACTCACGCTGGTTGTTGAAAGACGCTTGTGAGGAACGGTGTCGAAAGCCTTCTGGAACTCTAAAAACATGGGATAAATTTGAAACCCCTGTCGATAGCACTTATTACTTCATAAGTAAAAAGAGTTACTTGTGTTTCACAGGAACGATGTTTTCTGAATCGTTTTCTTTGGAGTAATTCGTAATGTTAGGAAACAGTATATGTTCCAAAACCCTACTGCAAATCGACATAAGTGATATTGGCCTGTATTTCAGCGGATTACTCCTATTTCCCTTTTGGGTATTCGTGTGACTTGAGCAGTTTTCCAGTCTTTAGGTACGGAACTTTTCGTGAGCGAACGGTTGAATATAACAGCTAATTAGGGAGCTATTGTATCGGCATACTCTGAAAGGAACCTGACTGGCATACCGTCTGGACCGGAGGCCTTGCATTTATTAAGTCTTTTAAGCTGTTTTGCTACACCGTGGATATCTACTTCTATGTTTCTCATCTTGGCAGTTATTCTTGATTAGAATTCAGGAATATTTACTCCGTCTTCTTTGGTGAAGGAGTCTCGGAAAACCGTGTTTAATAACCCTGCTTTAGCGGCACTGTCAGCAGTGACTTCACCGTTCTTATCTCGCAGTGAAGGTATTGATTGCGTCTTGCCACTGGTGTGCTTTATGTATGACCAGAATCTGTTTGGGTTTTCTATCAGATTTCGAGACAGTGTTTCGTTGCAGATATTATTAAAAGCATCTAGTATTGAAGTACGCGCTATATTTCGATCTTCTGCAAAACTTGGCCAATCGTGGGGATCTTTTAAATTTGGCATGCTTTTTTCGCTGCTTCTGCCACAGTGATATGACCCGTTTTGTGTACCATGGGGAAGGAACGGTGTCGAAAACCTTCTGGAACTCTACAAACATGGAATAAATTTGAAACCCCTGTCGATAGCACTTATTACTTCATGAGTAAAAAGAGTTACTTGTGTTTCACAGGAACGATGTTTTCTGAATCCGTGCTGACTATGTGTCAATAAATCGTTTTCTTCGGAGTAATTAGTTTATGTGGTATATATCTCTCTATTGCTGTCGATAATATCTCTTCAAAATCATTCCACATCTTTTCTACGCTTACGTGATCAGATTGGAAAGAGTGCAGACTGTCTCTTAAAAAGGCGTTATGAACATTTTATCAGCTTTTTGGAAATAGATGTACTTTGCGTTTCTTTTTGATGGTTGTCGGTGTTACGGTATTCAGCCTAGCAGCAACTGCCCTGTGGTAGCTAATCCCTGTATTCGTCGTGATACTCCCTATTGGTTCAGGATTATTTGTTGCTAAGAGCTCAAATATGCTTTCGCAACCATTTACGCTTCGAGTGGGCTCATGAACTAAATGTTCAAAATAATTTTCTGAGAAAGCATTCAGTATAATTTCTGATGAGGTTTTATGCCTGCCGCCGGCTTAGAATGTATAGTTTTTTCACCATATCGAGGGCAGATTGAAGTCATCACCGACTATAATTAGAAATGAGACTCACGTTTTCTTTGAACTGTTCAGCAACTATATCTTCTGAGTCGGGGGGTCGGTAAACCGATCCAATTAATAGTTTAGTCAGGTTGTCAAGTATCTGCTTTACCCATAATATTTCGCAAGAACTATCTACTTCAGTTTCACTACAAGGTTATCTATTTCTGACAGCAGTAAGTACTCCACCATCAACTGTATTTAAACTATTCTTTCTGAACACTGTTACGTCGTTTGAAAAAAAATCGGCTGAACCTATTTGCGGCTTTAGCGAGCTTTCCGTACCTATAACTATTTGAGCTCTAGTGCTTTCTATTAGGGCTTGGAGCTCTGTTTCTTTCCCAACACAGCTATGACAATTTACAACTACAGTACAGATCGTTTCTACAACTACCTTGCCGGCCGCCCTGGTCTAGCGGTTCTAGGCGCTCAGTCCGGAACCGCGCGACTGCTACGGTCGCAGGCTCGAATCCTGCCTCGGGCATGGATGTGTGTGATGTCCTTAGGTTAGTTAGGTTTAAGTAGTTCTAAGTTCTAGGGGACTGATGACCAAAGATGTTGAGTCCCATAGTGCTCAGAGCCATACAACTACCTTACTGTGTTTTACCTGACCCCCTTTAGACGGATGCCCTTCCTGTGATTTCCAGAGACCCTCTAGCCCTAAAAACACAACAAAATCCATGTTATGGTAATGCAAGACCGCCGAATAAAATCTCTTGAGATTGCTGAGACTACAGGCATCTCAAATAAAAGAGTGCTCAGTAACCTGCACGGATAAGTGGCTATGAAGGAGCTGTGTGGGCGGTGGGTGCCGCGATTGATCACAGTCGACCAAAAGCGAATCCAGCGCAACACTTCAACACAACATATGTAAATGTTTAATCGCAATCTGAGAGTATTTGTGAGCCGATATGTAACTGTAAATGAAATCTGAATCCTTCATTACGTTCTAGAGTCAAAAGGGCATCATACCAATGAATAAAGGCTGGTGAAAGTTCTCTGTAGAAGGTAAATATGAATTTGTCATCAGGTAAGACGATGGCTACCGTTGTTTGCGATTCCCAAGCAATAATCCTCATACAGCACTTCGAAAAAGGCAGAAATATAGCTGAATATTATAATACTTAAATGTTCGATCATTTGAAATTCGCGTTGGCTGAAAAAAGGCCAAGTTCGACACACAAAAAATGCTCTTCACCAGCGTAATCCACCATAGCACACATCAGCGATAACAATGGCGAAAGTCACGAATTGGGCTTTGAGTTTGTTCCTTATCCACCCTATTCATCAGACTTAGCCCTAAGTGACTTCTTGAAACTTTGAAATAGGGAAATGGTAGTTGCAGTTAATGACTGTTTTGAAGAGTTTGACAGACCGTATGTTTTCGGTGGCATGAAAAAGTTGAAGGATCGCTGGACCAAGTGTATATCCGTGAAAGGAGACTATGCCGAGAGGTGAGGTAAAATGTTTACGAAACAAATATTTTTTCTTGCTTTTTACCAGACTGATCAAACCACGCTTGTAATAGTTAATAAACAAACTAAAAAGCAATCATAATCATAGAGAACTGAAATATACAGGTTGAGTCACTAACTAGTGCCACCTAGAATAACTTCGAAAGTATGTCAATAGCTGAAACGTTTGTGGGACAAATGTTACATGGGACAACGAGAGCCATGATGTGACGTTAGTTTTTTGTTGCTATGTGGGGTCACGTCAAAGATATGAAGGTCAACTTTGTATTTTTAAATGTGGCGCTATAGTTTTGTACTTATTTTCTGATATCGGCTATCGAGACGAATCCAATGATGTCAACAATAAGGTCTTTGAAGTTCAACGAAGATGAGAAAGGTGGCATGAACGTCCATTTACAGAAGGTGTTCGAAGTGATGACCATTGGTCAGTACAGTGCTGCAATCTTCTTATCATGGATCAAGTGGTATTCCTTATCACTTCGGCACTTACCGAAGCACATGCTGTAACAATTCTCTCTCGTATATCGTGCAAATAGTAAATATTCGCCGAATACGGCGTATACATCTAACGTGCCACTGACATGTAAACACAACACTAATAGGAACGGTAAGACTATTATCGTCAAATCAACAGAATGTGAATGACGTATTCCTTCAAAGAACAAGTCGATATGCATCTCACCTACCGATAATGCTAACGAAACTCAGAGAGAGCTAGAGACTTATACGCTTAACGATATCCTCACCGTACTTACCCTACACATCGTACATTTAAATATGTGTATGAGAAATTGAGAACAACTGGAACTTCAACGCATCGGAAACATATTCGGAAAAGGAAAGTTACTGACGAGGAAACGAAAATTGGTACTCTTTCCACTGTGGTTCGAGATCCTTGTGTTAGTTCGCGTCCAATCGGAAGGGATCTTGCATGATCCAGGCAGTGTTGTTCGTGTTCTGCGTCGCCATGAATATCATCCTTACCGTACCAGTCTCCGCCAAGAATTAACTGGTACGGACTGTGTGCGACGAGTTGAATTCGGCCGATGGGATCAACTTCAGATTCAGAGATGTCACGTTTATTAATTTGGTTTTATTTACTGACGAGGCTACATTCACGAACTATGTAAATTTTAATATGCATAACATGCATTATTGGGCAACTGAAAATCCATGATGGCCTCAGAAAGTTGCACACCAAAAACCGTGGTCGGTAAATGACTGGTGTGTGATTCCGGAGGACATAATTATAGATCCCATTTCATCGAAGGAAATCTTAATGGTTGGAGGTACACCACATTCCTGTAAGAAACATTAGGTCTGTTATTGGAAGGAATACCTTTAGGAACAAGGAACAGAACGTGGCATCAACACGATGGGTGTCCGGCACGTTTTTCACTGATGGCTAGAAATGAGTTGCAGAGACAATTCCCATATCGTTTTTGTGGTCGCGGAAGAGATGTGTCGTGGCCGGCTCGTCCGATAGACTAGACCGATCTGGAATTTTTCTTGTGGGGATTCATAAAAGACATTGTTTATAAAAGCGTTCCAACTACCCCTGAAGATATGCGAGAGAGAACTGTCAGAGCATGTGCTTCGATAAATGCCGATGTGATAAGGAATACCACTCAATCCATGATAAGGAGATTGCAGCACTGCATTGATACCTATGGTCATCACTTCGAACACCTTCTGTAATTGGACGTGGACGTTCATACCAACTTTGTGACCTTCGTTGTCCTTCAAAGACCTTACTGTTACACGTCATTGGATTCGTCTCGATAGCCACAATCATAAAATTAGTACCAAACTACAGCATCCCACTTGAAAATCAAAGTTGACCTCTATATCTTTGCAGCAACAAGAAACCAACGTCATATTAGGGCCCCCGTTGTCCCATGCACCTTTTGCCCCACAAACTTTTCAGCTCCTATCATACCTTCGGAGTTGTTCTCGGTGGCAATAGTTAGTGACTGGCCGTGTATAAAGGAATAACTGCAATACCGAACTATAGTGAAGCACCATTCAATCAAATTTGACCAGGTGATCTGTCAGGAGTCGCAGAATCAAGAAGTGAAGTGGAGAGTTGTTGGCTCACTCAGAAGATGCTCAAGAGGAATCTAGTAGAGTGTCTCCATCTCACGTGTTTCAGGCAGTGATGGTTTTGCATATTGTGGCTAGAATACAGTAATTCTACATAACAGTTAATTACTGACAGAATACAAAAGACCTTGTTGTAACCCTCCTCGTTGGTTTTAAAAACAGCTAAATAACTGTAATACTAAGTTTGGCATATGCCCTGAATTGATAATGTCCTCTCATATATGATGTTTGCCACTTTAATCGAAGTACTATTGCGATCTACCTGCAAAATGTGTAAAATATGACCAGGACAGAAATGACTTTCTTAGCGTATCGATTTATAATGGGCGAAACGAAGGAAAATTGAATGTACCTGATCCTGACTAGTCGTAGCAAACATGGCTTCGTAAGAACAGCGCTAAGCTACAGGTCGTGTATTGGCATATGGATGCTCACTGTTATAAATCGCAGATGCAACATGATAAATAATCACACTATACCAAACGAATAAACACTGCAGCTAGGTTTAAACTCACTAACATAGGAAAATGGTAAAAAGGAAATATAACTGACTTAAAAGATTTCTCAACATATGAAAACACACTGAAGGAAAAAAACAGCACCAAAAAAGTAATTAATGTAGAGCAATGAAATTTCGGGTATAATTTTTCTAGGTAACATATTTCAGTGATTAACATTGCAAGATCACAGGTTAAGGTAAGCGCGAGATAAGCCATTGCAAATGTGATATGCTGGTACATTAATAACAGTTATAATCACCAGAACGTTGAATGCATGTATTGTGTTGTACACATGCCGGAAGTCAGTTTGTGGGATCGAGTTCCATACCTGTTGCCTTTGGTCTGTCAGTACGGGCACGGTTAATGCTGAGAGTGAATGACGCTGGAGTTATGGTCCGATCATGTCCCATATGTGCCCGACTGGAGACAGATCTGGTGGTCGAGCAGGCCAAGGCAACATGTCGACACTGTGTAGAGAACGTTGAGTTACAACAGCGGTATGTGGGACGGCGTTATCCTGTTGGAAAACGTGTCCTAGAATACTGTTCATGAATGGTAGTATGTTGTTGTTGTTGTTGTGGTCTTCAGTCCTGAGACTGGTTTGATGCAGCTCTCCATGCTACTCTATCCTGTACAAGCCTCTTCATCTCCCAGTACGTGCTGCAGCCTACATCCTTCTGAATCTGCTATGTGTTCATCTCTTGATCCCCCTCTTCGATTTTTGCCCTCCACGCTGCCCTCCAATACTAAATTAGTGATCCCTTGATGCCCCAGAACATGTCCTACCAACCGATCCCTTCTTCTAGTCAAGTTGTGCCACATACTCCTCTTCTCCCCAATTATATTCAATACCTCCTCATTAGTTATGTGATCTACCCATCTAATCTTTAGCATTCTTCTGTGGCACCACGTTTCCAAAGCTTCTATTCTCTTCTTGTCTAAACTATTTATCGTCCACGTTTCACTTCCATACATGGCTACACTCCATACAAATACTTTCAGAAACGACTTCCTGACACTTAAATCAATACTCGATGTTAACAAATTTCTCTTCTTCAGAAACGCTTTCGTTGCCATTGCCAGTCTACATTTTATATCCTCTCTACTTCGACCATTATCAATTATTTTGCTCCCCAAATAGCAAAACTCCTTTACTACTTTAATTGTCTCATTTCCTAATCTAATTCCCTCAGCATCACCCGACTTAATTCGACTACATTCCATTATCCTCGTTTTGCTTTTGTTGATGTTCATCTTATATCCTCCTTTCAAGACACTACCCATTCCATTCAATTGCTCTTCCAAGTCCTTTGCTGTCTCTGACAGAATTACAATGTCATCGGCGAAACTCAAAGTTTTTATTTCTTCTCCATGGATTTTAATACCTACTCCGAACTTTTCTGTCGTTTCCTTTACTGCTTGCTCAACATACAGATTGAATAACATCGGGGAGAGGCTACAACCCTGTCTCACTCCCTTCCCAACTACTGCTTCCCTTTCATGTCCCTCGACTCTTATAACTGCCACCTGGTTTCTGTACAAATTGAAAACAGCCTTTCGCTCCCTGTATTTTACCCCTGTCACCTTCAGACTTTGAAAGAGAGTATACCGGTCAACATTGTCAAAAGCTTTCTCTAAGTGTACAAATGCTAGAAACGTAGGTTTGCCTTTCCTGAATCTTTCTTGTAAGATAAGTCGTACTGTCAGTATTGCCTCACGTGTTCCAACATTTCTACGGAATCCAAACTGATCTTCCCCGAGGTCGGCTTCTACCAGTTTTTCCATTCGTCTGTAATGAATTCGCGTTAGTATTTTGCAGCTGTGACTTATTAAACTGATAGTTCGGTAATTTTCAAATCTGTCAGCACCTGCTTTCTTTGGGATTGGAAATCACATGCGGCCAGGCTGCTTGGGATAATCACGATAGTGCTCCTGGTATCATAGGAGATCGCACCGCATTGTGTAGGTCTGGTGCATCCAGCGTGCAGACGGGTTGCGTGCAGCTCCTCAAGTGGCCTGCTAGTAACCAACACACCCCATTACTGGCATCGAGGCAGGACCAGCTTTCATTAAAAACAGATCTTCTCTTAACTCTCTAATGAGCTCTCGCTTGAAGTTACTGAAGTCGCAAATGGTGATGATTTGGTGTCACTGAAATGTACGATACAGGCCGTATGGCTCTTAGCTGTCCTTGAAGTTACCAATTTGTAACAGTTCGTTGTGTCATTATGGTGCCAGCTGCTGCCCAAATTGCTGGTACAGATGGAGTACAATGTGACATAGCCGTATGCTGAACACGATTGTCCTCCCTCTTGGTAATGCCACGTGGTCGTACAGGCCCCGTCTTCTTGCTACCGTACATTCTCGTGGCCACCACTGCTCAGAAATCATTTACTGTGGCTACATTACTGCCAAGACTTTCTGCAACATCGCTGAAGGAACATACTGTTTCTCAGAACAGTAGCTACACCACGCCTTCTTTCAAACTCGGTGAGGAATTGATAATGGCATCTTTGTCGTCTTACAGACATTATTGACTAACGACGACTCACCACGCCCAGTCTCGAAGATGTCTAACGTTCATGACTGTTACAGCGTGTATCTAAAGTAAACCTGATATGCATTCTCATTGTGGTACTACTAGCGCCACTGTTGTGGACTGGCGCGAAATTCTAATAGACATCATTGAACCGTAGTGCGGCTCGCGTTGGTGCTGTTTGTAGGTTTCCGCCCTCTCTTGGAGGCCAGACGGTATCGTATAGTTGGCATGGTTGCGGTTCTTTGTCTTCTACTCGTGTTGACTGGTGCCACTCGGTTTCACAAGCGCTGCCTGTCCACTAGTGGCAGCAGCGGAGGTTATCGATATGTAGTAAGTGTTGGCCTATCTTTGGGGCGACGTCGTCATTTTTCCGGATCGTGTGAGTGGGCCAGTTCTTTTCGGGACTCAGGAGAAACCAGGTCCGCTCAGTGCTAGAACACGCTCGGATCCCTGGCGGCATGCGTGGACTGACAGATGGAAGGGCTATGGTGCACGACCTCATCGTAAACCGGATCCAGCAAGCTTTAAGATGAGTGCATTTCAATCCAAGTAGAGGAACCTCCACCATAGTGATAGCTCGCGATTCCTCAGTGACTTCGTGTTGGTGCTCATAGTGTCGTCGAGGCGAAGAGCAGCGAGTGGAGTTCATTCTACTCTTGGGATAGTGCTTTTTTTCTCTTTCAGGGCGCTCTAAACACAGTATTCTGGGGACGCAGTGCTGACCGCCGGTTCCGGCTTTGGCATATTGTTCCATCGTTGCATTTTGTTTATCGGACGTCAGGTAGCTTCAGCAAGATTATCATTAGTCATTCGTTAGACTGCCACTAGTCTGAGTTGTCATCTTGTGAAGTGAATGCAACTCTTGGCTGCCTATCTCATCGCTCGAGAAAGTGTTTGTTGCTGGATCTTCTTAGAGGTCGATTCCTGGAGCACCATCTGTGGCCCCTTGGTTCTTGTAAGACGTGTGTTCTAAAAGCAGGTCTGATTGCCAGTAGCTCAGCGTAATGCTCCTTCAGTCCACGCCTTCTGCGGGTACAATCTGCCTCATTACCCTTTAAGGAACTCACGTAGTGGTCCTTGTGCTTTATTATTGTGTTATTTATTACAATACCTTGTAATGCCTACATTAAAGGTATATATGTCTAGTTCTGGTCGCCTTCTGGAATAAATCTAGCGCTGTAGTTTCAGTGGATGTTAAGGACTGTGTTACAAAGCTTACCATCATCTTATTTCACCCATTTGGTGACCTGTTACTTGTTTTATTAATTAACCTTTGCTATTGTATTTCCTGGTTCCTGGTGTGTAAGGCCTTCAGCAATGACTGTGGTCGTTTGTCTTAAAATTCTAATTTGGTATTTGTATTTTAGCAGTAAGTCTTTTCCATTTCCATAAAATTGTTCTCAAGTACATTTCCCTTTTATAGATCCTCTCCTTCCACATTTCTGCTTTCCCTTATTTGCTTATAACGGGGTTTTCATCTCAGCTCTTGGTATTCGTACAAGTGGTTCTCTTTTGTGCAAGGTTCTCTTTAATTTTCCTGTAGGCAGGATCTATCTTACCCCTAGTGAGATATGCCTCTACATCCTTACATTTGCCCTCTAGGCGTCCCTGCTTAGCCATTTTGCACTTCCTGTCCATCTCATTATTGAGACGTCTGTATTCTCTTTTGCCTGCTTCAGTTACTGCATTTTCTTTATTTTCTACTTTCATCAGTTAAATTAAATATTTCTTCTGTTATCCAAGCTGGGTGTATACGAACCGGGAGATCCGGGAAAAACACGGGAATTTTTTAGAATTCCGGGAATTTTTCATTGGTATAGTTTTCAGTTAAAGTTTTGTAATTTTGATCGGTAAGAACCGATACTCTACCTAAGGATATTACTGTTTCCCCGAACTGCAGAATAATACTTCAACAATAAAACATAAACGAGAGAAAAAAACTAAAATAATTTAAATTGCAAAGGAAACGCGCCATATACAACAACGACACCCAGTGATCATTCAAGCGTCTGCCAACAGCAACTGTAAAAGGCAACCAGTAGTGACTGATTACGGCCCCGTCCACAATCGTAACCGAATCCTGCCTTCCCCTGACTACCAGGTTTCAATCACCCTTCAGATGCAGAAACACGCCTACCAACTTTCGTTTATTTTACATAACTCTCTCATGGTGCTGTGATTTGTTTCCATCGGCGTATGAAACAATGTTAAACTGTAAGTAGTGGAAAATGTTCAGCAAGTCTCATTGGAAGGGAGTGTGACGAGCTGTCATCTTTAGCCACGCTGATGAATTATCAGTAAACAGATCCTGTACCTAGTATCGAAATCTAACCACCTCTCAAAGGCACAAAGAACAGATCTGCACACGCAAGCCGTAAGAAATTTTAAACGAAACCCTTAAAGCTCGCGATGCGAACAAGAAAATAATTACGGGTGAACTACACCACATCTGTGACTGAATAACAACCTTGTACTGCGAACATGCTCATCTGGCACATTGTCATACACATTCTACGACAATGTAGAGCTAAAAAAGAGCGAAAAACACCTTTAGACTGACGAACACGACGTAATGCTAAGCTGGCCCGAACTACAGGTGTCCTCATTACCGCTACCCATAGTATCCCGTGAGGCTGGCTGGCAACCGACTGGCCCACTGAATCGGGACTCAAAGAGATCTTCGAGAACACATTACACATTCCAAAGACAAACTAAGTTCGCAGAAATCAGTAAACAGGCCAGAATTGTATAATTGTAGTACGTCTGCATTAACCAAAAAGTGAATAATTGATTAATGAATGTAGCAAATGAAACAGTCAGCCTTCACTCTATATGCAAAATACGTATGTGCAGTAGGTAATAATTTCAAAATAATAGTAGCATATTGATATATTACACAAGGGGGATAACGGACATCTCTATACACAAGTAAATGCTGTTTCGTAGGAGGAGAAAAGGCTACAATCACAAATGCATAAATGTATTTCACCATCTGCCTTATAATTTACTCGCAATGACGTATGTTCTTAAAATAGAATTTTAAGCGACACACATTGACCACCAAAATGTTTCCTCATTGACCAGTCTAAGTGGGGAACAGATTTCTGATAAATAACTTACTGATATTCAACTGATACTCCCGATCATCCGACCCCTCACTCCCCCCTCCCCCCCCCCCCCCCACTGTCTTTCTCCACGTACGTCAATATTACCAGTTATCAACATTCAGACAATTAATCTTGTGCTATGCAGTTAAATAATTAACACTCCTATAAAAAGGCCCACGAAATACATACACAGCTGTGCTCTTATGTAAAAAAAAGAGAAAGGAAATACGTCCTAACAATTTTCAATAGTTCATTACGGAAATCTAACATCACGTAGGACAGGATGCTCAGCTTCGCTGCAATTTTCAAATCTTCGCCTCCACCCACCTCTGTAATAGACGTTTAACGTACTTTCTCATTCAGTTTTTAGGTGTTGCAGTCTCTTGCTGAAATAAACAATTATTCCGCCCAAATTAAGGTAGTTCCAAATGGAAAAACATCCGAGTTAGAACACGGTCATATATCTACGTAGTAAAAAATATTCTGTTGCAATTAGTTAACCTTGAAATTGAGAAATTATTGTCTGTACTGTATTTACTAGTCTATTTCTTATATTGTTATTCTAATACACACCAGTAGTCAATAAACAGAATCAAAATAAGCAGAAATATTATCAAAAACCGGTTACAAAACAAATATATTTTAAAATTCAGGTTGTTGGCAAGACCACAAATTTCCATTTTCAAGATGCGTAAAATTGTTAAGACATTAAGAAAACTCGCTCACTTGCAAGTATAATGTGTTTCATGGAGAATCATTCTCTGTTTCAAGGTTCAAGGTGGTGCACGACCGACGAAGTACGGCTTAACTGTCCTCACATTATACAAATTTTTCTAAAAATGTGTAGCATTTAATTCGCGATAAAATTCTGTACGTGAAGGATTAACAATATATTTTTAAAAAATGGCTCAGAGCACTATTGTACTTAACTTCTAAGGTCATCAGTCCCCTAGAACTTAGAACTACTTAAACCTAACTAACCTAAGGACGTCACACACATCCATGCCCGAGGCAGGATTCGAACCTGCGACCGTAGCGGTCACGCGGTTCCAGACTGTAGCGCCTAGAACGGCACGGCCACCCCGGCCGACTAACAATATATTCCATATAGCTTAATGTATTATACATCATTAAAATGTGTAGAATGCGAAATATTTAATAACGCTTCGCAAAACACAATCTCATATCTAACAACAAAAGAAACTATAGTGAATGGCAGAAATTGTTTATAGCGGTTTCTTGTGCACATTCCTTCGTATTATTGTAACATCAGTCACTAGAAAGAGGCACCACCCAAAAACCATGATCTCTTCGTAGGTATACCAGCCTATACTCTGCTTAGGACAGTCTCCACTACTAATACCCCTCACAACAGTTGCAATAATGTTAATCTTCGAATACCATAAGCAAAAAAATCTTACACATCACTTTAAGAGTAAACATACACGGAGCTGCGTTACCTCAGTCTGTCCTTTCTGCAATACAGTTTTTCGACATTCATTTGAACAAAAGTCTAGATGAATAAATTTGCAAGTCCAACGAGATTATGTTGTGAATACAAAACTCATGGATCTGTTTGAAACGTAAAAAAATCTTATATTTATTGGCGAAGATCTCTGTAGTATTCGCCAGGTGTGCTGCAAATGTTGGCTGGTGGCGAATTTATGGTGACACGCAGTGTTTATTTTTAGTAGTGATCGATTATTTGGGCAGTAAGCAATGAAACCTGAAGCTCACAGTTCGAAATTAACTACAAACTGCCACAGTACGTTAAGAAATTTGTATTTAGACACAAATTCCCATGAAACTAGCACTCACAGAGATATATAAAATTGTTTCCTTTATTATTGTCAGAGAGACAGTGTCCAGCACCACGCTACGAATATAAATATGTCATGTGTGCATGATGAACCTGAAAAGGCTGGAAAACTATATTATGAAAAGGAACAAGTATTCTATGAGTGATCCGTCGCATTTATGTGAATCTCAGCTTTTATAGGTTTACATTTCCTACAACATTTACAATGGGCATGTTTTATCAGTTTTAAAAACATACTGCTGTCATTTTTATGTTGCTACTCCTCCCGCTCCAAAAAATATCTCTGAACAGACCCAGACTGGTTGCCTTGTGTTCAACATATATGAACGTATCACTGAATGAGGCTCTTGGAATAGTAATAGGCCCGATAATACGTTCAGTAAACGATGAGTGGTTACCGGACAGCGTTATTGTCTGTAAGAAAGTTGGGTCGACGTGAGCGTTACTAGTAAACTACCCATGTACCCGTGCAGCACTCCTCGAACTACAGACTTGATGAAATCTTCGTTTGCCAACCAGCATTCTGAGAACTAGGAATTGTAATCGGACTTTATTAAACGTTGGCTATGCATCAGACAACAGATTTGTCAGTAGCACACGTCTTTATATTAGACTGTGTAATGGTTCTTTATTTACGTGACCATTACAGCACTCCAACCCCAGTTCTCGATACCAGTAATTGGTACTCCGATGTATCGATACATTACAGTGATATGGTTCTTGTGTGTATTCATTTCTGTGAGACTTACTTCAAACCGTTTTGGCGCGAATGCGCACAGAGCAGTCTTTGTTTTACTTTGCAGAAGTTAAGTTGTTATTTCGCTTTGTAAAAGAACAGTCAAGTCTTGTGTTTGGTTAAAGTGGAAATTAAATATATGAAAATTGATGCAAAACTGTTTTCTTGATGATGTGACAATTAAGAAGAAGTATATGTGAATTTACAAGAAGTTTAATAAAAATGTGGATCGTGAACACCAAGTCAAAGATTATTTCTTCCGTACCATTGTTCTGATCTGGGATTGTTTGATCATTAAGAATTTCCTGAAAAACGCATTTCTTAGGTCTTCAAATATTCCTAAAATACAGATCTGGACCTTCTAGCAGTCAAAGTGGAATCACCCTAGAATCAACAAGATGAGCCATAACAACTTCGACGAAATCTACGTGGGAATCCATTCTAGATAAGTGCCAAAATTAATGACTTTTTTTACAGTGACTTCATTAGTTCCATTTTGACGATACCATCCACAGTCAATAAGTTTGTTGTTGCCCGATAAAGCGAACATATGCTGCGTGAGCAATATTATTAATCTTATTTATAACCTACTTTGCAAGTGGTGGTATTGTTAGAACTGGCATCCAGTTCAGACTATGGCATTAAACGTGTTACACAAAATTGTATTATAAAATGATTCAGTATACGGTGAGATTATATATATATGGACAGGACGCGGCGTGTACGTCACAGCACGTGACACTGCAGGTCTTCCGAGTGCCAGCAGCCGTCTCCGGCGGGGAGCGAGTGACTATTTCAGGCGAGTTTAACAATTCTTGACTCCGCTTTTAAATATATGCAAGCTCACGAGAACACTCGACAGAGTTAAGGCCTTTAGTGGGTACCTTTTCAATTACGTACTTATTTCCCGTGGGCCCTGCACGGAACCGAGCGTTCGCAAAATGTGGTGGACAAGCTGACTAGTGTGACGTCACAATCGTTGCGAGGCCCGTGTTTCTCGTGTGTCCCGGCAGCACCTGCGATGACGTCAAGCGGAGGGCTACAGTTCTCGTCGTCGCATGAAGTCCATAAGGATTACTCAAGCAAATAAACGAAACAATAAAACCCACTCCGTATAAACCTTCATACGTAACAAGGATAGTTCCAACCCTGAAATGGCATTTCTACTCAGCTTTACAAAAATTCACAGCTATGTACGCTTATTCATTTACGTATATCAAGCTATAACTACATTTTTCCCTTAATCAGTGGTTTCCTATTTTGAAATTCTTACCATCAAAATACCGGAGATTCACTTATCCTCTCAAGATTCAACATTATAAGACTGTATCGAAATGCAAGGAAACCTGCAACGATCGATCAGACGTGAATAAATGTAGCATAAAGTTGTGGAAATTAGTATAAAGACATGGATGTTTATAGGAAAATTAACATTGTCGGCTGGAATAGTTGTCCAATACGCGTATCCAATAGTAAGAGATCCAGTATACTGACAAATGCAGTCGAATGATATCGCATTTGATGTGAGTAGGACAGTATATATTAACACATCAACGGTTCTGTTGCTAGAGGGTGAACACGGTATAAAGACAGTCGCCTCTGTGTCGTGTTACACGGTATGTGTACGCACCTTTACTGCAGACAGGAAAGAGGCATCGTTAGTGAGAGTCCATGTTCTGTACGTTAGTCACGGTTGTGACAATGCCACGCGCAAAACACTTATCGTGAGATGAAGAAACAAATACTGGTGCGTCAAGCAAATCGAACTGTCTGATAGTCAAATCGCCAAGAAGTTAAGCCGTTCATGTGCAGTGACTGATAATTTCGTTACTTTGGGCGCACGATATGGACAGAGTGTAAATTATGGGGTAAGTATAAATTTGAGGCATCGAAACGGTTTCTTTGCGCAAAAAAGGGCCACAAACCGTTATTCTTCTGAACTTGTTTCTGATTTACAGTTACCAGTAACTGCTAGATTTGCGACAAATTTCATCAAATATCTTGCATTCAAGAAATGACTGCAGAAACATGCTCTAACACCCAAACGTAAATAGGCTGGACAGGAGATTGCTGAAAAACATGTGTCATGCACTTCAGAATGGGATAAAGTGATCTTCAATGATGAGAAGTGTGATGTCACCGCCAGACACCACACTTGCTAGGTGGTAGCCTTTAAATCGGCCGCGGTCCGTTAGTATACATCGGACCCGCGTGTCGCCACTATCAGTGATTGCAGACCGAGCGCCGCCACACGGCAGGTCTAGAGAGACTTCCTAGCACTCGCCCCAGTTGTACAGCCGACTTTGCTAGCGATGGTTCACTGACAAATTACGCTCTCATTTGCCGAGACGATAGTTAGCATAGCCTTCAGCTACGTCATTTGCTACGACCTAGCAAGGCGCCATTACCAGTTACTATTGATGCTGTAAAACATGTACCGTCAAGAGCGATGTTCACCAATTGTGGATTAAAGTTAAGTATTCCAGCAGCTACGTACGTTCTTTGCTGCTATAAAGTCCTTGTCCTGTTCCAGACCTTACGCCAGCCTGCGTGAGATTAAACGCGTGCCTTTCGGCTTCCTCGTAGTGGCTTGGCTGTCTTGCCAAGCCACAACAAGAAGTTGTCTAATTTAGATGGGCTGGATGGATTTCAATGTTATTGGCATGATCTGACCACAGAGCAGCAGGTAAGAATGAGCAGAAACTTCGGTGGTGGAAGTGTTGTGATTTGGGCAGCCCAGTACATACCGTAAATCACGTGTTGTTTGTCTGAACACTACAGTGAAATCTAACATGTCCACTAAGATGCTAGAGACAGAATGGATTACAATGTAAGAGGACCTTGGGATCTAAAGTCTCATGTTTCAACAAGATAACGCATTTGTGCATGTCTCTGCTACAACCAAAAGTGTTTTGAAGATAAAGATATGGATGTCTTGCCCTGGCCAGGACGTAGCCAATATGTGAATCCTATAGAAACCGGTGGGGAATACGTGCAAGGTGTGTTTGTCGCAATGGAAGGCAATTTGAGACTGTAGTTAATGTGAAAAGTAAGAGACGAGGAGAGTGGGCGACTATTTAGCTGCGAGAGCTACAATCCCTAGCGACATCAGTGCCTAAGCGAATTTTTTGGTAATTAGGAAGAATGGAGGTTGCACAAAGTACTAACAATGCAATAACACAAAAGGGCAATGAGTTTCTTCATATCAGTTTCCACTCACAAAATGCAAACGCCTTATTTTGTTACTCTTGTTATGAAAGAAACAATGTAATTCGGATATGATTGGTTAGGTCTTACATTTATCTACTACTTTCGTACTAAACTGGAGACAGTACATACAGGCATTGTACTATCACTTTCGTAGGAACCATACCTTTATACTGGTTTCCACTGCTGTATTACAAGTAATGGGGCGAAGCAATCCAATACTGTTCGATTGCTCTACTTTACGTAAGAGAATGGAAACACAAACAACCGTAAAACATCTTGCAATAACGTTTTGGAGAGACCTAAAGAGGTATGATCTCATAAAAAAAAGAGAATGCCAGGCTGAGATTCACTGCAAGACTATTAAGGAAGAATTATTAATCCACGAGAGAAGTGGCCAATGAAATACTCGTTTGACCGATCCTAAGATTGCTCATCTGTCCGGGACTCTCTGCATGTTGAATTACTAACAGAGGTACAGAAGATCAAATACTGAACGGCGTGGCTTGCCGCGGGATTGTTCAGCATGCGCGAGAGCTTTAAGGGTAGTACTCATAGTACTCTACAAGAGATGCGTCTCATATAAAAGTTCACTGTTAAAATACCGAAAGCGTATGTCCCAACATGAGTTGCGCAGCATGCTAATGTCATGGGTATGTTATTATTTTTATGGAGCTCAGTCCGAAGACTTGTTCGATGCAGGTCTCCATGTTAGCCTATACTGGGCAATCCTTCTCATTTTGCGTACCTTGTGATACCAACATACATCTGAAGCTGCTTTCTGTAGTCAAGCCTCGGCTTTCATCAACAATTTGTACCGACCATATCTCCCTTCATTCATAAATTTACGTGACCTACATGCTTCAAAATGTGTTCTGGGAACATAATCTTGCTAAATTCCGGGACATATTTCTTTTCTCCCCATTGTGATTCAGTATCTCCTCACGCGTCAACCAACTAACCCGTTTAAACTTCATCACCCTTCCGTACAACTACATTTCAAAAGCATCTAGGCTGATCTTTTCTTACACTTATACAGTTCACGTTGTCCTTCAGCATAAGATACAAACAAGACTAATGCCTTCAATAATGAAATCCTAACACTTAAATTTATATTTGATTGCAACAATTTCTGTTCTTCAGAGACTCATTTCTGGCTATTTCCAGTCTGCATTTTTCTACCCCAACAGAAAACAGTCTCCAATTTTAGTGTCTCATGTACTAATTCAGTTCCCTTATTATAACATAATTTAATTCGACAATTTATTAACCTTGTTTGGCTTTCGTTGACGTTTACTTTGTAACCGTTTTTCAATGCACAATCCTTTTCATAATCCTTTCTGTTCAGCTGTCATTCCAAATTCTTTGCGTCTCTAACGAAATTACAATGTCGTCGGTAAATCTCGAAATTTTTAGGTTTTTACATTTCTTTCTGAAATTTACCTCTGTTTCCAAATTTCTCATTGGCTTACTTCATAAATACACTGCACACTAATATAATAGCTGTAAGAAAACGCTACAACACTTTTCACTGGCTTCTCAGTTACTGCTTCCCTTTAAAGCTCTTCTACTCTTAGAATTGCGTTTTGGTTTCTGGACCAGTTGTGGAGAACCATTTGTTCCCTGTATATTTTCTTCGCAGCTTGGAATTTTTAATAGTATATTCCAGTCAGTATTCCCGAAAGCTTGCTCCACATTTAAAATTCTGCCTGTCTTCTGAGATAAGACCCAGGATCAGTTTAGCATCTCGTGTTCCAACATTTCTCAAGAATCTACACTGATCTACTTCATAGTCGGCCTTTACTAGTTTTTCCTCTTCCAGTAAATAATTCATATCAGTATTTTCGAGCGATGACTTGTTAAACCGTCGGTTAGTGATTATTTATATTCCCTCGTGTCTTACTTAGAATTCGAATCGTTAATTCTTCTTCACGTCTCAGAAAATTCCGCCTGCCTAATTTATCTTTCACACCAGGTGGAATAGGTTTGTTATGGTATGTTGTCCCTTGGACGGCAGCGACTTTTACGCCGCGCGCCTAGTTTCGACTTTGGTCATTCAGCGCTACGTCAAATTCTTCTCACAGTATCATAACTCCTACCTCATTTTCAAGTATTTCCTCTTCTCTGTCTAGAATACTGCCTTCAAGTTTGTTTTCTTTGTGATTATTTTGTATAATCCTACCATTAAAGCCTCCTCTTGTGCTAGAATTTCTAAAGGGTCTTGACTCTTGTCCCCTATCACTATTTCATCTCTCAGAGTTACCATATCATCTTCTAATGTTGGGCTTTGATCTTTGCCCGCTATTTGGGATACGCTGCCGATATAACTCCTTTCTTTCTTCTGCCCAGGGGGTGTCCTTCCTTCGGGGTTTCCCTTAAATCAAAAAATGGTTCAAATGCCTCTAAGCACTATGGGACTCAACATCTGAGGTCATTAGTCCCCTAGACTTAGAACTACTTAAACATAACTAACCTAAGGACATTACACACATGCCCGAGGCGGGATTCGAAACTGCGACCGTAGCAGGAGCGCGGTTCCGGACTGGAGCGCCTAGAACCGCTCGGCCACAGTGGCCGGCCCCTGAAATCCTTGAGCTTCCTTCAGGATACATCTCACAGACTATCTGTTCTGGAGATCACATATTTCCAGTTCTGCAATGTCCTTTTCAGTTTGTGTCAGCCAAGTCGTGCGAACCTTATTGTTTTTCCACAAGGTGAACAGACGGTTGGTCAATCTGTTTGGAGGCCATCTTGTAACATGGCTGTAAAAAGTTACCCTTCTTTTTCATGCACAGTCAGAGAACCTCTCGATATGTTCGTAGAGCTCCGAGTTACGTGGCCTTCTGAATTCCCCATCTTCTTCTACCGGGCCTAGGATCTACCCAAGGATTCTCCTCTCTCTTACTTCCAATTTCTCTATCAGACCTCTCCGGTTCATGGAAAGACATTCCATGGCATGAAGGGCTTCAGCTCGTACGACTGATGTGTAGTGCTTAAGTTTCAGGTTGCGTGACAGGAATTTTTTTTTGTAGGTGTTCATAGTCAGTCGATAGGCTAATTCCAACTTGTTGACTATCATGGATACTGACGTTTTTTCTGGTAAGTTGGGTTCAGTCCATTCGCCTAGATACTTAAATTTCTCAGTCCTTTTGATGTTTCCCTGGTCTAATAACATATGACTGTTAGCTTCTTTGTTGTTGGTGAAGAACTCTGTTTTCTCCAGCGACACTTGAAGACACACTCTGGCTGCTTGCTGTTTGAGTTAAACCAGTTATTCCGACAGCGGGCTCTTTAAGTAATTCAACTCCCATGAATTAAATACACTGAAGTAACAAGTTATGGGATAGCGATATGCACATATATAGAGGTATAAGGAGCAGTGCCTTGGCGTAGCCGTCATTTGTACTCGGATGATTCATATGAGAAGGTTTCCGACGTGATTATAGCCTTACGACGAGAATTGTCAGATCATGAGCGCAGAATGGTAGTTGGAGCTAAATGCATGGGACTTGCTGTTTCGGAATTCGTTTGGGAATTGAATATTCAGAAGTCCACAGTGTCAAGAATGTACCGGCAAAACACAGTTTCAGGCATTACCTCTCAGCACGGACAACTTAAAGACCGAGAGCAGCTGCGTTTGTCTAGAGTTGTCAGTGCTAACAGAGAAGCAACACTGCTTCAAATATGTGCAGAAATCAGTGTGAGACATAGGACGAACGTATCTGTTAGGACAACGCGACGAAATATGGAGTTAATGGGCTATGGCAGCAGACGACCGGTGCGAGTGTAGCAGACGATCGATGCGAGTGCCTTTGGTAAGAGAACGCAGCACCTCTTCTGGGCTCGTGACCACAGCGGCTGCACCCCAGACGACTGGAAAACCATGGCCTGGGCAGATGAGTCCCGATTTTAGTTTGTAGGAGGTGATGGTAGTGTTCGAGTGTAGCGCCGATCCCACGAATCCATGGGTCCAAGATACCAAAAAGGCCAACTGGTGGTGACTTTATAATGATGTGTGCTGTGCTTACATGGAATGGACCGGATGCTCTGGTCCAACTCCTACTTGGAGACTATTTGCAGCTATTCATAAACTTCATGTTTACAAATAACGGTGGAATTTTTATGCATTGAGCAGTGCGTGGCTCGTATTCGCGCCATCTCTTATTTTACATCCTGTTTTCTTTCTTTTTTTTACCATACTGCCACCTCGTTGTGTTAGTTTCAGTTTCTGTTGCCACCGAGTTGCTACTTTGCCTGCCCGTGAGCGGCAGCAGCAGCGCTTATCGATATAGCCCTGCTGTATTACCTTTGCTGACTGCTGTTGCTTCCCCGTTGACATCTGTCGTAGAGGGAGTTGGAACGCGCCTCTAGTGCAATTCGGGCACGGCAGTCGTAGACTTGGGACGCCGCAGAAGTAGGTCGGGTTGGAGCAGTAGTGAGGCTTGGATAGCCATGACTCGCCCGAGCGTCGCCGGCACACATGACTTTCACTGGGGACGGTCTTCGTTGCTCGTCTTACCGAACGACGTATATTTGCTCGCCAATCGCTTATGGGTTGGCAGTGTGTGTCTCAACTTGTGGTTCGATCGTGTCATTGCTCGGTCACTGCTTTTAGCATTGGTTGCGTTCTTCGTTCTAGTGTTTCTAAAACTGTGTGTAGCTTGTGGTGTCGACTGCTCAGATAATTTAGTGCTGTCTTCGCGCTGATCTGTGGCTGCCGGTCAGTTGGCGGGAAGGAAATCTTCACGGGGCGTGGTTTTGGCCTGGCCCGATGGCGGTCTCGGAGTGTGTGGGGCTGTTCCCATTGCTAGTAGGTCCGTGTCTCACCGACCCTGGACACGAAAGTTGAGTTTGGATTTAATATGCCAATAAGTCAAGACTGTTCACATTGTGTCGTACAGTTCTCGTTGTTGACTGTTGGGACATTCCTGCGAGCAGCAACGTGTGTGTTCTAGTTGGCGAAGGTTTAGTCACCGCCCGGCGGAGTCTAACTGCATTTGGTTATTTGCAATTGAAGTGCACCAGCGGAATCTTCTGCCTTGTGGCCGTTAACCTTCCCGTTACCTGACCTGGCCGTTGAGGTAAATTCAGGCAGTGTCCTTTCCTCACCTAGTTGTCGCTGTCCAGCACTGTGTGTAGTTCGACGGCTTAATGTATGCTTAGTTGTGGGCGTCCATACCTTTTACGTTTGCACTGAACTCCCGGCTGTGTGCTGGTCGAGTGGAGCACAAGTTACGTTGTCGGTGGGTCCGTTGACTGTCTGTTGGTTCGGTTGTCGTCGGATCGGGAATGGTTGGACCGACTGCCTGTCTCACCTAAGTGAACGTTAGAATTTCAAGTTCTCGCCAACCCCCGAAACTTACGAGCCACGTTAGCTGCACTGCGTTTTCTTATTTTCTTTTGTTTGTACTTGTTTGGCTCATAGCCGATGGTTTTGAATTAAAGTTAAAATGTTTTTAGTTGTGTTTTAAGTCATGGGCCTTCAGCCGCCTTAAAATTAAGATCCCTTGCTTGTCAAGTGTTAGATTGATTGGGGCCTTCAGCCTAATTTAAGGCTTTGTTGTTTAAGTTTATTTTACCTTGAGTTTTAAATCATGGGGCCTTCAGCCGTTTTTGAATTAAGGTTGTGCCCTTAAGGCATAAGATAGGTAGGCGCATTCAGCCAACTCCAAAAGAAATCCGTTGGAATTCGATTACTCGATAAATAGTACAATTCTCAAGGTTGTCAATTCAACTAAGTTCCTGGGTGTTAAAATTACGAACGACATCAGTTGGAAAGACCATATAGATACTATTGTGGGGAAAGCGAGCCAAAGGTTGCGTTTCATTGGCAGGACAATTAGAAGGTGCAACAAGTCCACTAAAGAGACAGCTTACACTACACTCGTTCGTGTGGGATCCTTACCAGGTGGGATTAACGGAGGACATCGAAAGGGTGCAAAAAAGGGCAGCTCGTTTTGTATTATCACGTAATAGGGGAGAGAGTGTGGCAGATATGATACGCGAGTTGGGATGGAAGTCATTAAAGCAAAGACGTTTTTCGTCGCGGCGAGATCTATTTACGAAATTGCAGTCACTAACTTTCTCTTCCGAATGCGAAAATATTCTGTTGAGCCCAACCTACATAGGTAGGAATGATCATCAAAATAAAATTAGAGGACTCAGAGCTCGAACAGAAAGGTTTAGGTGTTCGTTTTTCCCGCGCGCTGTTCGGGAGTGGAATGGTAGAGAGGTAGCACGAATGTGGTTCGATGAACCCTCTGCCAAGCACTTAAATGTGAACTGCAGGGTAATCATGTAGATGTGGATGTAAATGTATCTAAGTTCAAGAATTTGTACTGTAATGTTTGGTCAAATAAATAAAGTTGTATGTTTTAGAGAGTAACTGACAGCCGCTCTTTTTGGCCCCTTTCCACAATTCCAACTACCTGTCCTGTCCTGAGGGTTTAGCAGGGCGTTTCATGCATGACAATGCAGCATTTCACCGGTCCACAGTTGTTCGCTATTGGTTTGAAGAATATTCTGAACAATTCGAGCGAATGATTTGGCGACGCAGATCGCCCGACATGAAACCCATCTAACATGTGTGGGACATAACCGAGAACCCTATTCGGGAACAAAATACTGCACCAGCAAAATGTTCGCAATTATGGACGGCTATAAAGTCAGCATAGCACAATATTTCAGCGTGGGACTTCCAACGACTTGCTGAGTCCATGCTAGGTCGAGTTGCTGCACTACCCCAGGCAAAAGGAGGGTCAGTTCGATATTAAGAGGTATCCAATGACTTATCACATTATCCGATTACTTTACAAATGAATTAATATTTCCAATATTTAAGCTTGAACAAATACAAACTTTATGGTTGGAGACGCAAAATCCTACTTATGTCACATAAGTAAGTAAATCGCATAAGTGTTAAGTTATTTATATGATCATGTTGAGACAATCGCACCTCCCTCCAATATTTCAACAAAGTCTTAAACAGTCTTATATAAAACAAATATTATATGCGGAGATAAGAAACCAGGGGAACAACTGAAATAGCGCATCTCTTCATTGCAATTTGCATTTATTGCAATACTTGATAACAGAACAAGAAAATGTCGCGTGTTACACTTGACAGGTTATAGCTCTAGAACAATAATGTTGTGACTTGGCAAGACAGCCATGTCACTATGAGAGGAGGCCGAAAGGCACGCGTTTAGCTCACGCAGGCTGGAGTGAGGTCTGGAACATTACAAGGAAATGAGAACTTAGAAAAGCGGACGCAGTTGCTGTAATACTTAACTTTAATCCATAATTGTAGAACATCGCTCTTGACAGTACATGTTTTATAATTTCAGTATTAACTGGTAATGGCGCCTTGCTAGGTCGTAGCAAATGACGTAGCTGAAGGCTATGCTAACTATCGTCTCGGCAAATGAGAGCGTATTTGTCAGTGAACCTTTCCTAGCAAAGTCGGCTGTACAACTGGGGCGAGTGCTAGGACGTCTCTCTAGACCTGCCGTGTGGTGGCGCTCGGTCTGCAATCACTGACAGTGGCGACACGCAGGTCCGACGTATACTACCGGACCGTGGCCGATTTAAATCCTACCACCTAGCAAGTGTGGTGTCTGGCGGTGACACCACAAATAATAAGCACCTGATTCAGTTTTCTGCACTTTAGTTGAAGTTCAACAGGCGAACACAATTTAAGTTCTCCCATAAATATAAATTTGCGCGTAGGCGCGTAGAAGAACTGGTTACGAAACAGTCACTTATAACATCAAGGCAGGCACACTCCATTTAAAGGGAAAATAATTAGCAAGTTTACTCATTGACTATAACAATAAGGTGAATAACAGAAAAGTGCACCGTCCACAACACCTTAAGGCGACAGTTAACCTCCAATATGTTCCTTTCTTTACAATATGACATTACGTACAGCTCAATAGTAACCAAAAAAACATTTATATTCCTCCGATAAATATATAAAAGTAAATATATGCGCATAAGCACGACTAAAACTGGTAGAAAAACACGAAATTGGAAATCGACAATCTAGACTCAAAGGAGCTGCACTCCATCGAAACACCCCAAAAATGACAGCTTAATGGCTACCTAGAATAACAAAATTAAGAATAGCATGCTTATAGATTGACTAGAATAAAGGAATAAATAACACATACACGGCTTCCGACGGCCGAAAAACTGTGCTGGACTATTGAGCAGTGATTAATTTAACGTAGCCACAACATACGCTAACGAGGTTAGAGGCGTATTTAAAGACAAGCGTCGAGCTAGAACCCTGGTCAGAAGGTAATGGAACCGGTACTAATTTACAACTAACTACAGCACTGAAATCAACTGGTGACAGGTTGACCATTACCGATGTGGCGTACGATGGACAATCAATAGACTGAACGCCCAGGCCAAAACATGTTTAGGGCAATCACCTAGTTTGAGAACGAAACAACTATGAAACAGCAGGAAGATGTTGCAGCTTGCAGTACAAATGCCAGAGCCTCAATATAGCCTTCACCCATGGCAAGACAGAAGCACACTAGTTTCTCGCTCAATTGAAGTTTCCAAAACAATCAAAACTAGCAGCATTCCCTTACACGGCAGACGTGCCAACACTTCCGTTCATACCCCAGAATCAACAAGTGCAACATAAATCATTGACTCATTTCAGATAATATTTTAAAACAACATAGTTAAAAACCTTTGTTTACCACAAGTCTTAATTAGTTAACAGGTTAGGCTCTGTTATTGATGCCACGCAAATGAGGTAGCGAGTTAAGGTCTACAATTCTACTTCACCATTTAACACGCGTCGTGACGAGGAAAGAGAGAGTGAAGCTACTTAATTGAAAGTCACTACTTGGATTCAGTATTTAACGATGCGCTTAAAATCAACAGACAAAGGTGAAAGTCTAGTTTACACTCCCAAGCAGCATACGCAGAACACGAGCATAAGGTGAACATTAAATAAACTGCTCCTTATTCAGTCATTTACACACCGACGAAACAACAATCTTCGCAGAATTACTGCAGACGCCGGAATCCCCAGTTTCTTGCAAATGACGCAAATAATGGTCAAAACGTCTTACACAAGTCCGATGACATCCGTAGGATAGGAGTTTCAATGGACAACCAGGCCCCATCCCCTTGGACGCACCTGCGACCAAGACAGTAACATTGGCTGCTATCACAGCTTCAGCGATCCTGACACGAGTCACGCCAAACCATCAACAAAACGGCGTGGCCTCCTGTACGCTCCCAGACGTCCGCAATCAGAGATCCGCCTCCCGACCGACGCTCTCCCGCAAACACGGCAGCAACGTCACAGCGCCCTTTGGCTACGGTAAGAAAACAGCAGAATGCGAAGCGGGAATTTCAAAAGGAACGCGCTACAGGGGAGGAAGAAACTCAGAGAACCAACCGCGACATTTCGTCACGGTTCACATATACAACAATTTTTGGCGAACTGGATAATTTATTCACGCATCTCAATGTATATGACTTCATGTGTCTTGAAATACGTGTAGTACACTGATACAGTTTTGCATGTACATTCAGTGGCATCTACCGATACTGTCTGCGAAATAGAGATGGTAGTAAAGAAGTACTGAATTAAAAAGTTGTTCTTGATACTGAAGTTGTACGGCATGAACAGCGAAAATGTAGAGGCTATATTTTTTTCTTTCATTATTTTGTGGGGGTGTCAGCGAGGAAACGTTCGGAAGGGGTCTGTAATCTTTGCTAGAAAACGCTGTTCTCTCATTGTTAAATACTGGTCGAACAAAGTCTGGCTAATTTGCGGGCTGTGGGTTATGGTGTCTCAGGACGTACTTCACTGCCTCCACTTTATTTTTGACGTAAGTTTACACCTCTCAATGAGTGGTATATGACAGCGCTTTAAATTTTTAAGTTTGGTCAAAAGTTATATAAATTATTACTGGATATAAGTTCCGTTTGTTATGCAAATACTCTTTTTACATATATAGAGGCAAAAGTGGATAAATGGGCCCCTGCTGGTATTATGGGCCTCCTACATATTTGGAAGTACAGGCCACGAATTCTAGCGGAGAGCACATGAACTACTAAAACTAGTTGCCAAACTTCACTGTACAGTGCGCAGGCGTAGTAACTGTCATGGTTTGTGAATAGTTGTGCTGTGAGTGTTTTCGCTGTCATAAAAAGTTTGAAAGGTTAGTGTTTACTTGAATAAAACTCAAATTTGTAACATGTTATTAGTAGAACTAACGTAAGGTACGTATTTGGCTTGCTGTTGGGATACCGTTTTACGTTAATTAACGTCGGTTGCGAACCAAACTAACCGTAGGCAAGATCGTTTTTCCCAAGATGGCGAGGGTGGATATATGGACCCCTTTTGCTGCTGGTATTATGGGTCCCGTAAAATCTATCCGATATTGCTAATCTTTATGTTTCAGATGCCTCGAACACATCTTGTACCCCCAAAAAAATCGAAACGCAATCGTGGGACAAAGCAAATATGGCAAATGCTATTGTAGCTATTAAAGAGAAAAAAATGAGGTTGAAAAAAGCGGTTAAAGTGTACTCTGTCCTTCGTTCCACGCTCGAAAGGCTTTCCACCGGTTTTACCACAGGGACTTGAGGACGAACTGGTTAAATATCTTCTCATTATGGAATCCAAATTCTACGGCCTTACCAGAAATGACGTCAGGCGCATGGCCTACCAGCTTTGCACAAGAAATAAAAAGTTGGTGTTTCTGTCCCTGATGTTGACGACGCTGTATGTCTATTTTGAGAACGGATTTTTTCAAGGGACACAAAAGGTGAACTTTGGGTCCAGTGTATAGCCTGTGAGATGTGGGCTCAAAACGAATGCGCTGGATGCGAAAAAGATGCTTATGTGTGTGACTATTGTAAATAGGCTAGGCGTAGGCTATGAAAATCATCCCACCAGTAGACTAATTAACAATGTTCAGAGTGAATCTTTCTTTCATTACACAGAAAAATTAAATGAAATTATATTTTTCAAATTTTTGTTTCTTTTTATTTTAAACTACCTTGGGGCCCATATTACCAGCGCAAATTCTTGACGCAACAAAATGCAGAGTATCAGGAAAAAAATAAAATTTTGTTTTAAATATTAAAACGTTGGACCAAAACATGTAACTATTGCAGGACATACTAGAGAAATGTTTTATGTTAATTTCAGGTGATTATACTAAAAATAAAAGGTGTTATATAAAGAAAAACGGAGTTGGGGCCCATTTATCCACCTTTACCTCTACCAATGACAGACGGAACCCGTATCCAGTAATTTGATTTTCAAACACAGCCACTGTAGAGGAGCAAAAGCAAATTAAGAATACTGGAAATACTGACACTTAAATTCTTTTTGGCCATCGAAGCCACTAGATCGATATCCTACATCTAGAACTGGGTGTCAGATTTAACCGTTTAATGATAGACTACAGATATCTGCGATAATAATTCTGAGCGCTATGAATTGCAGAGGCCGCCTATGTCAGTGGTAGCAAAGACGAGAGAAAAATATTTGTCTGGCAGGATTCCGTGAAAGTAATGTAAATCCGAAAATTTAAAAAAAAACAGCGTTGTAGAATTGGACATCTTTGTGACTCTTTTAGCGCTTTTTGTAACATAACCCTATACACATATGTACTGCAACATATAATTTCCGAGTACATGGAATTTCGTGACCTTTGTTCCTTAATTTAGATGGCAATAAAGTTTTTGTGTGCAATGGTGAATTAAGAAAATGGAATATTAACGGACTCAAAGTTACCCGCCGGCGTAGAAAGACAGTGTGACATATTGTCTATGATAGGAAAAGTAGAGTTACATGTATTCACCTAACAAAAAAGAGTCTCTCATAGTGTTTCACTATGAAATACGGTTAAAAGTTTGTTACAATTTTTCTCGGTTTTACGAGTGTTGTTTCATCAATTTGTCACAAAGTTTGCCAATTTGTTCAGATTTATTTTTCTGCATTTCTTAAAATGGAACTAATTATAGGTCTGCCCTCAGTGAAACCAAAAAATAACGACAAAAGTACTAAATTCCACTGAGCAAAGCAATTAAAAAATACATTTACACACTCATCTACATTCCTGTTCAGTAGAACCCCCTGAAAGAAAAAAGTCGCAACACATACATTTAACACAATATCCTCTAAGCAAAGTGATTGGATCAAACTCTGTGACACTTACTTACAAGTTCAGTGGTATGTGAAATATCAAAATCATGACACACTTGATACAATGTTCTGAACATCTGTTTGCTATACTTGCAAACATAGTCCTAATGTGAAATAAAATTTTGTCTTGTTTACTAACCCCGTCACTGATGACACTAATGACGGTGATGACTTTAATAGGTTTTGTTTCCTAAAATCTCAGTTGTCACACTTGTTTCTGCAGGTATATGCACTGTCACCAAATTACCCCTATAATCTACGGAAATAACATCTTTCTCTTCCAATGGTTGAAGAAAAACTATTAGGAAATTGAACTATTGTACAGAATGGTCTAATTTATTTCAGGTTACCTTCACTTAGTGAGCTCTTCAAATTTACTGGCAGCAGCAGAAGTTTCCAAAAACACTACACTTTTTTCCAGCTCCAAATAAAATGGCTTTGTGACCAGCTCAGGCTTCAAGTATGTTTTGCAGTGGCTGTCATTAATGACAGTACTGTGCAAGAACACACTACAGATGAAATAAATGTTGAATGTTGACCGAAGCTACAGTATTTGAGAGTAAAAAGCTGCAGTTCGCTGTCACAAAGTAATAGCAAAGTCACAAAGTTGTACACTTTTGGGGCACATTCAAGGCACTGGTGTGAGCTCATGTAAAATACTGCTCCAGCACTGTGAGTTTTCATCAAGTAGACAGCAAAGAATGAAATAATTTGCAGGTCAGTTACTAGAAGCGCAACAAATCAATACAGGCCCACCGATAGTAAAAAGGAGATGCGGTGAGTGTTGCCTCAGTGTAGAGAGCTGACGTTTCCAAATGACTACGCGCTCTTATGCTATCTACATCGTACATCGCTTCTAGGGACCTACAGAATAAGTTATATATGTTATAGGGGATCAGAGTACTTACCGATATGTACAGACTGAGGCCGCTAAGAAAGATCGCCCCAGGTATGTACAGAACGAGCAAAAATATATCTAAATGCTGAAAAACTGAATGAATGTAATATTTCGCCAAGAATGTAGCAAAGAAGAAGCAAAACTATTGCAATATATTCCCGTAAATTTGCGGACGGCTTTGCCATACTTTCTGAAAAAGTGGTATCTGCCGTAATAGAAATTAATCTTCTAGGAAAAATAGCCAGCATGACCGGTTTAAGAATTTCTGCAGAAGAAAACTATGTTTTAACAAACTTTAACAAACAAGATTGCTACGGAACTTTTGGAAGGACCTGTTGCCGAGTTAGAGACTATTAAAAAATTTTAATGTCTTGGGAAGATATTCCAGGTAATTGGTTTGAAGAAAGCAGCTGCAGAACAGAAGATACGTTAAATGGAAAAGGCATGCGGTAAAAAACTGCCTGTCTAAAAATGTAAAACTAAGGCGTTACAGTACAGCAGTGGAGACAAAATATCTACAGTTAAGCGAATCTGTAAACTATAAAACAAAAATAGTGGAAAGGCGACTCGTTAGGAAAATATCAGGTTCATGAAAACCTTTAGAAAGTTAGAAATTAAGAAGTGAAGATGAATTTTATGGGAACGAGAAAAACTTATTAGAAGCAGTGGGAAGATGAAAACTGATATTCTCTGGAAATTTATATCTAATGCAAGACAGTAGATTAACCAAAAATAGATTCAAATATTTGTGGGATAGAAAAATCAGCAACCAGTGGGACCCACAAAGTAAAATAGGATTTAGAAACAGTTATGAAACTGAATAAAAAACTGACAGAGGTGTTCTGGGTAAAATTTCCGAATAAGGAACGATTCCAACGAAAGCGAATGAAACAAACTGGTTTGAATAGGTCAGAAGACAAGACGAAAATGCACAATGGACAGGTGAAAGACAGGTGGAAGAAAAGAGAAGACCAACTTATAATGAACTGACATTGGAATGTGGTCCTTTGTCGGCCCATCTGAGAAGAGGAGAAGGAGAACACCAAAAACTTTGCGTAAAGCGTGTTTACTTGCATTCCGAAATAAAAATAACGCTAGAGAAACGCACTCGACTATATCGCGGCATGGCTCTTGACAAATTCACGCTAGGCAAAAAAAAAGGGGGGGGGGGCGTCTAGAAGTGGGAAACTGCTCCAGAAGAATCACATAATGTGTGCCCTATAATTGAAGAAAAAATGCTAATGTCTCCTTTGGCAAAAATTTCCGGACTGGTCCCCCCTTCGGAGTTCCAGGAGACGAGTGGCAAAAAAGATGGAATAACCAACGACGTATAACATTCCATCAGTTGGGGCATACAACGTCAGAAGTCTGAACGAAGTAGGAAAGCTAGAAAATCAAAAATGGAAATGCATAGGCACAGTCTCGATATACCGGGGTTCAGTGAAGTGGGATGGAAAGAAGGTAAGGATTTCTAATCATACGAACATAGGGCAATATCAAAAGCAGCAGGCAGTGGTATACCGAGAGTAGGATTCGCTACAAATAGGAAAGTAGGGCAGAGGATGAGGTGCTGTGAGCAGTTCCCCTCATTAACTTTGGCTGCAAAGCATTTAACTATAGTCCAATATATACATGCCAATGTCGCAAACAGAAGGTGAATGGATAGAGAAATATATGAGAATATGGAAAGGGTACTACAGGATGTGAATGGAAATGAAAATCTAGTAATCATAGGGGACTGGAATGTACACTCCTGGAAATGGAAAAAAGAACACATTGACACCGGTGTGTCAGACCCACCATACTTGCTCCGGACACTGCGAGAGGGCTGTACAAGCAATGATCACACGCACGGCACAGCGGACACACCCACCAGGAACCGCGGTGTTGGCCGTCGAATGGCGCTAGCTGCGCAGCATTTGTGCACCGCCGCAGTCAGTGTCAGCCAGTTTGCCGTGGCATACGGAGCTCCATCGCAGTCTTTAACACTGGTAGCATGCCGCGACAGCGTGGACGTGAACCGTATGTGCAGTTGACGGACTTTGAGCGAGGACGTATAGTGGGCATGCGGGAGGCCGGGTGGACGTACCGCCGAATTGCTCAACACGAGGGGCGAGAGGTCTCCACAGTACATCGATGTTGTCGCCAGTGGTCGGCGGAAGGTGCACGTGCCCGTCGACCTGGGACCGGACCGCAGCGACGCACGGATGCACGCCAAGACCGTAGGATCCTACGCAGTGCCGTAGGGGACCGCACCGCCACTTCCCAGCAAATTAGGGACACTGTTGCTCCTGGGGTATCGGCGTGGACCATTCGCAACCGTCTCCATGAAGCTGGGCTACGGTCCCGCACACCGTTAGGCCGTCTTCCGCTCACGCCCCAACATCGTGCAGCCCGCCTCAAGTGGTGTCGCGACAGGCGTAAATGGAGGGACGAATGGAGACGTGTCGTCTTCAGCGATGAGAGTCGCTCCTGCCTTGGTGCCAATGATGGTCGTATGCGTGTTTGGCGCCGTGCAGGTGAGCGCCACAATCAGGACTGCATACGACCGAGGCACACAGGGCCAACACCCGGCATCATGGTGTGGGGAGCGATCTCCTACACTGGCCGTACACCACTGGTGATCGTCGAGGGGACACTCAATAGTGCACGGTACATCCAAACCGTCATCGAACCCATCGTTCTACCATTCCTAGACCGGCAAGGGAACTTGCTGTTCCAACAGGACAATGCACATCCGCATGTATCCCGTGCCACCCAACGTGCTCTAGAAGGTGTAAGTCAACTACCCTGGCCAGCAAGATCTCCGGATCTGTCCCCCATTGAGCATGTTTGGGACTGGATGAAGCGTCGTCTCACGCGGTCTGCACGTCCAGCACGAACGCTGGTCCAACTGAGGCGCCAGGTGGAAATGGCATGGCAAGCCGTTCCACAGGACTACATCCAGCATCTCTACGATCGTCTCCATGGGAGAATAGCAGCCTGCATTGCTGCGAAAGGTGGATATACACTGTACTAGTGCCGACGTTGTGCATGCTCTGTTGCCTGTGTCTATGTGCCTGTGGTTCTGTCAGTGTGATCATGTGATGTATCTGACCCCAGGAATGTGTCAATAAAGTTTCCCCTTCCTGGGACAATGAATTCACGGTGTTCTTATTTCAATTTCCAGGAGTGTAGTTCTAGGGGAAGGAACAAAAGACAGGACTACGGGAGGATCTGGGCTTGGTGGTAGGAATGAGACAAAATTGATATTGTAATAGGGAATACCCTGTTCAAGAGTGACAAGAGAAGGTGGAATACCTGTAACAGACGCAGAGACATGGTAAGATCCCAGCTATATTGCATAATGCTCGGACGATATTTCGAAATCAGTTATTGGACTGGAAGGCGTACCCAGGAGCAAATATAGACTCAGATCAAAATTTAGTAATGGCGAAGAGTAGAACCAAATTGAAGAGTAACGCACGAAAGAATCAGTTTTTAAGGAAGTGTGCGATTCTGAAGGACTGAGGAATAATGAGATGCGTTTGCAGTTCGCTAAGAATGTGGATACTGGGATAAGTAATACCAGAGTAAGCACTTCAGTTGAAGAGGAATGGATCAGAAGAAACATTTCTCTCGTTCGACGAAAGAAGGAAGTAGAAACATGCTCGGTGAAAAACAGTAATACAAACATATTAATCGCTTAGGAATGAAATACATAGGAAGTACAGAGCAATCAATACTAACTGGCTGCAGGAAAAACAAGAAGTGATCGTCAGGACGACTTAATCAGCTTACAGAAAAGTGAAAATAACCGTCGGTGAAAGTAAAATCATGGCTGGTAATATTATGAGTGCAATGGAAATCCCACTGTTAAACGCAGAGGAGTGAGTGGATAGGTGGAACGGGTAAAACGAAGACTTCTATGAGGGGGAGCACTTGCCTGGCGACGAGATAGAAGAAAAAATCGAAGTCGATATGGAAGACACACGGAATACGGTATTACAGTCAGTATTTAAAACAGCTGTGGAAGAATTGAGATCAAACATGTTAGAAGGTATAGATAACAACCCATTGGTATTTTTAAAACCACTGGAGGAAGTGGGAACCAAGCGATCCATCTTGTTGGTGTATAGTATGCATGAGATTGGCGAGGTTCGATAAGAGTTTCAGGAGGTAGCAACAGCTGGTAGGTGCGGAACTATAGCACAATCAGCTCGCGCACCCAAGCTACTAACGGGAATAAGATACAGAAGAGTGGAACGAAATTTGAGTATCCGAAAGATGAACATCAGTTTGGCTTTAGGAAAGGTAAAGACACCAGAGAGGCTGTGCTGACATTGAGTTTAACAATGGAAGCAAGATTGAAGAAAAATCAAAGCACGCTCACAGGAATTATAGACCTAGAAAAAGCGTCCAACAGTTTAAACGCAGAAAGATGTTAGATATTCTTAGAAAAATAGGAGTGAGGTATAAGGAAAGGTGGGTAATACACAATAGGTGCAATTATCAAAAGGGAACATTAGGACTGGAAGACCAAGAACGAAGTACTCGTACTAAAAATGGTGTAATACAGGGATTAAGCCTCCCACTCCCTCTCTTCAATCTGTACATCGAAGAAGCAGTGACTGTTGTGACCAGAAGAGATGTGAATGTTCATCCTCGCCCTCATAAACCACTACTGGACGATACGAGCTGTACGAGCAGGGGCCCTGTCGCCTTGGAATACTGCATCACCAATGACGAACTAAAATTGTGCCACGTGATGGGCCTGATCAGCAAAAATGGTTACATAATACCTGGCCAGAGTGGGACTGTTCAGATTACCCATGGGACCCCTGTAATACCACGAAATGGCTGCCGAAAGCGTCACCAAACTGCCGTCATGTTTCACTCTTGGACGTAAACCAGTCCAGAAGCTGCAAACAGTCTGCGAAAAGGCCCATCTGATCAAATGAAATTCTTCCATTTACCCGTAGTCCAGCTTTGACGGCTTCGGCACCACGTTTCCCATTGAATCACTGATGAGTGGTTTTGGAATCACATAGCTCCCTGGAATTCACTGCTTACGGAGCTCTCTCGGTTATTATTATTATTATTATTATTATTTTTTTTTTTTTTTTTTTTTTTGTTTTTTTTTGTTTGACACGGTCCGCCAGTGTGTCCTTCAACTCAGCAGTGTCTTTTGCAACTGTGGTCCTCTTAATTTTAGTTACAATCCTATTCATGATCGTCCATGACGATCACTCCACACACACTTTCGTCCGCGTTGTGTGTTAGATGATGTTTTTCCACTGACCCTGTATGCAATATTAATCTTGATGCGTCTTCAAACAACAAACAATTCGGTTATCTTCGTTACGAGCACCAACAGTCTGCTCACATTCGAATTCCCCCAGCTCCCATGTAATGCACTGTTAACTACACAGAAAACTGTTCTGATTCAACTGATACTTGCAATCTACTGAGGACATTAGACGGGTGTAGTTCGTGGTCAGAGAGATTAGCAGAACCTTCAGGCTTGGCTAGCATTTCTCGTGATTTATCCGTATTTTTGTCCAACCACTGTACGTCTGTGTGACTTCCGCCCTGCCTTGGAGACACGTAAAATTATTCTTCAGATTGTCGGCCCCCGATAGCTAAATGGTCACCGTGGCGAATTGTCAATCCTTTGCGCCCGGGTTCGATTCCCGGCTGGGTCGGGGAATTTTCTCCGCTCAGGCCTGAATCATCACCGTGACGGATTGTCAGTCCTCTCGGACCGGGCTCGATTCCCGGCTGGGTTGGGGAATTTTCTCCACCGAGGGACTGGGTGTTGTGCTGTTCTCATCATCATCCTATCATCCTCATCTACTGCAGGTCGCCGATGTGGCATCAAATTGAAAGAACGCCACCCGGTGAACGGTCTGCCCAACGGAGGGGACCCTAGCCATACGATTAAATAAAACTCTTCAGATTGAAATAATTGGCTTGTTTCTCGACAACATGCGTTCTTATTGGTTTCTTTCCTTGTAATCAACAATCCTCACACGGCGCTAACGCCTAACAGAACCACACGCACCATAATTTTAGCAACTATCGTCCAACGAAATTTCCTTTATCGATCGACTGTTTACTCCTGGAGAAATGTATCCCTACCGAGTTAGAAAACATTCGTAATAACTGAAATAACACTTATATTCAAATCGCCATCTGGTCAAACTAATTCAGCTCTTCCCTGCGTTCCCTAAGTGAATGCTGGTATGGTGCCTCCAAAAATGTAACGGGCGCTTCGTGTGCCATCTTTATCAAATTAGAATTTTCGCTTAATCTCTAAACTCTTCGTCAACGGCAGACTATGATATTCATTTGCCTCTAGCTTAAATAACGCAGTGTGCGTCCCGTCGCAGCGCTATCAGAGCTCTGAGGAACATGTGGATATTTTGAAGGTGGCGTGATTCAGTTCAATCACATGGTCACTCATTCATTAATCATGTGTCACACATCAGTTCCTGACGCCAAATAACCACTATTTGCGATTTCAGTGGTGTCATGCGAGAAGTCGTTGGATTGCAGGGTGGAGGTCTGTTGTGTTTTCTGATTACAGGTGGTTCTTCTGCCTCTGTGCCGGTGATTAGGACTATTGAGTGCCTGCACGCAACCTGTCTGCGTGCTGGACAAACTAGACCTATACCTGGAGTTATGGCCGGGGTGCAATTTCCAATGAAAGCAGGAGCACCCTCGTGGGTATCCTACTCACCCTGACTGCAAATTTTTACGTTGACCTGGTGATTCGACATGTTGTGTTGCCATTGATGAACAGCACTCCAGAGGGCGCTTACCAACAGGATAACGCTCGCCCACATACCACCGTTCCCAACATGCTCTACAGAGTGTTGACCCGTTGCCTTGGCCTACTCGATCACCAGATATTCCCCAATCGAGAACGCATGGCAATTCATCCGATGACAACTCCAGCGATATAAATGAGCAGCATTAACCGTCCCTGCATTGACAGACAAAGTGCCACAGGCCCACAAACTGACATCCGACAACTGTGCAACACAATTTATGCACGTCTCCGTACTTTAATTCAACATTCTGGCGTTTACACTGGTTACTTATGTATCTGAATTTCACATTCGCATTGCTTATCTCGCGCTTACATTGATCTACGTTATAGCAATGTTAATCACTTAAATACGTTTTGCAGACAAATGTGTTCCGGAAATTTCATAATTAGTCTCCATTAATTATTTTTTGATGCTGCCCTTTTTTCCGTCAGTATTATGACACCGAAGGAATGGAACACGATCTGTCGGTAACAGAACAGAGGAAGCTGATCTGAAGCGGAATATTTCACGGTCGTGTCTTGCGGCTGTTGGCTGATTTAAATTTGAAATCGGGATGCAATAAGACTGCCCGCTGCGGCTGTTCCGTTTCCCCTCTGCCCTGGTGCTGCTGTATATTGCCCGACCTGGAGGGCGCGGAACAGCTCGCCGCTCTCCTCTAATTGCCCCTCTTATTCGCTGCCGAGTGGCGATGCTAATGACGTCATCAGCCGCCGACATAGCACCCACCCCCAGCGCGCAACAAGTAGTACCTCCCGCTGTAGTCGGCGTTCACTTTCCTCGACGTGGGTTCGTGGTCTGGGCTGAATCTGTTTGTTCTCCTCTCGTGAGAATGGGGGCCTATGTCTGTTCGTGTGTACCGAAAACTTACCTCTCTCCCACTGTCACAGCTCGGCATCTGGCCACTGCCTAACGACAGCTGGCTCTTACATGTAAGTTAATGCGGACGAGTAGGGAAAGTAAATTCGTAATGTTCGGATACAGCACTGGTACTGTCCTGATCGTCACAGTCATGTCGTTTAAATATCTGGGAGTAACGTTGCAAGGCAATGTAAAATGGAGAGAGCGTCTGTGGTCTGAGGAAGGGAAGGTGAATTGTCGACTTTGGCTTATCGGGAGAATTTTTAGGGAAGTGTGGTTCATCTTTAAAGGAGACGGCATATAGCACGCCAGTGCGACCTATTCTTGAGTACCGTTCGAGTGTTAGGGAGCCGAACCACGTCGAATCATAGGAAGACTCCGAAGCATTTATGAGGTAGGCTGCTAGATTAGTTAGCGGTAGATTCTAACTACACGTAAGTGTTGCCAAGAAGTTTCGGGAGCTCAAATGGGAATCCCTGAGGGAAGGCGACCTGCTTTGTTGAGGAACACTACTGAGGAAATTTAGAGAGCCGACATTTAAGTCTCGCTGCGGAAGGTCCTACAGCTGCCAAGAACAAACATTTCCGAATGGACCACGAAGATAAGATGCGAGAAATTAAGGCTCATATGGAGGCATATATGCTATCAGTTTTCCATCTCTCTATCTGCGAGTGGAATAGGAATGGAAATGACTATGGTGAATGGTATGTGCTAAGGTCTGATCAGGGTAGATGCAGAAAATAAAGTCGGTAGTTGCCAACTGCAAGGTGGAATAAGTATAATATCTTTGAGTAGGAGGATCTTTGATGGTTAAGAGAGCCGGGTGCGCGCAGTAAAGAACTCGGCAGTCGCAGCTAGGTGCCCAGAGGAAGCAGACGTGTGGTGACAGCTTTAAGGTAGGATTCGTGCTACGCAGTTTTCAGGTTGTACACTGAGCAAACTTTAGTACGTTAATGGGAGAAGCTATAAAATGATTTCAAAATGGTTTTTGTTAGATAACGTTCAGAGTTAGGATTTGTATGTCCAAGTTTTGACGCAGTAAGGGTTTTGTAAAAATTTTGTAGGAGTGATTCGTGCTATAAAAATGTTGGAAATGGTAGTTTTTGTATATGACTTACATTTCTATTAAATTTTAACAATATATATCAACATTGTGTTTAAATCTAACAGCCTTAATATGAAAATGAGTAGTAAAGTAAAGTTACCCACCAAATGAAAGAAGGTAAAGAAAATGAGGCCTCTGTGCAATATATGTGTGCAGTTCATGGTTTGAAATCGATTTTCGTGTGACTAAAGTTATCAGAGTAAAGTTATTTCAAATAACTAATTTTATGCCATTGCACAACTGGCATTATTCAAGTCAAGATATAATTTCATTAAGTAAACATCAGGGCCAAAAGTTAATTTTTCAGTACCATTTTAATGCCATTGCACAAATAGCATTATTCCCTTAAACTTGATTACTCAGTGAAATACATGTTTCATTACTGGAAAAATGGAGGAGTGCATGAAACAAGTTCGCAGACGCAGTCAGATGCAGTTTTGTTGAATAATTATTTTGTAACAACTTTATCTTTGATACTTTCACTGGTTGTGTACAGTGGCTTGTGGTATATGTATGTAGATGCAGAAGTTAGTTAGTTAGTTAATTGTACCATACACTGTATTCACGAAAAACGCTGTGATGCGGAATGTGACAATAGAATATACAGTAGGTGGTCAAAATACAGAAACACTGCGAGAAATAGGTGTTTGAATATAAATGCAGATGTCGGCCAAGCGTGCAGATTGACTGTTGTATTTGACCACGAATGGCACCTGTGTAATGTCCTCAATACGTTGCATATGTCAGATTTGGTCACAACTGTGTTTTGTGTAGTTGTGAGCTCAGTGAATCCGACAGTACACATACCGTTGTTGCTCGTGTGGTTGGTGATTCCGTAACCTAGGTAGCCGAAGGGTTTGGTGTTTGAAGAGGTACCGTATCGAAGATTGATACCGCATGCAGGAAAATCGTAAAACTTCATCTGCTAAGTCATAACGTGGACCAAAATATATGCAGAGTGATCGAGGTGGAAGGTCATTGGGTAGGATTGCGACGGAAAGTAGGACGATAACATCTGCAAAAGTCACTGCACAACAGAATGTCAAACTCGTGAATCCTGTGGGCACCAAAACAACCCAAAAGGAACTCCACAAGCGGAGGGTTGCAGGGCGAATTGGAATATGGTAACCACTCATCACTCATGAAAATGCTATTATTTTCAGAAAAATGTCGTGCCGAAGCCATAAAACCTGGACTATGGAGCAATGGAAGAATGTCATTTGGTTGGATGAGTTTTGCTTCACACTTTTCCAACTTCTGACGAAGCGAACGTCCCAAGAGTGAAACACGGTGCGAGTTCGGTCATGGTTCTGGTACCCACATCTTGGTATGCCATGCGTTCCACTATTACTCTGCAAGGTCGCGTTACTGCCAAAGGTTATGCGACCATTTTCGCTGATTAGGTGCATCCCATGGTACAATGCTTGTTCCCAAATATCAAAGCTGTGCTTGACGACGGCAGGTCCTCTGTTCACACATCTCGTTCTGTTCAGAATAGCTTCTGTGAGCACGAAGATGAATTGTCGCATCTCTCCCGGCTACCAGTCACCAGCTCTCAACATCATTAAGGCTTTTTGTTCGTCTGTGGAGAGAAGGTTGCGAGATAGCTAGCCACCTCTATCATCGTTATCCGAACACCCCATTATTTTGCACGAACAATATTGTAAGACATCCTCAAAACCCATAAGAAATTTGCATTTACCCTGTTCTGTGAGGCAACGTGTATTACGAATGGTAAAGTTCGTTTTTGTGGTGGTTCCATATTTTCTCATAACCCCTGTAATATGGAACTAGCGGTTGTGAAACTGATAGTCTGGTCCTAAAATGCTCGTAGCTGAGTCGATAAAGTCAACAACAACAGAGTCAACGGACACCTAAGGGTTGATTCATTTTCACAGGACTCAATTTTATGACGTGGTGCAGCCGAATTTGTGGTCCTGTGTGTGAATTTAAGGAACCATGGTCTATCGAAAAATAATGTTTACAATCGCTTGGTAGGGAAGCTGGACCGATTTTCCACTATCTTCTGTATGCGATCATTGGGAGCAGTTGAATAGACAATGGAAAACGCGTGAGGAGGTTGAGACTTTACTAACCGACTGGGTTATAGTAATGGTGACAATCTACTACTTTTTTGGATTGGCGAAGTTATAGTTTGATTGTTTGCGCAGTGGAACAAGAATTCGGAGAATGTAATGACTAAACCAGTAATAAACTTCGTTGCCATTCATTCCTATAAATGAAAGTAAAAGACAGGTTTTTATTTTTTCGAAGGTGGTTCTAGTCAAAATATAAAAAGTATCCAATCCATTTTGTAACAGTTTCACATTAATTTTGGAAGGAAAGCCAAGTTAATAAAAAAATGAATAAATAATCAACAGCAATTCCTTTTTTAGAACAGACGGATTAAACAATAAAAACTTTAAAAGAAAATCTTGAGAAAGGAAAGTGAGAGAAAAATATTCGCGTACATGTTTAATGATATTCTCATTTGTAGAAAGTGACCATGTGTTCATTTGTAGCATCTCTGATTGAAACGCTATTAGATCTTTGCATTAGTTATGCGTAGAAACAAAAAAAGGAACTTTGTTTTTAACTCTATGATCTTACGTGAATTCCAAAACATTTATTACGAAAAATTAAATATTTACTTACTAGCTCTCGTACATTACCGGAAAAGGGTGAGAATAGCATGGTTAAGTATAACACAGCAGCAAAAGTCAGAGACAGCTAATGTATTATGGTTGTCTTCTGTGAGTAAATTACGCAGACTATGTGCTTATAGTAAAGCAGGCCAGTTGCTATCAAAAGCCATGCTTTATAATACGGATATAGAAAAATTACCTATTAAACAGAGAAGCTGTCCGTCTTACCAAGACGAACATAGTAGTGAATTTTCTAGTTAGTCATAGAGTTGGCGCACAGAGAGCTGAAGAGAAGTTTCAAAATGAATAGAGGATTCAGTCAACGTGTGACGAACTCTGATATACGTTAAGTCACAAACCAGTTGCCTCACGCAAAAAATCTGAGAAATATTGGCAAAGTAAAAGCGGCAACTCGTCAGATTTTAGCCGTCACAACACCAAAAAGGAGTTGTGCGACATAAGCGAAAGTTGGTAGGCGTGTTGTTACATCTGAAACATGACGTCTATTCAAATTTCGCACCAGTCGCATAAGAACGGCGCTAGTAGCGCCGATTTAAGGATGCAAATCAGGTTTGCTTTAAATATACGCTGTAATACTAGTGATGGTTAGTTACTTTTGAGATTGTGCGTGGTGAGTCGATGCAAGACTGTCTTTAAGGCGAGAAAGACACCAACATCAGCACGTCATTAACTTTAAACGACATCGTGTAATACGGCTACGAGAAACTGAATATTCCTTTTGCGATACTGTAGAAAGACTTGTCAGGATTGTTGCTACTATACTTAACTGGTAACAGCGGTGGTCACAAGAATGTACGATAACAAGAAGACCAGGCTTCAGACGATCATGTGACACTACAGAGAGGGAAGACTCTCATGTTTGGCGTGTGGCTCTGGCGCATTCTACTGCAGCTGCAGCAGCAATTCGAGCAGCAATTGCCACTTCAGTGACACAACAAACTGTTACGAATCAGTTACTTAAAGGACAGCTCCGAGCAAGGAACTCCGAGCCAGAAACCCTGTACCTTGCAATCTACTGATCGGAAACAATCCCCAATTGCGGCTCTAATCGTGTGAAGCGAGAGTTCATTGGAGGGCAGTGTGGAGGTCTCGTGTTTTATGATGAAAGTTTGTTGTGTCTCGGTGTCAGTGATGGCCATGTGTTGGCTAGGAGGCGGCCAATTAAGGCCCTGCAATCAACCTGTCTGCGGGGACGTGTCTGACATCCAGCACCTGTCCAACAAAATGCATGCATGCTTTCATGCTTGCATTCAACGTTATAGCGGTTATACCGATTATAAAGGTACCAGCACTTCATATTTACAATGGCTTATCTCGCGCCTGCATTAACCTGCGCTTCTGCAGTGTTCAAATGGTTCAAATGGCTCTGAGCACTACGGGACTTAACTTCTGAGGTCATTAGTCCCCTAGAACTTAGAACTAGTTAAAGCTTACTAACCTAAGGACATCACACACATCCATGCCCGAGGCAGGATTCGAACCTGCGACCGTAGCGGTCGCGCGGTTCCAGACTGTAGCACCTAGAACCGCTCGGCCACACCACCCGGCTCTGCAGTGTTAATCACTTAAATGTGTTACGATACAAATGTTTTCCGGAACATTCATTACTCTACAGTAATCATTTTTTGATGTTACGGTTTCTTTCTTAGTGTTTTTCACAGCGACAGTGCCTTAATTTGAGGAGGAAATTTTTGAAAATGTACGTTTGGAGTACAGAATTGTGTTACAGTGAATCACTGACAATTGGAAAACCAAAACAGAAGAGAATCTAAGTGTTTGAAATGCGGTGCTACAGAATATTGCTGAAAATTAGGGGGACTGATAATGTAAGGAATATGAAGGTTCTCCACAGAATGGTCGAAGAAAGGAACTTAATGAAAACATGAGAAGGAAGAAGGAGATGGGACAGGATTATAGGATGTGTAAAGATATCGGGGGATAACCGACCTGGTACTGGAAGAAGCAATAGAATGGGAAAGCTGTGGCGGACGACAGAGACTGGAATACAGTGTGTCTCAAACTTCTGGGTCAAATAGAAACAGTTGTTGCGGGGTCGGTGTGTCGAACCCGGGACTCCAGATGGCAGAGCTGAAGCCGGGACCCACCGCACCGTATTTTGTGAGGAGGCCAAGCAATTTCAAGAGCGCCAAGGGGCAGTGCAGATTGATACAGCGGTATTCAGTAACATTTGTTTATTGAGATAATTAACAGTACTCGATGGGAGAAGCGTAGTGTTGGCGTGCCGTCTGTGCACTGTCCCATGAGTCCAGCCGGCTCAGCAGACTGCTGGTATGCCGACGCCGCTGCTGCCGTCATCAAGACCGCCCTGCTGGAAGTCGGCCGCGCTCTGCTGGTCGCTGGCCACCGATGCGTTGCAACTTGCGCCCCTCCGCTGCCCACGATTCTGGAGACTGCTACAGTCTCTGGTCCTCGCCGCCCTCCACCCGGTTTGGCCTGCTCTGTCCGACCATGGGCGAAGGTGGGTGTACTGGTCACCCGTGGCCCTCGGGCCGCAGCTGCTCCCAGGACAGGACCGGACTTCAACCCTCGCCCTCCTTGATGCTGTGCCGCAACTTGCCGCTAGTGGTGCTTGCCGGGTGGGACACCTGCCACCGTCTCTGGCGCTGCTGCAGCGCTGCTACGCCTCCCGCAGCGTACGCCTCGCCCGGACCCCGGTACGCCAGGTGGGAAGCGAACGTCGCCCGTTGACTTGAGTGGAACCGAGCCCCTCCCGGACCCACTGCAGACTACTGACACTGCCCTCTTTCAGGTAGATTAGATTAGATTAGATTAGTTTTCGTTCCACAGATCCGTGCTGAGGAGATCCTCGTGGATGTGGAGCATGTCAATTTTTTTTTAAGCTGAAATAACACTACTAATACAGGGCTATTACAAATGATTGAAGCGATTTCGTAAATTCACTGTAGCTCCATTCATTGACATATGGTCACGACACACTACAGATACGTAGAAAAACTCATAAAGTTTTGTTCGGCTGAAGCCGCACTTCAGGTTTCTGCCGCCAGAGCGCTCGAGAGCGCAGTGAGACAAAATGGCGACAGGAGCCGAGAAAGCGTATGTCGTGCTTGAAATGCACTCACATCAGTCAGTCATAACAGTGCAACGACACTTCAGGACGAAGTTCAACAAAGATCCACCAACTGCTAACTCCATTTGGCGATGGTATGCGCAGTTTAAAGCTTCTGGATGCCTCTATAAGGGGAAATCAACGGGTCGGCCTGCAGTGAGCGAAGAAACGGTCGAACGCGTGCGGGCAAGTTTCACGCGTAGCCTGCGGAAGTCGACGAATAAAGCAAGCAGGGAGCTAAACGTACCACAGCCGACGGTTTGGAAAATCTTACGGAAAAGTCTAAAGCAGAAGCCTTACCGTTTACAATTGCTACAAGCCCTGACACCCGATGACAAAGTCAAACGCTTTGAATTTTCGGTGCGGTTGCAACAGCTCATGGAAGAGGATGCGTTCAGTGCGAAACTTGTTTTCTGTGATGAAGCAACATTTTTTTCTTAATGGTGAAGTGAACAGACACAATGTGCCAGAACTGCGAGTCGCATCAACGATGCTTTCGAACTCATTGATGGGGACATGCTGCGCCGAGTGTGGGAGGAACTTGATTATCGGCTTGATGTCTGCCGAATCACTAAAGGGGCACATATCGAACATTTGTGAATGCCTAAAAAAACTTTTTGAGTTTTTGTATGTGTGTGCAAAGCATTGTGAAAATATCTCAAATAATAAAGTTATTGTAGAACTGTGAAATCGCTTCAATCATTTGTAATAACCCTGTAGTATGAATACATACAATACATCATTTGTTTCTATTAAAAAATTCGTCAGTGGAGTAGAAGGAGTTGGCCACTAGTAAGTCTTTCAGGCTCCTTTTAAACTGATCTTTATTTGTAACTAAATTTTTTATGTTTACTGGCAAATTATTGAAGATGAGTGTTCCTGAGTAGTGGACCCCTTTTTGAACTAAAGTAAGTGCTTTGAAGTCCTTGTGCAGATCATTTTTGTTCCTGGTATTGTATGTATGAACTGAGCTGTTTGTTGGAAAAAGAGATCTATTATTTAGGACAAATTTCATTAATGAGTAAATATACTGAGAGGCAGTAGTTAGTATACCCAGTTCTTTGAAGAGGTTTCTACAGGACGTCCGTGAATTTACTCCACAAATAATACGTATTACACGCTTTTGGGCTCTGAAAACTTTTTTTTGACATGAAGAGTTACCCCAAAATATTATACCATATGACGTTATGGAATGAAAGTAGGCAAAGTATGCAAGCTTTTTCATTTTTATGTCGCCTATGTCGTAGACGGTGCGATCTCTACCGTTCCGTCTCGACCCGGTCTTGTGTCCCTGAACGCTTAATATAGCCCGAACAAGCACATAGAAAACGAAATACAAGTTAATACAGAATACTTATAACATTGCTGTCAAACTGGCCCCTTTAAGCGAAGACCAGCACAGGTCCATCCCGACGCTCGACTGACCTGGCACACTCCGTCCCAAACTAAAATTGCTCGTCTATTTATACTGCTTTTCCCTTGCATCTGACGTACCGTCAGAGAGAGACAGAAACTGTGGCAGGGATAAATTCCCACACATCAGTCACTTACAAATCGCCACTACTGGCTCTGACCTCGTGCCCGGCCTCATACATTGCAATAACTTAAAGCAACGCTACAGTTTCCTGCCTCGTTGTTGCTCCACTCAAAACAAATTGCGCGTGCAGTACCACCGTCGCAGCTCCGCGCCCGTGAGTGCCATGTTTACGTTGCCTGGCCTGCTGGCTGTCGACTGTTACCACATTCTGTCAGCGGCCCCAGATTTTATCGCCAAACTGCGCCTTCATTGAATTTTGATAAAATTTCCCTTTCCTTGACTAGGACTGACACTAGCGCAGCACAGTGATAGTGAGTCCATGATCCATTATATTGAGGTAGTGGACCAATGGTCAGATGTGTATTTTTTAAGGACTGGCATATTTAATGTGTTACGGACGTACACGGAGTACACCGCATACCAACAACGTAGCTCATATTAGTTGCTCAAAGTTACGACGACCAGTCTCAGTGTATACATGGCAACGGTGCATGAAGTGCAGAGCTCTTTCAAAGGTCCCTGGTGTCTGTTGTATCAGGAAACCGACAGCTAAGAACAATCAAGAAGGTCTTCATCGGTTTCTGCGGGGACTTCACACGCCAGTGTCTTGACGTAACCCGAGACGAAAAAGTCCAGAATTGTGAGATCAGGCGATCGCGCTGGCCATGGGAAGGTTCCTCCGCTTCCAATCCAACGATGACGATATGTGTCATTCAGATGGTTGCGGACATCCTTTCGCGGACAAAAAGGGGTGCAGTGTCAAAGAACTGTGGCGGCACTTCTCGCATGAACACCAGGTAATGTTGTCCATTCCAATGGGGAGGTAGCAAATAACGTCGTAGCGTCTTGGACGAAGCCCAGGCTTACGTTGGCAGAGAACCCTTGCTGGTGGCCCCGATGTGGGTGGCGTGGGGACTGTCCTCATAGCACCCATTTCTGTAGCGGCTGTTGAAAACACCATCGCCGTTGAATGAGGCTTCATCCACGAGCAATACAAACTATGCGAAGTTCGGCGCTACAGCATTGCCTTGGATAATGAACTCACAGAAATGAAATCAGAGCTCGAAATCATTGGTTCTAGTGCTTCCACACGTTCTTTATCATAGGGATGTAATACCTGTTCCGTCAGTACTCTTCCCACTGTATCCTTCGAAGTGTGTGTGTTTCCCGGGCAACGAATGTAAAATTAGAGAGATCAGAGCGCGCACAGAGGCTTTCAGACAGTCGCTCTTCCCGCGAACCATACGCGACTGGAACAGAAAATGGAGGTAATGACAGTGGCACGTAAAGTGCCCTCCGCCACACACCGTTGGGTGGCCTTCGGAGTATAAATGTAGATGTAGATGTCGATGAGTGACTGTAGTAGGATACAAGATGACTTGGACAGGATTTGTGATTGGTGTAAAGAATGGCAGCTAACTGTAAATGTAGATAAATGTAAATTAATGCAGATGAATAGGAAACAGAATCCCATTAGTAGTGTAGCGCTTGACACAGTCACGTCGATTAAATATTTGGGCGTAACATTGCAGAGCGATATGAAGTGGGACAAGAATGTAATGACAGTTGCGGGGAAGGCGGATAGTCGTCTTCGGTTCATTGGTAGAATTTTGGGAAGATGTGGTTCATCTGTAAAAGAGACCGCTTATAAAACACTAATACGACTTATTCTTGTGTACTGCTCGAGCGTTTGGGATCTCTATCAGGTCGGATTGAGGGAGGACATAGAAGCAATTCAGAGGCGGGCTGCTAGATTTGTTACGGGTAGGTTTGATCATCACGCTAGTGTTACGGAAATGCTTCAGGACCTCGGGTGGGAGTCTCTAGAGGGAAGGAGGCGTTCTTTTTGTGAATCGCTTCTGAGGAAATTTAGAGAACCAGCATTTGAGGCTGACTGCAGTACAATTTTACTGCCGCCAACTTATTTTTCGCGGAAAGACCACAAAGATAAGATAAGAGAGATTGGGGTTCGTACAGAAGCATATAGGCAGTCATTTTTCCCTCGTTCTGTTTGGGAGTGGAACAGCGAGAGAAGATGCTAGTTGTGGTACGAGGTACCCTCCGCCACCCACTGTGTGGTGGATTGCGGAGTATGTATGTAGATGTAGATGTAGAAGTTGACAGGTTTTATTGCCGCGTGCTCGGACACGCTATTGAACACCACCTCCTCAATGTCTGGTGCTCGCACATACCTTTGGCAGGAACTTCGGCCTGCTCTCTGTGACGTGAACGAAATCGTCTCCTCTAAATTTGTATCCAGTCTGAAAAGCTTCTTTTAATTATGATGACGCCTGTTGGGAAAGCGTTGCCATTACATTCGCGCTGCCTTACGGGACTACATCCTTTTGCACCATACATGAAATGCATGTCAGCCGAATCTCGTGACGAATAACGTTCCACTGGACGGAGTAACGCGGCTCACCAAGGGCACACTACAAGCTGTCTGATGCAATGGCCAACTGACCCCAGGAATTGTGGTGTGCGTGAGGCCCAGGTTAACGCACCGGTGCGATGCGTGCGATCGTCGCATGACATACGTGCTACGAGCTAAGTTGGGTATTGTATGTCTGTTTGGTTGTCAGTGCGTACGTTGTTTATCACCTGCTGCCTGTTCCAGAGTACAACAAACACTTGGGAATTTTTGAGAGGGTTTGGCAGAACTGCATGCGCCGTTGCAATATATGCTTTGAGACTGGCCGTCGTGACTCCGAACAGTTTCTACGAGCTGCGTTGTTCTTGTACGGTGTACACTGTGTATGTTCGTAACACACTAAATATGTATTTCAGACGAATGGTTCATTATCTCAGAATAATCGGTTGAGGACCCACTATCACCTGTTGAGACACACTTTGTATTCGAAAAATAACTGAGGACGTAGGCTGCAACGCTGCTCTGAGATTAAGAGGTTATCGCAAGAAACCTTATGGTCTGGGATGCGATAAGCTGCAAAATAAAAGAAGAAATGGCTCTGAGCACTATGGGACTTAACATCTGAGGTAATCAGTCTCCTAGAACTTAGAAGTACTTAATCGAAATCAACCTAACGACATCAAACACCTCCATGCCCGAGGCAGGATTCGAACCTGCGACGTTAGCAGTCGCGCGGTTCCGGACTGAAGCGCCTAGAACCGCTCGGCCACACCGGCCGGCGATGAGCTACAAATCTCTTTCACTTTGGTATTTCTGGAGGTGACACTACGCAGTGTTGGGTATGTGCGCGTAGAACCGCTCGGTCACCACGGCCGGCTACACAGAAGGCCACTATTTGAAGGCCACTATTTGACCCCCTTCAAACACTCATTTGCTGTAAGGAGCACGAGTATGCCTCCGTGGCATGGTTGCCTTCTTGCTTCACACGTCTGCACCACACTGAGCCTTTTGGCTGTGTGTATTCCTTATTAAAGGGCAGACACAGATGGCACTCTGGTAGCGACGCCGTGTATTCCTTATTAAAGGGCAGACACAGATGGCACTCTGTTAGCGATGCTGTGTATCCCTTATTAAAGGGCAGACACAGATGGCACTCTGGTAGCGACGCCAGTAGGCTATCTGTTGGAGCACGACGTTGAAACTATTATCTGTACCTCCACTACCGTCACCCCCCCCCCCCACCCCCACCCTCCGGGTGGCATATGCCGTCATCGGATCAAAACCGATGTTTTTGTATTTCTATCCTTGGTAGTCCGTGGGACTTCGGCTGTTCACTTACGTAATAAAATAAACACCTGCAGCCATCATTTTTATGTTGCTTTACCACATAGCAACCAGTTTCGGTGACTCTAAATGCAATCTTGAGGCCTCAGCTGAAGCTCAGCTGAACTCCTATCGTATACCCAACCCCATTAGTCGGCAACATTTATGAACTCGCTTCCGTAGAGCACTGTAACAGCGACGTTCTGTGTGCAAACACAACATCGCTGTCACGGTTTTCTGCGGAAGCCGGTTCATAGATGTTGGCCACTGATTGGATCGTGTAAAGGATCAGAATTCACCCCCTCGGCATTAGCTAAAGCCTGAAGATGGTGTACTGTCACCGAAACTGGTTGCCGTATGACAAAATAACATCAAAATAACGGGTGCAGGTGTTTCATTTTATTACAGAAGCGTTGTCGTCATTCTAGGAGTACTAATATCTTTTTTTACGGCGGTTTGTGTTGGTACGAGTCAACTACAAGTGACCGTTACACGCAGAACACGAAGATACCGACTCTCTGCTCGCATTCTGGCGCGTGACCGGAGCACTTGAACATTGGTGACCGTAACAGCATGACAAGGAACCCGCCGAAAACAGGTGTGGTCATCTACGAAAGTCCCTGACAACCAATGATAAGTAAGAGGTGTGTCATACTTCTGTCTATATTAATATCTCTTACAACAATTCATCGTAATCGATCTGAAACTATTCTTAGGACATTGGAATGTTAATTACCCATCTGTATAGCAACAACGTAATTTTGGGGTACGGGAGAAAATACTTCTCAGTGAAATATTTTTTGAGGTAACAGCTTCACTGCGGCAATCAACGCCTTCGTCGACAGTTTTCAAGAAGTGAAAGCAAAATATACTCTCAAGTAGGGAGACGACTATTAAAAAAATATTTGTCTGGTCATCCTGATTTAAGTTTTCCGTGATATCCCAAATTCGAACCAGGCAAATGCCAGGATGGTTCTTTTGAAAGGGCACGGCCGATTTTTTGCCCAACCCCTACACATTCCGAGCTTGTGCTCAGTCTCCAAAGACCTCGTTGTCGATGACACGTTAAACGCTATCCTTCCTATAGTACAACGTTCAGTGCCGAGCCACCAACGTAAGAGTTCGAAACGAAGACAAAGCACTTTGCAGTACTGCACGAAAAAAAAGTGCAAAACTTGAAGTCTGTGGGAAGTGATTACTGTCATCAGAGATTAAGAGTGATCTGAAAATGACATGAAATGCAAGTGTTACAAATGATCTTGACAATGACGCTTAGTCGAAATTACCTAAACGCACGATTAAATAAACATCCCATTACAGCCTTCTACAGAAAATGTTTAGGTTTATTATCATCTGTGTATATCGCTCAGACACTGGGTGGTTGCAATTAAACTGACGGAGTTCCGAGTGCTACAGTGCTGAAACATCTTCACGATGTACAGAACTTCACATTCGCATGACGTCACAGTACTTCTACAGTGAACAGGCTTATTTTTTACGATGACATGTTTACATTTCAGAGCCTGACATGCGCTGAGGCAAAATGTTTTGCAGTACCACATGAAAATGGCACAAACTTAGAAATTGTAACTGTAAAATAAATAATTTCTTCAGTTAACAGCGAAATGATAACCTTAAAAAAATAAAAACAAAAATTAAACAATCTTAGGTACGTGATTATTCAGTTTCTCCAGCGTTTTTCTTGAGTGAACAGTCCACGGGTGTACCGCTTGTTCACAGAGTGCAAAGAGCACAATGTTTCGGCAGTCAGACAAGTCGCCATCGTCAGGTTCGCTGACGCAGTGAGCTCCTGAGGGCGCGTGGTCAACTAATATCCGCTGCCCCCACGAGCCGCTCTGTCCACTGTCCGCGGAAAAGCTAGCGTCGCCGTCTGTGATGGCGTGTAAGTTCTCTGTCCGCCCTGATTGCAAGACGGTCTTCTTAATTAAACTCAGTCCTCGTTCCAAAGTCTTGCTAAGAAAATAGCCGCAATCTCGGTTTATGAGATCGTTCCTGGTACGAACTTCTGTGACCTCTCTAACAACGCTGTCCTCGTATCTAGAAGTCTGTGCCAAGATCTGAGTACGTTCATACTCCATCGCGTGATTGTCGAACAAACAGCGCTCTGCGACCGCTAACTTGTTGGGATACATCAGTCGAGTGTGCCTCTGGTGTTCTCTGCAACGATATTCGACGGTGCGCATATGTGACCAATATACGTCTTCCCATGGTGACATCGGCCCTCCGCAAAACCCAACATCTTTGAGGCTTCCCAATAAAGACTCATGTTTTATTGGGCGGGAATTACACTACTGGCCATTAAAATTGCTACACCAAGAAGAAATGCAGATGATAAACGGGTATTCATTGGGCAAATATATTATACTACAACTGACATATGATTACATTTCACGCAATTTTGGTGCATAGATCCTGTGAAATCAGTACCCAGAACAACCACATCTGGCCGTAATAACGGCCTTGATACGCCTGGGCATTGAGTCAAACAGACCTTGGATGGCGTGTACAGGTACAGCTGCCCATGCAGCTTCAACACGATACTACAGTTCATCAAGAGTAGTGACTGGCGTATTGTGACGAGACAGTTACTCGTCCACCATTCACCAGACGTTTTCAGTTGGTGAGAGATCTGGAGAATGTGCTGGCCAGGGCAGCATTCGAACGTTTTCTGTATCCAGAAAGGCCCGTACAGGACCTGCAACATGCGGTCGTGCATTATCCAGCTGAAATGTAAGGTTTCGTAGTAATCGAATGAAGGGTAGAGCCAAGGGTCGTAACACATCTGAAATGTAACGTCCACTGTTCAGAGTACCGTCAATGCGAACAAGAGCTGACCGAGACGTGTAACCAGTGGCACCCCATACCATCATGCCGGGTGATACGCCAGTACGGTGATGACGAATACACGCTTTCAATGTGCGTTCACCGCGATGTCGCTAAAAACGGATGCGACCATCGTGATGCTGTAAACAGAAACTGGATTCATCCGAAAAAATGACGATTTGCCATTCGTGCACCCAGGTTCGTCGTCGAGTGCGCCATCGCAGGCGTTCCTGTCTGTGATGCAGCGTCAAGGGTAACCGCAGCCGTGGTCTCCGAGCTGATAGTCCATGCTGATGCTAACGTCTTCTAACTGTTCGTGCAGATGGTTGTTGTCTTTCAAACGTTCCCATATTGACTCAGCGATCGAGACGTGGCTGCACGATCCGTTACACTCATGCGGATAAGATGCCTGTCATCTCGACTGCTAGTGATACGAGGCCGTTGGGATCCAGCACGGCGTTTCGTATAACCCTCCTGATTCCATATTCTGCTAACAGCCATTGGATCTCGAGCAACGCGAGCAGCAATGTCGCGATATGATAAACCGAGTCGCGATAGGCTACAATCCGACCTTTATCGAAGTCGGAAACGTGATGGCACGCATTTCTCCTCCTTACACGAGGCATCACAACAACGTTTCACCAGGCAACGCCGGTCTGCTGCTGTTTGTGTATGAGACATCGGTTGGAAACTTTCCTCATGTCAGCACGTTGTAGGTATCGCCATCGGCGCCAGACTTGTGTAAACGCTCTGAAAAGCTAATCATTTGCATATCACAGCATCTTCTTCCTGTCGGTTAAATTTCGCGTCTGTAGCACGTCATCTTCGTGGTGAAGCAATTTTAATGGCCAGTACTGTATATTCTTCAACATGCGTCCTATTTTTAAAGATTGTGAGCCACTGTACGGTATAAAGGCTGTGGTTGCCTTTTTTTCCGTGGCTTCTTTCGTCTCAAAATGTTGTACCGTTGTCGTGGGACGGAGAGTGCGCCTAATCTGCCGTTCTGGAACTATTTTCTTCGGAATACAGTTCGAGATGTTCCAGCTTCTGAGGCACGCTCTGTGCGTCTGAAATGATTCGCGCCGTGTGTACTAGTGTTTTTAGTACCCCATTCCTCTGCGAAGTGCGATGGAAGCTCTCTACAGGCAAATACAGGTGAGTGTGCGTTTTCTTCCGATACACACCACGTCCCAGAGTGTCACCAGGGTGTCATCCAGGAATGGTAATCGTCCGTCTGCTTCGGTTGTAAGAAGGCTGTTTAGGTTTTTATGTTGGTAACGTCACGTAGCACTCTGTATGAAAATCACTGACTACGGTGTGTGCAGTCTGTTGCTAGTTCGCATTGTTGGAATATTCGCTATTGTAGAGTTGGGCAGTTGGATGTGAACAGCGCGTAGCGTTGCGCAGTTTGAAGTGAGCCGCCAGCAGTGGTGGATGTGGGTAGAGAGATGGCAGAGTTTTGAGAGCGGATAATCTGGACGTGTGAAGGTAGATACACTGTTTATTCTCAACTAAAATCTTTCATTTGCTAAGTAAGCCTATTATTCTCTACTATAATCTTTCATTTTCTAACTATGCCTATCAGTAGTTAGTGCCTTCAGTAGTTAGAATCTTTCATTTAGCTCTATTGCAGTAGTTCGGGTAACGAAGATTTTTGTGAGGTAAGTGATTCATGAAAGGTATAGGTTGTTATTAGTCACGGCCATTCTTTTGTAGGGATTATTGAAAGTCTGATTGCGTTGCGCTAAAAATATTGTGTGTCAGTTTAATGTTGATCAGAATAAGAGAGAAATGTCTGAGTACGTTCAGTTTTACTCAGCTGTCTCTGTATCAAATAACGTAGAAGTTTACCGGCATAGTAATTCATAGATTTTTCTAAGGGGATGTTTCACGGTCGCCATAGCGAATTTGGTGGTTGGATGTATGGAGTTCAAATACGTAAGGAAATCGAGGAGATTGTCCCTTCCGTGGAGTCAGATGACGGACGTGTCAACCCAGTAACGGAAAGAAACATGTGAGTTTACACGTGGATGACGCCAGGGCTTCCTCGCCGAAGTACTCCCTACACAAATTCGCAAACACAGGCGAGAGGTGGTTGCCCATTGCGACTCCATCCGTTTGTTCGTAGGATTCTCTATTAAACAAAAAATACGTGGAAGGCAGAACACGCCTGGAGAGATCGGTGGTCTTCTCGACAAATTTATAATCAATACGCTCTAGTGACTCTCGTAGAGGTACCGTGATGAATAACGAAACGACGTCAGATCTATCCAGGATATCTCAGTCTTTCACCCTGACGCTGTTGAGGCGTTTTACAAAACCCACAGAAATATGGATATGATGAGTGCAACTAGCATTTCCGGCAGGTATTTTTCCAGCAAATATGTAGCTACCCGAATACTGCTGACAATGTGTGGTGTCACCGTCAGACACCACACTTGCTAGGTGGTAGCCTTTAAATCGGCCGCGGTCCGTTAGTATACGTCGGACCCGCGTGTCGCCACTATCAGTGACTGCAGACCGAGCGCCGCCACACGGCAGGTATAGAGAGAGACTTCCTAGCACTCGCCCCAGTTGTACAACCGACTTTGCTAGCGATGGTTCACTGACAAAATACGCTCTCATTTGCCGAGACGATAGTTTAACATAGCCTGCAGCTACGTCATTTGCTACGACCTAGCAAGGCGCCATTATCAGTTACTATTGATATTATTAATCATGTACCGTCAAGACCGACGTTCTTCATTAACGGATTAAAGTTAAGTATTCCACCAGCTACGTCCGTTTTTCTAAATTCTAATTTCCTTGTCCTGTTCCAGACCTCACGCCAGCCTGCGTGAGCTAAAACGCGTGCCTTTCGGCCTCCTTCTAGTAACACGGTGTTGGCTCTCCTGCCAACCAAAACACAATGGAGCGCAATGGCACCACTTCTTTCTTTGTGAATTTTGGTGAGTCCATAAAGTTTTGCGGTATAGTTCCTTGAGGCAACAGTTGCTGATGACCGCTCTGGTAAGTCCGCTTCCTTGATAAGAGCCCTAGTCCTGTTCTTCACCTTCTTTGTGGGGTAAACGTTGATCTTCCTACATGTTCTGAATATCGTCCTTGTGGTAAAGAAAAACAGTAGCATTGCCTTTGTCAGCAGGCAAGACAACAATCGCAGGCCACTCTCTCGGGTTCCGAATCCCCGCCCTCTCTCTGCTGGTAATGTTTGACTTCATAGGCTTGATTTTCGTCAGAGCACCCAAATTTCAGGACGTCCTCCTTCAGCTGCTTCGGTCGGTCCTTTGGCCGCCCAATATAAGACGAGTATTGTTGTAAGTGTCAAGGACGATCTCGGTTTGGGGAAGGCCGGCGTATACCAGATTCCAAATCAGTGTGTGAAGACATATATTGGACAGACAGTGCGCACCGTCGAAGATCGTTACCGGGAACACTCGGCTGATGTATCCCTAAAAGTCAGCGGTCGCAGAACACAGTTTGTCTGAGAACCACGCGATGGAATACGAACATGCCAGGATCTTGGCACGGACTTCCAAATACTGGGACAACGTCGCTGGAGAGACCATAGAAATTCGTACCATGGACGATCTCTATAATCTTAGCAAGGCTTGGGAACCAGCACTGAATTTAATTGAGAAGATTCTCAGGGAACAAAACGATGTGGCGGCCAGGACGGACAGAGAACTTACATCAACGCCACCACAGACGCCAACGCTCGCGTCTCCGCGACCGCCGTCGCCAACGCGCAGCTCCGGGCACGGACCGCTGAGGGAGCAGCTCGCGGGGGCAGGGGATATTAGTCGGCCACATGCCCACAGGAGCTCAGTTCGTCTGTGCACCTGACGATTGCGGGATGTCTGATTGCCGAAATATTGTGCCCGTTGGACAGTATGAACCTGCATGACACTTGTGAACTGTTCCATCAATCTTACGTATGTTCATTAATTGGTGTGCTCGCGGAATATAATAGCTCATCACGTGAAAATATGACGCTCTAAGCAGTGATAACCGTGAAATGGTTCCTATTTTCATGTCTACTTGGTGGTCCATTATCGTGATCGGGCCAAATATGTCACGAAGCAATCATCAAACGAAAAAACTACAAGGAACGACACTTGTCTAGCTTGAAGGGGGAAACCAGACGGCGCTATGGTTGGCCCGCTAGAGGGCGCTGCCATAAAACAAACCGATATCAACTGCCTTTTGTTAAAAATAGGAACCCCCATTTTTTATTCCATATTCGTGTAGTACGTAAACAAATATGAATGTTTTAGTTGGACCACATTTTTCGCTTTGTGCCAGATGGCGGTGTAATAATCATGAACATATGGCTCACAATTTTAGACGAACAGTTGGTAATCGGTAAATTTATTAAATTAAAATACAGAACGTAAGTACGTTTGAACATTTCATTTCGGTTGTTCCAATGTGATACATGTACCTTCCTGAACTTATCACTTCTGAGAACGCATGCTGTTACAGCGTGATTACCTGTAAATACCACATTAATTCAATAATTGCTCAAAATGATGTCCGTCAACATCAATGCATTTGGCAATACGTGTAACGACATTCCTCTCAACAGCGAGTAGTTCGCCTTCCGTAATGTTCGCACATGCACTGACAATGCGCTGACGCATGTTGTCAGGCATTGTCGGTGGATACGATAGCAAATATCCTTCAACTTTCCCCACAGAAAGAAATCCGGGGACGTCAGATCCGGTGAACTGCGGCCATGATATGGTGCTGCGACGACCAATTCACCTGTCATGAAATATGCTATTCAGTACCGCTTCAACCGGAAAAGAGCTATGTGCTGGACATCCATCATGTTGGAAGTACATCGCCATTTTGTCATGCAGTGAAACATCTTGTAGTAACATCGGTAGAACATTACGTAGGAAATCAGTTTACATTGCACCACTTAGATTGCCATCGATAAAATGGGGCCAATTATCCTTCCTCCCATAATGCCGCACCATACATTAGTATTGTAACAAAGCCGTACCATTCCAATCCCGGTACCATTCCAAAGTACCGTTATCCATGATGGCGGCCATGACGTCAGAGACACACCCCCCCGCTTACATATACGCGCTAGGCATGAAATGTTTTCATAACACCGCCACCATTCCAAAGCACTGTTATTCAACAACAACAAGGTCGCACCCAGTGTATCCACCACGTGATGCGTGTCTAGTCTCTATTGCCGTAGCGAGGTGTGTGAGAGAGAGTTAGCGCCATCTCTCTATGTCACAACCCCGCGCCTACAAACACGCGCTAGGCAGGACCTATATAAATCAGTGCACGGCCCACCTCACTCTCACACTGCTCGTATACTTCGTTCGTCCAATACTTGTCACGTCTTCGTAATTAAACGTGCAAAAATGAAGCACCAGTCGACCTCCAGTGCAGTCACTCAGAACAGGATCAAACGGAAAACTAAGTATCATATTTCACATTATTCTGTCTCGTTCATTATCCTTATTATTATTCAATGTTTTCACTTATTCGCTAATATCTAATCATTCATCTTCTTTTTTCAACAGAGTCAAGCGCCACCATGCTTAGCTCCGCAGACGCGTCCGAACCTGCATCATCATTAGCTTCGTCAACCATCTCATCCGGACCTACACCAGCGGCAGCCGACTCATCTGATCCAGTAGCGACCACGTGGGATCCTGTAGCCCACCTAGCTCACATGTTAGAGCAGGACAAGGAGTTGCTGCTATCCGTCCCACTCAGCAACACGTGTGATGAAGACGCTCGATCTGCTCACCACCCAACGACTTCAACCACTGGTGGTGTTAAAGATCAACTAAATGGTGGTCAGTACTGGATGCCGACATATAACTCATCACAATCGAACACTCCCGTGATAGTGCAACCACCGAGTTTAGATACTGTAAATAAAAAGAATACGTCTAGTGCGGCTACGCTATTCACCACGACATATAATTTAACCTCCAGTGGTTCCAAACGTGTGAACATTGCTATAGACGTCCATCAGGTCCGGGGGATCCAAGCTATAATGGAGATTGAAAATATTTCCAAAAGTGTTAAAGTCCCGATTTCCGAGTTCGACTGGGCCGGGATCTGTCATGCAGGGCGCTACATCAATCAACAAATGACCACCGAATATGATCCAACTCATTCCCCACCAGACATTCGTCTTGCCGATGTCACACTTTCCATTACTACTGTATATGATGACTGTGCCTTATGCATTAAATCAGGTGTCGACAGCGTCTATCTAAGACATCCGTCAGTTTCAAATTATTCAACCTAGACTCCTCTATACGGTTTGCTCTCGAGAGACTGAATCGTTGGGTCCCTAGCATAGAGGCAGCATACAGCGATGTTAAATACTCTCTACGTGTTAATAAAATACATATTGACGATTTTGAGCAGCATCTTCGTTCGCATATGGCCATTAAAACTACAGACTTCCAATTGAAATGCGTGTGTCAAAAACCAGAGTACTCAGAGTCACCTATTGGACTGCGTGAGATACATGCAGAATTTATCGCCAACCAAAGAGAATTATTTGGTATATATTGTACAGGTTCTAAGAAGAAATGTACAGATTATGATGACACCCCAGATATAGTACATCCAATGTATGATTTTTAAATAAATAATTTATATCTAATCTCATCTCCTGTTTCTCTTTTATTTCATACCACCAGTCCTATTATAATCAAATTGTTCCAATAATTTTTTGATTCTACTCAAATTATGATCATCTTACTCTTCATACTTGTGTTCCTCGTGTAGACAGTACAGCTCAATCGGTTAAGTGATCGAACTACACTGGCTACACACAAATATTACTATTATTATCCTCTCAGTTATATTTTCTATATATGTCAAGTACTTGTCTGTACATGGCTCATTTACTATCATGGCTGGCTGGGTGAAGCACCCTCGCCACAAGGACTTTGTTGTCGGTGATTGGTCATGTGAAGATTCAAGTGAAGAGCAGAAGAAGAAGAAGAACAAGAAAAACGGAATTCTCCTTCCCGATAATATAAGAGGAATTATTGTAGGCCCATCCAACTGTGGCAAGACTAATGTCCTCATGACTCTGCTAACTCATGTGCAAGGTGTCCGATTTGAACATGTCTGTCTATTCTCAAAAACACTCTTTCAACCCAAGTATCAGCTATTGCATGAGATATTTCGAGGTGTAGATGGCGTTACATACACAACATTCAGTGAAAGCTCTGATATCCCCCCACCTGAAGAAACAAAACCAAACACAGTATTCATATTTGACGATGTTGCAGTAGAAAACCAAGACCAAATTCGAAAATATTTCTCTTTCGGTCGCCATATGGGTGCTGACGTATTTTATCTAAGTCAAACATATTCCAGAGTCCCCAAACAACTTGTTAGGGATAACGCAAATCTCATTATAGCCTTCAAGCAAGACAATCTTAATTTAAGACACATTTACCAAGCACATGTGGGGACGGATATGTCGTTCAATGACTTCTTAAAGATATGTGCAGACTGTTGGAACCATTCACAGTAAGGGTTTATCGTTATTGATAAAACAAGAAAACTGTATGATGGTAGATACAAACGAAACTTTCAAGAATTTTTGCATATATAACAAGGTAATAGACGTTAGCACATCAGTCTACGCCATACCATGGACAAATTCGCGCGTATGTCCACCTCTCAACCTGAGATGATTGGTGTACACAGACAGAACATTCGCTTGTACTTGGATGCGAAAATTCAGGCTATGGCTCTTAAAGTTGCAAGTATGCGCAGGGAACTAGAGACCTATTACCAAACCCTTCTGAGAATGGTGAATGTGTTAAATGAGCTAGTTAATCAAGTCAGTAAGAAAGTAACCGACTTAACTGGAAAGGTCGATGGTATTCAGGGAAAAATAGATGTAGACCTGATTGTTGTCGATAAGGGCGATCATGATCATACTAAGAAGCTGAAGAAAATGAATTCATATATAAAGCCCCACGTCGCAGAGATGTCTGATTAGTATACGTTGAGATGTCGACGACCAAACAGAAAGTCATTCAAGCGCGTAAAGCAGTCCGAGAGAAATTACGGCTGCTTAGTTTAGGGCATATTGATCGTCAGCAAACACTAAGAGAGACCTTTAAACCCGTTACTGAGTCTCTCCCACAGCTCTCACCAAAAACAAAAACGACCCAAAACGACAGTCTTGCCATTGATGAATTCATTATTAGTCACGCACCAGGCCAGATAGATAGAACATTCGGCGTTAGCCCGGGAAGACCATACATGTTGGGCACGCATCCCATAACTGTAACAGAAGACAAAATACAAATAGCTGATAGACAGTTTGACCGAACACCAGGCTTAATGAACCTTATTTTCCTAAGACCAACCAAAAAACCTGTAAATTATTCAGTTAGTGATAAGGACACGTACCGTCAAATACTACACATGACTGGTGTACACAAGATCACCAAAAGCCTAACCAACAGGAAGTATAAAACCATTATAAAACCAATACTTGAAGACCAAAACAGCAACAACGGTGCCAGCAGCGGAGATGGTATTGACATTGGTCTTAAGGCAGTGAACAATCGAGTCCCTCAGTATATATATTATGACGACCCTAACGAACTAATAGATCGACTACGTCTACTCATGGCATCAGCTGCTGCAGGTAATACAGCTCATTCGAATGAAGTTATCTCCATAATCTCTGAGCTTCGAGAGAGAGGTATCATCGAATAAGTATGGAGACTGTAGTTCGAGAACTACACAAACCAGCACGCAAAACATACCCGCGCAGGCATGTCATGATTAAAGGGTTGGATGACTTGTGGCAAGCTGATCTTGTAGATATGCGACAATATTCACATGAGAATAATGGCTTCAAATACATTTTAATTGTTATTGATACATACTCCAAATTTGCATGGGCAGTACCAGTCAAGACAAAAACCGGTCCAAATGTCGCTGATGCTTTTGAACGCTTGCTACAGATAGGAACCAATCGATGCCCGGACAATCTCCAAACCGATCATGGTGGTGAGTTCTGCAATAGGTACTTCAAGACAGTGACGCAGCGGTATGGAATACATCACTACTCAACATTCACTCACCTGAAGGCAAGTATCGTAGAGCGCTTGAACAGAACAAAAAAGGCCGAATGTGAATGCGGTTTAACCTTCGCGGCTCATACAAATGGACAGATATCCTCCCAGAAATAATTGCTCAATATAATAGAACCAAACAAAGCACAATAAAAATGCGGCCAATTGATGTTCGTGATAACACACTCATGGATACGGTATACTTTCGAATCCTGCCTCGGGCATGGATGTGTGTGATGTCCTTAGGTTAGTTAGGTTTAAGTAGTTCTAAGTTCTAGGGGACTTATGGCCACAGCAGTTGAGTCCCATAGTGCTCAGAGCCATTTGAACCATTTTTGATACGGTATACTTTCACATTAAGATACTGGATCCACGCAAACAGAAATTTAATATAGGTGATTTGGTGCGTATCTCAAAACACAAGACCGCATTTGAGAAATCATACCTACCGAACTGGTCAGCTGAGATATTTACAGTTTCAAATGTGCAGCGAACGCATCCTAGAACTTACTTATTGAAAGACAGTAAAGGTGAAGAAATTGCAGGCTCCTTCTACACTGAGGAGATGCAGAAGAGCTCACAACCAGATCCTTTTCTCGTGGAGAGAGTCATAAGACTACTTGGAAATAAGGCCCTAGTCAAGTGGCTTGGTTTTCCTGCTACACAAAACAGTTGGATTGATGCCAGGGATTTGCTATATAATGAACATTCATCGCCCACAACCTCCACAGTAGCCTGACATGCGTGATCGAAGGCACATTAGAGGAGGCGGTGGTGTTCTGGACAAACTACCTTTGGAATTACACATCCCGGGATATAACTACTGCGGACCTGGGACAAAGCTTCAGAAACGTTTGGCGCGAGGCGATAAGGGAGTGAATCTGCTTGACGAAGCGTGCATGGAACACGACATTGCATACGAAGCAAATAAAGATCAACCAAGTCGTCACATTGCAGATAGGATTTTAGCTGATAAGGCTAAGGCGATACGGAAAAGAAAAGATATTGGTATAGGTCAACGCATCACAGCATTCGCAGTTTCAGGGCTTTAATACATACCTCTGCGGGCATCTTTGCATCATCTTTCTCTTGACGTTCACAAAGAAGAAGAAGAATAAGAACAAGGACTAACGTATATAAGCAGGATGTTTAAACATTCATTCATCAGTTGACGTTCAGATGCAATGTCGTACACTTTGACGTTGAAAGGACGGTCATCTGTATTGCGTGCAAATTACTTCCCACCAATTGATTTGAGTGCAGGTCAATGGAGTGTTGCATTGATTGGACTGGAGACGTACAACAGCATCCCGAATATCACCAACACTAACAATAAACTGCATCTCGATATTAATGGTGAAAAAGATATTCTTGAAATAGAATCTGGTGCATACGATATTGACGATTTAAACGAACTCTTAAAACAGTCTGGAAAAGGTATTGAACTACGTGCAAACATCAATACACTTAAATCTGAAATAAAGACTCTAAATGCAACGATTGACTTTAACCAGAAACATTCAATAGGACCCCTGCTTGGATTCACAAAAGGGCAGATTTTGAAGAAAGATCCAACTAAATTTTACAAGTCCAATCAGTCTGTGAATATGCTCCCAGTCAGCACAATACGTGTCGAGTGTAACATTGCTACGAATTCCTATCTCAACGATACTCTCATTCACACTATTTACGGATTCTTCCCCTCAGTTGCAGCGGGGTATAAGATTGTTGAGACACCTGCCAATGCAATATACCTTCCAGTGACTGCTCAGACATTGGGGTATTTGGAGCTGCGTATTGTGGATCAGAATAATAAACTTGTCAACTTTCGCGGTGAGGAAATCATTATACGATTACATCTAAAACAAGATGGGTGTGCGGTATAAAACAAGTGCACGCAATACACAGCGCGCCACTTCGCTACTGAACAGCAAACTGATAACACCTGCGAACTACGAATTTCTTAAATCAGTTGGTCTCAAACCCCGCAATGACGTCATCACTCAATATAACCAATCCAGTAGAGTATGATGACAGAATTATACGTCAAGAATACTTCTCTCACAAATCTTACGCTTCAACCACGTTTAACAAGAATGATGAAATCAGGATTGTCATACAGCACCAGGACACACTCACTCTTCCATGCAAGAGTTTCATATATATCGAGGGATCATTCAAGAAAACTGATGGCACCGATACAGTTGGGTCCAAGCTGACACGCAACGCATTGGCATTCCTCTTCCAAGAGATTCGCTATGAACTGAATGGTTCTGAGATTGATCGTACACGCAATGTTGGCCTAACATCGACCCTTAAAACATACGTCTCGGCATCACCAGCAGATCTGCACAGTTTAGAAAATGCTGGATGGTTCATAGACGATGCGGAGGGTAGAACACCCCAGGAGTACAAGCGATTTACTGCATGCATACCTCTAAAAATACTTATGGGATATTTTGAGGATATGAGACACATTATTATGAACGCTAAACAGGAACTTATTCTCGTGCGGAGTGCGACAGACAATAACTCATACATTCAAGGAGCTCAAGAAGAGAATAGGATCACAATCAACAAATTAATATGGAAAATGCCTCACGTCAGTGTATCCGACGAGGAACGTTTGAAGCTTTTGAAAGTGTTGAATTCAGGTACATTTCTGTCACTGACCTTCCGCTCATGGGAGATCTTTGAGTATCCAGTGTCACCGACCGCGAGCAGACAAACATGGGCTATTAAGACCTCCAGTCATATCGAGACACCCAGATTCATTATACTTGAGTTTCAGACTGATAGAAGAGCAAATACATCAAACGATTCCACCGTGTTCGATAACTGCAAGTTAACTAACGCCAAAGTCTACCTCAATTCAGAATTCTACCCATATGACAATCTACATCTGCAATGGAATGAAAATGTATACAGCCTCGCGTATGACATGTATGCAAGGTTTCGTCCTTCTTACTATGAAATTGCTGAAGGAGAGGGAGGGGGGTGTCAACTGAGTCCTCGTAAGTTCAAAGAGCTTTCACCGATCATTGTAATAGACTGCTCTAAACAGAATGAGATAATTAAGTCTGGACCTATAGACGTTCGAATTGAATTTGAATCATCGACAAATTTCCCAGAACACACCGCTGCATATGCCTTAGTCCTACACGACAGAATAATCAATTACTGTCCGCTCACAGGTGTTGTGCAACGAGCTGTATAAATGAATATATGCTGTCCTGTCCATTGATCATTTGACGATGGCAACTCAGCCGGTGAAGATCATTGCAGATGTTCAAGGATTCCATGATGGAGAGCGAAGACAGTTCGCATTTAAACAAGTTGCTTTTGTGGCCTACACAAAAGACGCAGGAATAATTGAAACCTTCTCCGCAAATATTCGATCACCAAGACCGTTCACGCAAGTGAAATCTTGTAAAACACGGACCAGTGCATTGTGGTTAACTAATTTTTATCATGGAATTCACTGGGATGATACCGGCATACCCTATAAAGATGTGGTGATCGCACTTAAATTATTCGATCACAAGGACACCATCGTTTACGTGAAGGGAAAGGACAAAACCTCCTGGATGCGTCGAATATTTAAATTTGCATCTATTCAAGACCTTGAATGGTACGGATGTCCATCCATCCATCGACTGAAGAACATTTACGAAAAAAGTGCTTTTGTATCTGCATATGAGAATGTAAAATTACTTTTCACTTTTATTAGAAATAAATAATAATTTATAAGATTGAGTGTTTTTTCTTTCTATGACACCCAACGTCCCTAGTATTGTAAGTTTATTCTTTTTTATATTGTATATGAAGGGAACTCCACTGGAACTGTCCGAGAGAGACACATATCCCGGCTTTTGACGTGGAATGAGCCTACTGTCATAGTTAAGCGCGGATGCGTCAGATGCCGATCTCGCGGCCTCCGTCGAAAGCGACAGACACGCGCAGCCGCTGACGCTTGGTAGGGGGTTGCACCAGTTGCCGGCCTCGCGGCTGCTGTCGAAAGCGATGCGTCAGACTACGATCTCGAAAGTATCTGCTGACGCTTGGACTGTGTGTATTCGTGACAACTAGCCCAAGTCCGGCACTTGTCCTTAAAAGCAGGAAACCTTATAACTTTATGCAGTGCGATGTGGCTATATGTACGTATTCTACATACACACATAAATAAATTTATAATATTTTCAATAAAAAGAATAATCATTATTAGGGCATCAAATAATAATAACTTTTTTTTAGAATGAAATAACTGAGTTTATTATTGAATTCAGAATTTAACATTTTTTTCATATTATATATAAATATGAGTTTACAGATATAAGATTGGTTTTTGACCAAAAATATGAACTTCCGCATCTTTTTACATAATTTTTTTAAAACAATTTTAGATAATTAAGAAATATATATATAAGCATTCTCTTCAGATAAATTATATATATATATATAATTTTAAAGCTAATGCAGAGTTACTACCCTATCTTACAAAGTAAATAATATCGCTAATGAAGTTCCACCAGAAAAACAAAACACTTTTAATTAATGGCAAACCTATTTGTTTCAAGTCAATGGCTCTAAACATTTTCGAAAAGAACAACAAATTGAATATATATATTTTTCCAAGTAAGTCGATTTAAAGATTTTCAACTACGAGAACAAGGTGAACATATATATTTTTCTTTAAAGTGGTTGCGTGGAAACATTTTCCACCAGAACAAGCAAGTGAACATATAGAAAGAATTTAATTAGTGGAACTCATACACTTAAAAACTAGTTCTGACTGGATGGCTAGCGGTAGGTGAAACTTACAAACTAAAATCTATGCTCTATAATGACTAGAAATGAAGCATATATTACGTGAGAAAATTTTATTATTTTTTTTTGTTCATACAGAAGTTAATTGGCAAAATTTATAGCCTTTTCATATATATATATATATATATATATATATATATATATATATATATATATATATATATATATATATATATATATACTCCTAGGAAATTGAAATAAGAACACCGTGAATTCATTGTCCCAGGAAGGGGATACTTTATTGACACATTCCTGGGGTCAGATACATCACATGATCACACTGACAGAACCACAGGCACATAGACACAGGCAACAGAGCATGCACAATGTCGGCACTAGTACAGTGTATATCCACCTTTCGCAGCAATGCAGGCTGCTATTCTCCCATGGAGACGATCGTAGAGATGCTGGATGTAGTCCTGTGGAACGGCTTGCCATGCCATTTCCACCTGGCGCCTCAGTTGGACCAGCGTTCGTGCTGGACGTGCAGACCGCGTGAGACGACGCTTCATCCAGTCCCAAACATGCTCAATGGGGGACAGATCCGGAGATCTTGCTGGCCAGGGTAGTTGACTTACACCTTCTAGAGCACGTTAGGTGGCACGGGATACATGCGGACGTGCATTGTCCTGTTGGAACAGCAAGTTCCCTTGCCGGTCTAGGAATGGTAGAACGATGGGTTCGATGACGGTTTGGATGTACCGTGCACTATTCAGTGTCCCCTCGACGATCACCAGTGGTGTACGGCCAGTGTAGGAGATCGCTCCCCACACCATGATGCCGGGTGTTGGCCCTGTGTGCCTCGGTCGTATGCAGTCCTGATTGTGGCGCTCACCTGCACGGCGCCAAACACGCATACGACTATCATTGGCACCAAGGCAGAAGCGACTCTCATCGCTGAAGACGACACGTCTCCATTCGTCCCTCCATTCACGCCTGTCGCGACACCACTGGAGGCGGGCTGCACGATGTTGGGGCGTGAGCGGAAGACGGCCTAACGGTGTGCGGGACCGTAGCCCAGCTTCATGGCGACGGTTGCTGCGAATGGTCCTCGCCGATACCCCAGGAGCAACAGTGTCCCTAATTTGCTGGGAAGTGGCGGTGCGGTCCCCTACGGCACTGCGTAGGATCCTACGGTCTTGGCGTGCATCCGTGCGTCGCTGCGGTCCGGTCCCAGGTCGACGGGCACGTGCACCTTCCGCCGACCACTGGCGACAACATCGATGTACTGTGGAGACCTCACGCCCCACGTGTTGAGCAATTCGGCGGTACGTCCACCCGGCCTCCCGCATGCCCACTATACGCCCTCGCTCAATGTCCGTCAACTGCACATGCGGTTCACGTCCACGCTGTCGCGGCATGCTACCAGTGTTAAAGACTGCGATGGAGCTCCGTATGCCACGGCAAACTGGCTGACACTGACGGCGGCGGTGCACAAATGCTGCGCAGCTAGCGCCATTCGACGGCCAACACCGCGGTTCCTGGTGTGTCCGCTGTGCCGTGCGTGTGATCATTGCTTGTACAGCCCTCTCGCAGTGTCCGGAGCAAGTATGGTGAGTCTGACACACCGGTGTCAATGTGTTCTTTTTTCCATTTCCAGGAGTGTATATATATTAATAATGGCCAACAATATGTAGATATAAAGACTTTTTAAATAAGTTTTTTAATTTTATTTATTATGATTTTCTTTCAAAAAATAATGATTATATTTACATACACACACACTTAACACAAGTTCGCGCTCATTCGCACACTCAGACATACATGGAAGCACGCAAACTGATACACACACAACAAAACACTCTCATCCACTAGTTACACTATGATAAAAGAGCCATACTATTTCCACGCATAACCCACATTCGTAACATTCACACGCTCATTCCCTCTCTATCACTCAACCAGAGTCCCCCACCCCTACTTTCGTTTCAAGTAAATAGTGTGAGTATGGGAGGGTTCCCACCCCATCCTCACAAATGACTCTTTTATCGTCATGAGGAGACAGTCCGACTTTAGACTGCAGCACAGTGTACACCTCGTGAGCTCGTGATCGAATGCTAGTTTGTTGAACCATGTGTGGACGAGCGCCTTCAACGCTACGACCGTACAGGCACTGCAAGTAGTCCTCGACCGTAAGCGCACGAGACGCGATCCGTCTAACACCCTTTGCCCGTCTCAGAGTGCTCCCGTCTACTGTGCGATATGCATACATTTTCGACCTCAGTCCCACAAACTCTACAATTGGTAAACCATTCGACTCGTCTTTCATGAGACCGATAACCTTCCTGTTCTGTGGAACAATACCATAAGGATTATTGACCTCATAAGAAGAGGTGTCGAATTCTTTACCATTGCACCTAATTACTTCATATGGATCACAGTTCTTGATCCAGTAGATAAAGCTGTCTGTATCCATATAAAGTAATTTTGGATCTACGAAATGACGTTTCGCAAACTCATAGTGGTATCGGTACATGTAGAATTTGGAGATATCGAGTATACACATCCCCAAATAGATGGGTTTCATAAACTCTACTGCAGTCTTCGACATCTCCACAGCAACAAAGATTTCATTGAAGACGGTGGCACGCTTAAAATTTGGTCTGGCTATACATTTTCTCACGCCATAACGCCCTTCCCATACGGTTCTAATAACAATATCGCGTTCATTTCTTACATTCTGCATAGTTTTCCCGAAAATGGAATTATTCATTAATTTATAAAAGTCTTTTTCAAAATCATTACTCACGACCGCCCTCTTTTCGGTATTTAGTTCAATATACTCCTTCAACCAGGGGGATTGCTTGAAGGAGATTGCCCTGGTGATTTTAATGAGCTCCATTCCTAATCTGAGGCACTGCTGGAGGTTACGATAATGAATAATATACCTCTGCTTATACCCAACAGTGGCCAGCAGTTTAGGGATGGTGCTTCCTCGTGGAATTTGTTGCTCTGGACATAACGGCAAGTCGCTTGTCTCTCCATGCAAATTATTAGGGTACGCGATGTCTGCCTTAAGCACATACCCTACATCAGAATCGGCCGCAAGACCCATTATCTGTCCACCTAATCCCTTCAATTCCTCTTCAGGCACCCATTGGAACCCGGCAACCGGCAGCGGTTGCTTCATAGCATGCCCATATGAATTGTTAACATCTTAGTACAAAATGTAACTAGAATCAAGGGATGCGTTGTACTCGACACCCATCCGCGGGTTATTTGCCTTGGCGTGCCTGTGAACACATTGACAAAGTCCGCCGCGGATCCCTCGCTCAAAAAATAGGAGCATCAAAGCATCAGTCAAAAGTTCAATGTTGCAATCCGTTTTTTTGAGCATAGCGTCACAGGACAACCCAGGTGCCGTGTAATAAAGGGCAGGGTCCAGAGAGTACGTGGTCATACATACACTCCGGAACTTTTCGAAAACATCTGCAAGCAAACGAACGTCCGTGTCCATGTATAACCTTGCATATTCTCCCAAATTGGGGATGTTGAATTCCTGCCAGACATTAACGGGATGCTCATAATCTGTGATAGTTATGGTATCGCCTGTGAGAGTACTGGTAAAAGAAGTTATGTCGGGAAGCCTGGTTTCATTGAGTTTTGCCATACTATCAAGATACTCGTACGGGAAAACTCCTTTCCTCGTCGCAAGTTGAAACTTTTCCTCATCGGTAAATGCAGATCGAGTGATATGCATATCATTCCGAGGTAAAGTCTCAACCAGTTTCTGGAGCGAAGTCTGCATAAATCGTAGAGAGTCAAGGAAGCGGAGCGTAATTTTCGGCGTCATTCTTTTTGAAAAAGAAATGTACTTTTCAACACTTTCAGGCAGGATACTGACCTGATCATTCTTCATACCGAACTTAGCCAAGTGCTCAACGAGAAAATGAGCGTCATACCCGCTCAGATTATGAAAAAAGACGGGTATGTGTGTAGGTAACTGATACTTCAAGTTGCATGCATTGTGGGCTGCACCGCGGAACTTACCCGTAAGATGACAATGGTCTCTACGAGGAGTCTCCGCTTTTCTATCTAAGGCCAGCCCGCAAATATGACAATTAACAGCCTTTTCATACAAGTCATCATTTTCCTTTGATTTGGTCATGGGAATATTGATGCTGTAGAGCTTGTGAACTTGCCATGAAAGTTTTTCAAGCTCAGTGAGAAGCCAAACCGCCGGATCGTCCCCTACATAAGACTGATAGCTATTAAGTTTACAATCATATGCGCATACAACTTGGAACGCCGCCGCATAAGGTACGTGTTTTTGTGTGAAGGTTGTGTGTGAGGCTAAGGGGGTTCCCTTAACAACGAGTAATAGGAGCCAGCAAACATTCAAAATCGGCGTACACAACAAAAGGACAACGCTGCTGGTGGTGAGCATTTTTAAATTTAATGAAGTTATTTTCCTCAGTGGGCATAACAGCACGTACCGGGTCCTTGGATGCACAATCTAATAGATGTGTCGCTAATAACTCTTGAGATAAAAAATAATTCAAACACCTTATACAAATATGTTGTTTATGTTCATTTTTACTTAACTGGGAGGAAATGAGTCGGGACATGTCTTTGATCCAGACGTAGTGATAATTATCACGTTCGGAGAAGAGCAGCATGTTGACATGCAACTCTCGCTCACCTGCAAATTTTGAGAAATGGAGGGGGCCTACTACTGTATGCTTGTTCTGCTCATCTGACTTGCTTTTCTTCTCCAGGCCATAAACGTGGACCGATATTGCGGTATTCTGAGCCTCAAACTTAGGTATGTCCTGGATTGTTAAAGGGAACTCTATTCCGTCAAAGTTATACTGTCTGTTAATATCTTTGACTTTGTAACTGCTGGGACGCTCAGGATGATGTTTGTAATTGTAATTTCTCTCGCAAGCCAGGACTGACCATGTAAAACAGGCATTATCATAGTTATTTTGAACATTAATGCACGCCTGCTTTTCTCAATATCTATAGGGAGTTTAATATAACTGGACCCTCCATTCAATGGATCATAGACATGTATATGGATGTCGAGGTGTGGTATACTGCTGAGCGCTTTAGCGGATCCACGTACTTCCATCTCGGAAAATCGGGCCATAATAGCGCTCAAGGTGGATTCTCGGTACCACTCAGCAATCGATGTGCTCCGAGAAATAACGCCATTGTCACCCCATATATAATGCAGAGTAGCCGTCTCCGCGTCACCTTGATGTTTAGGGGGGTGACTCAGTTCACAGCATAATACCGCACTGCATTTAATGGCGTTAAATTCCGGATCTTCTAAGAGTTTGAGGAGCTCGGTCTCCAAGACGGGGAGGCACGCCTCCAAAAACCTTACAGGATCGCGATACCTCCCGCCTGGATTCTCAATTCTGGTGAAAGAGATTCGCCCCTCAAACGCTCTAGCAACTGCTGAGTATTCTAAGGGAGTCATTACGCCGTTATTCTGATCGAATTCATTATCGATAGGACGGGGAAGAGAACTACCGCTAGCCATAGGGAAATTACTATTATTACTATTGCTACAACTAGGAGTCCACCCGATAGATGAAGGGGCTGGTGATGGGGGATCGTAATCATCATCATTTGCGGGGAGAGGTATACGTCTCCGAACGCATACCTTGCGTGGGCGGCGGCGGCGAGCTGCTGCTTCCGGAGGAGGAGGGGGTGACAGCCGGCTTGAAGGGCCAGGCTGTGGCGACGGCGGACGGGCTGCGCTGCTGCCTCTACCTGCCGGTGGCGCGGGGGCTCGGTGTTGTTGTTTTTCACAGCCAAACGGTTGCGGCAGCGCTGGGGGAGGAGCTGGCGCGTGTTCTGCATCCGCCTCCCGCGAAGCCCTTATAGGGGCTACGCAAGGCGCGGCGTGTCTTTGCGGTTCGGTGCGCCCGAGTCCCGCCCCCGCAACCACCGCTCTAGGAACACGGCCTACGCCGTGTGATATACCTGTAAGATAAATAAGGAAAAAAAATATTAATTTAGTGATTTATATTTAAAAGAGCGATAAATAATAACAATATAGTAAATAATGGTAGTTATGTGAAGGAATGTTAATGTTCAAAATTATTCACCTTCTCCGCTCTGACTCCATGGTTTGAGCAACTCATTGCCAAAATCAAGTAGATCCTCAAACCAGTCAGGTAGGTTGATCTCCTCCTCCTCCTGAGTGTTCTGCGTGGCGGGCGCCGTTTGAACGCCACCGCCGCCTCCTTGAACGCTTTGGGTGGTAGAACTGAATGCTGAATTAGGCGCATCTACAAAGAAAAGACAAGCTTATGAGGACTAAATGTATACAATCAGAAAACGGGTATATATTAGATGAAATTATTTAAGTTTAAGAAGTATGTTTGTATTAGAAATGTACTTACATTCGAGCTGCGCTTGAGCCCTTTCCATCTCGAGCTGCTTGTCTAGATCAGCCAAGATTTGATGGAAGAAATCTAGAAAGATGGAGAAGACTGAATATAATATCGCGTATGGAAAGGGAAGTGTGCATTCAGTTAAGTGGTAGAGAAATAAGCGGACCAGCAAATTTAGAAAAAAGAGGAAAGAATTGAAATATTTACAAAGAGCACTGCACAACAAATATAACAGACACACAACACGTGGAAGCTCTATCTTTATAGCGGACACGGTAAATTAATTATAACACATCCCAAGTTAGAGGTAAAAAAGGCGTGGATAAGCAATTTTTATAGACAGTGAGAGATTCAAACGGGGTAAAAAACGTAAGCCGGAACACACACAGAACAAGTGGAGGAGCGATCTTTATAGAGAGCATTATAAAAGATATGTAGCACTAATACACAGAGTTAAAGGGTGCAGATATCAGAATACTGAAAATGTACTTACCAGGGAATGGAACTTCGTCCACATGAGCACGTTTGTTGCTGCTGCTGCTGCTGCTGCCACTGGCTGATCGTGATCGCTTCATTTTTGCACGTTTAATTACGAAGACGTGACAAGTATTGGACGAACGAAGTATACGAGCAGTGTGAGAGTGAGGTGGGCCGTGCACTGATTTATATAGGTCCTGCCTAGCGCGTGATTGTAGGCGCGGGGTTGTGACATAGAGAGATGGCGCTAACTCTCTCTCACACACCTCGCTACGGCAATAGAGACTAGACACGCATCACGTGGTGGATACACTGGGTGCGACCTTGTTGTTGTTGAATAACAGTGCTTTGGAATGGTGGCGGTGTTATGAAAACATTTCATGCCTAGCGCGTATATGTAAGCGGGGGGGTGTGTCTCTGACGTCATGGCCGCCATCATGGATAACGGTACTTTGGAATGGTACCGGGATTGGAATGGTACGGTTTTGTTACAATACTTACATTCACCCGCCAAGGTCGCTGATGTTCCACTTGTCGCAGCCATCGTGGATTTTCCGTTGCCCAATACTGCATATTATGCCGGTTTACGTTACCGCTGTTGGTGAATGACGCTTCGTCGCTAAATAGAACGCATGCAAACAATCTGTCATCGTCCCGTAATTTCTCTTGTGCCCAGTGGCAGAACTATACACGACGTTGAAAGTCGTCGCCATGCAATTCCTGGTGTTTAGAAATATGGTACGGGTGCAATCGATGTTGATGTAGCATTCTCAACACCGACGTTTTTGAGATTCCGTACTCTCGCGCAATTTGTCTGTTACTAATGTGCGGATTAGCCGTGGCACCAGCTAAAACACCTACTTGGGCATCATCATTTTTTTGCAGGTCGTGGTTGAAGTTTCACATGTGACTGAACACTTCCTATTTCCTTAAATAGCGCAACTATCCGGCGAAGGTCCCGACACTTGGATGATGTCGTCCAGGATACCGAGCAGCATACATAGCACGCGCCCGTTGGGCATTTTTATCACAATATCCATACATCAACGCGATATCGACCTTTCTGCAATTGGTAAACGATCCATTTTAACACGGGTAATGTATCATGTAGCAAATACTGTCGGCACTGGCGGAATGTTACGTGATACCACGTACTTATACGTTTGTGACTATTACAGCGTCATCTATCACAAAGCGAAAAAAGTGGTCCAACTAAAACATTCACATTTCTTTACGTACTACACGAATATGTAATAAAAAATGGGAGTTCCTGTTTAAAAGAACGCAATTGATATCCGATTGACCTATGACAGTGCCATCTAGCGGGCCAACCATAGCGCCATCTGGTTTCCCGCTTCAAGCTAAACCAGTTTCGTTCTTTGCAGTTTTTTCGTTTGATGCTTGTTTCGTAAGATATTTTGACCGGTCACTATCAATGCACCATCCTGTATATGATGTCTGGTGCTTGACGATACAAGCTTATACCTTTTTTTCAACGTCCTCTTGATGTAAAGGCTTAAGAAGGTTGAAGTACTCCGTACGAAATGCAATGTCCGTTGAGAAGAAAGACCGTGCATTACTAGTTAAATTGTTTTATCATAACGGCAGCAATAGCAGCGCTGGATTGCGAGAATATCGCCAACAGAAACAGTTGTTAAGAGACCCCATGTGAATAAACGGGCTAGAGAATGTGATCCAATATAAGGAGAAACAGGGGATTTAGGTGGTGCATCAGGGAGGCGGGAGGGGCCCACTCCAATGGCAGCTGCCAACGAAGTTACTGTAGCTATAGCCGCCATTGTGCACCACATGCCTCAAATTCCGTAGCCAGTGCTGAAAGTGTCTCATAGGAATTGTCTCTCCCCCGGTCAACAGTTCGAAAGATTCAGAATGTGCACCAAGTGAAGTTCCAAGGCAGACTACAACACCGTAACGTTTCCCTCCGTTTCTCGGTATCACGTCGAAATGGATGACATCTGGCTGCGGTATATTCTGTGGACAGACGAGGCAAATTTTACTTTGTACGATGCCGTGAATGAACAGTGCTGTCGTATGTGAGGTACTATTCCGCAACAGGTTGTGCAGGAATATCCAGTGCACTCTGCTTAAGTGATCGTGTGTTGTGGTTTCACAAACTCCTTCGTTCTCGGTCGATTTCTCGTCGAGGAGATGACACTTCACGTGTATGGTTTTGTAATGGGTAATTTGGAGTTCTGTTTAGTGATGTTGTTGCGGCGTGTTAGTGTTATTGTAAAACGCATGAAAACGTAGCAGAAGAATAATAGTATTATTTGAAATAAATAAACTCTGATAATTCTGATTTCTGTGCTGCTGAGCCCGACTATAACGAGTTTCAATAATTCCATACTTGACATTAAAATGTATACACCAAATAACCAACACGTCACACCACCATCTCTACCCATAACAACACTTTCTATTTCTATTTCTACTTCTATTTAAAGTCACTGATGAATTAGTTTTGGAAAAATTAATCTTACTTACCAGCCATAAAATTATTTCATTACGTAAAGTCTAAGACTGTTCTACTGAATTTTATCTTCACTTTTACAATAGGAAAATAATAAATTCCTGTGGGTCCTTGTCCTCGGAGTTCAAATATTGTACTATCGATCGAAAGAATTAGTGTCTGATTATTTCAGCAGTTTGAAATTGCCGCTACATACGCTCACGTAACGGCGGCAAAGCACAATCTGGACTGCTGCGGACACAAAACTTAAAACATTCGTAGTTGGTTATTAAGTTACAAATAAAAGTCCGTACACTAGAATTCCATTTAGTAAATTTTTCCTTTGACCACTTATGACTACCTTTTACAATATTTAAAAGAACACACTTCAGCATATCTTCGATCTCATCCGCTTCATACAACATAGAGAAGAAGAACATAAGAAGGAAGTATTCCACACACAATACAAAGCCAATAGACTCTTTTAGTGGTATTGCCTTTTGGTATGTGGCTATTCGTTGTAGGAAGCCGGTAATAAAAAATAAAACATATTGCCGTTATTCCACAACATAATAATAATTCACGACATAATAATAAGTCTTTTCTCAGTTAAAAGTCATATCTGGAAAAACACTCGTTAATTCACAAGTTCCGAGCACTGTCCCACACACTGGCGACACAAAATATTCGCGTTGACGTTAAAGTGTACAGCAACATCTGCACATTATCAGGATCTCCCTGCGCAATACGTGATTCTGGCTCTGCAGGAATGCAACTGTGTGAACACCACTATTTTCATGTAAGATGTAGCGACACCATATACCGTTGCGAGGTAAAAGATTTTCCTCGAGAAACCTTCGGTAACGACAGCATCATCCGTAGGCAGTTTCAAGTGTATGGACTTCCAGATCCCCCGGCCTAAACCTATAAGACTTCACCGATATGACTTCGGGTTGTGGGACTATCTGAAATACCCTGTCAATGATTTATCTGCACTCTTCCTGGCCAGAAGAATAGCATACGGCGACGTATTGTTCTAATTACACCGTACACGTTACTACCAATTGTCGATTATGCCGTGTAACGGATGCAGTATTTTGCTGAGCAGGGAGACCATATAGTTCACATGTTATAACTTATGGACATGTACTAATAAACGTGCCAGAACCACCGTTGTCATGAATTTGATCGTTGCGTCCCTTTTCCTGCATTTACGCCACGTTGTGACTACATACATTTTCACTTGTGACGGAAAGTGGAACTATAATCTTTTCAGCATACACCACGAGCGCACCGATTACTGAACATACCTAGGATGTTTCATCGTCCTGCGATGTACAAAGCCCACACAGCAACACTCGTAAACCCTTCACTTTAATTATAAGTTCCCGGGACAGTGTAGATAGTAATAAATGGAAGACAGGATGCGAGGCCCATAATTTTTGCCATGTGAATAAATGCATAAGTAAGTCATCCTCACCAGGATCTTCACTTCAAGCATTAGGACATTTCTATTTTGTTTATCTCGTTACAATACCCGTTACTTCCACAAGCCTTCTTTAGGTTGTACTCACTTCTGACACGGAGAGGTTATTTTCTTCAACTCATTCTTTCGAGATGCTCATTCCAGTTTCCCCTAGTTTCTTGTATTTTACTGAGAACATTAAATACATTCGGTCTTCCTCAACTTCCGAATTTATAAATCTGTCAGTTCTTGGTCAATAAAATTCTTCTGGATTTGGGACCGCATTGGCAACTATAAAATTCCGACGTTTCAGCGACTATTGCAAGGAGCGTTCCTAAGGGTGCTAGCAATACACCCTGAGGAAGGTGTCTTGCAATTGTCGCCGAATCGTCGGAATTTTAAAGTTGACAATGCGGTCCCAAACCCAGAAGAATTTTAATGACTGTGACATCCACCGCGGGAGCCTACGTTTACAGTCAGTTCTTGTTCATTCCGTTAGTTCTCTTAGAATTCCACCTCCCTTTTTTATATGTGACTTCCTTGGCGTTTATTTATAACCCATGATTAACTTCAGAGACAAGTATTGGGACTATCATTGTTTTATAAAATTTGAACCTTGTTTGTTCTATCGTTGTGTGTATAGACATCTTTTTTGTTCGACAGACATTCTCAAACATGACCAATTTCTTCTCTATATTATCACCACGCCACTAACGTGTGACGTTGCAACCTAAATAGCTAAAATGTTTCACCCTTCCGATTAGTATGTTTTATTCCTAATTTTTGCTTGCAGTGAGTTTCGCTACAAAAGTCACTGATTTTGTCTTCTGCTCTGAAATCGAGAATTTTACGCTTCGCAAATCTTATCTGATAAAGATATTTCCCCATTGCAGCTCATCTTAAGTGACGTCTTCTGCATATAAAATGCAATTCTGGTTGAATTTTCTGTTATTATTAGATCCCTCAGTAAAAAATTTTGTTACATTTCCAGACTGCATAATCTAAATAAATGTTAAATGTGTGCGTGAAATGATGCATCCCTGTGTCACTCCCTTGTTTGATGTTAGAATGCAAATTACGTCTAAAACTAGAGTCAAGTGGTTGTACCGACTCATTAAAAAGTTCGTTAACTGTTTTGGATATCCTCTTTTCCTCGTAAATTTCCACAGTATCTCCCTAGCGTTATCGAATCCCTTTATAAAATCAAAATACGCTAATTGTGTTTCCCTATATACTCTCCCTGTTTTTCAGTTGTTTCTTTAATTATAAGTATTGTATCTGTTGTCGACCTGACCCTTCAAAATCCCTTTTGTTCTCCGCAAAATTTACTCACAGCGAAAAAATTAATTAAATATATAAATATTTGTGTTCTGGAGGGTAGGTGTGAGGTAAAGCATTTAAGGATGAACAGATTGCTTGAACTGGCGTGTTAACAATTCCGCTGCAGCGTGGAAGTTTCGTCTGGATCTTATTTGTTAACTATTTATCACACAACAGACATGGCAGTCAGGATCTCAGTAAGGCGTAACTTTCCTTTAGTTTTGCAGGTACAGAACTACTAGTGTCGAGGGACAAGATACGCACCGCGCATTGAAATACATGTACCTGAGCACTACACACAAGGCTCGGTCCCCTGGAATCTCACAGATTAAAGGCACCTAACCTCCGCCACCGGACTGCTACGCTGCTTTCCAAATCGGTACATCTGAAGCCCCCCGGGACGGTACCAACCCCATGCACACGAGGTCACGACCCGCCTTGCAGCGTTAGAGCACTTCTCAAAAGGCTAATTTGCGCCACGAACCCCCCTCCCCCAACGGCCACTACGGTCCCTTCAAAGCTGGGAACTTAATTACCTCTGTGAGGATTGCGCGTGTATATATTTATACGACTTCGTTCTTTCCCCGTTACGCACTTCGCAGAACCAAAAACGCACGCGCGGTTACGCTCCGGAGAGCAGCCCACAGGAAATCGTTGCCGCCTTTGAGGGCGAAAATTTCTGTTCTAGTCAGAACCGGTCGTGCAGCGTCATCTAGCGAAAGCGAAATTTTTTTTCCTGTTTATTTTTTTTCCTACCTTACCCCCTACCGTTGCAGGGTTCAGCTCTCCCCCGAGTCGTTCCTGGTGCAAAGTGTTTCCCCTCCGAGCTTTCCTCGCTTAATCGCTGTTTTCTTGTTTTTGTTTTCTGCTCGCCTTTCTTTCCCTCTGAGACGGGCGAAGTGTTGTGGCGCGAGGCGTTTGCTAGAAAGTCACCTCGGCACAGTCCTTTGAGGTGGCTGTTTCTCGGGCAGCAAGCCGAGAGTTCTCAGCAGTTTTACGGCTTTGAGGGCTGCCTGGCTTTTCTCCCGCGACAGAGAGAGCGAGAGAGAGAGAAGGTGTCGTGGGGCTGAAGGATGGGGAGGCGGATTTAAGCCGGCCTTCTGGTGTGGCAGCTGAGGTGTCGCTGCCACATGCAGCATCACACCTTAGGCTTCTACTGTGGGCAATGGAGATGATGGCCATACAAGTGTAGTGTGTAGCTCCGGGAAATCCTCTATTATTTGCTAACTGCGCTTTCTTCTTCACCTGATCGTGCTCATACTGTTTTCATTTTAGGTCAGGGCAAGGCTTTACCATTGTTATAGTCAAGCATAAAAGTCGAGGGCAGCAGTAAGGGACATAAATGTTGTACTGTTCAGCCAGAAGACTTGTTTGATACAGCTTTCCACGCTACTCTATTCTGCACAAGCCCATCCATCTCTGCATAACTAACGCAACCTACATCCATTTGAGTCAGCTTACTGTATTCAAGTCTTGATCCCCCCTCCGCAGAGTTTTCATCCACCATGTTTCCGTCCTTTACAAAACGATTCCTTGGTACCTCAGGATGTGGCCTGTCACTCTTTCCCTTCTTTTAGTAGAATTGTACCATAAACTTATTTTCTTTTCCACTCCTTAGCCCCTCACTGGCTGTTCGATCTCCCCTTAGCTTTCTCCTGAAGAACCACATTCCAAAAGAATTTCCTATTGTCTGAACTGATTGTCATTTACGTTTTGCGTTCACGCGAGGCTACACTCCAGAAAATATATCCTAAAAAATTTATTTAAGTTGTTAACAAATTCTCCCTTTTCATTGGTATTGCCAGTCTGCATCTTGTATCCTCTCAGCTTCTGGCATCACCTTTTATTTTTCTGCCCATATGGCATAATCCATCTGCTTATTTTATCGTCCCATATCTTAATACACTACTGGTCATTAAAATTGCTACACCAAGAATAAATGCAGATGATAAACGGGTATTCATTGGACAATTATATTATACTAGAACTGACATGTGATTACATTTTCACGCAGTTTGGGTGCATACATCCTGAGAAATCAGTACCCAGAACAACCACCTCTGGCCGTAATAACGGCCTCGATACGCCTAGGCACTGAGTCAAACAGAGCTTGTATGGCGTGTACAGGTACAACTGCCCATGCAGCTTCAACACGATACCACAGTTCATCAAGAGTAGTGACTGGCGTATTGAGACGAGACAGTTGCTCGGTCACCATTGATCGGACGTTTTCAGTTGGTGAGAGATCTGGAGAATGTGCTCGCCAGGGCAGAATTCGAACATTTTCTGTGTCCAGAAAGGCCCGTACAGGACCTTCAACATGCGGTCGTGCATTATCCTGCTGAAATGTAGGGTTTCGCAGGGATCGAATGAAGGGTAGAACCAAGGGTCGTAACACATCTGAAATGTAAAGTCCACTGTTCAAAGTGCCGTCAATGCCAACAAGAGGTGACCGAGACGTGTAACCAATGGCATCACGTACCATCACGCCGGGTGATACGCCACTATGGCGATGACGAATACACGCTTCCAATGTGCGTTCATTGCGATGTCACCAAACACGGATGCGACCATCATGATGCTGTAAACAGAACCTGGATTCATCCGAAAAAGTGACGTTTTGGCGTTCGTGCACCCAGGATCGTCGTTGAGTACACCATCGCAGGTGCTCCTGCCTGTGATGCAACGTCAAGGGTAACCGCAGCCATGGTCTCCGAGCTGATAGTCCAAGCTGCTGCGAACGTCATCGAACTGTTCGTGCAGATGGTTGTTGTCTTGGAAACGTCCCCATATGTTGACTCAGGGATCGAGACGTGGCTCCACGATCCGTTACAGCCATGCGGATAAGATGCCTCACATCGACTGCTAGTGATACGAGGCCGTTGCGATCCAGCACGGCGTTCCATATTACCCTCCTGAACCCACCGATTCCATATTCTGCTAACAGTCATTGGATCTCGACTAACGCGAGCAGCAATGTCGCGATACGATAATCCGCAATCGCGATAGGCTACAATCCGACCTTTATCAGTCGGAAACGTGATGGTACGCATTTCTCCTCCTTACATGAGGCATCAAAACAACGTTTCACCAGGCAACGCCGGTCAACTGCTGTTTGTGTATGAGAAATCGGTTGGAAACGTTCCCCATGTCAGCACGTTGTTGGTGTCGCCACCGGCGCCAACCTTGTGTAAATGCTCTGAAAAGCTAATCATTTGTATGTCACAGCATCTTCTTCCTGTCGGTTAAATTTCGCGTCCGTAGCACGTCATCTTCGTGGTATAGCAATTTTAATGGCCAGTTGTGTACTATTCTCTCAGCATCGTCTGATTTAATTCGCCTTCATTCTATTTACCATTGTTTTGCTTTTGTTGATGTCTATATTACATCGTCGTTTTATCACAATCTCCAGCCTGAAGAGAGGTTCGCTGCAGCTCTTCACGTTACTCTACCCTGTGCAGGACTCTTCTCTCCAAATAACTACTGTAATCTACACCCATTTGAGTCACCTTACTGTATTCATCCTTTTGGCTTCATTTACAGTTCTTAACCCCTACACTTCCGTCCATTATCAAGCAGACCATAGCTTCATGCCTGAAGGATGCATCTTATCAAACGATCCTTCCTTTTAGTTTAGTTCTGTCACAAAATTCTTTTCTTCCCACTTCTGTTCAGTGCTTCCTCATCAATTGTGCGATTAATCCATTTAATCTTCAGCATTTTTCTGTATCACCATATTTCAAAACTTATATATATATATATATATATATATATATATGGCTCAAATGGCTCTGAGCACTATTGGACTCAACTGCTGAGGTCATTAGTCCCCTAGAACTTACAACTAGTTAAACCTAACTAATCTAAGGACATCACAAACATCCATGCCCGAGGCAGGATTCGAACCTGTGACCGTAGCGGTGTTGCGGTTCCAGACTGCAGCGCCTTCAACCGCACGGCCACTTCGGCCGGCGCTTTATATATATATTTCATTTCATTTCAATGTTACACTCCAGACAAATATCTACAGAAAATACGTCCTAATGGTGCAATTTCTGTTCGATGTTAACAAATTTTTGTTTTTCAGTGCTTCTTTTCTTGCCTTTGGCAGTCTACATTTTATAACTTTTCTGCTTAGGCCACCATCAGATATTCTGTTACTCAAATAACAGAATTCATCTACTACTTTAAGTGTCTTGTTTCCTAGCGTTATTCTCTCAGAATCATTTTATTTGACTCAAGATCATTTGATTACCCTTGTATTCCTCTTTTAATTTTCATCTCGTAACCTCTTTTCAAAACACTGTCTGTTCCATGCGAATGCTCATGCGAGTCGTTTGCATAGCAAACTTCAAAGTCCTCTTTTCTTTTCCCTACATTTTAATTATTTCTCCAAATTTCTTCTCTGTTTCCTTTACTGTGCTGCAATCTTCAGTCTGAATAACATCGTGATTAGGCTACGACCGTGTACCACTCCTAAACCACTGCTCCCCTTTAATGTTCTTCGACTGCTATAATTACAAAAAAATATTTCAAATGCTTCTGAGCACTATGGGACTTAACTTCTGAGGTTATCTGTCCCCTAGAATTTAGAACTACTTAAACCCAACTAATCCAAGAACACCACACACATCCATGCTCGAGGCAGGACTCGAAACCGCGACCGCTACGGTCGCGCGGTTCCAGATTTTAGAGCCTAGAACCGATCAGCCACCTCGGCCGGCGCTATAATTACAATCTGGTTTCTATACATGTCGCAAATAACCTTTCGCTCTCTCAATGTCAACACAACAAACCTCAGAATTTCAAAAAGTGTATTTCAGTCAAAAGTAAATAAAGCTTTCTCTAAATCTACAAATGCTATAGACGTAAGTTTGCGTTTCTTTATCTCACGCAAAAGTATGCATGTTTTCTGTGGTGTCACCGCCAGACACCACACTTGCTAGGTGGTAGCCTTTAAATCGGCCGCGGTCCGGTAGTATACGTCGGACCCGCGTGTCGCCACTATCAGTGATTGCAGACCGAGCGCCGCCACACGGCAGGTCTAGAGAGACTTCCTAGCACTCGCCCCAGTTGTACAGCCGACTTTGCTGGCGATGGTTCTCTGACACATTACGCTCTCATTTGCCGAGACGATAGTTAGCATAGCCTTCAGCTACGTCATTTGCTACGACCTAGCAAGGCGCCATTATCATTTGCTATTTATCTTGTGATGCATGTGCCGTCAGACCGATGTTCACCAATTATGGATTAAAGTTAAGTATTCCAGAACCCCCGTACTTTATTTACTAGACTCTACTCCTTTAACTGTTCCAGACCTCACGCCAGCCTGCGTGAGCTTAAACGCGTGCCTTTCGGCTTCCTCTCATAGTGACTTGGCTGTCTTGCCAAGTCACAACATTTTCTGTATTTGAAGAGGAACTACGGTACAACAGTCTATTGTGAGTTGCTGGATGTGTACGACAACAAAATACCAAGGTATGGCACATTGATTAGGAGTCGCAGATGGCCTTAGTGTGGAAAAAAAAGCCTGAATGACGAAGATGGAAATGCTAGACCATCTCTCTGGGAAGAATCTGGAATTGAAAGCGAAGCGGAAGTCATGGTACCCGCTGACTGGCAAAGTTACTATACAAAATTCGCGGAGTTGTTGTAATCTTTTATTGTAATTATCATGCAGGCTGAGGTAGTGATAATATGATGTGAATGATACACAGAAGCAGAAGTAGCATGACTAATTTACAAACAGATACAGGTACGAATCATTTCCAGCTAATCCAAAATCAGTGTTCATTTTTTTCTACTTTGAAAACTGATGAAAAGGTTAATGGTTAATGAGTTATTACCGTTATTGTAACTATTTACCGTTCACCACTCACCATTTATCGTTAACGTTTCTCATTTACTGTTTACCATTCACTGTTCACGGTCCACGCTGTTCACAATCCTCCATTACTGTTTACCAATAACTCTGTTAATCCAGCATCCCATTAACCAAGTGGTTTGAAATTATTTTAAGTTTGGTACAGTCAGACCTATGTTTCTACAGCTCATCTTTTCCTCAAATACTTTTCTGTATTTGATTCAATATGTCTAATGTCTGCAAGACAATCATAATAAATCTTTTTTCAAATAGTTTTCAGTTTAAAAAAAACCACACACACACACACAGATACACATTTAACAGAGTATTATTTAATGCTAGGCACATAACAGAGTCTGCATTTAATGCTGTTGCATCAAAAACTAATGCAGTAACACTGTAATGAAAAAAACTGCATAATTTCGACGTCGAAATATGTGTAATATTATGAATAAAGAATAACTAATGAGAGACGAGTTTTCAACGTAAAAATGACATTGTTTACTTCGGTAACACTCGTCGACAAGTGAACTTTAAGTTGTAGGGTAGATTCGCAGTAGTTCCCATGTGTATCATATTCTGCAGAGGTTGAAAATCAAATGCATCTGACGTCCACAAGGCAAAACGTATCAGAATAAGTAAAATTATCAATAACCGAATTGTCTCGCTTATGCCCTTCTGCCAGGCTTCACACTTGATGAGCATCATCGAACAATTTATGTGTGTAAAATGTTTAACGTGAAGTGCCGTTGTGACTTACACGATTTATGGTAAATAAATTGAACTTCGCAAGTGTTACTTTACGTAGTCTTTACATAAATGGTTTCGAATATGGTGCAGAAAACGCAGAACATTCACGCACTTTTCAACTCCCTGTACACTACTTTGAAATATTACGTTATACACTTTATGTAATTTTTTGACTGAATATGACGTAAAAAAAATTCTGTGTGTCCGGATACTTTAGAAAACCCTGCACTGACCAGTGTTTTATAGTCTTATCACCACTACTCAACATACACCGGAAACAAGAGTCAATTTCTTATTCACACAACGGCAGGAATAATCACACACAAATCATTGTTTCCGGCTGTGAACACACATTACGATGAGACTGATCACAAAACACAACTTCAAAGAAATAGCAGATGCCCACCGTTAGTAGCAGCAAACGACGAGAATCCACATAGCATACACAGGCATCCAGCATCAAGTAGTACGATGTACACACTTTCTAGTGCACTGGAGGCCATCACTGTGGGGTCTTGCCCACTCGTCTCGTATAAGGTGCCTAACAGATGCTGCGTTCTCGGAATACTATACAATAAGTCAAGCAAATAACTTTAACAGTTCATTACAAATAAGAAGTTTGACAATTCTTAACTTGGAATTTACAATGTGTCAGAGCGATGGGGGACATGCAACAGAAACCAGAGCCCTTTGCTATATACAAAGTACATGCAAGTTTGACACACAGTTTTATGGATCGCTAATAATTGCTATTGTAGCGTTCTGTGCTAGACCTGTCCGTATACTGTCCGAATACAGAGCTATCACTGAGCGGCCGAGGCTGGCAGGAGCAGATTCTCCTCTTGTAGAGGCCGATCCTGTCGTGGTGCGGTCCTAATCAGCGCATCACTGGCCGCCGGCGTTACACCGCCTACTCTCCTCTTGCGTTCCTCATCTTCGATCCGGCGATCGTGGTTGCGCCAGAATGATCACCAGCCACAACAGTCACCACCAGCCCGGCTCCGACACACATCTACATCTACATCTACATCTACATCTACGTGATTACCCTGCTATTCACAATAAAGTGCCATGAACCACCTTCATGCTGTCTCCCTACCGTTCCACTCTCGAACGGCACGCGGAAAAAACAAACACTTAAATTTTTCTGTGCGAGCCCTGATTTCTCTTATTTTATCGTGATGATCATTTCGCCCTATGCAGGTGGGTGCCAACAGAATATTTTCGCAATCGGAGGAGAAAACTGGTAATTGAAATTTCATTACAAGATCCCGTCGTAACGAAAAACGCCTTTTGTTTTAATGATTGCCACTCCAATTCACGTATCATGTCTGTGACTCTTACTCCCCTATTTCACGATAATACAAAACGAGCTGCCCTTCTTTGTATTTTTTCGATGTCATCCGTCAGTCCCACCTGATGAGGATCCCACACCGCACAGCAATACTCCAGAATAGGGAGGACAAGCGTGGTGTAAGCAGTCTCTTTGGTAGACCTGTTGCACCTTCAAGTGTTCTGCCAATCAATCGCAGTCTTTGGTTTGCACTACCCACAATATTATCTACGTGATCGTTCAAATTTAGGTTAATTGTAACTGTAATCCCTAAATATTTATCTGAATTTACAGCCTTTAGATTCGTGTGACATATCGTGGAATCGAAATTTAGCTGCTTTCTTTTAGTACTCATGTGAATAACTTCACACTTTTCTTTATTCAGGGCAATTGCCACTTTTCGCACCATGCAGGTATCTTATCTAAATCATTTTGCAAGTCGTTTTGACCATCTGATGACTCTACAAGACGGTAAATGACAGCATCACCCGCAAACAATCTAAGACGGCTACACAGATTGTCTCCTATGTCGTTAATATAGATCAGGAACAGTAGAGGGTCTGTAACACTTCCTCGGGGAACGCCGGGTATTACTTCTGTTTTACTCGATCACTTTCCGTCTATTACTACGAACTATGACTTGTAGCAGCGGAGACAGTGTGAAGGCCAAACATGCAGCGTAGTGCTAGAGCTAGAAAACCTGTTAATTTTGGCACTCGGAAAGTACATGACGTTAGGGAGGAGGAGGAGGACTGTATGTTATTGGAAAGAGTACTCAGGAAGCGCAAAGCAGTGAGACAAATGTTCCTGCGTCGTGAAGAAGAAGGAGCTTATAAAATTTTAGTTACAAAACATTTGCTCGACGATGCGGAGAAGTTTAATGCATTTTTCAGATTGGCACCCAACCATTTTCATTATCTTCTTTCGGTAGCTGAAGACAAAGTGAGAGGTAATTCCTGTAAAGGAGTGGCAAAACCGATTACACCAGCAGAAAAACTCGCAGTTTCATGTAGGTAAGTTTCTCAATAATAAGTAACGTTAATGTAATTTGTATGGTTACGTGATGTAGCTATGATTGTTATACCTATGGCTGTGCCATTATTTCAGTAATATCGATTGCTATAATACGCTTTGCACTTTCTTTCTTTCGATTACGCCATAATCCCGCAGCGATCGCAGGGTCGGCGTGGTTACAACGGATGTGGCAATGTTAGTTTTAGGAATGGCCGGATGCCCCCTTCCTGCCGCCACCCCATACCCTCCCCCTCCCCTCCCCAGGACGGAATCAGTGTAACCCAAACGTCTGCGTCGAGCGTAAATCGAGAAATAGTGCGGACGTGTTGCAAATGTCTGTGACGCGTAAAACTGAAGTCGAAATGTGGGGACCAGCCCTGTATTCACCTAGCGGGATGTGAAAAACCGCCTAAAAACCACATCCAGGCTGGCCAGCACACCGCCCTCGTCGTTAATCCGCCGGGCGGATTCGATCCGGGTCCGGCGAGCGTACCCGAGTCCAGCAAGCAGGTATCTTGCAACTGGAGAACCTTTCCATTCTCTACAATTCTCACATCGCATTTCAGTGTCTGTATAAGTACATTATTTTGTGCCCCGTGTTCTCGAGGTACTTGAACAACTCTATTACATTCCCATTGGGGTCAGGGATTTTTTCTGCCTCGTGATGACTAGGTGTTGTGTGATGTCCTTAGGTTAGTTAGGTTTAAGTAGTTCTAAGTTCTAGGGGACTGATGACCATAGATGTTAAGTCCCATAGTGCTCAGAGCCATTTGAACCAACTCTGTTACCTAAATTTTTACCTCCTCCTGACCAGACAGACTGGAGGAGCAAGGCACACAAATTCTGGACTCGTTGGAAATTTTTTAATGCTTTTGCTACACTTGGTGGTAAACACTTAGGATTGTAGTATCTAACAAAACGAGAAGTCTATATTACAACTACAAAGGCTACTTTTCAGTATTTTTCTTTGCCATGGTGGATGTGAACTACAAGTTTCTTGTCGTTGACACACGCTCTTATGCCAACGAGGGAGACTCCGGAATATTCAATAAGTCGTAAATTGGGAGACTGGTACAAAATGAATCAATTTTCCCGTCGCCACAGGTATTGCCACAATTAAGCCTCCGGTTGCCTCGTTTCATACTTTGCGACGAACATTTGATGAAACCTTATTCCAAACAACAAACGCTAGAAGATGCACGTAAAATAAATTCACAGTTAACAGTTAAACAAAACACGAAGAGTTTCTGAGAACGCTTTTAGTGTCATGAGTTCCACATACAGAGTTCTCTTTACTGCTATAAATACTGAAGTTGAATCTGTAAACAAAGTCATTTCAGTTTGCTGCTACTTGCACATCTAGCTTGTATCTTAGAGAGGATTACCAGTCCCCACAGCCTTATAACGCAAATATATCAGAAATTAATAAACTTTCCAAGGACAATATGATACCCTTGACAGAAGGTGGTGGCTACGCCAAAGCTGAGGGATTCATTGTGAGAAGCTGATTCACTGGTTACTTCAATGGACCGAATTTTAATCGACGTTCACAGTACTGATCAGATAACAACATCCAACTCATGATAATTATGGTGAAATAATTAGAACAAATATATTTATAAATGTATGACATTTCTGATTACTTGTATAATTCACTTTCCTTCCAATTTCTGCCCAAATTTTTTTATTTGATTTTTCCACTCGGCCATATTCCACAAAATTTGCTTTTCGGAAACCAATTACCAATTCGATTAGTTGCTCATCCTCTGAGGCACAGCAGTGAGCAGCCCACATTTCTGGTGTTTCTATAACAACTCTATCAAAAATTCCCTGTTGTTGCCGGTGCGCGATGAACAAACAGAGCAGCTGTCGTCTCGCTACTGCCCAGTTCGACTACCCCCACTCCTCCGGCCAAGTAATTAGCTGCGACGTGCAGGACAGACTCTTCCCGAAGCACGCAAGCGTCTCTCGTAGGAGAGCCTACTGCGGCACTGCGTTGTCCGTGGGGCCTCGCACGCGTTTTACGTAGCACGCTGCGGGAAACTTCCGCAGCTAGGAAAACGAGGCTTAAAACGGTCACTCCAAGACTCGCCAACACAACGCATGCCCAAACAACAGGCAAGCACGACCACTGGGGCCCCGTAGCGGAAAAACAAGAGAGCCATAGCCGGAAGCGCCGCTCTTAAATAGCGGCCAGAAGAGAAACGCGCATTCCAGAATGAACGGGATTTCTGCCAATACTGGATAAGAGAATCACTGGCGCCAGCGACTTCCACACGGCTCAATATACCGGGTGATCAAAAAGTCAGTATAAATGTGAAATCTTAATAAACCACGGGATAATGTAGATAGAGAGGTAAAAATTGACACATGCTTGGAATGACATGGGGTTTTATTAGAACCGAACAAATTGCTCGACACGTGAAAGATCTCTTGCGCGCGTCGTTTGGTGATGATCGTGTGCTCAGCCGCCACTTTCGTCATGCTTGGCCTCCCCGGTCCTCAGACCTCAGTCCGTGCGATTATTGGCTTTGGGGTTACCTGAAATCGTAAGTGTATCGTGTTCGACCGACATCTCTAGGGATGCTGAAAGACAACATCCGACGCCAATGCCTCACCGTAACTCCGGACATGCTTTCAGTGCTGTTCACAACATTATTCCTCGACTACAGTTATTGTTGAGGAATCGTGGTGGCCATATTGAGCATTTCCTGTAAAGAACATCATCTTTGCTCTGTCTTACTTTGTTGTGCTAATTATTGTTATTCTGATCAGATGAAGCGCCATCTGTCGGACGTTTTTTGAACGTTTGTAGTTTTTTGGTTCTAATAAAACCCCACGTCATTCCAAGCATGTGTGTCAATTTGTACCTCTCTATCTACATTATTCCGTGATTTATTCAGTTTTCAAATTTATACTGACTTTTTGGTCACCCGGTATATATATGCTTAGAGTTTCATTTTAATGGTCTGTGGTCCCGTAACAATGTGCAATGCGCTAGTTGCGCTGTCTTGCATTTTGTAAAGTTTTTTATGGAAGTTTAATATTTAAATTTATTACTATCTACCATCTAAAATTTTTGAATTTCATAACATATGCCATCTTATTTTTCCTGCAATCCCCCTGTTAAGTATAATAATTTTTTAGATTTCTCACTATCAGACGTTTTGTAGTGCCTGGAGTGTACCGTTTTGATGACTTCATGCAACTGCATCTCCATCTAGGCTAGTGGCGGAAACTGGAACTGCCAAACACAACCCTCGTAGCATCCCTATCAACCTCACACGAAATTTTAATTAGCGTATCGAAATGGGTTATCACTTTGGTAGTGTTCTGGGAAGGCGATTATGGTCTGACACTTGAAGCATAACGCCTTCACATTGTGCCTTTCGGTAAAGAGTAGCGTGCAGAGATGAGCCACGGTTCTATTATGACATGTGTGCTTATGATGGAGCAAATCTTTTTGTTCTAAGTATACCTGCCGTGGAGAACAGTGTGCCATCATAGACACTATCAAATCCTAAGCAGTAAAAATTCAGAAACTTAATGTTATCTCCTGTGAATGTTTTGTCTTTTATTAACCACTGCTGATTTAACATGCTTAGTCATAAGCGCGAATGATGGTCTGAATGTGAAGTAATATGATAAATGAATATTCTTGTGTCAAATAACTGAGTAAATGGTACTGTGAGAATATCTATACAGAATAAATGAGTCATGTTCTAAGGGGAAGTTCATAATCCATAATTCCTCAGTATATGATACTGTAGAAACATACTACGATAAATCAGTTAGGAAAGAGAGCAGTATTTTGACATTTGTGGGATTTCCAAATTTCGTTGCTTGATAAATCGTTCTGAGAAGCTGTTATATTGTGACTGGTCCGACATAAAGGATGCAGAATACCGCGGTTTGATTGTGTGAGGTCATTGGCTATGGTATTTCTCAGGCAAACAGTGCAGAGGTCATTCGCACGTATTTTATGGGCTAGAAGGATTTCTTTCTGGAACACAAGAGAATCGGAGTTCAGCCATCATGACGATGGAGCACATGTACTACGAACTCTGAATATATGTAATAATTTTGCGGAATAATGCTTTGAACTTGATCAAAAGTAATAAAGACGAGAATGCGAAATTCCTGGTTGTTTACGTGAATTTCGACTTATTACACAACAAAATTCCGAGTGACCAAGAACTGAACGTCAAAGGGAACGAGTTGTGAAATATTTGAGCATTCTGTATCAGACAATCCGTTTGAAAGCTTACCGGCGTTCGTTGCCCAATGCGCGTCCGGTAGAGATGGCGATCATAAAACAATGGGCATTTTGCAATCTCCATTTCCTTCGTGGTGTGATTTTCATCACGAGAACGACGCTACACCTCAAACGGCTCAAAGCGTCGCACGTTGTCACCACCGGATTAAGCGCTATGGTTGTTTATGCAAGAGGTAATACAAAGATCAATCCCGTGCTCACGTTCAAGTAGCTGAGCATTCAACAGACGTTATACACGTATTCAACAGAAACCGACCAGTCGTGGACGCCAGGAGCTACCACTCTTTATATGATTATGTGGGGTGTTTTCTGTAATGTTTTCTGGAACAAGACATGATTACATTGCTACAAACTATTCAAGATGGTGATTAACCGCGTGTTTAATTTTTTGATTTAATTTTCCGGGTGGAGATTGTAGATAAATATTTAACTCCTCCTTTAGCGTTTAGTGGTGAGTCTACATTCCACTGAAAAGTTAACCGTCAGAATGCAAGAATATCGTGAACAAAGGCCTTTTTTTCTTTCTTTCTTTTAGTATTCAAGATCCAGTCAGTCTCATAACGAGAACCGGACTGAAAATCCAATGAAGCTATGGGCAGATATGTTGCACACTGTACTTAACACGCCTGTCGATCGCGTCAGGGGGCACTTTTCAATACTGACAGCACGTGATGTCGTTTAGTTGCCTAGCATAATAGTCTCCAGTCAAATGTGAAGTGCATGCTGTCATTTGACTTTTCCATGCTGCGTGGTTCCGACTGATTTCGTGCAGCTCGTATAAAGTAACCGTCATACGTGACAGCAAAGTTCGGCAATGGCGCAGAAACTTTGAAGAAGGACGTACAGATTTTCACCATGCAGGCTCTCAGGAAAGGAAGCGAGGGTCAGCGAGTGAATGAAACGATTTGAGGAAACTGTCTACGATGGACAGCTCGAAACAGGCAAAGCGAAATATTATCTTCAGGAACTGTCTTTCTTCAAGAAAATGCTAAGCCGCACGCTGCAGCTGCAACAAAGAATTGGCGGAAAGAAAAGGCGGCTGCCTTCTATTACAAGAGTATTGGTAAGAGTGTACAAAATAGCTCTGAGCGCTATGCGACTTAACTTCAATCGCCTAGAACCAATTAACCTAAGGACATCACACACATCCATGCCCGAGGCAGGATTCGAGCCTGCGAACATAGCGGTCGTTCGGCTCCAGACCATAGCGATTAGAACCACACGGCCACAAGCAGGATACAATACTATGGCCGATACCTAAGTCGACAAGCGACTCTATAGACAAGTAACTTCGGTGCTGCAAATAAAGTTTACTTTTTCAATGTTGTTTCCATTTCGCGACCGACTGGACCTCGAAAATAATTACAGCCCTTGTACCAAAATCGACTGAGGGGGAGGCTCTGCAAAGCTTCATGGATTCTGTGCCTTTTCGACAGAGAAGGTTTCTAACCCATTTTTCTGTACGGAAAATATGATTACAGGAGTCTCCACCATGAGAGCTCGTAGATCAGAGTTTTTCCAAAATTGTGGCAACATACAGAAAATTACGTTTTTCAACATCACGGACGCCAACTCATTAGAGCATTTCTCCACAATTTACTTTCTCAGCGATGGAGCCGCTGTAAAGGGCTGACGGATCTCTCATCACAGCTCTGGCCTCTGAGGTAGTCTGATCTTAGCTACGTGACATTTTGGTGAGGGTGTGTGAAAGGTTCCGTCTGTGTGGCTACCGTTCCAACACATTTGTAAGACTCCTACGTCGCATAGCAACAGCAAAGATTGCAGGAACACCAGACAAGCTCGCAAAACTGTGGATGAATCATCCTTATTTATATGACTGCGTGGTGTCTGTTCTGTTGGACATGTCTGAAAGAATAGACACCACCCTAACTGACCTAGCTGGGCACTGGATCCACCATCTTCTGTGCAGATGCACGAATACATCCGACCTAATATGGGAAACTCAGAGTGCAAACATGGAGGAAATGGACAGAGACTGGGAACAGGTGCAACTCGATGGGAATGTGGATCGGCCGTAAGACGCGGCCGAGGTAGCCCATGCAGTTGCAAAAACGATGTGTCTCGGATGCCGCAGCGGAGCGGTTAACGCAGATGCCTACTAAGCAGGAGATCCTGGGTTCGAAACCCAGTCTGGTACATATTTTCACCAGTCGCCGCTGATTCCGCATAATGTTCCAGTGCAACTGACAGCAGTGATCCCCTCTTTTTTATCCCCTTCCTCCCTCTTTCCACTTTCAATTTGCATATAATGTCACCACTATGTTTCACATGCTTCTGGTGGAAGACCCTATGAACAACTGTGAATGGTAAATGAAAATTTGAGGTTCTAAAAGTTCCTAAGGTTGTGTGAATCCGAAAGATAGATGCTTATAAAGTGGCATAGTTACTATTCTTTATGTAAGTTGAAACCGATCCTACGTTGCTGGCGTCATTAAACTAGAACAGTGGTCGTCAAACTGAGGCCTGAGTAAGGTATTCAAGCGGCCCACGGTCCTCACACGTGTTCTATAATAATGTGCTTCTAACTGCACAACGGAATCCGAAAACGTCAACTGAAGACTATCCTAAGAATGTATTCTTCTTGCTCAGTAACAAAAAAAAAAAAAAAAAAAAAAAAAAAAAAAAAAAGATTCTTACAGAGACAGCAGTTTTTAAGATGTGCTTCAGTGTAACTGACGTTAGTCAATTCGACCGTCAGCAAAGTAAACTTTGCCGCTTACCTTAGAGGCAAAGTAGTATGCTGCGGGGCAACGGCCTTGCCGCAGTGGATATACCGGTTCCCGTGAGATCACTGAAGCGCTGTTGGGCGTGGTCGGCACTTAGGTGGGTGACCATCCAGGCCGCCATGCGCTGTTGCCATTTCTCGGGGTGCACTCAGCCTCGTGATGCCAATTGCGGAGCTACTCGACCGAATAGTAGCGGCTTCGGTCAAGAATATCATCATAACGACCCCACGCCCCTCCTATCCGCATCCTCCACTGAGGATGACACGGCGGCCGGATGGTCCCGGTAGGCCCCTCGTGGCCTCAAGACGAGTGCATAGTATGGCTAATAGAAGTGAGAGTGGAAGGTTTTATTGTTTGTGCTCCAATAATGATAACTCACGAGGGTGCGCAATTGGCACCGATCAAAAAAAATGGCTCTGAGCACTATGGGACTTAACATCTGTGGTCATCAGTCCCCTAGAACTTAGAACTACTTAAACCTAACTAACCTAAGGACATCACACACATCCATGCCCGAGGCAGGATTCGAACCTGCGACCGTAGCAGTCGCGGGGTTCCGGACTGAGCGCCTAGAACCGCTAGACCACCGCGGCCGGCTGGCACCGATCAGCTGCTATGATATGTCAAATGGAAATAACACTGATTCGTGAATGCGTACTGTAGAGACGGTCATCTTAAAATGTGCTACATGACTGTAGCAAGTAACAAGAAATCAAATTAAAGCTGTTGTAATATAAAGCAATGAGTCCAAAAAAATAGGCTCTCAAAACATTCAGTAAAAATTGGTAGTGTTAAGTTCCTATAGGACCAAACTGCTGAGGTCATCGGTCCCCAGGCTTACACACTACTTAATCTATGTAAACTAACTTACGCTAAGGACAACACGCACACCCGTATCCGAGGGAGGACTCGAAACTCCGACGGGGAAAGCCGCGCGAACAGTGGCAAAGCGCACTAGACCGCACGGCTACCGCGCGCGGCATAAACATTGGTGATTGTGTATCATGCACTTCCTTGGTGTTTGATTTCTTCTGTGCATCACCAATACCGGCATGGCATCCGATCGGAAGGAGAGGCCACCTTACTCGTCGAGAAAACTGACCAAGCTGTTCGCCCCAATAACGGTTTAGCTACTTCCAAGAAACACGCATAATGCAACAGAAACAACTGGCTTCTAAGCCCTTCTATATACAAAGCTATCATCCAATAATCTTTGTGACAATTTTGAATTAGTCATATCATTTAAAATCTTTTCTGTTCTGTTATATGAGGCCTACTATAAAAGTCCGATTGAAATCTGTCTGCTGCAGCCACTTGGTTATTCTTCGAATAGAAGGGCATGAGGACGCTTGGGAAATATTCCCCTAATTCAGAATGCAATGACACAGGCCACAATACCCTCTTAGGTACGGGAAATTGGTCACTATGTAAGCCTTCAGAGAAATGCACATAGTTACAACACATTACTTTCTTTTTCAGTTAAAAGTATTTGGTGTGATATCTCATAATACTTAGATTCAAAATGTGTGTGTGGTAAGCTTATGTCAATAATCATGGGGCGCTGGAAGTTTAATTTCTCTTTGCACGGCCACTTTCACCTCTCTCTCCCCCTTTCCCAAGCGGACTGAGATATTGTTTTCAGTGTCAATATTGGCTTTTAAGCAAAAAGAAGTTTGACTAACACTGATCTAGAAGGTATATTCTTGTAAGATCCCGTGAACCTTTCGTAAACATCACGTGTTTGTATCTCTAGTTAAAAAAGCTGATATCAAGGCATTTCTCAGAACTATTTCTCCTCACTTTTTTAAATATTCGTGTAACATTTTGAAAGTGTTTTTATGTGGTTGCCGATGTTCCGCGACCAACACAGCGAAGCGATGTTTATCCGTCCCTCTCTCATTCATTGAACCCACACGCAAGATCCGTATTGGCCTACTCCTCATTAATAATGTTGTCCACACTGCTGTGTATTGCTGTAAGCGCACGACAAATACTGTCGGCAAAATAAACCTGTGACACAACCAAGTACTACGGAATGCAGACTTGAGGTGAAGAGTGAACTGAGAAATTCTGTTGTCAACAGCAGTTAATGAAAAAAGTTTGTTTGTAAACGAGACACAAAGCGTATACTGTCGACATTTCCGCTGTTGTGCAGATAGTTTCAGTGTAACACAGACAAAGGTAAATGGGGATAGGAAATCAAATAAAATGTAAACACTGTGTAATGATGCATTGGGGACTATTGGTCCCCGACATTAACATAATCAGAAAATATTCTTGAATATCCTTTCAAATAATGTCGGTGGATTCCAGAATCCACTCTGCAGTGGACTGTTCGCTGTGGTCTGTCGGCTTTTTTCCAGATTACCCCGTCATAGCTTTGCTTCCTAAAGCTATATTCATATTTTTTTTAATTAACTAAATTCTCCTTCTCCAAAACTGAATAACAACTTGTTTTCCTTAAAACTGAAACTTCTTAAGAGGGTGTGAGTAACTTAATTGCACCCTTGCAAATTAAACATCTTCTTTAACGGTAAAAAAATTATAAATGAATTAACCCTAGGAATAGTTGATTTATATTAACAAAACTTTAGGATTACAGAAGACCACTCAACGGAAAGTAGAAGTTTTTAATTGTCGATAGACCTACACAACAGAAAGAAGACTTGCTAGCTATCGGAGTTATCCTCTGACGAGCTAGAGTAAAACACATCCACACACACACACACACACACACACACACACACACACACACACACATGCGTACTGACGACTTTGCCCCAGCGTGTTGCTCGGCACACACATATGGTAAACATAGCTTGCATACTGTGTGTACTTGGGGCAGCCTAACGGCAAGGACAAAAGACCACCAGGGCAAGTCGTGACGTGGGGGTGTCAACTGTTTGTGTTCCTATCGGCCCCTCTTTCCCACAACGAAAACATGCTTCATATCGAACACACCAAGTCTATTCTGGTCAGTCGACTGTACACTATGAAATAAACTTTCCCAAAACCTAGGCCAGTGACCGCCTCGTTCTCGATCCCCATACAGGACTTTCTCACATCTCATTATCAGCTTATATAAACAAGAGAAGGACTTTGGTTTACCGGACAATAATACTCTAGAACGGTCTTCAGGCTGCATAACCCCAGGAACACTATCCACAGCATCACTCACAGAAATATCAACATGGTGAGGATGGCTATCCGTGCACCATCAACATACTCACCTTGTAGTTCATTAAACACATGCTTATCGACCAGTTCCTTCCTGCTATGAGTCCCTAAATCTTCAGAAAGAATTTCCTTATCGAACACACTTGAGGTGTCTTCCTTTTGCAAATTGTCCCCAGTTATCCTACTGAGTCAACCAACAGTTGAAGGAAAAGTAATTTGAAAAATAATGCTACAAGGAACATGAAATACCACAGCTTGTTCTCATGGTTAGCTATGAATCACTATAAACCTTACCACTTAAAGACAGCTAATGAGCTCTCTGAGTAATTGTTGCCAACTGTTACGTAACTCAGAAAATTGTTTACATGAATCAATCCTCTGTTTGAAATATAATGGCCCACTTCTCCCACATCATTTTCATCTCGCAAGTTAAGGAATGACATTTTCTGTTGAACTGCCAATACTTCCTCTTGCGACATCTGAATTTCCGACAACTTCTGAGGATCTTCATTAATTAAGTGTGCGTCCCACACCCTGTTAGCTAAATGTTCAAACATAGCATGCAATGGAAAAAATTAGTTTGTGGAGACGGACACAACACTAAACGCAGAAACATCCTCTTGCACATCAGCCAGAAGCGCCTCAAGCCAGCCCCAACCTTCAGCAGAAATTAGCGACTTGCCCTCTTCAAAAAATGGTTCAAATGGCTCTGAGCACTATGGGACTCAACTGCTGAGGTCATTAGTCCCCTAGAACTTAGAACTAGTTAAACCTAACTAACCTAAGGACATCACAAACATCCATGCCCGAGGCAGAATTCGAACCTGCGACCGTAGCGGTCTTGCGGTTCCAGACTGCAGCGCCTTTAACCGCACTGCCACTTCGGCCTTGCCTTCTTCAGACAGCTATCTAATTGCAGTTCATACCGGAGGCAAGTCTTCGTCAAGTTAGGCAAGCCCATCTCATTCGTTGCTCCCATGATTTTACAGTCAGAAACAGTATAAAATAACAATAGATAAGGCACTTATACACTAAAGCAGTCCGTCAGCTGCACTACACTATTTGCTTATTACCAGCATGTAAAAAAAGGCCACCTACTTGACTGAACAACCACGTTCTTCTAACGTAGAAATGTGACAAAAGGACATGGGGATCCCGGTGTGGAGGCCGCTGAGCAAAGAGAGTTAACGATCTTTACTTCACACAACGTTCAGAAAGTCAAAGAAATTGGCACACTTGCCTAATATTGCGTCGGAAGACACATTGGATCAGTTTGTACAGGCATATTCCAAATTTTACATAAGATAGCACAGTAAAAAAAGTTTAAGAAAGCGTAGTTCAGGTTGTTATTACAGTACTTGTTTTAATTTTCAAACTGGATAGCAGAGTGCTACAATAGATTTCGTCTATACCATAAGACGAAGTGTAACGACTCAATAGGTCATCAAAGAATACACAATTTAAGACTTCAGTGGCGTCCTACCGAAATTTTGTGTGTAATCTCAGCTTCCTGAATCTCAGGAAATGTTTCTGACCGTTTACGAGGATCACTGTTTGCACCGATAAAGAACAAAGGCGGTGTTAGCTAACACATATTTTGATGCGAAAAGAACCGATGTGTCAAGGGATATTGCAGCTAAAGTTTCGAATCAACATTTGGTTTAGACAGACGAGCAGGAAAAAAACACATATAATTTTTTTTAAACTATTTTTACTGTTGCTTTGGAAAAAAGGAATGTAAGTAAATGCCTCTTAACTGACAGTGGTCTTACCTGAAATGCAGGCAATGAAACATTGTTTACGAAAGTTAGACGAAACTTCGAAGTACAGAGTCCAGTAAACAATGAAAGACAAACAGAACCGGCACTATAAAGAAAGGCTGAAAACTCTTGATTTGGTTCAGAAAAGAAACATTCAAAAAAGCAGGGCTGTATAGAACTGTGGAGAAACCTAGGTATCAAGTTAATGCATTACGTCAACAACAAAAAAAAAAATCATTGTCAACAGACGAGATATGGCAAGATATCCACCTCCTAGGCTCTACAAGTGAAATACAGTGCAACGCCAAAATTATACGAAGCAAAACTGAATAATGCAAACTGCCTAACAACATCAAATGACGAAAACCTATACAGTAGATATGAGAGAGAGGGTACCTTTTAACACCTGAAAATCTTCAGAGATACATGAACTCCCCCCAAAATACATTTACCCACCTGGACTATCCCTTTAACGAAACTATTACCGTTTACATCAATATACGACTTACAAGCTACTAGCGATAACTTAATAAGATCCATGCCGACAACAGTTCTTCCAAAAAATGGTTCAAATGGCTCTGAGCACTATGGGACTCAACTGCTGAGGTCATTAGTCCCCAAGAACTTAGAACTAGTTAAACCTAACTAACCTAAGGACATCACAAACATCCATGCCCGAGGCAGAATTCGAACCTGCGACCGTAGCGGTCTTGCGGTTCCAGACTGCAGCGCCTTTAACCGCACGGCCACTTCGGCCGGCAACAGTTCTTCCAACTCTTGTTTTTAATAAGGAAACTGGATTCTTTCTCCAAAGAACTATAATGTACCTAACAATTTAAAACCTACGAAAAATATGAAAGTTAACAAAACAAGTATATTGGCTCAATGGATTCTTAGTTAGAGAGAAATTACAAATTAAAACACATGCAACAGCCAAAAGATTTTATGAAGGAATAGTTCACAACAGAGTTAATACTGAAACATCCTGATAGATTAAAACTGTGTGCCGGACCGAGACACCAACTTAGGACCTTTGCGGTTTAAACGTCTCGAAAAGCGCGTTGTTGCCGCAACTAGGTACTCGCTGTGAAGTGACACGAAACATGGTTAAATGTTCCACTACTACCTCTAGGAGTGACAGCTTGAAATGGGTACAATATCAAAATTATACACAACGTAACTTAATATTGTAAACAGCCTAATATTATCAAATGACGAGGACCTATACAACAGATACGAGAAACGGTATCTTTTATCGCCAGAAACTCTCCAGAAATACATGAACTACTCCCCCCAATAGTTGCGCACCGGGACCATCCTTCTAACAAAACTACTAACGTTTACTTCACGCGAACATTCAGCAACACAATTAAGCTTCACTGTATTCTTTTCGGCTTCTACCATGAATCATTATCTGCACAAAAGAAACAGCATCACTGAAAACAATTGACACAGGTACCCTGCCTGTATATAAATACTATCAACACCATTGCCACAGGCCCTACTGTCTGCTCACAAATAAGCTCAATAAAAACATCAACATCAGGCATAAATTTATATCAATAAAACTTCGCTGTCCATTGGGGGATAACAGCCTGAAGTTGTCGTATGCTCAACAACTTACAGGGGAACAACAAATCATTTCTCCATCATGCATGATAACTCTTATTACATCACTTCATATATCGCAGCTTCCTGAATTGAGACAACTACTACTTGAGAAAAAGAGATGGAAAACGAGAGAGCCGGAAAAGAAGGGAAAGACATGACGGAGAAACGTCAGTCTTTTCGTTCCTCAATTCTGCAAATCACATAGTGTCCCAGCGGTATCGAAAACACAAGTGCTAATTGTGTAGTTATGACCGTGTACTCGCTTTTGGCAGCAAGTCACCAAGTTCCATTAGCAGTCTGATACACCTTCCAAGATGGTCAGTATCTAATGGTTTGCCCATTTTCCTACAAGGCCGAAATGCGGATTTCGCGTCTGTGCATGGTCTTGCAATAAAAACATGCCTCCATCCAGGTTCACAGGGTTTAGTGTGCCAGTGATTTCGTAAGCCTTGTAGACATAGTATGGACTTACGGAGCCTCAGGGGGTTACAGAGCCCATAAAGCGCTCACGTCTGTGGAGCAAGAAACTGGAACCTACTTTTCATCAGGGGACACAGAAATGATACATATATGGAAGATGAGAGAAATTACAGTGGATCACGGCACAAAAGTGGAAGGGGAAAAAGGGGCATGGACGGCTGGGTGACTGTGCATGTCAGATTAATTTTTCTAGCTGCAAAAACCCCGGAGATAAATCGAAAACTCTCAAAAACATACATGTACATACGTCTTTCCGTCAGTTACTCGCTATTTATGGAGCTGAACAATACGAACAGCAGCACAAATGGTGCGTAACACCACAATCAGATATGGTAACAGTTATTAAAAATCCTATTCTAAATTGAAGTTCTGTGGACCAAGAGGCACTAAGCTTGGGCTCGTAAATGGGAAAACTGCTCTTAAAGCGGGACCTTGTGCTAGTGTGTCGCCACTTACAGTAACTGCGTCGCACAGATAAGGGCGGGCAGTGATAATGTTGTGTCATCATGCAGGGGGTGGTGGTTGGGTCGTAACCTCGCGAAACCCACGTAGCAGCGGTGTGGGTGGCAGGGGCACTTAACTGGCTCTTAGGTGGTCCGGCATTGTCACCAGAACGCTCAAGGAGACCGCAGCAGGAGGCAGCTCGGTGGCCAACGTAGGGCGGCTGAGTGACCGATGGGCAGTGCAGTAGGGCAGCTGAAACAGCAGGATTCGCAACACAAATATCTGGGCAGGTGGACGGCGTTGCAGCAAGGTAGCGTTCTCGACGGACGCTCACCTTGTGGGTTGCACCTTTCGGTGACGACTTTGCGACAGGTGTGGCGCAGGTGTGTCAACAGTCAACTGCGCCCAGAGCTTCGCTGCTTGCCAGCAAGAGCAAACAAAGTGCGCGTGCCTCTCCTACCACAGGCGGCGCAGCTGCTTTGTCTCGCACTGGGTGGCTGGCAGCAAGCAGGATTTTGACTGGGGCGACGGTATGTGTGACGCAGCGTTTGACCGGCAGCATAGCTGCACCATCCACGCTCTGCTCGCAAGAAAATAAAGGCGACATATATTCTGACCGGCCACACAGAACTGAACATGAACCGAAAACGAACAACTGCCCTATGATCCCAATAATGGGAACAGACAGCTATTCTGACACCAATGTATAGGTCCTTGAGCGGTCAGGAACGTGGAGTAGGGGGGAGGGGGGGGGGGGGGGGTCCAGTGCTGATGTTAAGGACAACGGGAAATTTTAATAACTACAATTTGTTGAAATAATCATCAACCAGATCCACAAAAGAAATTTAACTCCTGAACCGGTTAGTGCCCTTCTTCATAGGTAATAACCACTGAATAGAGAAGTAAAGCTGTGAGGACGGGAGTCGTGCTTGGGTAGCTCAGTTGGTAGAGCACTGGTCCGCGAAAGGCAAAGGTCCCGAGTTCGAGTCTCGGTCCGGCACACAGTTTTAATCTGCCACGAAGTTTCATATCAGCGCACACTTCGCTGCAGAGTGAAAATTTCATTCTGGGAAGCTTCAACTACGGAATTATTTCCGTGTATAAAAGATGAGATGCTTGCAGCGTTGTTCTGTGATCATGTGGTTCGTAGCCTCACATGACTACAGCAATAATTTGCATATTATCTTTCAGTTGCAAATAATGCGACAATTACAACCTTCTGGTGAAGGACACTGACTGTCAAAAACCGGATAAGGAAATAAATTTTTTTTCGTGCGACTGATTGCCGGTTATTTCAATAAATGCAGGTCAGTATGGATAAAATACTAAACGGTGGAGTGTACGAGAAGCACTGAGCATACCCAGGGTAGGCAGTTACCACGTTTAGGTCTGTATAGAAGATCGAATAAACTAAAGAATGTGGGCGATGGAAGACGTGGGGGGTTGAGGTTAAGTTCTGCTGGTGGACAGTCGTGGGGCACCGAGCCAGAGTTTCTGCCTCCCAAGAAAGAAGTCTGTTCTGCTCGAAGTCTGGATCCCAAGAGAACAAAGTCCACACAAGTGTCCTGAAGCCCACGCGCGCTATTGGCTAAACTGATGGCGTGAATTCGCCAACAGACTTCAACAGAAGGCTGAAAGCGTCTCCTGTCAGCAGCTTTAACGGGACAGAACTACCTCGTTTCTGAATGGTTGACAACTTGAGTCTCATAGGTACAGCTGAATTTACTGAGGAAGAAAAATTGTAAGGACTTGATTGGGACATATGAAATAATATTTTTAAACCACTTCCCTAGAATAATAATTGACTTTCTTCCATCTTGTACATATGGAATAGCGTACTGCTCTTCACACGTCCCTCTGTACTACCCTTTGCAGTTCAGTGACAAGATTGTTCTCGTCAGGTTCAACCGCAAATCAGTTGCAGACCGAAATTATGCATACTAATGTCGCAAGTAGCTGATGGAGAGGTAAGAAAAATATATGAGGATACTGAATGCGTAATTCAGTATGTAAAGAGAGAAAGGATAACAGAGTTCTACAACAAATTTCAGATGGTAACAACGGATAGTCCATTCAAGAAACATAAGAGGAGGAAGTATACTGGGAACGGACTGAGACACACGTGAAGATTATACCTGAATTACATGGTAGTCAAGGTAGAGATTCCGAAATCAGGTATTGTGTTGTGTATCAGTCAAGATAAAGACACATATCACAATTTACTAATGATGACGAGTAAATCAAGTTTAAGAGAACCATCAAAAAGAATCAGAATGTAAGGGAATGGAATACTGAAGCACTGAGAAATGACAAGAAGCATTTGATGTTCGCTAAGGATTTGGATACCATAGCAGGCGGTTCAGCTCAAGAGAAGCGAATACCTCTAAGAAAGACAATAACATATGCTGGACTGACAAACATACCTGCAAGCAAGGTAACAAAGAAGAACGCTTGGGTAGTCGATGAAATACATAAAATGATCGATGAAAGAAGGAACTGCAAAAACATTCATGGAAAACGGGAACACAGCATTATAAGTCCCATAAGAAAGAAAGAAATTGAAATGCAGAGCAACCAAGGCGACATGGCTGCAAGAGATAAGTGAAGAAATCGAAAAAGGAATGTACATTGGGAGGACTGATTTAGAGTTTAGAAAAGTCCAAACTGTCTTCAGTGAAATTAAAAGCAAGGGATGGTAACATTAAGACTGCAATGGCAATTCCACTAGTGGACGCAAAAAGAGAGATAGATAGAGAGAGGGCATATAGATGGAAGGAGAACACTGAAGCAGCTATGACGGAGAGGATTTGTATAAGAAGAACTCGGAGTCGATATGGATGATATAGGAGATCCAGCACTAAAGCCATAATTTAAAAGAGCACCGGGACACTTGAGATCAAAGAAGGCTGAAGAGACACATCATACCCCTTCGGAATTTCTAAAATCATTGTGGAAGGTAACAACCAAAAGACTATTCAAGTCGGCGACATACTCGAAAAATAAAAAGTGCAAATACGTGGAAAAACTATCACACAATCAGCTTAATAACTCATGCATCCTAGCTGTTGACAAGAATAATATTGAGGGTCCGTTAGAGGACGATCAGTTAGGCTTTAGGAAAGGTAAATGAACCGGCGAGGCAGCTGTGACGTTGAGCTTGATAGTGGAAGATAGGGTCAAGCAATATCAAGACACTCTCATTGCATTCGTCGACGTAGAAAATGCATTGAAAATGGAAATGAAATCCCATGCTTCTTGACAGAGCGTAGGGGAGACACGCACCGCATGCATTAAACAATGCAAAATAGCGCAAGATGTTCGATATTTTGAAAAAAATAGAAGTAAGCTGCAGGGAAAGACGGATAATATAAACAAGAACCATGAGGGAACACTAAGATTGGAAAACAAAGAGCAAAGTGCTCAGGTTCAATACGGTGAAAGACAGGGATGAAGTCTTTTCTCTGTGCTGTTCAATGAACCAATGAGGGGAAAAAAAGAGAGTTTCAAAGGTGGTTTTCAAATTTAGGATGGAGGGATATCAATGATAAGATTTGTAGATAACATTGCCACCCGCAGTGAATATGAAGGAGACATACAGGATCTGTTAGGTGGAATGAACAGTATGGCGAGTACAGAATATGGATTTAGAGTAAATCGGAAAAATACTAAGGTAGTGAATGATATGTAGCAAAAATTAGAAAAGAAAGAAACTTAGCACCAACGTTGGGGATCACGAAGCAGGCGATGGAATTGTGCAACGCTGGGTGTAAAATTAACAATGGCGAACGAAGCAAGGGGAACATAAAAAGCAGAGTAGCAGAGTCAAAGAGGGCGTTCTTGGAAAAGAGAAGTCTACTGGTATCAAACATAGGCCTTAATTTGAGGAAGAAATTTCCGAGAATGTACGTTTGGAGCACGGCGTTGTATGGTATTGAAAATTGGACAGTGGGTAAACCAGAACAGGAGAGAATCGAAACGCTTGAGATGAGTACGTTCTCTGCAGAATCTGTGAAGGAGTGAACATATGAAAAACACTGGCATGAAGAAGGGACAATTTGGTAGGACATGTCACAATGCATCAAGATATAGCCTCCGTGATGTGAGGGTAAATCAAATGAAAAACGAACACTTACCACAACGGGGCCAACATTCAAAAGTAGTCACCTCACGCATTAAGAAATGTAGTCCACTGGGAAACGAGTCGATCAATTCCCGTTTTCTAGAACTCGGTCATGCACTGACGCATCCACAACTGCAGCCATTCTTGTAGTTCCTCGTCCGAAACTGACGACCATACATGTGATTCTTCAGGTAGCCAAAGGTATGACAACCACACGGTGAAGAATCTAGGCTGTGCGGGGGATGTTGCAGTGATTCCCAAGCAAGTCGCTGAAGCGTAGCGTCCGTCTGATTGACAGTGTGGGTCGTGCAACAGGATTCCACCCAACAGCTTTCCGACAGCCTCAGGGCAAACGGCAAGCGGTGGAAACATCTCACATCTCCCCCATCAAAGAAACCCAAAGCTATTTTTGCAAGATCTGGTAAGGTCATGACGGCCTGCTTTGACTGCAGGGGCTTCTCTTCTTGTCGAGTTCCTCCAGCGTGGAACCACAATCCATATGCAGAGGAACTGCGATCCACCATAAAGTCAACGCAGGAATGCTGTCGGACGGGATCGCCCTGTTGCACGATCACTCTCGACCCCACACTGCCAATCGGACGAAGGCTGCACTTCAGTGATTTGGCTGGGAAACACTACAACATTCTCCGTACAGCCCAGATCTTTCATCGTGTGATTTTCACATCTTTCGCGACCTGAAGAAAGACATCCGTGGACGTCGATTTCACTCTGACGAGGAAAGGCCAGAGTGGGTGCGGTTGTGGATCCATCAGCGGCAGACTGCGTATTACAAAACAGGAACTGATCGCTTCGTTTCCCAGTGGGATAAATATCTTAACGTGTCTGGTGAACCATTCCATGGTGCAATTGTGACAAGTGTTCGGTTTTCATTGGACTGCCTCTTATACTAGAGGGAACTGTGTAGGATAAAAACTGTAGGGGACGATAGAGATTTGAGTACATCCAACAAATAAGTGAGGATGTAGGGTGCAAGTGCAACTCTGATATGATGATAATAAGTTGCGGTGGCCTGCATCGAACCGTCAGAAGTCTAATGAGTTAAAAATAAAAGCTTCATGCTCGTAACCAAGAAAAATGTACCAGGGGAGTTGGAGCGAGCTCATGAAAGCTGATGATACGCTCTTATATGGATTAGGAACCTAGATATTGACATTTAGTTACTTTTACATCTAGTTTTGTGTTTTTATATTACTGCTATCTACAGTATTATGCATGTGAGCCATACGAATAAATAAATAAAAAAAATCTTCTTGTGATAACTGAACTAAAAATCTCAGAAATTATTCATGATATTTGAGATGCACAACTATACGGTGGTGACCCTGCAAGACGTAAGTTATATATTCCAAGCGTTCTGGCTCTTCTTTTGTCTCATAATAAACATACTGCCCGGCGATCCAGATATCTCATTCTTTGTAGTAAAGTGTGACTCACAGTCGGATTTTTAATACTTTAGACCATTATCGATGTCTCTGATGTCGCTTAATGTGTGCCTATTCTTTTTATAGTCCACATCCATATACCGCTACGATCGCTGCAACTGAAAGTGTGTGCTAACGTAAGGACGTGACACTTTTCACAGTATGGGCTCGACTTGAGGTTCTTCTCATACAGATTTTTATCTGTGTGAACTATTTCGTTTGCCACGTGGTACAACAGTTGATCTGTGGTTGAACTTCTCCTGAAAATGTTAATATTGTACAATATGAATTTCCAATTACTGTGAGGATACTTGTCTTTGATGCTGTTAATCATCTGTGACTTTGGGAAAGACTCGTTGGTATTAAGCTGTTGTGGGCTGTGTTGCATGTAACCGATTCTCGTGAAACATCGAATAATATATTCATCCTCATGTCCATGTGAGTAACGTTGGTTGGGTCCGGTCGTTAGGATCTCAAATAGCAGATAATTTATTTGTAATGATTGCCTAGTCTGCCTAAGGATATTGTTTTGTAGCAGATTTCAAGGATTTTTCCCTTCCAAACACACCAATGAGACAGCGTTAATATTTATTTGCTCCAATCTTTGTAAAGGGAAGTATATGGTATATATTGCTAAACACGTAGATAAGGAGAAAAGTGACGGTGTATTCGGTTATAATTCCTCATACTGTGCTCTTTGATAGAATTCCACAGTATGATAAGTTTCATTTTCCAGTCACTTTGATCATATGTTTTGGTTTCTGGGTCAGTGTAATCCCTAGATTTTAATCTCTTTAATGCGCGGTAGCCGGTTATCCGTCTGTGTTACTGTCTTCTGGAACTGACGATCACGCTCATGTTATTTGAATAATCTTAGAATACGGCTTTAAGGCCCTGTAGGGAACTAATCGGAGAAAAATCGGAGAAACACGAAGGTAATGAGAAGTAGTAGAAATGAGAACAGCGAGAAACTTAACATCAGGATTGATGGTCACGAAGTCAATGAAGTTAAGAAATTCTGCTACCTAGGCAGTAAAATAACCAATGACGGACGGAGCAAGGAGGACATCAAAAGCAGACTCGCTATGGCAAAAAAGGCATTTCTGGCCAAGAGAAGTCTACTAATATCAAATACCGGCCTTAATTTGAGGAAGAAATTTCTGAGGATGTACGTCTGGAGTACAGCATTGTATGGTAGTGAAACATGGATTGTGGGAAAACCGGAACAGAAGAGAATCGAAGCATTTGAGATGTGGTGCTATAGACGAAAGTTGAAAATTAGGTGGACTGATAAGGTAAGGAATGAGGAGGTTCTACGCAGAATCGGAGAGGAAAGGAATATGTGGAAAACACTTATAAGGAGAAGGGACAGGATGATAGGACATCTGCTAAGACATGAGGGAATGACTTCCATGGTACTAGAGGGAGCTGTAGAGGGCAAAAACTGTAGAGGAAGACAGAGATTGGAATACGTCAAGCAAATAATTGAGGACGTAGGTTGCAAGTGCTACTCTGAGATGAAGAGGTTAGCACAGGAGAGGAATTCGTGGCGGTCCGCATCAAACCAGTCAGCAGACTGATGACCAAAAACAAAAACAAAAATTCCCATCATGCCCCGCCCCAACCGTGCACTTTGAACGTCATCAGTCCCCTAGAACTTAGAACTACTTTTTTTTCTATTTTTTTCACTTAAACTGAAAATAAAAAATTAACTTTTCACTCGATGGAAGATTTGAACCAAGGACCTTTTATTTTTTATTTTTATTTTTTAAGAAGGTGGGGGAGGGCGCGGAAGGCAGAGCGATCAGGGGTCGTAACCCGAGGCCTGGTCTCAGTGTCCCCCTCGTCCGTCAAGGAATCAGGGATGGGAAGGGGAAATCTTTTGTGGGAATTATTATTTATTTATTTATTTTTATTTACTGTTTTAATACATTCTTAATGTGGTTTTACTTTATACCACAACAAAAATAAATGTATCTAGCACCGCATCGTGCTCTGAGAAAAAGAAAACAATATCTCGGCACGTTCCTACACCGAGGTAATGTATGTGGGGAAAACGAAAAAAAAAGTGCTTCATACAGGATGCAGAAGGGTGTGTCGCTACTCTCCTTACGCTTCATCATCCAGGTACGTCTTCACGTATATCATGTTGTTCCACCGAGAATCGAACTTAGTCATGTCAGCTCACTCAATGGGTATCTTCTCCTACCTGTTGATGATCCAGCTGCGCGGAGGGTCGCGTAGGGCACTCCCTAAGTAATTAGAAAAATACTGTCTGTATTTTGGGTTCCGTACGAACTTGCAATGACGTTCTTGTAGGTAGTTCCAAAAGTCTAATACATCTTTAGGTTCATCGTGAAATAAGTAGTGTACCGCATGCGCACGGATCCACGTGACAGCGTTGGTCTTGGCGCGCGGGAAATACTGTTGATCAGGAAATAGTAGAAACCGAGGTGTAATGTGTTCCGGAGTCACTCGTAGAAAATACGACAAAATTTGTCGCACCAACCGCCATACGTCTTCTGCCGCGCCACATGTGAGACGGTGTTCGTCCGTGTCTGGTACCCCGCAGTCTACGCAGAGAGGCGATTCCGCCATGTTTATCTAGTGGAGGCGTGATCGGGTGATCTGTTTAACATTGACTGTGATGTACCATGTGGATCGGACGGCTGTGTCCAGTGGAATCACGTGAATCGTCTTCCACACCACCTTCCAATTAACCTGAGGGCTTTTCGTCTCCACGTTTTTTGGTGGGCGCCTCTGCTGTAGGACATGATATATATCCCGCGCCGACGCCTGTTTCGTCGGTGGTACTGCGATACGGAAATAGCTGTGTTCAATGTAAAAATTCCCGAAGTAGTAGAAGGGTGGGGGTATGTCTTGCGTCGTCAGTGGGGGCATAATGGACGGCGGAGCTAAGGACTCCAACAGCAAACCTGTCAAACTTTCCGGGTGGTGGCGCCACAGCTTGATGTGTGAGCTGACATACAGGGCCACAGCTCTGTCGTGGACATGGACTAGGCCAAGACCTCCCCTTTCTGGGGGAAGGGTCAGTGACTCATAACTGACTTTGAAGAGCATGCCTGTACTGACGTAGGCTCCGAATGCCGCTAATAGACGTCGAGCCATCAGTAACGGTATTGGGAGAACACGCGCTATGTGTGGAAGGCGCGATGCGAGGTAAACATTAACGAAGTGTGTCCTTTGGAGAATGTCGAGGGTCCGCAGACGAAGGTTGAAGATCTGGACCCGATTTTGTTGTAATAAGCGGCGGTAGTTAAGAGCCGCGGTGCGCCGTATGTCGTCGTGAAACTCTATTCCGAGACATTTGATAGTGCCACGAAGCTGTAGGGGTTCGACACACGCTGGGGTCAAACCGTCTCCTATGGCCATGGCGACCGATTTGGCGACGTTGAGACAGCTGCCGGAAGCCACACCGTACGTGGTAATCCATTCTAGTGCTCTGTTGACATCATCGCGATTGCGGAACACGAGAACCAGGTCGTCTGCATATGCTGTACAGCGAAATGTGACGTCACGTAGGGTAAGACCGGTGAGGCGTTGACGGAGACCACAGAGGAGCGGTTCCAGTGCCAGAGCATATAGTAACGTCGACAACGGGCAGCCTTGACGGACGGAGCGGAAAATCGGGAGGGACTGCGTGAGACGCCCGTTAACGAGCACTTTGGAAGTCGCTCCTCGGAGTAGGCGCATCACGACGGCTGTGAATTGCTGTGGGTACTGCATGTGCTGGAGAACGGACGATAGGTACGCGTGATCCACTCGATCAAACGCTTGGCTAAAATCTAGTGATGCCAGCGCTCCCGGGACGCGGCGTGCCCTGGCTAGGGCTATTAAGTCACGGTATCGACACAGTGCTGTGTGGATGTTGTTGATACCCCCTAGGGAAGTCTGATCTGGTGAGATGACGTAAGGTAGGGTCGGTCGTAGACCGTTTGCTAATAGTCTGGTGAATATCTTCATGTCGCAGTTGACGAGTGTTAGCGGGCGGTAATCTTGTATTCGAGCTCCACCTTTAGGCTTGTAAACCGGTATAATTATTCCTTCTACGAAGGTCGCAGGGAGCGGCACCGCGGGGGACATAAGCTCCCGACAGATGTCTGTTAACTTGGGACCCAGTAAATACTGGAAAGTTCTATAACTCTACAGGGAGCCCGTCGGGGCCAGGAGACTTATTCGCCGCTCCTTTACCGATGGAGTCGATAACTTCGTCTTCCGTAATGTCGTTCAATAATTTAGTTTGTAAATCCTGTGGGACAATGCCGTAAACCAGTTGTGAGACTGCTGTCACCGTCATCGGGTCGGAACATTGAGCAGAATAAAGTCGTGCGTAATGGTCGAAGAAGGGTGCAGCAATATCGCGTTGTGTGGTGTGATGACGGCCGTCCTCAGTGGTGATGGCATGTATCAGCGCCCGTCTTCGCAGTGTACGTTCTCGGATGACGTGGTACATGGTGGGTCGTTCCGTTGCGAGTCTGTCTTGTGTCCGCGCTCGGACGATAGTCCCTTCGAGGTGTCGGCGCATATGGGCTACGATCTGTGCTTTCGCACGCTGAACTGTCAGCTGTCGTTCCGGTGTGGGTGGCAAGGAGGCGCATTCGCGAAGGACGGTGAAATAAAAATCAAGGGTCTGCCGCCTCCAAGCAGCAGTCTCACGACCATACGTAATAAAGGTTCGCCGTAGGGCCGGCTTGGCGCAGGTTAACCACCAACTAATCGACGTAGGATGCGTTGGGAGGCGGCGGACGCACAAACTCCACGTGTCTTCGATGGCGCGTCGACAATCCTGAGAAGCGAGATGGGCAAGGTTTAATTTCCAGGGATGTCGGCTGCGCCACACCCGTTGGCGACGAAGGGTGACGGCACATATATAGGCCTCGTGATCAGAAAAGGCTACTGGCTACACCTCCGCGTCACTCACCGTTGCCGCGAGAGAACGGGAGACTTAAATCCTATCGATGCGACTAGACGAGTGACTCGTGAAATGGGTGTATCCCGGTCTATTTCCTCGGACATGATCCCATGTATCTACTAGCTGGAGATCGCCGATGAGTGTCCCAAGTTCGGGGCACGGTGAATGGCGTGGCAGCTGATCTTTAGGTGCTTGGGTGCAATTGAAATCGCCCCCTAATATCAAGTCATCGTGCCTGCCATGAAAAAGCGGTGCTATTCCTTCTGCGAAGAAGAGCGATCGGTCACGACGGCGATTCGTTCCGGAAGGGGCGTACACATTGATAAACCGGACGCCTTGCACCGTTACGGCCATTCCTCTAGCGTCGGGGAGATATCGGACTCCGTCCGCCTCGAGGCCCTCTCTGAGGAGAACAGCGACTCCACTGTTGGTTGGCGAGGCGTGGGACACATGAGCCGTATAACCATACATACCCGGGAAATCGTCGACGAAGACTTCTTGGAGAAAGACAATGTCAACGTCTGCTGCATTGAGCATGTCTTGGAGCAGCGACAACTTCGTACGTTAATGTTGATGGTCGTTAAGCGATAGGTTTGTAGACCGTCTCCTGCGGTGGGGGCTGCCGTCAGTGTCGCCGTAAAAGGTGGGGCCTGTGATCTGCTGGCCGCGTCCGCGCCGTCATCTGTTGCTACTCGGGAGGGGCCGAGGTGTGGGAGGAGAGACCCCTCTCCTCATCCACCACAGCGGCCGTAGAATCGTCTTCAATGTCATCCGCCCAAGGTCCGCAAGTTAACGGTTGCTGCGGTAGAACACTTGTGGGCTGAGTGACTAAGGGTGAATCCGCAGTTGTTTCCGGTTGTGTACCAACGGCGGGCGCTGTGCTGGCCATCCGTTTGTCCGAGGGAGCGGAATCGGATTTGACAAAATCAGACAAAGTGACAGGTGAGGGCGATCTCGTGTCATCCATTCTCCTCGTCGTTTCGTCGGCCGTACGGTCGTCAACTGGAGAAGACGTCCGCTGGAGGCAATCGTCTGAGGGTGTGCGACGTCGCTTTTTATGTTTTCTCGGTGACCTTTGCTTGCGGACGTGGGTTTCTGAGTCCGAAAAAGTTTGTGGTTCTCGTATAGCATCCCCCTCAGGGAGAAAGGCAGAGGTCGGTACAATCCTAGCGTCGAGTTCCATTCTCTCGTCCGAATCTTCTTGTGGAGTCGATGGGCGGCGTTCTTCAACCCCTGCAGACACCGTAATGGTGTTGGTCAATCCAGGACCGGCGACAGGTGCGCATTCTAACGCTTCCTGTCTTCCGGGGGGGTTGTCGTCTGTCATGACGATCGATCGTGTCACCTCTGCGTAATTGAGGGGGAGGGCCGTGAGCGTAGGAGGTGGTGTCGTGTCATGCAATGGAAGTTGTGTAACCCGACGTTGAATACACGCCGAGCGCACATGACCCTCCTGGCCGCAACCAGAACAAGTACGAGGTTGGCCGTCGTACATTATTATTGCTCGACAGCCACCTATGACTAAGTAGGACGGCACATGTTTCTTTAATTCAATTTTCACTTGTCGGATGCCGTTGAGGACTTGGTACGTCTCGAAGGTGTTCCATTTTTCGGCCACGTGGCTAATTACCGTCCCTTAAGGGCAGAAAGCTGAGGTAACGACGTCCGGTGGTACTTCGAAAGGGAGTTCGAAGACTCTTAGTGTGCGTAATCCTAGTCCAGCATGGTCAACAGTAACCTCTCCGATGTGAGATTGTTCGCGCATCTGTTCACAACTGCGTGACATAACTCGTCATCGACCATCTTGACGTAAACGACGCTGCTTGTGATGGATAGGTGGATACCGATGATGTGCTGTGTTGGTGTTTGAACTTCGTCACGGATAAATGATTCGACTTCAAAGGTTCGTGGTCGTGCGTAGTCGGGCTGGAAGCTGATCTTGATGGTAGCTTTTCTGTACGAATGAGCCATGGCGACTCAGTGTTAACGGACGCGAGTATTAGCTGCGGCGGGGAAGTAAACAAACTACGCGCGCTCGCGACTCTGCGGACGGTACCGCGACTCTGCGGACGGGACGTAAACAAGACGTCCTCGCCGCTCACCGGCCGAAAGCAGACTGAACTACTTAAACCTAACCAACCTAAGGACATCACATACATCCATGCCCGAGGCAGGATTCGAACCTGCGACCGTAGCGGCCGCTCGGCTCCAGACTGTAGCGCCTAGAACCGCACGGCCACTCCGGCCGGCTATACAGTGCAGTTTCTATTACTATGATCAGCAACGGCACTGAGAGGGCGCATCAATGTCGCATTTCCTCTTAAGGGACATCAGAACTGCCACTTACCCATTAATCTTCCGTTTCGAGCGCATAGCAATTACGCGTATCTTTATCAGCTTCTGAGTGGCTCACAAAAGCCCATTTCGTCCATAGTTTTAACTAAAAATGGTGATTAGACCTGTCAAAGTCTTTATAAAAATATAGGAAAGCTATTGCTAATCTCGTCGTGCATATCCATTTTAAATAAACAACATCTCGCTACTCGGTTCAGATATTGGTCATTGAACATGCGGGAGCTGCACTTGCTCGGTACGTCCCAATAGCTCTACATAGAATGTGCTTTGTTCTATTGTTTATAAGGTATGTTAGAATTTGGATGTCGGCTTTGAGCAACGTAAGAGGACGGAAATTTTCCAGTCTATTACTCTGGACACTCTTTGGTGTCATAACAATACATTCCTCCTTACATTATGGGTGGAGGACGATATATGTTGAGAGTTCATTATACATTTCTGTGAATTCCTCTAATATGACACCCCAACACTTCGTAAAAATCTATGAGCAGTCAGTCTGATGCAGCAACTTCCCTCTTGGGAGCGTCGTTGATGACACGCTTGACGTCCTTATTTATTATCCTAGCGACTAGTTCTTCGTTATTTCTTGCGTCAACACACAATGTTATACCGTTCAAGAAGTAATATACCGATGTCTATACTACATTTGGCTTTGAGTAAAGGCCTTTATAACTTCTCAAAGCCTATTTTTTGAAAGTGCCTTGTTGAATACGTAGGTTGGAGACACTATGCAATGGAATCTACTGTTGTCACTGATAGCACACGTTGTTGACATACCTACCCTACCTCCGAGCAAATGGACTCGCCCGTCCCACGTCACCGGCGTGCGCACAATCGAGGGAAACACAGTCACTTGTGAGCGAGTGGTCTAACGTAACGGTGTTACTATTATTTCGAAACAGGAACAACGGATTTGGATTATGATTGAATGTACCAGAGGTCGTACTGCACGACGGTGTCATCAAGTTTTTCAAGCAGCTTGCGGGGAATCGGCATTACCGTACAGAAAAGTGGCACATTGGGTAAAAGCCTACAACGAAGATCGGCAAAGTGTGGCAGACATGCATCGAGCAGGTCGTCCTAGCATCTCTGGAGAAAAAGTAGATGCTGTTGCCGCGTTAGTGGAGAGCGATCCACGCCATACGATTCGTGAGCTCGACCACTAAACCGTATTAGCGCAGACGACTGTGCTTCGCAACTTGAAGGGACGCCTGGGTTAAAAAATGGTTCAATTGGCTCTGAGCACTATGGGACTTAACATCCATGGTCATCAGTCCCCTAGAACTTAGAACTAATTAAATCTAATCAACCTAAGGACATCACACACATCCATGCCCGAGGCAGGATTCGAACCTGCGACCGTAGCGGCCGCTCGGCTCCAGACTGTAGCGCCTAGAACCGCACGGCCACTCCGGCCGGCTATACGGTGCAGTTTCTATTACTATGATCAGCAACGGCACTGAGAGGGGGCATGAATGTCGCATTTCCTCTTTAGGGGTGTCACAACTGCCACTTACCAATTAATCTTCCGTTTCGAGCGCATAGCAATTACGCGTATATTTATCAGCTTCTGAGTGGCTCACAAAAGACCATTTCGTCCATAGTTTTAACTAAAATGGTGATTAAACCTGTGAAAGTCTTTATAAAAATATGGGAAAGCTATTGCTAATCTCGTCGTGCATATCCATTTCGTGCCAGGCCTCACCGACCGATATCGGTACCTGTCCTCAGTGCAGCACTTCGTGAAGAATGGGCTGCCATTCCCCAAGAAACCTTCCAGCACCTGACTGAACGTGTGCTTGTGAGAGTGGAAGCTGTCATCAAGGCTAGGGGTGGTCCAACACTGTTTTGTATTCCAGCATTACCGATGGAGGGTGCCACGAACTTGTAAGTCATTTTCAGCCAGGTATACGGATACTTTTGATCACATAGTGTACATTCTCAGAAATCTCTTCCTCAAATTATGGCTTATGTTTGACAATAGTACACTTGTTTTGGCCAGGAAGGCACTTTTTGCCTGTACTAGCCTGCTTTATTTGTCTTCGTTGATTTGTGCGTCATGGGTTATTTTGCTATCAAGGGAGCAGAGTTCCTTAACTTCGTCTACTTCGTGCTCACAATTTTGGTATTAAATTCGCTGATATTCTCATTTCTGCAAACTTCCCATTACTCCTGTCTTCCTTCGGTTTACTTTCAATTCTTATTCTCTATTTGTTAGACTGTTCATTCCATTCAACAGATCCTGTACTTCTTGTTCAATTTCACTGAGGATTGCAAGATCTCCTGCGAATCTTATTCTTAATGTCCTTTCGCTTCTTCTACCCTTTTTTGTCATTGCTTCTTCGATGTACAGATTGAATAGTAGGGGCGAAAGACTACACCCCTGCCTTACATCTTGTTTAATCCGAGAACTTTGTTCTTCGTCTTCCAGTCTTATTGCTCCCTTTTGGTTCTTGTGCACACTTTATATTACCGGTCTTTCCCTATGACTTACATCTGTTTTCTCAGGATTTCCAATATCTTACTCCTTTGTACATTGTCAAACTTTTTTTCCGGGTGGACAAATCCTATGAAGGTGTCTCGATTTCTTCTTTAATCTTGCTTCTATTATCAACCACAACGCCAGAACTGGCTCTGATGCCTTCACCTTTCCTAAAGCCAAACTGATCTACATCTACATCTACATGTACATGGATATTCCACAATCCACCATACAGGGCGTAACGGAAGCTACCACTGCTATCCATTTTCTTTCGTGTTACACTCGCAAATAAGCGAGGGATAAACGGATCTATATGCTTCCGTATGAACTCTAATTTCTCGTATCTTATCTTCGTGATTCTTACGCGCAAAGTATGTTTGAGGTAGTAGAAATGTTTGGCAGTCAGCTTCAAATGCCAGTTATCTAAATTTCCTAATATTGTTTCTCGAAAAGGATGTCGCCTTCCCTCCAGGTATTCCTATATGAGTTCCTGATTCGTTCCTAACACCTTCGTGTTTTCCTGACCGACCAGCAACAAATCTAGCAGCCCGCTACTGAACTGCTTCGATGTCTTCTTTTAATCCCAAACACTCGAGCAGTACTCAAGAATAGGTCGCACTAGCGTCCTATATGAGATGTCCTTTACAGATGAAACACACTTTCCTAGAATTCTCCCAAAAACTCGAAATAGTCCATTCGCCTTCCCTACCACAGTCCTAAAATGCTCGTTCCATTCCATATCGCTTTCCAACGTATTTTAACAATGTGACTGTATCAGGTACCACACTACAAATGCTGTATCAGAACATTACGGGTTTGTTTTCGACATGTACCACACCGCCAGAGTACGTTTCCATTCTTTTGTACATTATTCTTGTCAGCAACTTGGGAGCACGAGCTGTTAAGCTGACTGTGTGATAGCTGTCTTCGGAACTGTATGGGTGATAGATAATTTTTTCGCAAAGTTTGATGGTACGTCGCCAGTCTCATACATTCATCTTGAACAGTCGTTTGGTTTGCCACACCCCCAGTGATTATAAAAGTTCTAACGGAATGTTATCCATTCCTTCTGCCTTATTTGGTTTCGATCCTTCCACTGCTTTTTTTCAGTTTCGGCCGCAATACTGGGTCCCCTATCTCTTCCATATGAACGCCTATTTCTTCTTTTGTCACGACATCAGACAACTCCTCCCCCCTCATACAGTCCTTCGAAGTAGTCTTTCCACCTATTCGCTCTCACTTATGCGTTCAACATTGGTAGGATATGGGGCCCAAATTTCTCACTGTACTAGGTTACAACCTGTATAAGCCCTGAAAGATCATGGCAAATGCTACAAATTAGTATATATATTCTTGAATTTATCATCCACTTCCAGGCAATTTACAATTAAATTATTGTAACACACTAAAGTCACTATTTAACGTAATCGCTAACAGTACAAAAACAGAAATACAAAACGTGTTCGCAATTTCGTCTCCCATATAAATTCCCAAAAATACAATTAATTCCATTACACCGTGGCAAAATACTTTCATTATTATTATCACCTGAAGACCATGAATGAACCATGTTTTCAGTTTATTTTCAGCCTTCCAAACATGTTATGTATGAATTTATATGTCTGGGTAGACGTAGAGCATGTTCCATGATAACAAACCAAGCATTTGTTTTGCAGCGAATCCATTCATTTCTGCGTCCGTTTTTTCATAGGAAAAATTAAAATAAATTTTGTAAACAGGAAATAAATTATTAACAGCAGTTCCAAATTTCACCCATAGGACTGAAATAGGAGCTACTAATGGGACCGCCGCCCGGAGTGGCCGAACGGTTCTAGGCGCTACAGTCTGGAACCGCTACGGTCGCAGGTTCGAATCCTGCCTCGGGCATGGATGTGTGTGATGTTCTTAGGTTAGTTAGGTTTAAGTAGTTCTAAGTTCTAGGGGACTGATGACGGACGTTATATCCCATAGTGCTCAGAGCCATTTGAACCATTTTTTGCTAGTGGGACCAATATTACGAACATCGCTAGATGTCTTAAAACGACCGCAACATAGGCCAGACCGTTGGAAATAGCGCCAGGAACTACAATACGGTACTGAAATAATGCCCAATATTTGAACACAAAGCTGTGCTCATTGTGGGAATAGCATGCTGTTAATTTTCCTGCTGTACTAACTCACCTCGGGGTAGAAGGTGAAGTCCCTCGTACGTGGAAGCTAAAAATGCTGCACACAACAGACTCTCTCAACAAACTACAGACTGATCTAACGTGTGCAGGTACAGTTAAACAATTCTTGACAACTCTGGAAACCGGAAATTACTAGCGAGGGATAATTAGTAGCAGGGACGATATTGTGACCCCTTACCGCTTGTTCCCATTGTAGCCCTAATGCTTCCACCCTTGCTTTTCATTTCACAGAAGTTTGCTTTGAGTTTACTACATGCTGAATCAGTCCTTAATACGACCATTTGCAGTTAAAATGCAGTCAATGGCATAGCAAATTGTAACAGCCAGGAATAATACTACATTTCAAACTGATATCTTTAAAATGTATTTGTTGAGCAGTATACAGCATTATTCACGCAGCCATTTATCCACATCTGTAATTTCGAGCTGTGACGGTACGTCACATAAATATTGACATTTTTAGCGGTTGTAAATCGTAGTTTACGTATTTTATGAATATAATTAGTGTAAAAGATATAGTTAATGTTCTTTAAACGACGGATATGCAGCGATACCATCTTTATTTAATGTCTATGAAAATAAAAAAGGATCAAAAGAGACGCGATTGTACGGCCGAGGAGGAAGGACGTATTTTGTGGTACACACACTGTTTTGTTTCTCTATACGGAAGGCAGCCATTGAGCGGCTACACATATTTTATGTAAGTTATTCGTATTTATTGCTAAAATAAACTTGTTATTATTATTACAAAATGAATTTCTTTGTATCAGTTGTCACCTCAAATGCTCGCAGTGGCTAATTATTTTTAATAAGCATTTTTTTCAGTAATTTGCGCGGCGAGAAGCTCATCTTCCGATGCAGCCTCTGGTCGGCCATTACGCGCCGAAGTATTCATTTATTTTTCAGTGTTAACAGTAACTGTAAATGCGAGAGATTTCGTCATAAGAACCTTTTTAAATTGCAACAGATAATTAATTTGCGTTAAAGTTCATGGTTTTAAACTATACAGATTCCATGAGTTCAGTAAGTTTTATCTAGGCCGCTCCACGGCAACAATCGAAATTCTCTCAAGCCTTGCTTTGCAATCAATAAATAGAAATCAACAAAATTACATTCAATTCAGTTAACGGCAACTATATTTTAGTCATCACGTTCAAAATCTACAGTTGGTACATGAATAACTGAGACAATTCAAGAACCCGTTTCATATTTACTTATGCACGTAAATAAAAGTGATAATAAAAGACAATATCCCTGAGAGAAAGAATCATGTTGATAAATAAAAAATAAAAATATATAAAATATATATATGTAATAATTTTTTTGTATGTGACGTAACGAATCCCAAAGGACGTCACAACTGACGTCACAGAGCCGAAAAGTTCAGGATGTCACAATACGAGCACCTGTTCGATAGTCGCAGCAAACGTAACACCTGCTGTCGTGGCGTCGCCGTTACAGTGCTGAGGCGTGCAGTAGGGCGCGCGTGCCACGGCGGGATTCCAGGAGGAAGCGACATCGATTTGCGATGAGCGGCGCCGCCGACAAACACACGTCCCTCACCTCAGCTGTCACTCGCCCGATAAAGAATTCAGCTCCCCGCCCGTGCTCTCCCGCCACCCTCCAGCGCCCTGGATCTGGAGCGACGAGCGCATGATAACCTGCCTCCAGCCGCCCTGAATACTGCACGGTCCATATCCAGCGCGTGTCCCTGCCCACACCGGCGGAACTAAACCGCTGCCGCCGCAGTCCGCATTCGCGTTGTCCCCAAACTCCGACATGCGCAGATTTCTCTTCCCTTGCAGGAGGATAATTATACAGGGTGAGTCACCTAACGTTACCGCTGCATATATTTCGTAAACCACATCAAATACTGACGAACCGATTCCACAGACCGAACGTGAGGAGAGGGGCTAGTGTAATTGTTTAATACAAACCATACAAAAATGCACGGAAGTATCTTTTTAACACAAACCTACGTTTTTTTTAAATGGAACCACGTCAGTTCTGTTAGCACATCTGAACATATAAACAAATACGTAATCAGTGCCGTTTGTTGCTTTGTAAAATGTTAATTATATCCGGAGATATTGTATTCTCAAGTTGACGCTTGAAACCTCCGACGTTCAGCTGCGTGTTGTAACAAACACGGGCCACGGTCGGCGAGCAGCATCTGCAGGGACATGTTTACGATGACGACCGTGTTTCTCCTGATCTTACACCTCTGGACTTCTTTCTGTGGGGTACGTTAAAGGAGAATGTGTACCGTGATATGCCTACAACCCCAGAGGATATGAAACAACGTATTGTGGCAGCCTGCGGCGACATTACACCAGATGTACTGCGGCGTGTACGACATTCATTACGCCAGAGATTGCAATTGTGTGCAGCAAATGATGGCCACCGCATTGAACATTGGCCTGACATCTCGGGACACACTCTATTCCACTCCGTAATTGAAAACGGAAACCACGTGTATACGTGTACCTCACCCCTAATGGTAATGTACATGTGCGTCTATGAAAAAGACCAATAAAAAGGTGTTAGCATGTGGACGTAATGTGCTGTTCCAGTCTCTTCTGTACCTAAGGTCCATCACCGTTCCCTTTAGATCCATACGTAATTCGGTTCTCTCCAATACACATGATCGAACAGCGGAGGAGTGGTACTCAAGCGTCAACTTTAGGTTACAATATCTCCGGATTTAATTAACATTTTACAATGCAACAAACGGCACTGATTACGTATTTGTTTATATGTTCAGATGTGCTAACAAAACTAACGGGGTTCCATTTAAAAAAACGTAGGTTTGTGTTAAAAAACACACTTCCGTGCATTTTTTTATGTTTTGTATTAACCAGTTACACTAGCCCCTCTCCTCACGTTCGGTCTGTGGAATCGATTCGTCAGCATTTGATGTGGTTTACGAAATATATCCAGCGGTAATGTTAGGTGACTCACCCTGTATATCGAGCTCAAGTGTTTTATTTATTGCCTGCTTCAACACTGTATATTCTTGAATGCACTGTTTTCCGTTTATGCTGCAATCCCTATATTCTTATTCTGTTCTCATTGCAAGTGGATAAGCCTCTTGCCAATATAGTTACAAATGAAATTCATCCATGAAGGCTGTTGTAAAATTTCCTCTTTGTTGGATACTTTATATCGAACAGGGACAAGAAAAATTGCTACCTTTCTAAGTCTGGGTAATGGTTGTAGATACAGTGTTAGTTTCTAAGTCAATTTCTCAACTGCACACTCCCTGCAGTCTAGAGTACATATTATAATAATGAATTAAGGATGGGTTCTCCTTTTTGCAAGTACACAGTTATTTGTAAAACATTCTCGGTATTCTTGCAGCGTCAGTTCTAGATAAAATAGGAAGAACCCTGCGTAGACGAGATATAACACCAATTTTTCGTCCTCCTAAGAAAATTAAGGAGATGATGCGCCCTGTTAAGAAAAGTCTTGGCTTCAGGGTCCCTGGAGTTTATAATATACCCTGTGAGTGTGGAAGCAATTATATAGGTCAGACGATTCGTACCGTTTCCGACCGCTGTGCAGAACACCAACGCCATATTAAAAATAAAGAACTGGAGAAATCGGCAATTGCAGAGCACAGCCTCGCGAACTAACATAAAATATTGTTCGATGAAACAAAAATTCTGTCCCATGCCTCCACGTACTGGGATTCTGATATTAAGGAGGCTGTTGAAATAAAAATTAGCCAGAAGAACTTTAACAGCGATAGCGGATACCATCGGAACTGTGCATAGAAATGAGCGCTGGATGCAGAGGGGCAGCAGAGACGTTCCTTCCACGGTTTACGTTCCAACGGAAACGGTGGCGCCACCGGCGCACACAGTGACACCGTTTGCGACATCAGTACGTAATCGCCGACTAATCAGAAGCCGTCCGCTAGCTATAGAAAAGGTTACCGCAGCAGCAGTGAAGACAGTCAGTTGCTCCTGACGACGGAGGTAATCGTCGAAAGCTCGAGATTTTATCCGGAACTGACGCGGCAAGAATACCGAGAATGTTTTACATATAAGAGCCGTCGCGAAAAACTTCGTTCCCATACAAAATTATTGTTTTATCACTCAAACATGTTTCACTACAGTTGTAGCTTGCTTGTTGTTTTTCTATTATTTTCCTGAAATACATACAGGCAGGTTACATTTAGGTTAATGAATATGGTACATCATTTAAATTGTATGTGCACTTTACCTTTTATTTAACTTTGTGCCTTTTCTGTGGCTACCAACCACAATCAGCCACAGGCTTAAATTAGTACACCACGTCATTGGCAAATATGAAGGAGGTTAGAAAATCGTCTGCACTGAAGTTTTTGTTTATTAACCAATCTCTGAAATTTATGTTCTGGAAAAATTCGTGGCATATGCCCGTTTATGTCTTACCATTGTAGTATTTTGGTAGTCCTTAATTGTGACAAGTTTGTTTTTATGTATCAGACGTGTTATGAATCGTTGGGTTCAACCAGCGGACATCGATAAAAGTTTTGCTTAGGTGTGGCCAACTATTTCGTGTAGTTTGTTATTCATGGATTATCTTTAGTATTTTGACACTGTTTACTCACGTTTGCTCCTGATCGTTTGTAAATATGGCGTGCAGTTATATTGCTTTGGCTTGGGCACACGTTTCGCTGCATACATTTATGTCTCTGATGAGCTTTTGACCATCATGTTGTTTAGTGTTTTGTTTTGGTTTGACGTCCAGGAATTTTTAATGTATTCCGCATGTTTCCATTCTGTGTGTGTCCACGTCTGTGTCTGTGTGTGTGTGTTTCAGTTTTTCATCGTTGGATCCAATGACCGTAAAATACTGGTTTTTCATACTGTCCAAAGGAATATCAATGTCAGCAAACATCACTTCTACAATATAAGATGCACATGTGAACAGCAATCAAATGATGAACGAGTAGGTTAAAGACTATGAACGGTGCTATTTACTTTGATAAATACCATTATTAACAGTTAATGGTTCCTGATTTTATTTTATTGGAAGAATTAATCCGAATTTTCTGATAGTGATAGTCTCACCACGATAGTTTCCGACACGACAGTAACTCCACAGATCATTTAGTGAATACACATACTGGACGAAAAATCAGTTATCAGCAAGGGATATCGCGCTTACACCTTGTAGAAGTGCCTTCAGCTTCGGTAACGGCGTCAATTCGGCGTGGAATTGTGTCCACAAGCTTCTTAAACATGCTATATGCAACTGAACCCACGCATTGATGACTGGATCCCAAACGGTCAACCATGTGGCTAGGATATGGACACGTACGCTGTTCTTAATAGTCCCAGACGTTTGCTGTGGAATTAAGATGTAGCAACACAGAGGGAGAATCGGGTCGTATAATGTGCTTATGTGTTGTTCAAACCAGGTACGCCTGCGTGCAGCCCTGTGAAGAGAGTTGTCATCTTGAAGTCTCCTCAACATACACATAATGAAGATGTCGGCGAAAAGCCTACAGTCGGTCCCCGAGAATATCAAATTATACATCCGGTTATGGAGGACACACTAATAGGCATCCCTGGCGCGGAGAAGCAACTGAAAGAGTTTAAAAGAAATAAGTCGTCAGTTCTGGATGGAATGTCAGTTCGGTTTTACAGAGGGTATTTTACTGTGTTGGTCTCTTACCGCCTTGCATTTTTGAAGAATCTCTCGCCTAGCGCAAAGTCCCAGAGCATTCTGAAAAAGCGCTGACGACTCCAGTACATAAAAGCGGTAAATGAACGGACCAGCAAAATTACAGACTAATATCTTGAACATCGGTTTCCTGCAAAATTCTTGAACATATTCTCTGTCCGAAGGTAATAAATTTCTTTGAGACAGAAGATCTGTTCACAAATCAGCATAGTTTTGGAAAACGTCGCCCGTGCGAAACTCCGCTTTCCCTTATCTCACATGATCTCCTGCGAATAATGGATGAAGGGTAACAGGCAGAGTCTATATTCCTAGAGCCCCGAAAAGTTTTCGACACGGCGCCCCATTGCAGACTGTTAAAGAAGGTACGAGATATGGCAGTGGCTCGAAGATTTATTAAGTATTAGATCTCAGTGCGTGTTCCTCAACGGATAGTGTACTATCATGCACAAAAAATTCGAACAATCTGAATTCTGCTTCGCGTGATTTGTATGCACCTCACATAACGTAACTGTGTTGCAGATCCTCCGATCTCTTTTTGGTAGAATTGTTTGACTATACAGAATGGTTACTACGAGGGTAATCCCAAAAGTAAGGTCTCCTGTTTTTATATGTACATAGCCCTGTTTATTTCTACAATGGTTTACATCAGTTTACACTTGAGCATTTAGCTATTTTTCGACATAATCACCATTTCTGTCGATGAATTTTTGTAGATGCTGTGGCAGTTTTTGTATGCCCATGTCATACCAGCTCACCGCCATGTTGCTCAGAAAGTTACGAACCTCTTCATTCACCTCGTCGTCGGAGCTGACTCGCTGGGACCACAATTAACGCTGTCAGGTACTGTGAGACTGAAAACACTCAAACGGGCAATTCAGAACCGGAGAAGAAGTATGTTGAGCCCACACATCGTTCGGCAAACCGTTGCTCTCCTGCAACAGTTTCAGTGGAACATAATCACCCACCAACCCTATAGTTCTGACTATCACCTGTTCCCTAGGTGAAAAGAACACTTGGCCGGAAAGCGATACAGCTACGACGACGAGGTGAAAGACGAGGTTCATAACTTTCAGAACAGTATGGCGGCGAGCTGGTGTCACATGGGCATACAAAAACTGCCACAGCGTCTACAAAAATGCATCGACAGAAATGGTGATTATGTTTAAAAATAGCTAAATGTTCAAGTTGTAAACTGATGTAAACCATAGTAGAAATAACACGTTATGTGCTTATAAAAAATAAGAGACCACACCTTCGGGATTACCCTCGTAGAAGGGACCACAAGAGGTAATTCCTCTTATGGATATTGTTCCAGATGAAGATTAATATCACGATAATGCAAATATGGAAAACACGTTATTGGATATGTCACAACTAAGCGGGTAAACTCATATTTATTACAGAAAAGATATTTTAGAAAGCAAGTTTCAAATTGAAATTATTTTATGAACGTTTTCGTACTGAACTGGGGCCTTGCACTCCAATCAAGTAACAGTTTTTCCTGTTAACCAAAGATCTTAAAATCTTAAATATGATTTTATTTCCAAGTAACAAAGTTTGCACAGGTTTAAACTTGAAATGAGAAGGCATAGTGTTTCGTGTTGGACGGGATCTCGAACCCAGTACTTCGTCGGATTGTTAACTAAACACAGTCAAATGACAGAAAGTGTAAATTTTTACCAATAGTGAGCAGACAAACTGAAATGACAAGACGAATAAGTTTTTACCTACTGGGATTGGAATCCATTACCTATCGTCACTGACTTCTAGTCATGAATATACATTAGAAATCGGTCTACTTCAGCATTAGCGAGACGTGCACATGTCTAAACTGAAAATAACATTACGTAAAGTTCTGTGCTGACTGGGAGTCTAACCCTGGACTTACCACCCTCTCTGAATACACACAAAGAGACGTTTACTATCGAATTCGTATTCTTTTTCACCAGTAACTAAGAGTAGCATGTTTGAACGTGAAGTGATATGACGAAATGGTCCGTCTCTCACCAGCACTCGAAACCGGAACAAACCGTTAGAGATGAAAACGCATGGAGTCGTGATAAAAATTGTTGTGGCGTAACAAGCTTGCTACGCCACACTGGGAAGGGAGCCGAAAGAAAGGCACGCGTACACACACGGCGACTGGCGTGAATTCTGGAACAGGATAGTATTGAATGGTAGCAAGAAAAGTACGTAGCTGCTTTATACTCAACTTTTAATCTTTGTTGTATACATCGTTCTTCTTGAGACATTTATACGATAACTCTCAAACTAGGTAAGGCTAATGGCGCCTTGCTAGGTCGTAGCCATGGACTTAGCAGAAGGCTATTCTAACTGACTCTCGGCAAATGAGAGGAAGGCTTCGTCCGTATTGTCGCTAGCAATGTCGTCCGTACAACTGGGGCGAGTGCTCTATCGTATATCGAGACCTGCCTTGTGGTGGCGCTAGGTCTGCGATCACACAGTGGCGACACGCGGGTCCGACATGTACTAAATGGACCACGGCCGATTTAAGCTACCACCTAGCAAGTGTGGTGTCTGGCGGTGACACCACAAAAATCAAACCATTTATCACCTGTAGTTTGGTGTGCGCATGCTACAACTTGAAATGACACGATGGAAACTTCTGTGGCACATCAGGATTCGAACCGAGACACGCACTTCGTGGAGACGTTGGGGAGATCAGAATATTTGGGTAACACTGTGACTATGGAATTGTATCGTCTTAAAGGCGTCAAACCCAGTGAAAGGAGAAATCTGATTTCCAATCCAAGTCCAGCAACAGAATTTTCAATATCTCAAAGTCAGTTGCAATAGGAAATAAGTGCCCACCGAAGTTCCTCTACTGGTCATTAAAATTGCTACACCAAGAAGAAATGCAGATGATAAACGGGTATTCATTGGACAAATATATCATACTGTAGGCGCCCCGGTGGTCCTGGTCGCCTACGGTGGACTGTAGGCCGAGCGGTGACCTCTCCAGTTGTCAGGATGCTAGGAAATGACTGTAGAAGCGTCAGAAACGCCAAAGAAACATTATTAATTCATAACACCTTTATTCCTGCTGAGTACAATGTGGCTTGCGTGATATCAACGACCTTCTCCGAGTCCTCGCTGACTCATAGCGATGACACGAGCTCCGGGCCACACAGTCTTGCTAGCGCAGCGCCGCGTGCTGTGACGTATCGAAGGAATGTCCTTACTTCGTACTTCAGCCACACGTGGCTGGTGGCGCCCGGCTGGCCGGCCGGCTCGGCTGCGGACAGCAAGCCGCTGCGCATAGGAGGCTCCGGGTTGGAGTCCCTGCGCTGTCGGCAAGAGAAGCGTTCTCGTAGTGCGGAGTGTACTCTATCCCCACCGTCGTCGGCTCACCCGGTTGTGACGGCAGATGTACAGGGCCTAGGCCCCTCACGATATCGACGACGGCTCACTGATGTGGTCAGCATTAGCGGCGAGCGAGTCTGCCACAATGTCTGCTAATCCTGGGTTGATGATTGACAGCGGCAGCAGAGAGGACCAGAGCTGGTGCTGTCCTCTCACGTCTGCTGCTGGATGGGCCGCCCTTACTGCATCTCCTTAATAAAGATTAACATGTCGATCACATAGCTGAGCGCTACGCAAAGACCCAGTACACATCTAACTGCAAGTCCAACTGCGAGTGCCTTTTTGCTATCAAAGCTGGCGTATTTAAAGGAAGCATCAGAGACATCCTGAGGTCATGCTCATTTGTAATGAACGCATTCATTCCACTTATACTGCTGATTCATCTGTCGTACTCGCCCCTTGGGTGTTCTTGCGACAGAGTTACGTGTTGTTACGGCCTGACTTACGCGAAGTTGTGAAATGCAGTACAGCTGACGCCATACCTCTGGCCTGCACTCTACGAAAGTCTCCGTCTAACACAAACCCGCGTGCTAAGCAATTCTCTCCCACCTGTTGTGTGTAACCACGCCATTGCCCCTGCGTGACGACACATTCCATACACGTGCAATCCTCTTACCTCTTGGCTAACCTACTGCCTCTGGCTTTCGGCATAGGCAAAGAAACTTTGATAATATTCCACGTTTTCCAACTCTTTACTATTCCGTAACACTAAATTACTAGAACTGACATGCGATTACATTTTCACGCAATTTGGGTGCATAGATCCTGAGAAATCAGTACCCAGAACAACCACCTCTTTCCGTAATAACGGCCTTGATACGCCTGGGCATTAAGTCAAACAGAGCTTGGATGGCGTTTAGGTGGTACAGCTGCCAATGCTGCTTCAACACGATACCACAGTTCATCAAGAGTATAGACTGGGGTATTGTGACGAGCCAGTTGTTCGGCTACCATTAACCAGACGTTTTCAATTGGTGAGAGATCTGGAGAATGTGCTGGCCAGGACAGCAGTCAAACATTTTCTGTATCCAGAAAGACCCGTACAGGACCTGCAACATGCGGTCGTGCATTATCCTGCTGAAATGTAGGGTTTCGCAGGGATCGAATGAAGGGTAGAGCCACGGGTCGTAACACATCTGAAATGTAACGTCCACTGTTCAAAGTGTTGTCAATGCGAACAAGAGGTGACCGAGACGTGTAACCAATGGCACCCCATACCATCACGCCGGGTGATACCCCAGTATGGCGATGACGAATACACACTTCCAATGTGCGTTCTCCGCGATGTCGCCAAACACGGATGCGACCATCGTGATGCTGTAAACAGAACCTGGATTCATCCGAAAAAATGACGTTTTGCCATTCGTGCACCCAGGTTCATCGTTGAGTACACCATCGCAGGCGCTCCTGTCTGTGATGTAGCGTCAAGGGTAACCGCAGCCACGGTCTCGCAGCTGATAGTCCATGCTGCTGCAAACGTCGTCGAACTGTTTGTGCAGATGGTTGTTGACTCAGGGATCGAGACGTGGCTGTACGATCCGTTACAGCCATGCGTAGAAGATGCCTGTCATCTCGACTGCTAGTGATACGAGGCCCATGCGATCCAGCGCGGCGTTCCGTATTAACCTTCTGAACCCACCGATTCCATATTGTGCTAACAGTCATTGGAGCAACAATGTCGCGATACGATAAACGGAAATCGCGATAGGCTACAATCCTACCTTTATCAAATTCGGAAACGTGATGGTACGCATTTCTCCTCTTTGTACGAGGCATCACAACAACGTTTCACCAGGCAACGCCGGTCAACTGCTGTTTGTGTATGAGAAATCGGTTGGAAACTTTCCTCATGTCAGCAAGTTGTAGGTGTCGCCACTGGCGCCAACCTTGTGTGAACGCTCTGAAAAGCTAATCATTTGCATATCACAGCCTCTTCTTCCTGTCGGTTAAATTTCTCGTCTGTAGCAAGTCATCTTCGTGGTGTATCGGTTTTAATGGCCAGTAGTGTACATGACGATTCACTCATAAATAAAAACACATCTTGTAAGAACCCGCCTCATTACACAGTTTTTACTTACTCCAACTACCCCCTCTTACGTGCCCCATCCTACACAGACTCTTCTAAAGTAGACACAGAGCAGCCAGCTTTACGAACTAGCTACACGGTAGGATGTGGAATTTTCAGCTGGGGCTATCGCTTTCCACTTGTGATTCTGTGCTATTGTACGTATTTATGTTCTACTCTTATATAAGGCGCACTGTAACCCCATGATCAGATATCGAGCGCCGTCTCATCTTTATGTTTTTAAACTGCATTTTCTGACGCAGCATATTATGTGAAGAGTAATGCTGCATGTAATCCACCACCGCAAATTTTACGAAAAGTGGAAGACAAGCTCGAATGAGACTCGCTGTCTGACAATTCCGTACAAACTTAATTATGTTTGTAGATAATATTAATAGTTATTGTAATAACAATTTCGTGTGGATCAATGCGCTGGTGTAAGTCTTTCTATTGGGCGACACTATTTTGATGTTTTATTAGATTTTTCTGTTTTTATTTTTTTAAATTTATTTACGGTCTTCTTTGCTTGATATAAGGGCTTACGCTCGCCGTAAGCATCTTTTTTTTTTAAATGGTTCAAATGGCTCTGAGCACTATGGGACTCAACTGCTGAAGTCATTAGTCCCCTAGAACTTAGAACTAGTTAAACCTAACTAACCTACGGACATCACACACATCCATGCCCGAGGCAGGATTCGAACCTGCGACCGTAGCGGTCTCGCGGTTCCAGACTGCAGCGCCAGAACCGCGCGGCCACTTCGGCCGGCGTAAGCATCTTTGTCGGTGTTTCCTCGTCGCCATTATTATTCCTATTTCTGTAACAGAAGTGTCTTGGATCAGATAAGTAGATGATTTCTTGAAATAAAGTAGAATGTCTTCCATGCAGAGAAATAAAATTAACACCTACTATATAAACAAAATGTTGCTGGTAATGGTAAAACAAATGAAAATATCTACTGTTTGAAAACAAAAGACAATGTTCTTCATAACATAAAAAATATTTCTTGAAAACGTAAATAAGAATACTTTTTCAACATCACCTCCGTGAGTTGCGTGGCCCTAACCTACCCCAGTTATCCAGACGGGAAAGGAGATTTACAGTTTGACGTGGACTCCTCATCGGTGAGAGGTGAAGGCCAGGCAAATGGAAGTCTCAAAACTCTGTGATCCTACCAAGAATTGATCCTGCGACCTCTCAGTACGCACACACACACTTTATCACTAAATCGTCAAGATCAAAATAGTTTCAGTGAATTCATCTGCAGTATTTAATGACTGCGTAAGAAAATATAAGACATACAAGATCTTTAGATTGCATTGACTTAGAAGCTTAAATTATTTACACCCTCAAAGAACCGTAGACCTCAGTATTCGATATTAATTTCAGCGTGATACATCTACCCAACGTTAAGAAAAAGGGAACTTTGCATACGGCCGTACCTTTTGATTGCATTGAACTAGAACCTTAAATTTTTTTTACCACCAAGGGATCTTAGACACTAGTATTTAAAATAAATTTCTACTCGATTCCTCTACCCGTTCCTAGAAAAAGAGGTCATAAAAGACGACAAATGGCCAAAAAGTGTCGATATAAAAAAATATCGAAAAACCTACATATCATCAGGATGTCAGATCGGGATTTGCACCACTGCGTATTAACTTCATAAACAGAAAATAACAGTTCACCCTAAAAACACGGAAACATACTCTAGTTTGAGTCCGCAAAACATAGTTCTAGCATCTTTGTGTTTATACCTTCGTCCCAGAGGTGTCTCCATCACAGTTCGCGTATGGTTCAGCAACTGAGGCGCCTTGGAGCCGCAACAAGCGAAAAGCGACTTAGGATACTGCAAATGGTGTTACTGCTGTTCGAGACGCCCTTCTACACTCTACTCATTTCACAAAAGAGCCTATAAATGAGCTTGGCTGGAAAGGAATCCCTGATGCACTTATTCTGAAGTAGAACTTTCAGGCGTTTAACCTTTTCGCTCCTCATTGAGTAACCATTAAGAAAATTTCATTCTCTACGAAAATACTCTTTAAACTGGGATTGAAGACATCTCATCCACAAACCAGTAGCTTTCTACATGCATATAATCCAAAACCTGCCTTTCCATCGACTCACTGTATTAATTAATAAAGGTATGAGGATGGGGTGTTCAAAAAGTCTCTCCGCAGTGCCGTTTGGTTGTTAGCCGCGCGTGCCGTATGATTTTTCGCCTGTCTGGGTTACTTCACATCAAGTGGACTCTCCCAACATCAAACTGTTTAGTTTATCTCAGCCAGCGTCAGTAGTATCGTTGGTGTGTGTCGTTACGTGTTGAAGTGAACGTTTAAGTTTAGTCCCTTTGTTCGTTTGTTTCGTTTTTGTCACTGTTAAAATGCTACCCGTTGAAGGACGTGTGTTTTTAGTCGAACAAGTGTTCAAAGCTGGCGGTAAATACACAGTTTAAGTTCGTCAAACATTTAATTCAGTTTTTCCCGGAGACAACACTCCCACATCGCGATACTGTGCGAGATTTGATTAAGAAATTTCGCATTACGGGTTCAGTAACAGATGCACCGAGAAGTGGTCGTCCTAGCGTTTTGTCTGAGGATAAACTACTCGATATTTCCGATGAAATGTCCATGAGTCCGAACAAGTCAGTAATAAAACTCGGCCAGGAAACCGAAGTTAGTGTCGGAACGGCCCACACAGCTGTAAGGAAAATATTAGAACTTCTGCTATGCAAAGTGACACTCGTGCAAGAACGGAAAAATATTGTCAATGGTTCAAAAATTTCGTTCAGCATAATGGAAGGGATATTCTTAGTGAAACGTTTTTCACTGATGAGGCGTGGTTTCATTTATCCAGGTACATGAACTCGCAAAATTCTCGTATGTGGAGTACTGCAAATCCATTCTGTATGCATGCGGAACCACTTCATTCTGTGAAAATATAGGTTTGGATTGGAATTTCTAGACGTCGGATTGTGGGTCCCATATTTTTCAACGAAACAATAAACGCACAACGATACTTCAGTGTATTCTGTACCCGTTCATAGGAGAACTAGTGTTAAGTGAAATACTGAAAGGTTATTTTCAACAAGATGGTGCAACCGCGCATACAGCTCGCGTTTCAATGTCACTGTTTACTGATGTTTTTTGTGATCGCATAATTTCACAGGGACTTTGGCCTCCACGATCGCCTGACGTAACACCGCCTGACTTTTTCTTCTGGGGTGCAGCGAAAGCAACTGTCTATAAAAACCGTTCAAAATCCATCCATGAACTGAAAACTGCAATATCCACTTTCACTGCTTCTGTTACAGAAGAAATGTTACAGATTGTGTTTGGAAACATGATTAGACGAACTGAATTGTGCATTCAACAACAGGGGAGACACTTTCAACATTTAATGCAAAAATTTGTAAGTAAAAATCAATATCCAATATTTCACTGAGTTTCATTTCGGTATATTCACTGCGGCATACGGTTCGCACGGCTAACAATCATACGGCACTGAAGAGAGACTTTTTGAACACCCCGTATTACTGACGATTAATTTCGCTCTTGTGTTTTTCTGTTAGGTTCAGTAAATCAACGAGGAACGCTATAAAATATGCTCTGTTCAAATGCAAATGAAGTGCAATTTAACAGGACACCCTGATGACAAATCTCTAATGTAGTAGATCAGAACTATCTGCATCGCGAACCAGCCCAAATCGTAATGCATTAGGGAGATATTACGCAGTTTTGAGCCTGATGCGGTGTGCGTCTAGTACAGTTCTGTGACTTACCCCAGAAGCAATTCGGGATTCCCACAAAAATGTATAAACCCTACAATGAAAACAGACCCAAAAAGAAACACAGTTAAAAAATAATTCAGTGCTACATATTATCTAAAGAACTGTATATTCACAAAAACAAAAATGTGCGTCGGTGAATGCAAACAAATGAGTTTGATATTGACTTGGTAAGAGGCACGTGTGGACTGTGGCATTCATTCTGCATACAGCATGTGTTTCCAGATCAGGCACTGTCAGTGCGGCCTCAGTATGCTAGGTTTGTAAATGAACCCGTAAGCTTCGAAACCAGTCGCTTAGTACAAAAAATGCATTTGCTGACGGAATCAATAATAAACGCTTTAAGAAATAGGTAAGTTTTAAGAATGATCCAAGACCATATTGTTTTTTAATTTTTCATCTTTAGATCTTGGGGTTATTAAATCGAAATTGTAATAACATTTAAGATGGTGAAGTTAAGATTTTCGTGATGGTTTTCGATCTGGAGGCATATACCCCGGTAAGAGGAGACGTAAAAATCGGACGAAATGTTGAGGCCTCGTGCGACGTCAGAACCTACTGCTAACACACAGTTCCTCTTTACAAAGTGGCCTCATTACCACCTTGCTAGCGAGTCAGTGCTGCTAAAAGTGAGCTCCCACTCCGGTTTTGTTGATTGACATATAGTTGGTTGCGTTAAATATGGGATTAGATACAGATTTTCTGGGGAATGGCCTTCCTGGAATCAAATAATAAGTGAAAGCGAATGTTGCACTTTAAGTGGGAACAGTCAGATTACTTATCGCAAATGAGAACGACATATCAACTGAGTTGAGCATAACAGTTGTGAACCAGACCGCGAAGGTAATAGTTGCCAAATGTATTCTACAATGTTGTCAATTTTCCATTATAATAGCGACAGGAAGAACAGATTTATTTAGGTAATGTGCTGAACTGGATAGTAGTCGGGAAGCTCGCCTGTAGAAAATGCTGCCAAGCCTGCTGCTACCATATTGACGGTAGCCGATAAATCTGAAGCATAGCCAAGTGAGTTTTATTTTCACATCTCTAAAGAAATTTGATCTAAAGCGTAGTTACAAGTAATGTTTACACTCATCGACTGTAGCTCAAACATCATAAACAAAAAGCAGGGGGAATTATTTGGATGGCCCTAGTCTTCAGTAGTTGTAGCTACTTTTGCTTTTTTGTATCTTACGTGTACTGAAAACTTGATGTTCGTTCAGGAGAAGTGATTGACGTTTTTACTGTCGGATGACACAATTAATATTACGAATAAATAACATTGTTTTTAATATTATTCATATAAAGCAACTTTCCTTAAGAATACTTTCATTGGCACCACTTCTAACGACTAACAACACAAATGAAAAGACAAGATAACACTGGTACAAAACACTAACATCGACAAAGGTAGTTCATACGCTGCAAAAAACAACAGTTTGAAATCAGAAAAGCAAAGAGTGCAGCGAAATATTTCTTAATGGTCATAAAACACAACTCAAATATCAGTGAAGAAAACGAAACAAGTGAATAAGTACAGTGCAATTTCAATAATGATAGGTGATGTGGGAGACTACGTTGCTTATGAATAACGTATTCAATATGTTTGTTTGCCGTCTTCATTGAAGTAATGTAAAGACGCTATGAAGTGTACATTGTGCTAATAGAAATGAATTACAACTTACCATGGTGACCTTATTACTGAAATCTTCGGTACTAAAACAGTGTACCCATAAGACAATCGTCCAAAACTGTTACGAATTAGCACGATATTATGCACCTTTTGGATGCAACCATCTGTGACTATGTGACGTCCATCGTCATGCTGAAGAAGATTTATCGGACTACCATTAAAGTATGGAAAAGCAGCAGAGCACACAGACACATAACGATAGAAAAAGGAGCAATAACAAATGTGTAAATCTGTAATTTTTTTCATTTTTAGATCTGCAATGTACTAAATGCAGGTAGCAAAATGATGTAAGATGGAGGAGTTTTCTAAAGATTCCTTTGCTGATTCTCGATTTGCCTGACTGTTGTTTTGTCACAGAAGAAGTAAAAAATCTTGTCTTTAGAAAGATTTCAACGCACGGCTTCCACAGCCTTCCCTTTCAATCTAAACACTTTACCACTGAGCTTTCTTTTTATCCCATTTTGTTCTATATTGGTCGATGAATGCGATCGGGACGGACGCCTGATGACACCCGTTCAGGTTCTTCGTTGATCCATGCACTTTTTTTTTCCTCTGACCGAACACGTTCAGCTACAGTGCAGGCAATCATTATTTTGGTATCAAGCGATATGCGAACCTACGACCTTCGACACTGCAGTTCGTTGCCTTACCTACTACGCTACTACAGCTCGCAAATACTAGTGGTCAACTGTCGCATATAGTTCTCTCTTTGCCCTAATGATGGACAAGAAGGATAATTTGCAGTGTGAAAGACGAGAGTGGTTTTAGTTTCGGCTTGGAACGAGCTTACTGGATTCAAAAACACTAATTTTCTATCTTTATGTCAACGCTTAAGTGAACCATTTAGAACATCTGATCAAAATGATAAGAAAATATCATAGAAATAGAGAAGGATAATTCTCTTCCACTGAAGAAGTAAGTCGAATGTCACAGTGTTGCTAAATACGAGCGTATATTCTAGGACGTCGTGTCACTAGCTAGTGGCAGCTAAGCTGTATCTTTTGCGTCTCCCACTTGCTTTTTTAAAGACATAGAGCAGGAAGCTGCATAGTTAACCAAATGCATAGGTCAATGAATTTTATTTGCATTACTTGATCTAGGGAACGAAGCTAAACAGTAATTATTAATAGTTTTCAGATTCACCGACTGCAGCCGACACGCCATAAGTTAAGATTAGGGGGAAATATTTGGATATTAAAATTCACCAGTAGCTGTTGTTATTTTTCTTTGTCTTATACGTACTGCAAACAGGGAAAGTTCATTTGCTGGACACAATTCAGCAGCAGCTGTTTCTGCGTAGTTGTAACTCATAATCTTTGACAGAGTAAAAACTGCTAAACTAAATGTTAACTGCATTGCATCGACACCCCGAGACCCCACTTACTACAAGGCAACTCATTATGGATGGTAAATACTCGTAAATTATTTACACCGTCTATTGTTAGTTTATCTGAATGTAAATTCCTTTGGGAACTAAATCCAGTTGATTAAGAATTATTGCTGCAAGGATTAATATTGCCAGTAGCTTTAGTGGTAGATAAACAAAGTCCTTGAATAACAGACGAGACACTGAACTGAACTGACAAAGCACTGAATTATATAAGTCGAAACATTCCCTCAAAATTATTGAGATACTAAGGAGAAAACACAACGACAGAACTAGTCCATTGGATATGTAAGGTAAGTGCAACAGGAAAAATATCCCCAAGAAAACGTCAGAATTCCAGTGCCAAAGGTGGCAGTTGCTGACTAATAAGTCAGCTTGCAAAATATTGCGAAATTATTTACGGATTTATCAAAGAAAATAACTAGAGAAAGCCTGGCTCATGGAAGATCAATTTGGATTCCGGAGAAGAAGTGAGGCAATACTGACCCTATCTTAGAAAGTATGTTGAAGAAAGGTAAACTTACGTTTCTAACGTTCATCGATTTTGAGGAAACATTTAAAAATATTTTCTGGAGGACAGACTGATATTTTGAAGGCAGCAGGATAAAATCCAGTGTACCTAAGGTTATTTACAGTTCGTTAAAAACCAGAACGTGACTGAAAGAAATGAATGGTAGCAGTTGTTGAGAAGGCAGTGAGTGTTGTAGCCTAGTCCAGATGTTATTCAATTTGTGCACAGAGCAACCAGTCAAGGAAAACACGGGGAAATTTGTAAAGGAAATTAAAGTTCAGAGAAAAAAAGTGTAGTTTGACATTTGCTGGTGCCATTGTAATTCTGTCGCTAACGGTAAGAGACCTAGAGGAACAACTGAATAATGGGACAGCGTCGTGAAGAGAGCTAATATGACAAATATCTACAAACGTAAAACAGAGATATCGAAAAGTAGCCGAATTAATTCTGGTGATGCTGGGTGAATTAGATTAAGAAATACGACGTTGAAAGTAGTAGATGAGTTTTGTTATTTAGGCAGCAAAGTAAGTGAAACTGGTTGACGTAGAAAGAACAGAAAAAGCACGGTGCAATAGGAAGAAAAACATTTCTGAAAAAAACTAGTTAACATCCATTATAAATTTAAATGTTGGAACGTCTTTTCTGGAAATATTTGTCTGGAGTTAACCTTGAACGGAACTGACACGAGAAGAAAATAGAAGCTTTTGAAAGGTGGTGCTTAGCAGAATGCTGAAGATTAGAAAGATAGGTAAGGGAATGAGCGAGTACTGAATCGTTATGGGAAGGAAGAATGTTTGTTTTTTAATTTGACTAAAAGTAGGGACCGTTTGAGAAGACAACAGGACACGTCGTGAGACATCAGGGTATCGTGATTTGGTAAAGAATGGAAATATGTGGAGGGAACGAGGGGTCGGGGAGTGGGGAGAGGGGGAGGGGGGAGAACAGTTGAGAAAGTCCATGGTTTGAATATAGGAAGAGGGACCAAGTGGCAGAAGATTGGGGCACTCATTTAGGCATAATGGACTTGGTGGATTATTGTGGAGAACTGTATCATACCAGTCTTCGGACTGAAGACCACAACTGCGAAATAGCAACAACATAATTCTCTGATGAAGTGCTTTGTTCCCTCAGCCTTCTGAATGATCTGACGCAGCTCATCATGACTTCCTCCCCTGTGCCAACATCTCCATTTGCACTAAAAGTTTTCAGTTATGTGATGCATGTATATCCACCATTACAGCTTCTGTCCTCTGCAGCTCTTTCTGGTACTATGGATGCTTTCTCCTATTTCTCAACTCGTTTTCTGTCCTTTAATTAATATTTTCCACGTATTCCTTTCCCGTCGTTTCTGCAACAAAGCTCCTCGTTTCGTATTTTATCAGACAATTTTCACCATTCTTGTATAAAACCACACCTCAAACGAATCGGCTCTCTTCCAGTTTCCAGTTTCCGTGGCACAACCATATTTTCAAATGAAAATATGATTGCGCCAAAAACATTGTCGATGATGAAAACTATTGTGTACATTTTTAGACTGAGCCATTCTAATAGAAAACATTAGGAATTATCTGGTTTGATAAAGCAATGAAACGCAGCCAGTATCTCGGCTTTCGGCAGTTGTCTTGGGCTTTTTTAAAGAGGTGTTGATATCTGAGGTCAAGATAGTGCATCAGAGGTGAGGTGCAGTTGGAAATTACAAAAATGTACACACAACAAGAAATGTTTTGCATCACCTCGGTTCCGAGAGTTCCGGAACCCGTACAGAAAATTGGAATAGAGATCAACATAAACATCATTTCTGTACTTTTTATTGCTCATGAAAACCACACATTGAGTGTTGTACCATCATACAGCGAAACCTTCAGAGGTGGTGATCCAGACTGCTGTACACATCGGTACCTCTAATACCCAGTAGCACGTCCTCTTACATTGACGCATACCTGTATTCGTCAGAGCATACTATCCAGAAGTTCATCAAGGCACTGTTGGTCCAGATTGTCCCACTCCTCAACGGCGATTCGGCGTAGATCCCACAGAGTGGTTGGTCGGTCACGTCGTCCACAAACAGCCCTTTTCAATCTATCCCAGGCATGTCGATAGGGTTCATGTCTGGAGAACATGCTGGCCACTCTAGTCGAGCGATGTCGTTATCCTGAAGGAAGTCATTCACAAGATGTGCACGATTGGGGCGTGAATTGTCGTCTATGAAGACGAATGCATCGCCAATATGCAGCCAATATGGTTTTACAATCGGTCAGAGGATGGCATTCACGTATCGTACAGCCATTGCGGCGCATTCCATGACCACCAGCGCCGTTCGTCGGCTCCACATAGTGGCACCCCAAAACAGCAGGGAACCTCCACCGTGCTGCACTCGCTGGACAGTGCGTCTAAGGCGTTCAGCCTGACCGGATTGCCTCCAAACACGTCTCTGACGATTGTCTCGTTTAAGGTATATGCGACACTCGTCGGTGAAGTGTACGCGATGACAATCCTGAGTGGTCCATTCGGCATGTTGTTGGGCCCATCCGTACCGCGCTGCATGGTGTCGTGGTTGAAAATATGGACCTCGCCATGGACGTCGAGGGTGAAGTTAGGCATCATGCAGCCTATTTCGCACTGTTTTAGTCGTAACACGACGTCCTGTGGTTGCACGAAAAGCGTTATTCAACATGGTAGCGTTGCTGTCTGGGTTCCTCCGAGCCATAATCCGTAGGTAGCGGTCATCATCCACTGCAGTAGTAGCCCTTCCGCGACCTGAACGAGGCATGTCATTGACAGTTAGTCTCTCTCTGTATCTCCTCCATGACCGAACAACATCGCTTTGATTCACACCGAGAGGCCTGGTCAATTCCCTTGTTGAGAGCCCTTCCTGGCACAAAGTAACAATGCGGACGCGGTAGAACCGCGGTATTGACCGACTAGGCATGGTCGAACTACAGACAACACGAGCCCTGTACCTTCCTCCTGGTGGAATGACTGGAACTGATTGGCTGTCGGACCGCCTCAGTCTAATACGCGGTGCTCGTGCGTGGTAGTTTACATCTTTGGGCAGCTTTAGTGGCATCTCTGAACAGTCAAAGGGACCGTGTCTGTGATACAATATCCACAGTCAACGTGTATCTTCAGGAGTTCTGGGAAGCTGGGTGATGCAATTTCTTTTTTTTTTTTATGTGTGTATTATACTCTTGGGAACTTCCATGCAGGACGCCCCAACTTTCTATGCAATTCTGAACGTTAATTATGTGATTATTTAGCACATTATAAGACGCGGAACATGTGCAGTGACCATTATTTCTTTTGTGCGCGAGACGATAACATTTGTTATGCAAATTATCTATGAATTAAGAAGAGCGGTTTCAGGCCCAGGCAACACAAGCCGCCGCTTGCCAAGCTGAGATAGTTGCCAGAGGCGTCACAATAGTGAGATTTGTATACAGGACCGACATAGTCAGTAGCGGCCGCGTGCAGATTTGTGTACTGTGCACATCGCAGTTGGCAGCTAAAACTGACGCGGATGGGAATTCTTGAGGGGTAAGGGGGGAGAACTGTGTATGGGGGGGGGGGGGGACGCCTTATGGCAAATCGCTTGTGTGAAAACGTTTTCTGGAATCCTCGAACCATCCCTGAAATTAACACAATAACTGTAGCAAGCAAGAAATTACGGGAGCAACCAACAAGTAGCTTAGAAGAGATGATCCCGCACAAGAATGACGAGTTAGGCGTATGACTGCAATCATTTCTGACTGTCAGCCGATACAACACGGCAAGGCTACTTTCAGAGCACTTTGGACTCATTCTGTATATGATCAGAAGATGAAATGAAATTAAAACTCGGTTCACCGATTGAGTCATATTCAGACACAAGTGAAGGACTATTTAACGTAGTATTATGTTTTAACAATTACACTATGTTAAATTTCATACGAAATTTCTTATATTCTAGACGCTTCGCTAAGATGAAAATCGGGAATAATAGTAAAGCAAATTCGCCAGTTGCGAAGCGATGCGTAGAAACTTCACCCCAAACTCAGATTAATGGACCTGTTACGCTGGTTTCCCTCCGTCCGAAGTGTACTGCATGTTGACACGGCTATTCATCAGACAGATATCGCTTTCATTGACAAAGCAGTATGAGCGATTATACTTTAATTAATAAAAGTAGACGATACTATTCGTAATTTTGGTTACTGCAGGCAGAAGGCAGTATCGCTTAATGAGAGCATATTTTAGCCAATAGAGACAATACTGCCAGATTTTTATGTTTCTTTTTGAATGTCTGATGACATCTGTTTCTCGCTTCGTGTTCCAGAAACACGAATCGGATTTGCTTCGTACCCCGCCGCCCGAACCATTTCTTTGCGAGTTCTTGAGTCCACTTCGCTTCCTTGATCTGAAACTGTATGCTATGACACTGAAAGTATTCTGAAGAAAAATTGTTTGTATGTTCATAATAACCAGAAGAATAGAAAGTCTCCTTATAAAATTTGAACCGTGATTTATTTTCAAAGAATATTCTTAAGAATTTATTTTATTTACTGGCGATTCATCAAGAACATCAACACATTTAATCACACTCTGTAAGCGTGGAAATAGTTGCCAGAAAGTAACTGATGAAATCATAACCAAATTCCTTTTAACAAATCGGACTTTTATTTACTTTAATAGTGCCTAAAAGCATTTTTTTTAAAAGAAACAGATTTAAAATTATAATCAGAAAGCACCCTCTAAATATCAAAGTTGCAATTTATTCAGAAGCAGAAAGAAACAAGTTTTGACTGTATGAGCTTTCGGGCAGAGAACCTTGCCACCCCCTTTTGATACGCCCGTAGTTACAACCGCTCACAACAGCCTCTGAAAGGCTACACAGGTGTAAATCTGCGACAAACCAGATAACTTTAAATTAAGAGTTTTAACAATTTACACAGGCACACAAACTATGCACCCCCGGTAGGAGGAATGAAAATGGTACAAAACACTAACAATTAAAACATTAACCTTGCCACCGAAGGTGCAACATGATTTTAACTTCTGAGAAAATTCTTACTGTGAAATGGTGGCAACTTTATATACTAAAATGATCATTTAAATAAAAGCCCATGAAATGCAATCTTATATAACATTCTACAAGGTTGGCCAAACAATAGTTAAGATGTTCTACAGTACCGCCTTTCAGGATCATAGGCAACAGTATCAAAGTTTCCAAAGATCAAAACATATTTAAGGTATTAGGCCGTTACACTCCAAGCAATAAAATCGTTAACACACCAAATCCGACAAACATGACAGAGGCAGCTACTAACGTACTGTAGATTGATAGGGGGATTACCGAACAACCCGAACCGCAGGTTGCTCTAACCCACCCCTACTCCACAAGGGAAAACGGACCACTCAATTTCTAAACAACCACCTTCCCGCGGGTGGGCAAACGGAGAAGAATGGTGGGACGACCCCAAAGCGAAACGGCTTATGACCTCCCAAGAAAATCAGTAAAATTTAACAATAGTAAATCAAACAACATATCACCTAATAAACTGCGATTTCTCGAGAAGGCCTGACGCAGCACCCCCAAATCGCTCTCCCGAACCGTCCGCTGCCAGCCGCTTCAACGGACGCAGGAAGGCGCGCCGATCTCCCGTCTCACGGCGTCGCAGATCGCACCGGCCAGACTAATGTCGTGGGTTGACTCCTGTTGCTCTCTTGTCGACCCCACGCTATACGGCGCGGCCCACTGGACTCACGTGACGACCTCACACGCGCCGACGCTCTAGACGGACAAGTCATCTAGTGTCTCAGTGCGCGACCGACCACCCGATCGATCCAACCGCCACTGACCGCTGCCTGACCAAACTCGAGCAGACTGGCGGCCTAACGAGCAGACTCAGATGCAGAAACTAAGCCCCGACCGGGCGACCACTCGATGAGTTCTCTACTGCCTAACGAATGCGGACGAGAGACAGACTAGCAAGCTGGGGACGAGAGACTGACCCAGACTGAGTGACTGGCGAGCTTATAGCGCCCCTTAAATGCACGTGAACAGGCAGCCTTTCCCCTTTCCCACCAGAGGGAGACACCAAAGCTGCGATTGCCATAGCGGCGCCACCGCCAGAAACGGAGGGTGACTGCTTCATACTACGCGCTGCGGCGCCCTCTTCAAAAGAGCATTTTTTACCACGGCTCAATATTTACAGTATAAACGTCGGTGATGTTGGAAAATAAACAGAAGTGAATCGCATCTGGCGAGTAAGTTACTCATTTCGGCCGAAAAATGTAATTACGACAGCTATTGAAGAGGAGGTCTAAATAATTCCCGCTGCTCTATATTTATGGTGTTTGAGTTACAGTAGATAAGTCTGGATATTATTCATAAATATCCTTCGGACCAAAATCGTTGGGCTATGCTTCAGAATTTCGGCTGCCAGTAAACGCCGCAGTAGCCAGCGTCGCCGCGTTTCCGAAAGGTGAGCTTCACAACTGGTAGCCAGCTTTGTACGTCTGCGGAGCAAATATATTCCTCCTGTTGCTAGGCTGATGGAGAACTGGCAACATTGTAGAATACGTCTGGCAACTACGTGATCGTCCATGTACTTCCTGGCTTGGTTCAGAACCGTTATCCTAAATTTGCGTGATATTCCGTTGTCTGGAAGATTCTGACTTTTGGTTTGACACTGGGCTGTCAAATGTATTATTTGACTTCAGCAGGACCATTCCACACGAATCAATAACTATTATCATATTTAACATTACTAATTATTTTTCTACCAACAATACCGCAGTGAGATCGGCTCTTAACAGCACCGGCTCACTAGCTAACTGGTAACGTGACCACTTTGCGTAGTGGGGGGGGGGGGGGGGGGGGAGGGAACGTAGCGTTAGCCCTACGTTCTAATCTTGCAAGAAGAAGAAGCTTTTCGACTTCTTTTTAGTCTTCTCTTACCGAACTATAAGCTTCCAGATCAAAGACCATTAAGAAAACCTTCACATCACCATCTTAAGACTCATCGCTGAAACAGAAGTACAGTGAGGATTGCTTTCCAGGCAAGCTCCTGAATAGGTTCCTTTGTGACATTGGCAGAATGTAGACAGCCGTTCTTGTGCAGTAGCAACACTAGTTGCAGTTTCCTAGGTCTCTCTTCGTATGTTCGGACTGCAAGGTGCCTCAGTTGTTGAAACAGCTGCCAGCTGCCATGGGCACACCTCTGGGGTACAGTTATTAACACAAAACATCTTGTTTGTGCCAATAGATGCATAAAATTACATTTGAGTACTCACACTGGCATATGTTTCCGTGTTGTTAGGGTCAAACCATTATTTTCTGTTTCTGAAGTTAATACGCAATGGTTCATATCTCCATCTGACCATCCTGATGATTATGCAGGTTTTCCGTTATTTCCTTAAATCGACTTTTTTGCCATTTGTTGCTCGTCTATCTGTCATCTTTTACGTCCTCTTTTTCCCAGAACGGGTAGAGGTATTTAGTTGAAATTTATTTCAAATATTAATGTCTAAGTTCCCTTAGCGGCGTAAAAATTTAAAGTTCTAGTTCAATGCAATCGACAGATATGGTCGTCTGCGAATATCGCTTTTTCTCAAGAACGGGTAAAAGTATCAAACTGAAATTGATGCCAAATACTGAAGTCCATGTTCCCTTGACGATGAAAACAATTTAGTCTTTTAACTCAATGCGATCAAAAGATACGATGATACACACCACATACACTCCTGGAAATGGAAAAAAGAACACATTGACACCGGTGTGTCAGACCCACCATACTTGCTCCGGACACTGCGAGAGGGCTGTACAAGCAATGATCACACGCACGGCACAGCGGACACACCAGGAACCGCGGTGTTGGCCGTCGAATGGCGCTAGCTGCGCAGCATTTGTGCACCGCCGCCGTCAGTGTCAGCCAGTTTGCCGTGGCATACGGAGCTCCATCGCAGTCTTTAACACTGGTAGCATGCCGCGACAGCGTGGACGTGAACAGTATGTGCAGTTGACGGACTTTGAGCGAGGGCGTATAGTGGACAAGCGGGAGGCCGGGTGGACGTACCGCCGAATTGCTCAACATGTGGGGCGTGAGGTCTCCACAGTACATCGATGTTGTCGCCAGTGGTCGGCGGAAGGTGCACGTGCCCGTCGACCTGGGACCGGACCGCAGCGACGCACGGATGCACGCCAAGACCGTAGGATCCTACGCAGTGCCGTAGGGGACCGCACCGCCACTTCCCAGCAAAGTAGGGACACTGTTGCTCATGGGGTATCGGCGAGGACCATTCGCAACCGTCTCCATGAAGCTGGGCTACGGTCCCGCACACCGTTAGGCCATCTTCCGCTCACGCCCCAACATCGTGCAGCCCGCCTCCAGTGGTGTCGCGACAGGCGTGAATGGAGGGACGAATGCAGACGTGTCGTCTTCAGCGATGAGAGTCGCTTCTGCCTTGGTGCCAATGATGGTCGTATGCGTGTTTGGCGCCGTGCAGGTGAGCGCCACAATCAGGACTGCATACGACCGAGGCACACAGGGCCAACACCCGGCATCATGGTGTGGGGAGCGATCTCCTACACTGGCCGCACACCACTGGTGATCGTCGAGGGGACACTGAATAGTGCACGGTACATCCAAACCGTCATCGAACCCATCGTTCTACCATTTCTAGACCGGCAAGGGAACTTGGTGTTCCAACAGGACAATGCACGTCCGCATGTATCCCGTGCCACCCAACGTGCTCTAGAAGGTGTAAGTCAACTACCCTGGCCAGCAAGATCTCCGGATCTGTCCCCCATTGAGCATGTTTGGGACTGGATGAAGCGTCGTCTCACGCGGTCTGCACGTCCAGCACGAACGCTGGTCCAACTGAGGCGCCAGGTGGAAACGGCATGGCAAGCCGTTCCACAGGACTACATCCAGCATATCTACGATCGTCTCCATGGGAGAATAGCAGCCTGCATTGCTGCGAAAGGTGGATATACACTGTACTAGTGCCGACATTGTGCATGCTCTATTGCCTGTGTCTATGTGCCTGTGGTTCTGTCAGTGTGATCATGTGATGTATCTGACCCCAGGAATGTGTCAATAAAGTTTCCCCTTCCTGGGACAATGAATTCACGGTGTTCTTATTTCAATTTCCAGGAGTGTATATTGTTACTCGCAATCTCAAGCATCACATTCTGCAGATGAAGAAACAATCGCTATTTTGGTCCTAATGGTTTAGTGGTAAAGCGTGCGTCTGCATACCGAGATGTCGTGGGATCGATTTTCAGTCATGGATTTATGAGACTTTGTTTTAACCTTTCTTTCACCTCTCAGCGATGTAAGGAGTGCACGTTAAACTGTAGTTCCTCTTTGCCCGACTGGATAATTGGGGTAGGTTAGGGAGACGCAAATCACCGAAGTGGCATCCAATAGACTTGCAGCACGGCACTGAGTCACACGAAATATGTAAAGAACGTAAAGATACGTGTGTGCTCCATGTCTGGCCTTTACGTTTACACCGGGCTATATTTATGGTTCAAATGGTTCAAATGGCTCTGAGCACTATGGGACTTAACATCTATGGTCATCAGTCCCCTAGAACTTAGAACTACTTAAACCTAACGAACCTAAGGACATCACACAACACCCAGTCATCACGAGACAGAGAAGATCCCTGACCCCGCCGGGAATCGAACCCGGGAACCCGGGCTATATTTATGAGTGAATGTAAATACCTCCGTCAGAACAAATTTAAAAGTGGAAAGCCACACTTCCAGGGGAAATTCCCGCATCCTACCGTGCTTCCAGTTCTTGCAGTTCGCTGCTATCTGATTTAATGTCATTGATTAAAAAGTAAAATCTAATACACGCATTGGGTAGACAGCTAGTGAAAATCTATATGGGAGAACAAGGGAATGAATGTTGTTGTTGTTGTGGTCTGCAGTCCTGAGACTGGTTTGATGCATTTTTCCATGCTACTCTATCCTGTGCAAGCTTCTTCATCTCCCAGTACCTACTGCCACCTACATCCTTCTGAATCTGCTTAGTGCATTCATCTCTTCGTCTCCCTCTACGATTTTTAGCCTCCACGCTACCCTCATATACTAAATTGGTGATCCCTTGATGTCTCAGAACATGTCCTACCAACTGATCCCTTCTTCTAGTCAAGTCGTGCCACAAATTTCTCTTCTCCCCAATTCTATTCAGTACCTCCTCATTAGTTATGTGATCTACCCATCTAATTTACAGCATTCTTCTGTAGCACCACATTTCAAAAGCTTCTATTTTCTTGTCCAAACTGCTTATCGTCCATGTTTCACTTCCATACATGCCTACACTCCACACAAATATTTTCAAAAACGACTTCCTGACAGTTAAATCTATACTCGACGTTAACAAATTTCTCTTCTTCAGAAACGCTTTCGTTGCCATTTCAGGCTACATTTTATAACCTCTCTACTTCGACCATCATTAGTTATTTTGCTCCCCAAACAGCAAAACTCCTTTACTACTTTAAGTGTCTCATTTCCTAATCTAATTGCCTCAGCATCACCCGACTTGATCCGACTACATTCCATTATCCTCGTTTTGCTTTTGTTGATGTTCATCTTATATCCTCCTTTAAAAACTCTGTCCATTTCATTCAACTGCTCTTCCAAGTCCTTTGCTCTCTCTGAAAGAATCATAATGTCATCGGCGAACCTCAAAGCTTTTATTTCTTCTCCATAGATTTTAATACCTACTCCGAATTTTTCATTTGTTTCCTTCACTGCTGGCTCAATGTACAGATTGAATAACATCGGGGAGAGGCTACAACCCTGTCTCACTCCCTTCCCAACCACTGCTTCCCTTTCATGTCCCTCGACTCTTATAACTGCCATCTGGTTTCTGTACAAATTGTAAATAGCCTTTGGCCCTCTGCATTTTACCCCTTTCACCTTCAGGCCCCGGGAGTAGACAACATTCCATTAGAACTACTGACAGCCTTGAGAGATTGGGAGAGCCAGTCCTGACAAAACGGATCGACACGTAAGTTTTACGGAGGTGCTTCGTAAACTTAAGTTGGAATCACTGGAGGGTTCAAATGGCTCTAAGCACTATGGGACTCAACATCTGAGGTCATCAGTTCCGTAGAACTTAGAACTACTTAAGCCTAACTAACCTAAGGACAACCCACACATCCATGCCCGAGGCAGGATTCGAACCTGCGACCGTAGCGATCGCGTGGTTACAGACTGAAGCGCCTAGAACCGCTTGGCCCCACCGGCCGGCCACTGGAGGGAAGAGTTCTTTTAGCGGAGCGCTGTTGGGAAAACTTAGAGAACCAACATTTGAAGGTGACTTTAGAACGATTCTACAGCCACAAACGTAAATTTTACGTAAGAACCAAGAAGATTAGGGACGTTAAGGCTCGTAAGGAGATCTTTCTGCGACCAGTCTTATTAAAAGAGCAGAAAAAAGAACAATTTTAATAAGGAAACTAACCTGAAAATGATAAATTTATTCTCAACACGTCATCCATCTGGAACCAGAAAGAAAATGAGCAATAGTGGTACAAGGCACTTTCCATCAGACCAGTTGCAGTGGCTATCAGAGTATGTATGTAAATGCAGATGTAGACATTCGCGATAATCTTTACGAGTAGTCCCAATTCCTGATAATAACAATTCACCAGGAACTTCGGAGAACAGTCTCCAGTGTGAAATGAACCCTGCTACATGTCAAACGTCTCACTTTGAAAAGTGAAAGAAATTCAAAATCATCAGATCACAATAGACTGCTTCATTGTTATTGTCCAGGTTCTGGGTTGACTGGTCCAGTGGAAGCGCGTAACTTCATGTGCAGATGTGCCTTTTGTGATGAAAATTATCCTAAATGTCCATTATGGACAGTTCCTTTCACAATGCTAGCTCGGAAATTGGCTGAGACGGAGCAGTATACACTGAAAGTAGGAATTCCTGTCTGGTTTGACACCGATTGTCATTAACCAGGCGTCATACTCATCTCTGGTTACGACCACTGTTATTAAGGTGCGTTATGTGGCCGCGAGTGGTACGCTATCCGCTCCAGACATATTGGACAGCACGCATTGATACATCAACAGCTTCATTCGAGGTGTGGAAACCGTGGTATCATAGATCGATACCACTCTCACAGCAGGCAACGGAAACGCGCGTTTTAGACAGACGCCGATAGCAGTTGTGCAGGGACCTGGCGGAACCAATGATGTGTGCCCACTGAGCCACGCCTTCGGTGGCTCCCACTACGAACGCCCACTGCCGCTGCGATGTAGGATGGCCGGCGCCAGCTACGCGGCCCAGTCTCAGTCGCAGGCTCCAACAGTCTTCAGTTTGAATCAGCCTCCGACATGTCGCTCGTGCCTTAGTAGCGGGAGCCTCGCACTGCACGTCACTCTTTTGTCTCTTGTAGTAAATGGACTTTATTGCTGTTTTTTTTTTCTTTTTTAACTTTTTCTTTCGTGAAGTTTCTTCACAACAGTTATAAGTAGAACCAATGTTTACTGTATTTATGGATTCGCTAATCACTTCTGCTCCTGTTCAGCTTCCCTACTACAACTGCTGCAAAACCCTATGCCCATCTCTCTTTACCACTGCGTATGAAGTACTACACAGCAGAAACTGTCAAGTCCAAACTCAACAGCCCATATTGCTACACTGATACCGTACAACAGAGTGGCACACACCTAACAAGCTCGTAACTGCAATGACATATGTTAGTCGTGAAAGATCACATAACTGCCTTGTATTAGTGCTACACTAATTTGACCATGCAAATCGATAACTCTGGTTTTTTAAGGGATGACCAATAACTCTTCCGTTAAAAATGACACACTTATTAATTTAATCCTAGCCTTTTGCTCATCGCAGGTCAGCATATGTACTGAAATGCCAAAATTCATGGGATACCTCCTAAAATCGTGTCAGACCTTCTTTTGCCCGGCGTAGTTCAGCAACACGACATGGGATGGACTCAACAAGTCACTGGAAGATTCTTGCAGAAATATTGGACCGTGCCGCCTCTGTAGGTGTCTACAATTGGGAAAGTGTTGTCTGGGCAGGATTGTGTGCACAGACTGACCTCTCGATTAGGTCCCATAAGTCTTCGATGGGATTCATGTCGGGTGATGTGAGTGAGCATATCATTCGCCAGAACCGTTCAGAATGTTCTTCAAACCTGTTGCGAACAATATTGTGACCAGATGACATGGAGTACCCTGATTCATGAAAATTCCATCGTTGTTTGGTTACGTGAAGTCCATGAATGGATGAAAATGTAGAGTGATCGGTTCAGTTGGCACAGAGGACCCACACCTTTGCATATAACCACAGCTCACACCAGCTCGTACAGTAACTGTTCACAACTTGGGAACAGGGCTTCGTGGGGTCTGAACCACACCCGAACCCTACTGTGAGCTTTTACCAACTGAAATCGTGACTCATCTGACCAGGCCACGGTTTTTCACTCGTCTAGGATCCAAGTGATACGGTCGCGAGAGGCGATTCAGGCGATGTCGTACTACCCTAGACCACTAACATCAAATTTAGACGCACTGTCCTAGCGGACATTTGATTTCTGCGGTTACTTCACGCAGTGTTTCTTGCCTGTTAGCACTCTATGCGTTACATGAAGGCCATCGGCTATTGGATTGTCAGTTGTGAGAGCTAATCCCCTGAAATGAAGTATCCTCGTCACACTCTTGGCTCTGCGGATTTCGGAATATCGAATTCCCTAAAGATTTCCAAAATCTGAATGACCCATGCGTTTAGCTCCAACTACTATACCATGTACAAAGTCTCCCGTCGAGCGGCCATGATCAAGTCGGAAACCTTTTCACACGAATCACCCGAGCACAAATGGCAGCTCCGCCAATGCACTGCCCTTTTACACCTTGTGTATGTGGTGTCACCGCCAGACACCACACTTGCTAGGTGGTAGCCTTTACATCGGCCTCGGGCCGTTGGTATACGTCGGACCCGCGTGTCGCCACTATCAGTGATTGCAGACCGAGCGCCGCCACACGGCAGGTCTGGTCTAGAGATACTCCCTAGCTCTCGCCCCAGTTGTACAGCCTACTTTGCTAACGATGGTTCACTGTCTGCATACGCTCTCATTTGCAGAGACGACAGTTTAGCATAGCCTTCAGCTGCGTCATTTGCTACGACCTATCAAGACGCCATATTCAGTTACTATGTCCTCTGAATAGATAATATTGTGAATCATGTACCGTCAAGAGCGACGTTCTTCATTAATGGCTTAAAGTTAAGTATCAACCTAATTACGTCCAATTTCTGAATTCTAATTCCTTGCCATGTTCCAGACTCACGTCAGTATAGTTCTTGCCTCCTCAAGCCAGCCTGCGTGAGCTAAAACGCGTGCATTTCGGCCTCCTCTTGTAACACGGTGTTGGCTCTTCTGCCAACACAACAGTGTACATCATCCTACCGCCATCTGTATATGTGGATAACGCTATCCCATGACCTTCGTCACCTCAGTGTAAAGCTTTTATTTGCCATGACGTAAGCAGCTGTGAATCGTCACATAGCTGCCTGGTATTAGTTCGCCACCACCTATAACGCTGTGTTTCGGTAACTCTCATCTTTTAAGGGGATGACTAACATTTTGTGAAATGACGTGACCATATTTATTTGTTTCTAGGCATTTGCTCACGGCGGGTGAGCGTATAACAAAGAAACACTCGTACACAAAGGATATCCCTGTCGTTCAAAGTCAGAATTTTGGCAGCTTATACCGGTCATTCTTCAGTTCCTTCCATCGCAATTGTTGATCAGCCTACCGATGCTCTGCCGGTTCGTATGATCCAACGGGCACAACATTTCGGCAATCAGACGAGTCGTGATCCACGGATGCACCGACGAGCTGACGTCCTGGGTAATTATTAACAATATTTCGTTTTTATTTATTTACTTATTTTCTTGTGCTCTTCATTCCACGATGTGCGCCCCGATAGCTGAGTGGTCAGCGTAACGGATTGCAGTCCTACGGGCCCGGGTTCGCTTCCCAGCTTTGTTGGGGATTTTCTCCGCTCAGGGACTGGGTGCTGTGTCGTCTTCATAATCATTTCATCCCCATCCGGCGCGCAGGTCGCCCAGTGTGCAGTCGAATGTAATAAGATCTGCACCAAGGCCACCGGACCTGCTCCGCAAGGGGCCTCCCGGCCAATGACGCCAAACGCTCATTTCCATTTCCCATTGCACGATCTTATGGAGAAGAACCGACTGACGGCTGCCGTCTTAGTGACATTTTCACTCATGGGGTCTATATTTCATTTAATTATTTCGTGTTGCCTCAATATTAATTTACATTTATTTTTGTTCGTGATTAAATTTCTTCCGACTTGCGTTTTTTTTCTATACACACCGTGGGCCAAAGTGCTTTCAGTTCTTCTCTTGACCGTAACGCCAAGGAATGGTAGTCTTTTTTTTTGTCCTGTTATCCATAGTGAATTTGATGTAGAGATGTCGAAAGAGAACACACGTTGACCTTGCACGCTAAGAGCTGCCACCACTTTGCACAGATGATTGCGGTACTGAACTTTGGGCGCACATCATTTCCGATGCAGAGAGTCTTCCCCGGGAACTGGAACAGCCAAGAACTGTCTTCTGAAGGAGAACAGTTATTCAGAATGCAGATTGGGTGCACTCCGCACTCTCCACTACAACACAACTTACGGAGCTGGAAGAAATCACAGAGAAAGAGCCAGCCACTGCCTTTAAACGTACACCGGCGTGCTGTCCGGGGAAACCGGGCGCGTAATGAAGGAGCGCCGAGTAGAAACTGTCTTTCACCCGTCCAATAAAGCATGGGCATGACTGGTAAGCATCAAAGATGTCCGGGGTATACCACAGTTCGTGTCAATATCGCGATACATATACGGGAAGAACAATGGGCACCGTCGAAGATTGATGCCGCAAACACGAGCGGCACAGTCGATTGATGCAGCCTGTAACACCCCAATTATAGAACCCATGATGAACACCCTTCTGTTGCAAAAAGAAATAGAAAAATCAGTCATCCTGACTGTGATGAAAGCTACTGACAACAAAATTTGCACTTTTGACAGTTTGATTAACGAGAATGTTATGTAAATACTTATACTTATCGTAAAGAAAGGACTGAATGAAAGAATACCACATGATACGAAACAGAAACATCAAAGAAAGAATTTAAAAAAATTATTATTTACGAAGGTTAAAACCCTGACCATAAATTGACCAAAGATAACATTTATCCTAGAAGAGAGTTGTAGCCGCATCGAGCTGTAACTTCGCTGTGACTACAGTGTAATTCGGCAATGGAGATGTTAACTTCACTTCTCTCTTGTTCTCTTGCAATAGTGGCACGCATGTTAAGCACTACTAGATTGTTTTAAAACCGATCTGAAGTTTAAACGTTTTACTGGTGGAAGTATTAGTCAGAAGTCCGACAGGAATAAAATCATCTTTACCGTTAAGACAGATAATGGGATAGTCGATAGATGTGACAGAAAAATAGCTCGTGTGATTGCTGATTTGTGATGAGACATAGCCTTCGTGATACTTAATAGTCACTAATATCAAGGGACACAGAAAGAGACTGATCGCCGACATAAACCCAATTAGTAGACTTGAGTATGCAACAGATAAACGCAAACACGAAGAACTTGTGTTGTCAGAAGCTATCGTCAAAGTCAGAATTGCTGATGCTAACAGACGCAATTCCCTGAATGAAAAATCGGTGTGTATGCTCAGTGTAGGGACAAATAATTACGAAGAACGATACACTTTAATTCTACTTTAATTCTTCGTGTAGCATACATCATGTAATGGACATTTAAACTGTATTTGTGAAATTAACTGATTCTTCGGGTAACGTAAAAGTGAAAAGTGATTTAGTGACAATTTAACTGTCAACAGCAATAAGTTAACACCGAAATACGACGTTTTATGAACATTGCTCAAGGGTATGTTATCTCTGGAATTACGTCGTGTAGTTGTTGAATACGCGACGGAGCGATGCCTTGACAACGGAATAATAATCAACAACTCAATATCCTCGCAAAAATCATGGTGTGCATCGGCTTCGGTGATGGATTGATGATTCAAGACTTTATATTTTCAACGTTTGAATACCCATTCTCAAGCCGGGCATAAGAACTACAGTCAGCAAGTTCGCGTAAACTGAAAAGTCTGTCGCGAACAGCCAAAGGACTTTTGGATATCATTTCAGGTGAAAGGAGTCATCGCGTTATCGAGTGGAGAAGATCGATAGACATCGAACACCATTGCTTTAATTACAAGCAAGGGCGGTGCACGTAATCCGTCGTGCTGCTCCATCGAGACGTTGATATCAGTTTTGAGAGACAGTATCTGTAAAATCCTCGCGAGGAGTTTGTTTTTATAACAGTTACAGATTGGCGTTTTCGTGATCGACGGACGCCGTTCCACGTCATCTGGATTGGGGCAACCATCATCATCGAGGCGAGACGAAACGAGACGTCACAAACCGACCAGGTCGGCAGTTGCAGAGCACTGTTTGTGCGAGTCTCATGCGATCGAATACGATCGTACCAGGGTTTAACACAAACATACAAATACTGGGATAGCGTCGTTAGAGAGGCCATCGAAGTATGCACCAGGGACCGTCTGATAATCCGCGGCTGTGGCTATAATCTCAGCAAGGCTTCAGAACAGGCACTGGGCCTAATTAAGATGACACCTAGCAAACACAACGTTCTAGCGGTCAAGGCGAACGAAATAACTACAATCGCACCAGCGCAACATGGTGGCCCAGCTACTGACGCCGAAACGACCGCTTCCTCGACAGCCAACACGCGCCGTTTACGCGGGAGAGAATATACCATGAAGCGCCAAAGACACTGATATAATCATGCGTATTCAGATACAGAGATATGTGAACAGGCAGAACACGGCGCTGCAGTCGTCAACGCCTATATATAAGACAAGTGTCTGGCGAAGTTGTTAGATCGGATACTGCTGCTACAATGGCAGGTTATCAAGATTTAAGTGAGTTTGAACGTCATGTTATAGTCGGCGCACGAGCGATGGGACACACAATCTCCGAGGTTGCGGTGAAGTTGGGATTTTCCCATGCTTCCATTTGACGAGTGTACCGTGAATGTCAAGAACCCGGTAAAAAATCAAATCTCCGAGATCACTGCGCCGGGAAGAAGATCCTGCAAGAACGGGAGCAAGGACGACTGATGAAAGTTGTTCATTAGGTTACCTTCTATTCAGAAGGCTGTTGCACTCAGCGACTGTTATATTGACTTGTAAATAATAGATTTCAGCTATCAGTCGGTCTTCATCCACATCTCATTGAATACCAACCGGAATTACATGCATTGATCAAAAGTGATAGTGCATTGAGAATGGCTAGTTTCTAGCTGAAATCTAGATCTGCCAATAAAATTTAAAAAGGACGAATGATAGCTGAAATCTATTATTTACAAAATTGTTCATCGTGACAGAAGCGCAGGCCTTCCGCAAACTGCACAAATTTCAGTGCTGGACCACCAAGAAAACATCATCGACATGGGCTTTCGGAGCCGAAGGCCCACTCGTTTACACTTGATGACTGCATCACACAAAGCCTTACGCCTTGCCTGGGCCAGTCCACACTGAAATTAAACTGTTGATGACTGAAAATTTGTAGCCTGGTCGGACGAGTCTCATTTCAAATTGTGTCGAGCAGGTGGACGTGTAGGGGTATGGAGAGAACCTTATGAATCCATGGACCCTGCTTGTTATCAGGGGACTGTTCAAGCTGGTGGAGTCTCTGCAGTAGTGTGGGGCGTGCCCAGTGGGAGCGATTGGGACCCCTGATACGTCTAGATACTCTGACAGGTAACACGTATGTAAGGATCACCTGCATCCATTGATGTCCATTGTGCATTCCGACGGACTTGGACAATTACACCTGGACAATGCGACACCCCACAAGTCCAAAATTACTGTATAACTGCTCCAGCAACACTCTTCTGAGTTAAAACACCTCCATTGACCACCAAACAACCCAGACGTGAACACTATTGAGCATATCTGGGATGCCTTCCAACGTGCTGTTCAGAAGAGATCTCCACCCCCTCGTACTCTTACGGATTTATGGACAGCCCTGCAGGATTCGTGGTTCCCTCCAGCGCTACTTCAGACATTTGTCGACTCGATGCCCCGTCGTGCTGCGGCATTTCTGCTTTCTCGCGGTGGCCCTGCATGACATCAGGCAGGTGTACCAGTTTCTTTGGCTCTTCAGTGTAAGTTGGTCGTGCGCCACTAGGAGAACAGTTCATCAGCACATCAGCGCATCTGACGATGGTGACGTCTCTGATTCCCAAAATATATGTGTCCTTTGTGCTCTATGAACCGCCGGCGCACCCATGGACTGTTCTGTTATGATTATGATTACTTTGAGAAAATGTATCAATTGCAACCTAAGTTGGCTGTAATCAGAATTCCGCCTTTCCCGACTGTTTTTACCTGATACAGATCTCTGTAGCATCGCAGAAGTTGTTACCTGTTGTATTAACACATGTCTTGCTGCTTCTTCCTGTTAGTGTTTCCCATATGTTCGTTCCTTACAAACTCTGACGGGAACCTTCTCATTCCTCATCTCATCGGTCCACCTACTTCTAACATCCTTCCATACCACCACATCTCAAACGCTTGCGCTCTATTCTGTTTGGGTTTTTCCACAGTCCATGATCCGCTGACATATTTTACTGTGTTCCAAACTCACCATCATGCTCAAAAGTACATGACGTCGTGAACTGCATTCCGCCTGATTTACATGCAAGCTACATGATGTAATTGTCTGCAGGTCCTCTCCTCTCTTTTTCGTAGAGTCGTTTGACTGCACAGTAAGGTTAGTGCAAAGAGAAACTTTAAAATTGTAATTACATTTGTACTAGATTGGGATCTGGGACTCCAATACAGCTACAATTGTCCCTGTTAAGTAAACATGAAAGACCTTAAATATTGTTTCAGCCAGAAGTAACAAAGTGTGCACGTGTCTGAACTTGAAGTGACATCACGTAAAGGCCTGTTTTGGACTGGGGTACGAACACAGCAGCTACATGAATTGTTAACTAAGCTCAATCAAAAGTTAGGTACTGAAATTTGGCGCAAGTGTCGAGATGGCCGTCATTGAAATGACGAGCCCAAAAACGTTTGCTTACCGGGATTCCTGCCCGGCATCTATGGTTGTTTCCTAGATACATGCATGCATGTCCAAAGAAACTTTGCATTGTAATTCGAAATAACTCAGGCACAGCGATATCGTATTTATTCAGCGACAACGTCAAGCGAGTTTCAAGTGAAATGTATCTGCTGTACGGGAATATACATAATGGATGTAGGAATACAGGCTGTAGACACGTGGTTGACGACGTACAGGAGTTCAGGTCTGGCCGTGAGTCTTTCTGGGGCAGCCTAATGGTGAAACGACCGCTCGTGATAAGCGGGAGATCCGGGTTCGAGTCCCGGTCCGGCTCAAATTTTCGTTGTCCCCATTCCATTACAGCTGTTGGTTGTCCATATTCGCAACTGTGAATACTTTTCATGTATATCAAACGCTTAAGGCGGTGGCTCGATTCACACATCAGACAAATTTTTGAAGAAGCACAAACAGGACCTCTTCACGTCTGGTAATCCTGTTTCAACAATGTAAGATGGCAGCTTGGTTCCAAATGAGCATTAAGTATGATGTACCTTCGTTGCCTGCTGGAGGAGAGTCGGTGTGTGTTGGGTCACTAGAGAGATGGAAGTCGCGGCAAGCTGAACCTCTGTCACCAGTAAGCTTTGGTTCACCATAAATTTCATTGTATTAATGAGCAAATAGTCACGTAAGATCACAGAGTACTTATTTCTTATGATATTTGAATTCGAAATGTTGAAAGTATGGGTGCTGAACTGGAATTACAATCCAGATCTCCCCTTTCCCCAGATTCACCTCTTTGGGAAGGTACAGTTCCATCGTTTTTATCGTTTCCTCAAAGCCCATAAATTCACAAGGTCTCCGTGTAACACGTGTCTCTGTGTTAGAATTAGAGTCGAGCGCAATGCTTTTCGTCCTTCCATTTCAAGTCGTAACATGTGCACTCCAAACAACACGTACAAGTAGTTACGATGCTCAACATCAGTCCGTTTGTTACCAGGATTAAGGATTGGTGCCGGTTTCGACTTCCAGTAAGACACAGAACTTATCACTTCAGGTTACTGGTAAAAATCTCATGGTTACTGGTAAAAAAGAATTGGAGGTTTAACATCACATTGTGTGTGGTCAATAATTATGATGTGTGCAGGTTTCGACTACCAATCAGCATAGAACTTTTGTTGACGTTACTTCCAGTTCGGGCACTTGCACATCTCGCTACTGGTGAAATAATCCGAAATTTAATGTCTTTTCATGGCTAGATAACAATAGGTGTCCTGTTCGTATCCCAATAAACCAAACCTTTTCGCTTCATCATTTCGATGAAAGATTTCGGTAGCATTTGATGGTGCTTACTTAACATCCTATTAGGTTCTTGGTTTCGAATCCCCGTTCAACACGATCCTTTACGCCACGTCAATTCAAATTTAAATTTGCACTCTCTTTGTTAATTATGATAAAAAATACTTAAGATATTTCGTGGTTAGTTAACAGGGACTGAATGATTGGTTGATTGCCATACTGAACAGCTTTCTCCGTTGGTCTGTTGTAGTAACCATTTTGTATAAAGCCAAACGACAGTATCGAAAAGAGGACAGACGTCTTGTATTGTAGTTACCTTTCTTGGGTTACATATAAAATCAGGCGGAGCGCAATTTTGAGCATAAAATGACGTAACATAATATAATCAATGATGTAATATAATATGGGGTAATATAATAACAAGATGTAGGGTGAGAGGTAGTCTGGACCAAGTGTTTTTGTATCAGAATTTGACTCTTTGTGTACCATATTTTCAGGCCGTACAGTGGGAACCCGCCCAGCATATGCCTAAACGAGCGTGGGAAACCATCTAAAAATCACAGTCTGTCCCATTTACCGAAGCAGCGGCCGTTAATCCATCCCGCGGATTCGACCGGCATGAAAATCTCCCACCAGTCTTGTAAGATGCCGTATGCTATATGAACTTGTCCTGGAATCTACTGTTTCCGACTAGTGTTAACATAAAAGTTTATTTCTAAAATTCGCACTCAGTGGATGGTAGAAAGTAGGAAACAATAAGAAACCGAGGTCATATTTCAAGCCTCGAAGAAATTTTCCTCAGCGACCATTGTGAAACCATCTTGTGAAGGTGCTGCCTTATTTGTACTAGTAACATAACATCGCGTTTTCATTGCTAACAAGATTAAACGCGCAAGGAGACTAAACGGTGCTTGTTGTTATAACTGTATGCAACGGTATGTGTGAAGCTTAATTTCGTTGGCGTGTAACAGCAATTATTAGACTAAGTGGCTATTAGCAAACTTTGCGGGTGCGGCAGCACAGTTCTCTAGCTCCACGAAACCAGCGGCTGCCCACACTACGGATGTCCATTTATGACCGACGAACAAACCATGTAACTCCCAGCTGACGAGCTGAAATCGCAATACTCACATCTTTCTACAATACGTCTTCAGCATCGAGCCTTTTATTTGTTACGCGACAGCACTCATTCCTCACCAGCCAGCCTAACATGGGATTTTTCCGATTTACATCCGGTATGTATAGCAATGTACCGAGCCACCTTTTACAATTAACACGCTTCAGCGAATATCAGTAGAACTGGAAGTAAATACAATAGATACATTATTTGTCTGAGGGTGACGTTCGAAACGCATTAATTTTATAAGAGGATTCAATAAAATTTGTTCCAGACTTCATCATGATTTTAAGTGCAAACATGATTGCTGGAATATCTGTAACATCCAGAATACATTTTTGGCTCTGCAGTGGATTGCGCGCTTAATTGAAACTTCCTGGCAAATTAAAACTGTGTGCCGAACCAAGATTTGAACCCGGGACCTTCTCCTTTTGTGACCAAGTGCTCTACCGACTTAGATAGCCAAGCACGACTCGCGACCCGTCTTCGGAGATTTATTTGCGGCAGTACTTGTAGTATATTGCGTTCGTCGTAGTTTGTGTTCTGATTGAAACAGCAATGAAGGAGGTTAAACACTGTTCAAGTTTGCTTAATGCTTACTCTATAACCGTACTCGAAATAAGAAGCAGAAAATCATTATCAAACAAGCATTTGAAGAATTATCGATGTATAACGATTATGACATTAAGTTGTGAACACCAAACTAAAATCTTCCTTCATATTGCTGATTTCAGTTTCGTCTTGGTGTCAAAAAAATATCGGATTTCATGTAGGTTAATGAAAACCTACGTTCCGGTCAGGTACTCCGTTTTAATGGCTTTGAGGAACAGATTTATGGTGATGGCTCGATGGCTGCGATGTTATTTGTTGGTATATTTTATATCCCTGTTGTCGATAAGATAATCAGTAGATACAATAAGAGAGAACCATAAGAAAGAATGATCTAGACGCAGTTATTCGGATTAAAAAGGGTTTAACATCCGGAAGCATTCCTTCTGTGCTACTGTACATTGCCTACATCAAATGTTACTTAAAATCCGTCTTGATTGCAAATTTTTTTTATTATTCATATGACCGGTTTCGGTTCATTCAGAACCATCTTCAGATCTGATATTTCCGTTACAGGAGTAACCCGTCCAAATCCAGCTACGTAGCATGTGAAAGTTGCTGGATTTGGACGGGTTACTCCTGTAACGGAAATATCAGATCTGAAGATGGTTCTGAATGAACCGAAACCGGTCATATGAATAATAAAAAAAAATTGCAATCAAGACGGATTTTAAGCAACATTATAAAATTACTGATTGCTGTTATCCCATAAGACATTATGTCTGTTTTTGCCTACATCAAAGTTCAAAGTCATTATGAAATAAAAGGAGTACGGTTCAGATATTGGATTAAAATTCGGAGTGTAAGTATGCCAATGATAAGATTCGCTGCTGACGTTACTATCATTCGTGAAAATGAATAAGAGTTACAGCACCTGACAAATGGAATGAACAGAGCACAGAATGTGGCCTGAAAGTAAACATAGGACAGAAGAAGAATCGATTTGAGATTAGCAACAAACCTGACATCAAAATTCGGAAGCTTGTAGTAAAAGATGTGAAGGAATTCTGCTGCTACGCTGGAAGTAAAATAACGCGTGATGCACTAAGCTACAATATAAATCAAATGCTGCAATTATATTTGTGATTCAAAAGTGAATTACAGTGGCAAAAGTCGTACTACTTTCGTTTAGATAAACAGACGTCTGTAGCTGTGTCATTCATGCTTTAAATAATGAAAACTGCAGCAGTTAGCTATTTTTTGATGCTTAGAACAACGCGTTTCGAGACTTTATTGTTATTTTAAGTGCATTTGTGCATTTTTTTTACATGAATATGTTTGGTGATTCTTGCATGTGTGATTTTCTGAATGTCATGTACCTTTTCCAGGTTAGACTGCAATCGGAAAATAGGATAAAATGAATTTTTGAGGAGTTTTGAATATTAGTGATAAAAATGATATTTTCGTTTGTTTACTTACAAGTGTTGTACCTTTTCCATTATACAGAATATCACACGCACGCAAATGATCACTTACACTATTTGTTTACAAAAACGTGCCTGCACAGATATTATTACACAATGACTATAGGAAATAAAATTGTCATAACTTCTGAAAGGTTTGCGTCAGGATGTTCAAACTACACTGTTGGCCGTGGGCCATGAAGGGTATTAGTACGCGCATGCATAGTTTGGTTTAGCGACGAAGCCCACTTTCATTTGGATGGGTTCGTCAATAAGCAAAATTGGCGCATTTGGAGAACTGAGAATCCGCATTTCACGACTAAGAAGTCTCTTCACACTAAAAAAAAATGGCTCAAATGGCTCTGAGCACTATGGGACTTAACATCTGAGGTCATCAGTCCCCTAGAACTTAGAACTACTTAAATCTACCTAACCTAAGGACATCACACACATCCACGCCCGAGGCAGGATCGAACCTGCGACCGTAGTCTTCACCCTCAACGGGTGACTGCGTGATGTGCAATGTCCAGTCACAGAATAAGCGGTGCGAAATTCCTTGATGATACGGTGACCACCAAACGGTACGCGAAGGCTTTGGAAGATGATTTCCTCTCCGTTATCCAAAGTGACCCTGACTTCGACAAGATGTGGTTCATAAAAGACGGAGGTCGACATCATCGAAGCAGGAGAGTGTTTAACGTCCTGGAATAGCACTTTGGGGACCATATTTTTGCTCTGAGGTACCCAGAAGCCAATGGAATGAGCCTCGATTGGATATGGAACATGTCATAACACAAATCCGAATATCTGTAGTGACGTTTACATGTTGAATAAAGTGTATGCACGCCGTAGTTTGTAACTAATTTACGTTTCTTTTCATATTGTTTAATAATTGTCTCCCTGTACATATTTGTGAAAACTGTCAGAGTTATCAGCTGCAAGAGAAACATTCGAACAAATTAAATGATTCGTTGTCTAGCTTGACAATGAGAATTTTTTTTCCTTGTTTTTTGTGGTGCACAAAAGTTTCAAGTTCCTCCATCAAATCCATTGTATGAGGTTTTTGGAAGTGGTGGAGTATGTTAAGAACTTTCTCTATGTTTTCGATTTCCAAAATTTTATTATGATAACACAAAAAAGACATCATGGTTATGCATGCGTCGGTATCCTGAGCATTTCGCAATATATTTATTTCTACCAAAAATCCAATAATTCTTAAGAGACTTACAGTGGCAGTACCACCAGTACGTACGGAAAGTCAATGTCTAGGTACCAACCCTTCTAGATAACAATAAAAAATTTCCAAGAACGGAGCTGGTGGAACTAGGTAAATGACTCAAAATAGGCATTGTAGTGTTTAGATCAGCGAGCTTTAAATGGAGCTTAACACTGCGGTGGTACACTGTGCGCAATAAATTAAATTTGACAGCAAACAGTCTTACACTTACACATAAGATCATGTACTACCTAGTACTGGCAGGCTAAAGGAACCGACCTACGTAGTTTAGTAACCAATAGACAGATTTAAACATTAACCATTAACCAATGAAATGGCGGACATATTTCGCCGCATCTAGTTCGCGGACAGTCAGTAAGCACAACCGGCATATTTCGTTACGAAAATTCAAACGGGTACTCAAGCCAAGAGCACTAGCCCACAAAAGTTAACAATTGAAAGTCAGTTAAGCGCGTGCTCACATGAATTAAACAAATATAGACGGCAATAATTAAAACAGTAACTTTTAATCAGTAAAAACAAGGACCTAGCCCGCCGCCGTTAATTAAGGAGATTTAATAAGCAACAGGAACGAGATCTGGTGCTACTAGAAGAAAACATCAAACACTCAGGCTAACGGCCCTAGCCAGCTATAATTGGCATACAGAAAAATTACAGTTTCAAACGCAGTAAGCTCAGATCCATATAACAGCGGACGAAGTTCTTAGCAACTAATTAGGGCACTCTGGCAGCTTACAGTAGCCCGATTCAGTAGTGACAAAATATTTAAATAGCTGCTAAATCTTGGACTAACAATTGAAAATAACTCATTTTTAAAATAAACAGTAAACTTAAGTTCTTGTGAAGAACTCTAGTTCGCGTAAAATAAGAAATTCAAATTTGAATTTTTGAAGAGTAACGTGCAGCCAAGATAAGGGTGCACGTAGGCCTTAACCACTAGTTAGGGAAATATGACAGGTAAGTATAGCATGTTTGGTGGTAGTAAAACTTTTAATCGTTTACTCAGACGAAGTGCACTAGCCCACAAAAAAATTAACAGACTGAAATAACAAACATTTTTAAATAGTGGTAACAAGTTAGCTATTGAGTGACGGATTTAGCAATGAACAACTCTTCAGACAATCTTGGCGACAAAATATCTATCGCTGAACCAGTGGTTTCTAGCAAATAAACATTGCAAAAAACCTATTCTTCACGTGCCGTATATTCTTATACAGACAGGATACGTCGTGTTATTACAAGAAGTACACACAACTTAACAGTTTGCTGCAACGTCAGCCACTCCAAGAGGCGAAAGTAATGAACGGCCGGTAGAAATTCTGACATCTGTTGCGCAACGAGTGGCGCGGACGCGTGTTGAACAAGGATATAATACGCCTGCTGGTACGCCAGCACACTCGCTTCCAAAACTGATCATACACGCACCTTGATCGACGGGTTTCTAAAGCAAAATGAAGCAAGTTGATTAGTTCGTAGAAGTAGAACAAGATCACATCGTTTGGAAAGCACGTGCTGAATAAGGTAAGTGACAGACAACCTAACTGACCAGAGAGCACCAATTCGAAGACAAGGACATGAAATGGTAATACTGTACTTAAGGGGACCACACCCTTCCTATCTAACCTATGTTAATTGAGTCGTATTTGACCCATTTATGAAAAAACTGTTTGATGCAGTACCTTGATATTTTTACTGTATGTCACGTGATGCTAATAGAGTCAACTGTACTAAAATCTACTTTATCCATTTTATAGTTTTTAAGAAATACTATTTTAAATTATTAACAAAATATATTAAATTTTTTCTGCAGAAAATATTTTTTGTGAAATTCCTAACAGGCGAATATTAATGAATGTAGTACCAGAGGTGGCTTTTTATGTTATGCAGAGTCTCAAAAAATTTCATTCCTTTATCTATGATAGTTTCTGATATAATGGAGCATATGTACTAAAAATTTTGGATTGCGGGAAATTGACTTTAAAGAAAAATTTTGAAATTTGTTACTTACAGTTAATTAAAACTATCTTGCTGCATATGATGGCCTTTCTTTGGCCTCTAGCAGGTCTTCCAGTTTCTTTTTCACCTTCCTGGATATTTGTCTTGCTTTCTTGACCTGTCTGCATCGGCTATCTTCATTATATCGCAATGTTGTTGCCCAGTGATCATATTTTCACCAGGATTAATTCCCAGCTGTCTCAGTACCCAACACTTTCCAATATTACCACAATGGAATGTAATAACAGCATCATGAACTACTAGTTTCATTTTATGCATGCCTGCAAATACAGTTTTAGGAAGGCGGTTCCAAATTATGCTGTTGAAACATTCATTTGGGTTCTGTGTCTGCCCATGCAGACATTCCGTTAGAGTGTTAGGATGAGTCATGTCTCTGAAAATAGGTTTAATTGCTGTAATAACAGCAGCAGGAAGAGAATGCTGGTGAGAATAAGATACTCCAGTTGCCTGAGCCCTATTGTATTTGCGCCACGAATTTTCTCCTGATGGACACAATCCATGACATGGCCTATCATCAGTAGAGGTCTTATGAAAGAATATGGCCCAAAAATCTCTCTGCATTGCCTCCAGATTTACTTTATTTCTCCTAACTGCCTGCCCATAGTATACCTGCAAGTTTCTATATCAGTTTTAGTTAACGTACCCTGTCTGGTCAACAATTTTCCAACTTATAATTTTTTTCCTCTCAAACCAACAGTTAGTTTTCTCAGCCTTGTTCCCAAACATTTTTGAACATGGCCTACACATTCTATTTTGCTAATAATGGCATCTCCATATGGCTTAGAGTTGACAGTGGGTGGGTTGACAGTGGGTGACAGAAAAGTGGGCGTGGCACATAAATACACGTGGTAGGAAAATGCTCTCTAAATGCACGAAAAAAAAAAATTTCAACAAAATCCATTTCAGAGTACTTGAATCAAACCTTAATCTATCGAAATATGATGAAAACCGATAATCGATATTTTTTGATCTGAACCAAGGTGTGGTCCCCCTAAGCAACTCTCCTCATGTTCGGTTCCGTCAGTTGGCTACGGCCACTACTGCCCAGACGCCCACGTTCACGATGTCGCTAGCGCTGGCGCAGCGCAGATAGGACGAAATACACACAATTCCCGGAGGAATACACTATTAGCCACTAAAATTGCTACTCCATGAAGATGTCGAGCTACAGACGCGAAATTTAACCGACAGGAAGCAGATGCTGTGATATGAAAATGATTAGCTTTTCAGAGCATTCACACAAGGTTGGCGCCGGTGGCGACACCTACAATGTGCTGACATGAGGAACGTTTCCAACCGATTTCTCATACACAAACAGCAGTTGACCGGCGTTCCCTGGAGAATCGTTGCTGTGGTGCCTCGTGTAAGGAGGAGAAGTGCGTACCATCACGTCTACGACATTCATAAAGGTCGGATTGTAGCCTATCGCGATTGCGGTTTATCGTATCGCGAAATTGCTGCTCGCATTGGTCGAGATCCAATGCCTGTTAGCAGAATATGGACTCGGTGTGTTCAGGAGGGTAATACGGAACGCCGTGCTGGATCCCAACGGCCTCGTATCACTAGCAGTCGAGATGACAGGAATCTTATCCGCATGGCTGTAACGGATCGTGCAGCCACGTCTCGATCCCTGAGTTAACAGATGGGGACGTTTGCAAGACAACCACCATCTGCACGAACAGTTCGACGACGTTTGCAGGAGCATGGACTGCCAGCTCGGAGACCATGGCTGCGCGTACCCTTGACGCTACATCACAGACAGGAGCGCCTGCGATGGTGTACTCAACGGCGAACCTGGGAGCGGCTGTAACGGATCGTACAGCCACGTCTCGATCCCTGAGTCAACAGATGGGGACGTTTGCAAGACAACCACCATCTGCACGAACAGTTCGACGACTTTTGCAGGAGCATGGACTATCAGCTCGGAGACCATGGCTGCGCGTACCCTTGACGCTGCATCACAGACAGGAGCGCCTGCGATGGTGTACTCAACGGCGAACCTTGGTGCACGAATGGCAAAACGTCATTTTTGCGGATGAATCCAGGTTCTGTTTACAGCATCGTGATGGTCGCATCCGTGTTTGGCGACATCGCGGTGAACGCACATTGTAAGCGTGTATTCGTCATCGCCATATTGGCGTATAACCCAGCGTGATGGTATGGAGTGCCATTGGTTACACGTCTCGGTCACCTATTGTTGGCATGGACGGCACTTTGTACAGTGGACGTTACATTTCAGATGTGTTACGACCCGTGGCTCCACCCTTCATTCGATCCCGTCGAAACCCTACATTTCAGCAGTATAATGCTCGACCGCATGTTGCAGGTCCTGTACGGGCCTTTCTGGATACAGAAAATGTTCGACTGCTGCCATGGCTAGCTCATTCTTCAGATCTCTCACCAATTGAAAACGTCTGGTCAATGGTGGCCGAGCAACTGGCTCATCACAATACGCCAGTCAGTACTCTTGGTTAACTGTGGTATCGTGTTGAAGCGCACGGGCAGCTGTACCTGTACACGCCATCCAAGCTGTGTGTGACTCAATGCCCAGGCGTATCAATGTCGTTATTACGGCCAGAGGTTGTTGTTCTGGTTACTGATTTCTCAGGATCTATACACCCAAATTGCATGTCAGTTCTAGTATAATATATTCGTCTAATGAATACCCCTTTATCATCTGCATTTCTTCTTGGTGTAGCAATTTTAACGTCCAATTGTGTAGCTCTGGACAGAAGGGTACACAGCACGTGATTCCGAATGCAACACTGTCCACGGGATGCAGCTCTCTCGCCCACGTCCTCTCTCCAACTGCCTGCCGACTCGCTCCGCCTAAATTCCTTTTTCCTCGCGCGGCGCGCCCTCCCTCTAGCTCCTGTTCGGCGTAGCACTCCCTCTGATAACCGAACGACGGTACGCAATCGAACGAATGTATCAGAATGTTGTTATGAAAATTGCTTAAACAGAAATTTTAGGTCTGTTTTGGGGACTGTTGTGCTTTATTTGTAATAACAGATAGAGGAAGTCAGACTTGTTTGAAAACTACTGATATTTTCAAGAGTCGTAGTCAGCATTTCAACATAACTACCATAATGGAAGCATTGGTAAGGATTTTACGATTAGAAGGGGTATTAAGGTGAAGTTTCAGACTTTAATAACTTTTCACTATTATCTGTAGTACATTTTACAGCAGAAGAACTTAGAATGAGGAGATTATTTATGATACCATATGCAATTTTTATACATTGTAATATTAACAGAGGTTGGAAATACCACTTCGGTTGTAAATTTCTTTTGTTATCACACGACCAGTTTCGGGCTCTTACAAGCCCATCCTCAGCTGTCGCACTGGAAACAGCAAGAGACGGGAGATAATTTTCTCACGCCGCTGTGCACATAAAAACAAAAAATTTCATAAACAGGTTTAAAAAACATTTAAAACCATTTCGAAACCGCCGGTCGAGCTAGGTGATGTGAAACCTATGTCAGTGCGAAAGTGACACCAGACAGTACTATGGACGACACTCTGGGGAGGGAAATATACAAATAGCACCAGCTGTACAGCACTGTGCTGTGGTCCCCGAGCGCCGCGGTGGACGTGTAATGGACGCGGTGTACTACGCAGAACAGGGAGTAGCGGATGCGAACGAGGAAGTAAATTAGTAAACCAGAGTGGCAAAAGTGCTGCCATCTAGTGACGGAGAGGAGAACGCGGGGCCTCTAGCCCGGACGTTCATAATTTGAGTTAGTGGTTTACATTTAAAATGAGAAAAACAAAAAAATTTAATGTTTTTCATCCCAGTCTTTGATCACAATATCAGTTCTTTTGACGATGACCGGTTTCAGTCACTAATGACCATCCTCAGATCTTTTCTACACCATGTCCTAAAGTGGTGTAGAAAAGATCTGAGGATGGTCATTACTGGATGAAACCGGTCGTCGACAAAAGAATCGATATTGTGATCAAAGACTGGAACAAAAAACGTTTGACAGTATTGGATCACTGTTCATATACGTGACTACGTCGCAACCGGTGACAAAAAACTACAAGAAATAAGTTAAAGTGCATTATACATAGTAAAGGAACATATTGAACAGGTCGGTACAGTTCTGAGGTAAAACTGAGTGGAAGCTGGGATATTAAATTATTATATAAACCATAAAGCGCAATGTAATTTTCCTTTTACATGAGTGGCAAAAAAGTTTTAAATTTAGTGGATATAGATGAGTGGCAACGTGAAACAACGCGCCACATTCATCACTTAAAAAAACATACACATTTGCCGCTCCGATTTACTAACTCTCGTTACTGATGCAACAGGGAAAGCAGCAAAACCTTACAGTTAATACTGCCAGAAAGTAATGTCCCAGTTAATAGCTAGCAGCAATAGCGCTAAAAGGACTCTTTAAAAGTGGGGTCAGTTTAAAACCTGCTAACCAACAGTCGATAACTAATCGAGACTTACATGAGATAAGACCCGAGACTCATTTTCCATCATGATAAACATGTAAATTTTTGGACATCATGGTTGTGGAGATGAAGCGATTAGTATGATTAATCAATTATTGAAAAACAATCATAATCGCATTTATTCTTATTACATTATTATTATGTAAATTTTTAATTAGTGATGGCACAGATAATGCCACAGTACTATCATGCGCCGTAGTCATAGGATAAAATGAAAAACACGCACATTTTTATTAAGAGAGGACAATTTTACAGCTATGTAAAATGAACTGGGTGGACCTCGCGGACCTCACCTTAGGAAACAGGCATATGCCGTACATCCGTTAAGCCTCTTGAAGGCCACAGAAATAATAGAAAAAAATCACTGACTCAATTAAGAAGTATACATTGATGGTGTAAAGTAATGAGACCAGAAAGAGGAGGAAATGAGGCTCGACGCTGTTTCAAAAAAGAACGTTTTTTCAGCAGGACTGCGTGCTTAAGCTCAGATTGCTCAAAATGCCAAACTGATCACTAAATTTAAAACTTGCTTTCCACCCATGTAAAAGGAAAGTTTCGTTGTGCTTTACAGTTTATGTAATAATTTTACATCGCAGCTTCCACTCAGTTTTACCACAGGTCTGTACCGACCTGTTCAATATGTTCCTATACTACGCATAATGCACTTTTAACTTATTTCGTGTATTTTTATGTAATTTTTTTGTCACCAGCTGCGACATAGTCGCGTATATGAACAGTGATCCAGGTACTGTCAAATGTGTTTTATTCCAGTCTTTGATCACAACATCGATTCTTTTGGCGATGACCGGTTTCAGTCAGTAATGACCATCCTCAGATCTTTTTTACACCACCTTAGGACATGGTGAAGAAAAGATCTGAGGATGGTCATTACTGACTGAAACCGGTCATCGTCAAAAGAATTGATATTACTGTCAAAGACTGCAATAAAAAAAATTTAATTCTTTTGTTTTTCTTCATTTTAAACGTAAACTACTATTTCAAATTGCGAACGTCCGAGCCAGTGGCCCCGCGTTCTTCTCTCCGTCCATAGATGGCAGCACTTTTGCCACTCTGGTTTACTAATTTGCTTCCTCGTTCGCATCCGCTACTCCCTGTTCTGCGCTCATAGGTATCACACCGCGCCCAGTACACGTCCACCGTGGTGCTCGGGGGCCACAGCACCAAGCGTAAGTGTCCTGGTATCATTTGTATATTTCCGTACCCAGACTGTCGTCCGTAGTACTGTCTGGTGTCACTTTCGCACTGCCATAGGTTTCACATCACCTAGCTCCACCAGCGGCTTCGAAATGTTTTTGAAGGTTTTTTAAAACTTTCTTATGAGATTTTTGGTTTTTATGTGTGTTGCGACGTGTGAAAATTATCTTCCGGCTCTTGCTATCTCCCGAGCGATACCTGAGGATGGGCTTATAAGAGCTCGAAACCGGTCGTGTGATAATAAAAGAAATTTACGAATGAAGCGATATTTTCAACCTCTGGTATAATGCTCAGTTGCGGATGTTCTCCAGCAGGATTGTTTGTACATTGTTATAGGTTAGAACTTCGTCACGTATGAGCAATTATATAAGTAAAATAGATTAATGTTAGAAATGTTGCAGGAAGAGGTTGAATTTATCGATCGTGTACTGCATGCTTATGATTTGAAAATCGATGAACTTTGATGAGAATATTTTGTAATGCGAATACAATAGGTTAAGCAATTACATTGAATTACACGAGTTGACTATGAGTGTTACTAGGTATTGAAGTTGGGGTATATATGCTGTAATGATGAAATGTAGGAACTGTCTTCGCATTTTCATGTGTTATTGATGAAGTTTAGGATTCACTGTAGTTTTTTGGCGATGATGATTATGATGACGTTGGTGTGTGTTAGCGAAATTTATTCTGTACAGTGGTCTGCTATGTTCAGTTGTGTCGTAAAGTACGTGCTTGTATCCGGCAATAAGATGAAGGACTGTAATGTCTTACTGTGAGTCTGGTTGGAATATGACAAAGTATACTGACTACATCTGATGGGTTTATGAAGTAGATCTCTTGAGATAATGAAACTGGTAAAACAGGTAATAGTGGGAAATGTGTGGACAAAAAGTGATGTCCCAGATTGATATATTGTACCACCCGAGAGTTTCTTGTAGCAGTTCAAGACGATTTCAGACAATAATTCTCAATAATTATTTGTGGGATTACTAAACTGAAATGAAATTAAGCAGTTGTTTTTGATCTAGAAAATATGCGGAGAGTTGTTGTCTCTGATGCTCAAGAAAAAATTTATTTTTAGAAATAGTTTTGTGAAAAGATAACAACTTCAAGATAACATATACATAATATGTGTGTGTGTGAATTCCTAAGGGACCAAAGTGCTGCGGTCATCGGTCCCTAGACTTACACACTACTTAAACTAAATTATGCTAAGAACAACACAACACCCATGCCGGAGGGAGGCCTTGAAACTCCGGCAGAAGTGGCCTCGCAATCCGTGCATGGCGCCTCAAACCACGCGGCCACTCCGTGGGGCATACATTCTGTCACGGTTTGCAAAGTTCATGTTATACTATTCTAGAGATTGTAGAGGGGCATTACTAGATCAAGTTTTTCATAGCAACCTATATCCGGGAATGTCATCCAACGACGCTACAGAGCGACAAACTAACAGGCGCCGGTGCGTGTGAAAGTATGCATGTAAAGGGGGATTCCGTGATCTTGCAAACTTTCTACGACGATGGAGCAGGATAAATGTATCAATTTGAGATCAGGGTCCTTGTACTGGAAACGAACGAGTCGAGAGTTATAAGCGTAAACTGTTCTGATACAGTAGAATTCTTGTACTGGTGCTATTGTTGCCAGGATTGTATAGTAGGCAACACTCAGAGGTGGCAGAATGGACCAAAACAAGGAAAACATGTTAACTAATCATGAGTTTAAAATACCTACCTCAGAATCTACGAGCAATTGTTCATGTTCGTTACTGTGAAACACATCTCTTCTATTGATCAAGTGCTCCAAACTCTTTAAGGTACCCGTTTTAGGCCGTGCGGGATTAACAAGCATTCTCGGGCGCTGCAGTGACGGACTGTGCGGCTGGCACTATGGAGGTTCGAGTCCTCCCTCGGGCATGGGTGTGTGTGTTTGTCCTTAGGATAATTTAGGTTAAGTAGTGTGTACGCTTAGGGACTGATGACCTTAGCAGTCCCATAATATCTGACACACATTTTTGTACCCGTTTTAGGGACCATGTTTATTAGATAAATCCCCTTGTTTTAGCGCACATTACCTCCTCTGAAAGTTGCATACCCTTCAGTCTTAGCAACAACGGCAGTAGTACAATTACTCCACAGTCAGAGGTATGAGAACGGTTTTTACTTAAAGCTTTCAACTCGTTCGACACCGGACAGGGATCACAACTTCCCATTGATACTTTTATCATTCTGCATCCAGATATGAGTTGTTATGTAAAACTTGATCTACTAATTCCTGTCTACAACCTCTAGAGATGTGCATCACGAACTATATATATATATATATATATATATATATATATATATATATATATATATATATATATATATATGTGTGTGTGTGTGTGTGTGTGTGTGTTTGTGAAATTATATATACACAACCATATTAGGAATATGTACCCTATGACTATATGAGTATTAGAGTGTCGTATAAAAAAATTTAAAGTTGTATCAAGAAGTTTTCGATATTTTTGGTAACGACTTTAACGACTTTTCCCTATTACATATATTTCATATTACATTTATATTTACTTAATATGTGTATTAAATCATATAGCAGATGTCCGTCCAAATGATTATTTGAATATCGCGTAAAAATTGAGGGAAGTCGGTTAAGAACTTTTTGAGAGATCTTCTAACAATATTTCCTCTTTATATACTATTATATACATATTTACATAACATACATATCTAAAAATAAGTAGGCTACGACTGTCTGAAAGTTTATTACAGAAGCGTTCAAAATCGTCCAAGAACTCTTCGAGAATTTTGGCAACAACGTTGAACATCGACTTGTCTTTCTGTACTAGAATAGATTTTAAATATATGTTTGTCTACCTCATATATTTAAATAATCGTAGCCTATGCCCTTCCGAAGGTTCGTTATAGTGTAAAAATCTGTAGTAAATCTGTCAATAACTTACAGAGATTTTCGTTAACTGCATTTGCTGGTTATATAGTAAATACACATTTATATACCATATATATATATATATATATATATATATATATATATATATATATATATGTAACCTATGTCCTTCCGTATGTTTAATAGAGTATCGTGCAAAAACACGTAGTAAATGCACATTTCGAGATGTTTGGTAACAACTTCTATCGACGACCTCTCTTTATATAGTGGTAGAGATTGCTTACAACTCTAACAATATAAACATTTGTAACCGTCGCATATTGTATAAGTACCAGCGCCGTTAGCCACGTCAACTCTGTCGTGATTCGAATTTGAAAGCGTGTAAGTCCCTGTGCCAATAAACTTGTTAACAGATGGAAAGAATTGTACATCATTTAAATATCTGCGTCCAACAAAAAGTCTTGACTGTGCGGAAAGGATGGAAAAGTTTCCCATGAAGTTATTAATATATTTCTAGAATCTGAGATCCACTCATTCAAAAAAGAGGAATTTAGATGGTGAGTATTATTCAGTGTGTTTGTAAGAAAAGAGACGTCGGAACATCACAATAGGACCATTGTAAAGCTTTCTGGAGATTCTAAAAAAACAACTGTGGTACACAGTAAGACACAGAAGCGTTATGCTTCACGGTGAGATTTAGAGTTGAATGCCAAGAATTTGCCTTTCAGGAAAAGTCAGTAAACGTATTTCGTCCTCCCAACATATGTAACGATCACGATGACAGAGATAGTTGATTCTCACGGAAGTTTAGCGGCAGTCGTTCTTCCCAGCGGTATTCACTAATGGAACAGCGTAATGGAGGAAAGATAGTCGTATGAAAAGTACCCTCCGCCACACAAAGTACAGATGTGGAAAAGGATTGGGGCCAGTTTGCTGAGGCTCGGGCCGGTAGTGAGGGAGCAATTAAACTGCAGCGCCTACGGCAGCCCCCATCTAAGCCAGCCGGGATTCCCTGTGGATTACCCAATCCTCGGGACTGCCTGAGGCGGAGGCCGGAGGCGGACGTGGCGGCTGGGGGCAGATCCCATTGATGCCCACCGGCTCCAACTCTTAGGTCTCCAGATCCGGGAGGGCGCCGGCCAAATGAGGAAGCACAGTATCGAACGTATGTCTTCCAGAGCGCTGAAAGTCCTAGTCGGCTGGGTTGCCACGGCGGCAGAATCACCGAATCACAAGAAATAGTTCACTACCATCCGCCTACACTGTCCTCTCTTGATATCATGAGCTCCACCGCCTAGAGGGACACCTTTGACGTGTCACCACTATATTGTTTTGAAAATAAATTTCATTTATTTGAACTTTAGTTGACAAAAAATAACACTGTTTACGAATATATCCAAGCTTATTTTTTTTTCTTTATTGTGATTTCATGCCCCTGCCCCATATGGGCAGGGGAGGGCTGTCAGCAGCACAATCCGCCGCTCTTCAGCCGAGTGACATGACAACTAAAACAAGAATAAAATAATACATACATAAGGAGGTAAAAAGGGGAACATAAAACAGAGTAAGGGGAGAAAATGGAGGTAAAAATACACTGACATGTAGCAGCTCATTGGGGACAGTTAAAAAAGTCACCAGAAAGTTAAAAAACACAGTTGGCGATCCTTAAAACACAGAGAAGACACTGGATGCGCATGCACAGGTTAAAAGTTGGCCACAGTATTAAAAACACTCCGAAACAACACACTTAAAACCCACTTGGAGCACACACGACGAAGAATAAAACTACCAGGTGGGACCTGCCGAGGGAAAGGTCAGAGAGGATGGAAAAGGATCCAAGCTTAACTAACTACACATATTAAAACACTTGTGCAGTAAGCATTAATGGTTCGCAGGATTTGCTAAAAACAAATCAAATTTACTCACGTAATTTACTAAAAAGATAATATTCCAAGCTTTCATTAATTGTATAATATACAGGGAGGTCCACTGATCGTGACCGGCCCAAATATCTCACGAAATAAGCATAAAAACGAAAAAAATACAAAGAACAAAATTTGTGTAGCTTGAAGGGGGAAACCAGATGGCGCTATGGTTGGCCCGCTAGATCGCGCTGCCATAGGTCAAACGGATATCAACTGCGTTTTCTTAAATAGGAACCCAAATTTTTTATTACATATTCGTGTAGTACGTAAAGAAATATGAATGTTTTAGTTGGACCACTCTTTTCGTTTTGTGATAGATGGCGCTGTAATAGTCACAAACGTATAAGTACGTGGTACCACGTAACATTCCGCCAGTGCGGAGGGTATTTGCTTCGTGGTACATTACCCGTGTTAAAATGGACCGTTAGCCAGTTGCGGAAAAAGTCGATATCGTGTCGATGTATGACTATTGTGATCAAAATGCCGAACGAGCGTGTGCTATGTATGCTGATCGGTGTCCTGGACGACATCATCCAAGTGCCCGGACCGTTCACCCGATAGTTACGTTATTCAAGGAAACAGGAAGTGTTCAGCCACATGTGAAACGTCAACCACGACCTACAACAAATTATGCCCACGTAGGTGTTATAGCTGTGTCGCGGCTAATCCGCACATCAATAGCAGACAAATTGCTCGAGAATCGGGAATCGCAAGAACGTCGGTGTTGAGAATGCTACATCAACATCTATTGCACCCGTACCATATTTCTATGCACCAGGAATTGCAAGGCGACGACTTTGAACGTCGTGTACCGTTCTGCCACTGGGCACAAGAGAAATTACGAGACGATGACTGATTTTTTGCACGCGTTCTATTTAGCGACGAAGCGTCATTCACCAACAGCGGTTACGTAAATCGGCATAATATGCACTATTGGGCAACGGAAAATCCACGATGGCTGCAACAAGTGGAACATCAGCTAACTTGGCGGGTTAATGTTTGTTGCAGCATTATGGGAGGAACGATAATTGGCCCCCATTTTATCGATGGCAATCTAAATGGTGCAATGTATGCTGATTTCTTACGTAATTTTCTACCGATGTTACTACATGATGTTTCACTTCACGTCAGAATGGCGATGTACTTCCAACATGATGGATGTCCGGCACATAGCTCGCGTGTGGTTGAAGCGGTATTGAATAGCATATTTCATGACTGGTGGATTGGTCGTCGAAGCATGTTCACCGGACCTGAAGCCCCCGAATTTATTTCTGTGGGGAAAGTTGAAGGATATTTGTTATCGTGATCCACCGACAACGCCTGACAACATGCGTCAGCGCATTGTCAATGCATATGCGAACATTTCGGAAGGCGATCTACTCGCAGTTGAGAGGAATGTCGTTACACATATTGCCAAATGCATTGAGGTTGACGGACATTATTTTGAGCATTTATTGCATTGATGTGGTATTTACAGGTAGTCACGCTGTACCAGTATGCGTTCTCAGGAATGGTAAGTTCACAAAGGTTCATGTATCACACTGGAACAACCGAAATAAAATGTTCGAACGTACCTACGTTCTGTATTTTAATTTACAAAAACCTACCTGTTACCAACTGTTCGTCTAAAATTGTGAGCCATATGTTTGTGACTATTACAGCGTCACCTATCACAAAGCGAAAAATGTGGTCCCACTAAAACATTCATATTTCTTTACGTGTTACACGAATATGTAATAAAAAATTGGTGTTCCTATTTTAAAAAACGCAGTTGATATCCTTTTGACCTATGGCTGCGCTATCTAGCGGGCTAACCATAGCGACATCTGGTTTCCCCATTCAAGCTAGACAAGTTTCGACTTTGTACTTTTTTCGATTGGCGCTTATTTCGTGAGATATTTGGCCCGGTCACGATCAATGGACCACCCTGTACGTCTGAAATCGTCAAGCTAGGGGGCGATCTAGATTAAGATAAAAACTGAAGTAAAACTTCAAACAGCCAAATTTGCAGCTATACAGCCTCGTTTCAGCAAAGTACACTAGTGTCCAAAATGAAGCAACAAACGGAAATTTTGCAAGGTTGACTTTATTTCCCTACAAAACAGTGTAAACAGGTGATACTAACACAGAGACAATGTAAAGAAAATAGAAGGCAAACAACTGCAATATGCATAACGGTAGACAAAAATGTTCTTCGTTTCTTTCCAACTTAACGGATCTGCACACACGATCCGAGAACTGGTTAATGTGCTCAGTATGGGATGTGAGCACCTCTGGGAGAAATACAGGCCTGACAACGACTGGTCATGCTGTGACTAGTCATACAATGAAGGCTTTCACGACCGGATGTTTCAGCTGCTGGGAATTTTTCCGGGTTGTATGGCCGTGGTCTATGGAACTCTTCAATCCCTGACGTTTCGTCCAAGGCTGCGTTGGACATCTTCGGAGGTGCTCCTGGTTATGCTGAGCCTTACCGACTGACGAGTCCGACGTCGAAGAGCGGCCTAAATACCGCGGAAAGTGGGCGTGGTCTGGATTTCACGTGACAGCAGAGATAAACATTGTCAAATATAAAATTTTTTAACTATCGATTATACTACGCCAATGACAAAAACTTCTCATCGATTCCGTAGCGCCACAGTCCATATTTCACTGAGTTTCATGGCTTCTTCTTTTCTGTTAAAATTATCCCCATGTTTTATATTTCGATGGCTTCTCTATATAGCCGTCGATAATAGTTCGTTATACTACATAAAACTTCAGTTTCCGAAAATTTCACTACGTGATCACCTGATTGAAGACCATGTTCCGCCACGGCTGATTTGTCTGTTTTCTCTAGTCGGTAAAGACTTTTATGTTCCTTCAACCGTGTATTCACACTTCTCTTTGTAGTTCCAATGTAGACCTTGTCACACGTACACGGTATCTTATGTACACCACTTGCAGACAGAGGGGGACGTTTATCCTTAACGGAACGAAGTGCTTGGGGTATTTTCTTAGTTGGTCTGAAAATGGGTCGAACGTCACGTTTCCTTAGAATTTTGCAGTCCTGATCGGTCACTTTTTTGATGAAGGGTAGAGAAACCGTGTTCTTCCATCGCTGTGTCCTATCGTTGTCCTTAGGCCTCCTGTTACTCGGTCGCGATACTCCATTTAATTCCTTACTAGAGTGCCCATCCTTCTCAAAAGCCTGCTTCAGATGTTTTAACGCGGCGTCCACGTGTTCCGGCGAACAAATCCTTTCCGCTCTGTCCACTAGACTTTTAATTACACCTCTTTTCTGCTATGGATGATGATTGGAATCCTTATGGAAGTATCTGTCGGTATGTGTAGCCTTCCGAAAGACTTTATGTTTCAAGCTATCATCCAGTCTGTCTCATGACGAAGACATCCAAGAAGGATATTATACTGTCTTTCTCCATTTCCATGGTAAACTGGATTTTTTTATTTATACTTTACCATGGCCACTCCATCAACCTGCTTATAAAACTCATCTTCCCACTGGAACTGACAAGAGGTAAGGCAGTGTCTGAAAAGAGCAGTCAAATCCGCTGGGAAAACATCCGCTATATAAACCATAACTTCGTTAAGCGGAATCATAGTAAATAAAGACACTATATAAAAACTGACAAGAATATCGTCAGGAGCCAAAGTTAATCCCTCAAGCTTCTCAATAAAATGACGTGAGTCCTTTACATAAGAATCAGTTTTGCCAATACGTGGTTGTAAACAAGTTGCCAGGTGTCTTGCTATTTGGTACGTTGGGGAATCTGCTATCGCGTGAAATCCAGACCACGCCCATTTTCCACGGTATTTAGGCCGCACTTCAACGTCCGACTCGTCAGTCGGAAAGACTCAGCACAACGAGGAGTACCTCCGAAGATGTCCAACGTAGCCTTGGACGAAACGTCAAGGATTGAAGAGTTCCATGAACCACGGCCATACAACACGGAAAAATTCTCGGCAGCTGCATGCTTGACTGATGTCATCCAGATCATGCCAAGGCAATAACGTCCATTATCCCTGAAGATCTGCTAGCATGTCTTGCAGAGTGGCTGGTGGATGCTGAAGTGATGCAACCGTCTACCTTGTGCATCCCACACATGCTGTGTGGGATTCAAATCGGGAGACCGAGCTGGTTACGCCATGCGTGCAATATCAACCACCTGCACTCTATGAGGTGGTGCTTATTGTCCATCAATACGAAGTCTTGAGTCCACTGTACCGCGCAACAAATCGCAAATGAGGTCCCAAGATCTCGTCACTATACCTGACAGCAGTTAAACCTTGTCGATTCACCCGTGCAATTTCATGAACAGGTGCTCGAGTGGTTAATATAATTCCTGCCCACACCATTAGGGATCTTCCTCGATATCGGTCTCTTTCTACAATTTTTGGATCACGAAATCGTATTCCACCTTCTCTCCAGATGCTAATCCGTCGCGAATCACTCTCCAGATCAAACCGGGACTCATCTGTGAAAAGAACAATGGCCCAATGCTCGGCCCTTCAGGTGACATGTTGACGACTCCGCTCTAGACGTTCCCTTTTGTGAAGACGCTTCAGATACACACATACAACAGGTCTCCGACAATAAGGCCACTCCGCTGAAGCCTTCTGTACACCGTTTGCCTCAATATATCACGTCCAGTGCATGCTCCTAGGTCAGATGGCAGCTGTCTGCAGTACTCGGTGGTAATGTCGTGTCCTTACATACAAGTGACGGTTCACTCTTTCCGATGTCACACGTAGTCGGGCCTGTACGGATCTTCGGAGTCCAGTTTCAGTGTCTATAAACTGACGCCACATTCGAGAAACAACAGAACGATTCACATTAAGCCATCGGGTCACATCAGTTTGCGACTGTCTTTCTTCCAGTCTTCTTACGACTCTCCACAGAAGAGAGTCTAGTGGGCGTCTTCTCTGTGTCGTACTGCAATGTCTGTATTTGTGTACACAGTAATTGTGGATGTGAGACTACTCGGCAGACACTCCCCTTTTGATAGGTCTGGCAGAATCATCGTTGGCGTGGTTGTCCGTCGACAGGAATCTATCTCCCGTACAGAACACGATCGTACAGATATATTTTGACAGTTTGTATGATTATATCGTGACACAGCAGGAGGAACAGCGGTTTGTTACTTTAATTTTGCACTACATTTCGCTGAATTTTTTCCAAATCCATCTTATATAGTATCACATCAGAGAACGATGTGCGTCAGTAAGTGTTGAGTACTACTTATTTCATGCTTGACTTGCTGATATACTGTTATTCTCAGGTTCATGAAATACAGGGTGATTCAAAAAGAATACCACAACTTTAGGAATTTAAAACTCTGCAACGACAAAAGGCAGAGCTAAGCACTATCTGTCGGCGAATTAAGGGAGCTATAAAGTTTCATTTAGTTGTACATTTGTTCGTTTGAGGCGCTGTTGACTAGGCGTCAGCGTCAGTTGATGCTAAGATGGCGACCGCTCAACAGAAAGCTTTTTGTGTTATTGAGTACGGCAGAAGTGAATCGACGACAGTTGTTCAGCGTGCATTTCGAACGAAGCATGGTGTTAAACCTCCTGATAGGTGGTGTATTAAACGTTGGTATAAACAGTTTGCAGAGAATGGGTGTTTGTGCAAAGGGAAAAGTTCTGGACGGCCGAGAACGAGTGATGAAAATGTAGCACGCATCCAGCAAGCATTTGTTTGCAACCCAGGAAAATCGACTCGCAGAGCTAGCAGAGAGCTGCAAATTCCACAATCAACTGTATGGAGAGTCCTACGAAAAAGGTTAGTTATGAAACCTTATCGTCTGAAATTGGTTCAAGCACTGTCTGCAGCTGCCGCCAGGCAGCCCTTGACAGAGCACTTCATCACTGGCCTCCAAGAAGCCCTGATCTTACCCCCTGCGATTTTTTCTTATGGGGGTATGTTAAGGATATGGTGTTTCGGCCACCTCTCCCACCCACCATTGATGATTTGAAACGAGATATAACAGCAGCTATCCAAACTGTTACGCCTGATATGCTACAGAGAGTGTGGAACGAGTTGGGGTATCGGGTTGATATTGCTCGAGTGTCTGGAGGGAGCCATATTGAACATCTCTGAACTTGTTTTTGAGTGAAAAAAAAACCTTTTTAAATGCTCTTTGTAATGATGTATAACAGAAGGTTATATTATGTTTCTTTCATTAAATACACATTTTTAAAGTTGTGGTATTCTTTTTGAATCACCCTGTATCTTTCTGTGGTACAATACAGTACAAGATCCATTATTACAAACGCTATGTTGGTGATGTTCGCAATATGTGTCAAGTGTAACAAAAAATTAAAAAGAAAACCTAGCCAAAGAATAAATTATACCACAAAATCGAGCTCTCTGTAGAACAAGGAAACCAGAACGCATTAAATATCGTAACAGTATCAAACAAAAATCAAAAGCATAACTTTAAAATTTTCAGGAAGCCAACAACCACCATTATTACCAAAGACAACTCATCTTGCCACCCAGACCAATATAAAAAAGACATTTCGCAAAACAATGGTTAATTGTATGCTTAAAATCCGAATGGGATTAGTTGAAAGATAAAAGAAACAAAAATTATTAAATCAGCTGCCTCCAGAAATGGATGCAATCCTGATATTACAGATAAATTAATCCATACAACAAAATTAAATCAACCAAATGCTAAACAACCACCCAGAACAAGAAGACCACATTTGTAATCTGGCCTTTCCTAGGAAAGATTTCTCACCAAACTGCCAAACTCTTCAAGACATACAACATAAGAATAAGCTTCTTCACCAACAATGAAACACAAAATAAAATCGTACCCAGTGCCAAAATCACTATACAACAGTTTTAAAAGTCAGGTGTACACAAATTCATTTGTTCATGCCCAAGCTTCTACATTGGACAAACAGAAACTACACAAGATTCAAGGAGCATATGGATGCACTCCATTTTAACAACCTGAACAAATCCCGCTTTGCCTCACATCTTGCCAGCACAATCATTCTGCAAACAACATCGAATAAAACCTCCAAATACTACATTTTTCCAACAAAGGCACCTTGAAGAAATATAAATCTTTATCAACACTAACACACCATCTGACTACTTACACAATGACTGATCTGAACTGAGAAATAATTTTTTCCTTCAGAATTTCGATGACTTGCTAGTCCAAACCGACCGTACCTCCTTGCCAACCCTGCTCCCCTAACCTCCATCCCCCTCTATCCCTCTATTTACATCCTAACTACACTGGTGTCAACGTAAATATCCTACCAAGAATAAACCCTGTACTACATGTGATTGTCAAAGCCCGCTACTGTTAACACAAATCAGTACTTTTATACATATTACCTTTAGCTGAAATAAATGGAATCTGTCTTTACTAATATTCCACATCATGTTAATGTAGGAACAGAAATAACACAGCAATTCTTTGTAAGTTTCGTTTTAAATTTAAAGTTCATGGTCATGCAAACAGCTGCAGTTCGTTGGTAATACTATAACTCTGTATTATTTTATTCCTGGGCATTCATGTTAATGCCAATCTTGATTAAAGTATTTGCCCATAAATTGACTGTATTATATGTTAATATACACTCCTGGAAATTGAAATAAGAACACCGTGAATTCATTGTCCCAGGAAGGGGAAACTTTATTGACACATTCCTGGGGTCAGATACATCACATGATCACACTGACAGAACCACAGGCACATAGACACAGGCAACAGAGCATGCACAATGTCGGCACTAGTACAGTGTATATCCACCTTTCGCAGCAATGCAGGCTACTATTCTCCCATATAGACGATCGTAGAGATGCTGGATGTAGTCCTGTGGAACGGCTTGCCATGCCATTTCCACCTGGCGCCTCAGTTGGACCAGCGTTCGTGCTGGACCTGCAGACCGCGTGAGACGACGCTTCATCCAGTCCCAAACATGCTCAATGGGGGACAGATCCGGAGATCTTGCTGGCCAGGGTAGTTGACTTACACCTTTTAGAGCACGTTGGGTGGCACGGGATACATGCGGACGTGCATTGTCCTGTTGGAACAGCAAGTTCCCTTGCCGGTCTAGGAATGGTAGAACGATGGGTTCGATGACGGTTTGGATGTACCGTGCACTATTCAGTGTCCCCTCGACGATCACCAGTGGTGTACGGCCAGTGTAGGAGATCGCTCCCCACACCATGATGCCGGGTGTTGGCCCTGTGTGCCTCGGTCGTATGCAGTCCTGATTGTGGCGCTCACCTGCACGGCGCCAAACACGCATACGACCATCATTGGCACCAAGGCAGAAGCGACTCTCATCGCTGAAGACGACACGTCTCCATTCGTCCCTCCATTCACGCCTGTCGCGACACCACTGGAGGCGGGCTGCACGATGTTGGGGCGTGAGCGGAATACGGCCTAACGGTGTGCGGGACCGTAGCCCAGCTTCATGGAGACGGTTGCGAATGGTCCTCGCCGATACCCCAGGAGCAACAGTGTCCCTAATTTGCTGGGAAGTGGCGGTGCGGTCCCCTACGGCACTGCGTAGGATCCTACGGTCTTGGCGTGCATCCATGCGTTGCTGCGGTCCGGTCCAAGGTCGACGGGCACGTGCACCTTCCGCCGACCACTGGCGACAACATCGATGTACTGTGGAGACCTCACGCCCCACGTGTTGAGCAATTCGGCGGTACGTCCACCCGGCCTCCCGCATGCCCACTATACGCCCTCGCTCAAAGTCCGTCAACTGCACATACGGTTCACGTCCACGCTGTCGCGGCATGCTACCAGTGTTAAAGACTGCGATGGAGCTCCGTATGCCACGGCAAACTGGCTGACACTGACGGCGGCGGTGCACAAATGCTGCGCAGCTAGCGCCATTCGACGGCCAACACCGCGGTTCCTGGTGTGTCCGCTGTGCCGTGCGTGTGATAATTGCTTGTACAGCCCTCTCGCAGTGTCCGGAGCAAGTATGGTGGGTCTGACACACCGGTGTCAATGTGTTCTTTTTTCCAATTCCAGGAGTGTATGAATAGAAATAAGACACCATATCACTTGAAATTTGTTCTTGCAGTAATTTATTTCATCATTTTATTTTGAGCTTCCATGTTAACACCTGTATTGCACATATGTTTACTTCAGTATATGCAAACAAAAACAAATAATATCTCTAAGCAAAGTAGGCCTGTGTCATGTCTTTGTGTCAAGATCTTTGTAACGAGTAACAGTTGTAAAATACATGTTTCGTTATCACAATGTATATGCATACATGTTGTGTAAAAGTGAGTGATGTGGTACCAAATGGTCATGAAAATGGAAACAGACAGATGGACTCTAACAGCAAAAGCTGCCTGTATTGGCGCAGCAAGTACAAAACCAAATTTTAGATCCAAATCGACAGATAAACAGTACTTATGGCCATGCATTAAATCGTGTTCCCTGATGTTGTCACAGAGCCAGCACCTGGCATTATGATCCATCCTGCTAGCCGCGCGGTCTAACACGCTGCTTCCCGAGAGCGAAGGCATGCCGGTACCCACCACGAATCTGCCCGGCAGATTAGAGTCGAGGTTCGGTATGCCAGCCAGCTTGTGGATGGTTTTTAAGGCCGTTTTCCTTCTACCTCGGCGAATGCTGGCTGGCTCCCCTTATTTCGCCTCTGCTACACGATGTCGGCGATTGCTGCACAAACACTGTCTCCACGTACGCATACATCATAATTACTCCACCATTCAAACGTTTTGTGTTACACTTGTCTGGTATGAGACGTTCCCGGGGGTGGGGGGTCCATTCGGGTGCCGAACCACACAATTACCCTGGGTTCGGTGTGGGGCGGCGGTGGGGTGGGTGGGCTGCTGTGGCCTGTCGTGGGCTTGTGAACCACTGAGGGTTAGGGTGGGACGAAGCCCCTCCGTTGTTTCTAGGTCCATGGTTTAATACACAATATACACACACACACACATACACACACACACACACACACACACACACACACACACACACACACACATGGAATTATGACTGAAATATAACTTCTGGAAAACCATCTGAAGATGAGCCTGAAAAGGTTTGAAAACTGGTTCACGGAATCAAAGTGACTGGTTGCAGTTTTATGTGATAAGATTTACATTTACAGTTACAGTTCAGTTTATGTTTCCATATTTTAGGGTTCATTCCAGCGAGGCCACGTCTGTTCCAGACAGGCTTAAATATCTCTGTGCATGCTCTGATTAGTCAATCTTTTCTTCACAGTCCCTGCTGGAGTGATATGTAGGGGGAAGAAAAATCTCCAGATTCATCACTTAACGCTGCTTCTTCAAACTCTGCATGTGGGCTTTCGCGAAATAATTTGCATCTATCGTCAGCCATCTGCCAATCCAGATTTTTCAACATCCCCTTGAGTCAAACAAACCTGCAAACATACTCGATGCCATTGTTTGTACACATTCAATATCTACTGTTGGTTTTATTTGGTGCAGGTCCCACACACTTCCGCAATATTTCATTACGGCAACATAGCTTCCTAGCAAGTAATTTTCTTTTTAGACTACTGCATTTTTGCATTATGCTACCAATGAACTGATTTCTACCACCTGTCACACCTAAGATTGAGAATGCCCATATTCATAATCCCACGGCACCTAAAAATATTTACTATTCGACTGGATCCTACTGGGACTCATTGATATCTTGGTCCTACGGTACATCGTTGTCTTCGTTTTGTGAAGTGTATAAATTACGCGCATTGAGAACCAGTTATCAGCCTTTGCACAGCTTTGAACGCTTATCAAGGTCTCACTCGTAATCCTGCAAGGCTTTTCAGATACTACTTCACTACAGATAACTGCATCATCTGAAAGAGTTTGAGGTAACTATTAGAACAAACTGCCAAGTCATTAATAAAGCACATCAACAACGATGGTGCCGACGCTCTTCCCTGCAATGTACCTGAAGTTAGTTCTGTTCTGTTGATAGCTCTCCATCCGAGATTACATGCTTGTGTTGTCCTAACCAATAAATCCTGATCCCTGTCACAAAGTTTATTTAATATTCCATGTAATAGCACTGTGGATAATAATCGTTAATGTGATTCAGAGTAAGATGCTCCGCAAATATTTTTTTTTTCTGAGGCAGTCTTTCATTGCAAATACTTTGTCATGCCAATAATGTAAGTTTCCAAAGTTTCAGTGGATGTAATTAGCAAAGTTAATGTTTTCTTAACTGATATCTCATGTTCCTGTGTCACATTACAAACTCAAATCATGAACTTTAATGTTTTATTGACTAATATCCCATGTTCCTGTGTCACATTACTAGCACTTTCTCATTCGGTACTGTACACAAAGAGTTATATGTTTCAATTGGCTTCTAGATACACTCTTGGCTTCAATTCAACTGAAGTAACTCAATACCTTGTGCATAAACTAATTCCCTACAAAACACTTACCCTCATAAATTTCATCGTTGAAGTCCACTTCATCAGAATATATTTATTCGTATGGAAGAAGCATCACCATGTGCTCAATCGTAGTATGAGCTTGCACAAGTTGAATATGCTGTCACTAGGATATCTATAGGCAACTGATCCGCAGTTCGAGTTTTCACCACTACTCGTCGCAACTATTGCAAGGCTGCAGTCGTTGGTAGTGGGGAACAATTCAAAATTCCAGGATGGCACACGTGTGAAATTTAAAAATCCAAGATGGCGAAAGTCAAGAAATTGAAAAACGCAAGATGGAGGAAAATTCAAAATAGTAACAGTGCAGAAAATTTAAAAATGCAACATGGAACTTTCTACACCCTCTATAAGACCCCTCCCCCTTCCTCCCACTCCCTCCAGCCAATCAAAATCCGAGATGATGGATCTAAGCCAGTTACTAGTAGGAAATAAGAAATTCCAAGATGGTACGACTAAACTGCTTGTGATTTGTAACACCTCATTCTTACCCTCTCTTCCCCCTACCCCTCTCACAGCCCCACCAGTCAGAGCCTAGTATTATCTACCAATTATATGAATGAGTCAAGATGACCATAGCTGTTAAGTCCCATAGTGCTCCGAACCATTTTTTTGAATGAGCCAATTTCAGTGTACTATTTTAGTGACTATTAAGATGAAAACCCAGTCACAGTGTAGCCCCCAAGCCACCATCTCGACAGCGCTCAAAAACATATGTTGTATCTGAATATTTGCAATATGCTCTAAAGATTCGAAATTACCTGAATTATTTATAAAAAGTTACATTCTCAGTATCTCAACATCGTGAACACCTCTGCGTTACACCACACACACACACACACACACACACACACACACACACACACACACACACACAATAATACTGTAAAGTAAGTGGTACTTGACTTGAATGAAATGGCGCCAAGTTAAAAAGGATTGACAATAACATATTGATTGCTGACTACTGAAAATCACAAACTATATTTACTAACTTCCTTTTCTCATATTGTGTTTATTACACATCTACTACTTGTGAGCAATCTTATTCGCATATCGGCACCCACTGATTAACTTCGGTATATTCACTGCTGCGTTTGCTACGTTACTTTCTCTTCCTAAGATCTTTGTGGTGAGACTGCCCTCAAACAATGAGAAGCGAGGACACTGAGACGCCCCACCCACTTGCGAGTTTTGAATAAGAGCAGAGCATCCTTCTTCGTGTGTGTTCTATTTGAGACAATTATTTAGTGAATCTGTGTGTTTATCTGTGTGTGAAAAGGTGTACTAATGATTGCATTGAGCTGCAGCAGTGTGAAGCAGTCGGCCTCCGTTTCTGGCGGTGGCACCGCTGTGGCAATCGCAGCTTTGGTGTCTCCTTCTGGTGGGAAAGGGGAAAGGTTGCCTGTTCACGTGCGTTTAAGGGGTGCTATGAGCTCGCCAGTCGGTCAATCTGGGTCAGTCTCTCATCCCCAGCTTGGTAGTCGGTCTGTCGTCTGTATTTGTCAGGCAGTTACTGTCTGTCTGTCGTTTGGAGTGCTAGTATGTCCGTCGCTCGGATCAACCTTTAAAGATGGCAAAATGAAGAGTCTTTCCACTCCGCCAGTAAGAGAACTCAGCGTGTGGTCGCCCGGTCGGGGCTTAGTTCCTGCATCTGAGACTGCGCGTTAGGCCGCCAGTCTGCTCGAGTTTGCTCAGGCAATGGTCATTGGCGGTCGGATCGATGGGCTGGTCGGTCGCGCACTGAGACACAAGATGACTTGTCCGTCTTGAGCGTAGGCGCATGTGAGGTCGCCACGTTAGTTCAGTGGGCCGTACCGTATAGCGAGGGATAGAGACTTCGCGGTCGACATGAGAGCAAAAGGAGTCAACCCACGACATCAGTCTGGCCGGTGCGAGCTGCGACGCCGTGAGACGGGAGATCGGCGCGCCTTCCTGCGTCCGTTGAAGCGGCTGGCAGCGGACGGTTCGAGAGAGCGATTTGGGGGTGCTGCGCCAGGTCTTCTTGAGAAATCGCAGTTTATTAGAAGTGATTGGTGATGTGTTGTTTGATTGACTCTTGTTAAATTCTACTTGTTTTCTTGGTGAGGTCACCAGCCGTTTTGCTTTAGGATCGTTCCACCATTCTTCTCCGTTTGCCCATCCACGGGAAGGAGGTTGTTTATAAATTGTGTGGTCCGCTTTTCCCTTGTGGAGCACGGGCGGGTTAGAGCAACCTGCGGTTTGGGTTGTTCGGTAATACCCCTATCAATCTACCGTACGTTAGTAGCTGCCTCTGTCATGTTTGTCGGATTTGGTATGTTAACGAATTTATTGCTTGGAGTGTAACGGCCTAATACCTGAAATATGTTCTGATCTTTGGAAAGTTTGATTTTATTTCCAATGATCTTTGGAGGCGGTATCTGTGTACTGTAGAGCATCTTAACTATTGTTTGGCCAACCTTGTAGAATTTTATATAAAATTGCATTTCATGGGCTTTTATTTAAATGATCATTTTAGTATATAAAGTTGCCACCCTTTCACCGTAAGACTTTTCTTAGAAGTTAAAATCAAGTTGCACTTTCGGTGGCAAGGCTAATATTTTAATTGCTAGTGTCTTGTACCATTTCCATTCCTCCTATGGGGATGAGAGGGTGCATAGTTTGTGTGCTTGTGTAAATTGTTAAAACTCTTAATTTAAAGTTATCTGGTGTGTTGCAGATTTGCACCAGTGTAGTCGTTCAGAGGCTGTTGTGAGACGTCGTAACTACGGCCGTGTCAAAAGGGAGTGGCGAGGTTCTCTGCCCGAAAGCTCATACAGTCAAAAGTTGTTTCTTTCTGCCTCTGAAGAAATTGTAATTTTCATATTTAGAAGGTGCTTTCTGATTACAATTTTAAATCTGTTTCTTTAAAAAATGCTTTTAGGCACGATTAAAGTGAATAAAATTCCCATTTGTTAAAAGGAATTTGGTTATGATTTCATCAGTTACTCCCTGGCAACTACTTCCATGCTTACATAGTGTGATTAAATGTGTTAATGTTCTTGATGAATCGCTAGTAAATAAAATAAATTCTTAAGAATATTTTTTGAAAATAAATCACGGTTCATGCATCTTCACTGAATTATACTGAGACGGAGAGAGACCTATGTATGAACGCTGCTACGGGTTTGTATTTATCAGGTTATGGCCACAGTTAATGTTGGTCTACTCCAAGCTTCTACTCTGAAACGCAAGGTAATATTTTTCTACAACTACATGCTCGAAGAACCGTTTTGGAAAAGTAAGATTTCTTAGGCAGTGGTGTCGAATGAAGAGCGGAGAAGTATTTGCAGTTATGATTAATGTGGGACAGATTCCAATGTGTTTACGTGCTATGTTCGTATTTGTTTCGTGATAGGATTAAGCAGCTTGGCATTTTATTCACCAGAATATTTCTATATCTTAAATGATTTTCGAATTCACCTTATAGAGCACGTGCTCGTATTACTGCGCCAAGAGCACCACGCGAGTCATGTAATATTAATCTTAATGTTCCGCATGGAATATTTCTGTTCTTGAGATCCAATAAGAATTGCAAGGTCAACGAGAACCTTTTACCTTTATTTGCCTTTCATACCCTCATGAGTTTAATTAAATGATATATTTATGTGATGGTGTTACTGAGTCACGATGAGGTATTGCACCAACACCTCAGGCAGAGGCAATTAAAGGAAAGATCTGGTAAGTTTTAATAATTCAATAAGAACCACTTCTCCTCGCATAGGATTTGTTGCGAGAGAAAAGAACTTCTCTCACTTTAATAAACTAGTCTAAAAAAAAAAAAAACAAGTTACGTTTGCTTCAGGAACTTGAGGGCAGCAGCTGGCACATCAACCTGATAAGATGTTTTGTGATAATATATATTACCAGCTCACAGCAACCAGTGTTACAGACTCACGACTGAATTCTCGAATATGTGTACATCCTGCTGATAAGTAACATCTAGAGGTATCCACAGGTTCGGTAAAGGTAAAGGTAATCAATGGCAAATAATAACTCATTTTAGCCTTAAAATTGTCCATTATGCTTTGATGAGAGCAATTTCAAGTGGAAATGTAACATTCACTACTGCATATAAAGGCTTTTGATTATTCACTTTCACTTCACTTTTATTCGCAGACACCATACGCTATAAAAAGATCTTAATGGAATTTCTTGCCAATCTCATCCGCAAATTTCGTTGGAAACTGTATAGCTTTCACTTTGGAAAATGAGAATGAGTGTGAGGTATAATCTCCATAAATAGTTAAAACCAGCATTTGCTTATACAGTTTAATTAATGAATTAGAAATACATAGCTGCTGAAGATGAGATTGACTGCAGCTGCTATTTTCCAAAAATTAACATGCAAAGTAAATTCAAATGTTACTTCATACTCCTGTTAATTCTCGCCACCAACAGATTACACATTGATATAGCGATCTATATTCCATGATCGATGTAAGGCACAACAGGGTCTCTAATCAATTATTTTTCACATTTGTGAATGTACGTAGCCAAGTGTCCCATCGTTAACTCAATTTTGAAAAGATCTGCACATATATGCCATATTATAGCAAGTACTACAGAGTTATGTGCCACATATGTACGCATCCTTCAAAGGTGTGGCAATACGTATTTGTGAACTACCTTAATGCTATTTCCTTGCCTCTGTAGTTATAAATAACACGTTAAATACGCAATTCTGGACTGAAAGACGGTTACTAATTTGACCAGGCAGAAAACAGTGTTAGCTACAATCCTAGTCAAACACACAAATAAACAGATAGTCTGAGTAGTGAAAGAATGTAAATTATTTAGGCCTGCTCTTAGTATGTGATGCACAATGACCGTCAGAGTAAACATTTCCGCATTTGAATGCTACAACGGTACTTAAATACGTAAAGGCTGCTGATATCTAAATCTAATTCTGTGTCACAGAACTCACTGTCATCAGCTAACGCTTTTACAAGGTTTCCGGCACTAGTTTAGATGAGAGAGGGACGGGGGGGGGGGGGGACGGGAATAGACGATAGACAGATTATCGGTAGAAAATTAGAACTATGTGTAGAAGAAGTTAAGCCCTAAACGAACTTTCGATGAAGACTACAATGTCTAGCAACCAGAACTGTGGTGCCAAACTTTATTTCGCATAATTAACTACTAACAGAAACTGTGCAATAATTATAGCTTATATTAGTCTCATTCGATCTTAGCACCACAGGTTAATTTCACTTGAACACATGAAAATTCCTTGCAAAGCACGCACGAAGACTACCCCTAATCTAATTCGCAGCCTAGAGTTCAAAAAAATGGTTCAAATGGCTCTGAGCACTATGGGACTTAACATCTTAGGTTATAAGTCCCCTAGAACTTAGAACTACTTAAACCTAACTAACCTAAGGACATCACACACATCCATGCCCGAGGCAGAATTCGAACCTGCGACCGTAGCGGTCTCGCGGTACGAAACTGACGCGCCTAGAACCGCTCGGCCACACTGGCCGGCAGCCTAGAGTTCACTTGCCGTTGAGATTAGCAAAGTAAATAATTTCTCCTCCTCAAAGTCAACAGGAGATAAATTTATCAAAATAAAAGTCAGACATCTCTTAAAAATAAGGAAATGGTCGGTCCCACAAACGTCTGAGTTTTCCGTCGGATTTCAATTGGATGAGGTCGTAAAAGCTATGAAGAACATGAAAGGCAGCAGGCGTTGATGGTATTTACCATGACTTTCTGTTTCAATATGGTTCTGCTACATCAAAATTACTAAACACCGACTTTTCAATCGTATTAGGTCGTCTGTTTCCTCTCTGCTATACTAAATATAAACAAAGATCCTTCAAACGTGGAAAAACTTCTGTCTCATTGCTCTCCTTAGTGTCATGTCCAATCTTCGAGAGGAGCTCTCGTAAGTACGATCAACAATTATCCCTAATGAGGAAGCTGGTTTTAAGCCAGAGGAGGATGTGAGGAGCAGGTAATTACAACAGCAACTCATATCGAAAACGGCAGGAGATAAACGTTGGGGTCTTCTTAGACCTCACTATAGGCTATGGTACCATCTGAAATGACACACTCCTGCTCAGATTCATCAGTCTCACCTCTTTCTGAAACTAACCAGTCCAATTAACAACTTTCAGACAATAGACACCTTCAGGTTTCTCAGAGTACTCTAAAAGTAGAGATGTCAGTGAAATTATGGTGGGTCCTGCTCCATTTTAAAGCTTATATATACGACCTTCCAGAAACAAAACCCACGAAATTTATTTACGCTGATGATATTGCTTTGACCACTGAGAATTAAGGTTTTAGGGAAGCTAAAGCAGCTCTAACTTCAGACCTGAAGATGGTGGATCAACACTTCAAACATAATTCTCTCTGACCAAATGCTGAGAACACTGTTGTGTCAAATTTTCACTTACGCAATAAACAAGCAAACTACAAACGTAGCACGCTATTTAGAGATATGACTCTACAATGCTACAAATGTTGTATCCCGCCTACTCGTCAAATATGGGATGCATAGGAAACCTGCTTCTCGGATCTCCAGATAACAGTTCAAGCAAATCGTATTAATGAAGTTTATTAAAAAAGGAAATGATTACAATACTTAATTTTGTGAAAAGGGCGACAGACAAAGTAAGAAATCTCTTCTGTATACAGGTTGTTAAAAAAGGTACGGCCAAACATTCAGGAAACATTCCTCACACTCAATAAAGAAAAGATGTTACGTGGACATGTGTCCGGAAACGCTTAATTTCCATGTTAGAGCTCATTTTAGTTTCGTGAGTATGTACTGTACTTCCTCGATTCACCGCCAGTTAGCAAAATTGAAGGAAGGTAATGTTGACTTCGGTGCTTGTGTTGACATGCGACTCATTGCTCTACAGTACTAACATCAAGCACATCAGTACGTAGCAACAACAGGTTAGTGTTCATCACGAACGTGGTTTTGCAGTCAGTGCAATGTTTACAAATGCGGAGTTGGCAGATGCCCATTTGATGTATGGATTAGCACGGGGCAATAGCCGTGGCGCGGTACGTTTGAATCGAGACAGATTTCCAGAACGAAGGTGTCCCGACAGGAAGACGTTCGAAGCAATTGATCGGCGTCTTAGGGAGCACAGAACATTCCAGCCTATGACTCGCGACTGGGGAAGACCTAGAACGACGAGGACACCTGCAATGGACGAGGCAATTCTTCGTGCAGTTGACGATAACCCTAATGTCAGCGTCAGAGAAATTGCTGCTGTTCAAGGTAACGTTGACCACGTCACTGTATGGAGAGTGCTACGGGAGAACCAGTTGTTTCCGTACCATGTACAGCGTATGCAGGCAGTATCAGCAGCTGATTGGCCTCCACGGGTACACTTCTGCGGTTCATCCAACAATGTGTCAATCCTCATTTCAGTGCAAATGTTCTCTTTACGGATGAGGCTTCATTCCAACTTGATCAAATTGTAAATATTCACAATCAACATGTGTGGGTTGACGAGAATCCGCACGCAAATGTGTAATCACGTCATCAACACAGATTTTCTGTGAATGTTTGGGCAGGCATTATTGGTGATGTTTTGATTGGGCCCCATGTTCTTCCACCTACGCTCAATGGAGCACGTTATCATGATTTCATACAGGATACTCTACCTGTGCTGCTAGAACATGTGCCTTTACAAGTACGACACAACATGTGGTTCATGCACGATGGAGCTCATGCACATTTCAGTCGAAGTGTTCGTACGCTTCTCAACAACAGATTCGGTGACCGATGGATTGGAAGAGGCGGACCGATTCCATGGCCTCCACGCTTTCCTGACCTCAACCCTCTTGACTTCCATTTATGGGGGCATTTGAAAGCTGTTGTCGACGCAACCCCGGTACCAAATGTAGAGACTCTTCGTGCTCGTATTGTGGACGGCTGTGATACAATACGCCATTCTCCAGGGCTGCATCAGCGCATCAGGGATTCCATGCGACGGAGGGTGGATGCATGTATCCTCGCTAACGGAGGACATTTTGAACATTTCCTGTAACAAAGTGTTTGAAGTCACGCTGGTGCGTTCTGTTGCTGTGTGTTTCCATTCCATGCTTAATGTGATTTGGAGAGAAGTAATAAAATGAGATATAACATGGAAACAAAGCGTTTCCGGACACATGTCCACATAACATATTTTCATTCTTTGTGTGTGAGGAATGTTTCCTGAAACTTTGGCCGTACCTTTTTGTAATACCCTGTATACAAGTCCTAATACAAGTAAAGTAATACGGTGGATGCTTCTGTCCAGGTCACTGGTCTTGATGCTTCTCATAGAACTCATAGAACTGGGCCACGGCTAGGCGGCGCGGCAATTATGTCCACTTCGTTAGAGGGCGCTGTCGTCGCGTTGTCGTCCTGGAACGTGGTCAACAGCGTGCATTTGGCTGACGTCGTCTCACAGCCCTCTCTGCTCTAAAGTTCCCGTCTGGCGTGCATGCGCCTAACTTTACGCCGGAACAGCAACATTCTAAAATACTGAGGTGTAACCCGAGACAGATAATTGGCAATCAAAATCCATATTTCGAATGTAGAAGCCAAAATAAAAACTCGGAAAAAAATATACTCCAGTTGCATTCCATGAGTCCTCAAATGAGCTTGAGCTCTTTCTTACTCAGCCGTAGAATACTGCTGATCCATCTGATAGAGCTGAATCAAGTAAAATGCCTCATGTGCACTGGGTACTGGTTCCTAGCAGTATTACATCACCATCCATATGAAGATCAAAGTCATTGGTGAAAGTATTAAAAACAACCTCAGAATAAAAAAAATGGTTCAAATGGCTCTGAGCACTATGGGACTCAACTGCTGTGGTCATCAGTCCCCGAGAACTTAGAACTAACTAACTGACTAACCTAAGGACATCACACACATCCATGCCCGAGGCAGGATTCGAACCTGCGACCGTAGCAGCAGCGCGGCTCCGGACTGGAGCGCCTAGAACCGCACGACCACCGCGGCCGGCAACCTCAGAATAAATTGATACTGACTGATCAACACTAACAACACTGGAACATACTGAAGCAGATCAGAAACTGACTGGAGCACCTGTGGGACATTGCTGCACCACTGAGGATGGAAACCTTCTCCTCATTTCGGGCGAAGACAAGCTGCAGAGCATCGTATAACACTTGAACATAACTCAGAACATCCAAAGGAACAATGAAAAACCTTCACAGTTTCTCCGCAGAAATTTCTGACAAGGGAACCTACCCATCGCACCCCCCTCAGATTTAGTTATAAGTTGGCACAATGGATAGGCCTTGAAAAACTGAACACAGATCAGTCGAGAAAACAGGAAGAAGTTGTGTAGAACTATGAAAAAAATAAGCAAAGATAGGCAACATCAAGGATAGCGTGAGCTCAGGAGCACCGTTGTCCTGTGGCTTGCGTGAGCAGCTGTGGAACGAGAGGTCCTTGGTTCAAGTCTTCCCTCAAGTAAAAAGTTATTTTTTTTATTTTCCGACAATTATTATCTGACGTGCTTTCCTGTGGAGGAATCGGTTGACCTGTGACCTCACGATCAAATCTTTCCGGTTCCCATTGGAGAGGCACGTCCTTTCGTCTACTAATCGCACGGTTTTGCGGTCCGGTCGCAAAACACAGACACTAAACTTATTACAGTGAGCAGAGACGCGATGAACGAACGGACAGATCATAACTTTGCGAAAATTAAAAAAGTAAACTTTTCACGCGAGGGAAGACCTGAGCCAAGTACCTCTCACTCCACAGCCGCTCACGCTAACCACGGGACCACGGCGCTCCTGAGTTCACGCCATCCTTGATGTTGCCTATCTCGCGCATGGACTACTCAGTTCGTACATTTTGCTTATTTTGTTCATAGTTCCACACAACTACCTCCAATTTTCTCGATTGATCTGTGTTCAGTTTTTCACGGTCTATCCACTGTGCCAACTTATAATTAAATCTGATGGGGGTGCGATGGGGAGGTTCCCTTGTGAGTGGTTTTCAGAGCTGGAATTGGGGCTATGAACCATTTTAAAGTTGAGATTGTGTGTATCTATGTGGAAATGCATTAATTTTTTGTTAGTAGTTATCTATCGTTTCCTGCTATGGTCGAACGATAACTAAATAAATTACAGATCTCCCTTGTTAAATGATATTAGAGTACTACCTTTTACTTCTAATTTTCTAATAAAAATAAGTTGTTGATGTTGTTGTTTTTGTCTTCAGTCCCTAGACTTGTTTGATGCAGCTCTCCATGCTACTCTATCCTGTGCAAGCTTCTTCATCTCCCAGTACTTACTGCAACCTACATCCTTCTGAATCTGCTTAGTGTGTTCATCTCTTGATCTCCCTCTACGTTTGTCACCCTCCACACTGCCGTCCAATACGAAATTGGTGATCTCTTGATGCCTCAGAACATGTCCTACCAACCGATCCCTTCTTGTCACGTTGTGCCACAAACTCCTCTTCTCCCCAATCCTATTCAATACCTCCTCATTAGTTATGTGATCTACCCATCTAATCTTCAGCATTCTTCTGTAGCATCACATTTCGAAAGCTTCTATTCTCTTCTTGTCCAAACTATTTATCGTTCACGTTTCACTTCCATAAATGGCTACACTCCATACAAATACTTTCAGAAACGCCTTCCTGACACTTAAATCTATACTCGATGTTAACAAATTCCTCTTTTTCAGAAACGCTTGCCATTGCCACTCTACATTTTATATCCTCTCTACTTCGGCCATCATCAGTTCATACTCAAAGATTTACAACTACTATCGTTGCGGGGATTTCGTGCTAAAGAGTTTCTTTCTGTCCAGCTGCGCTTCACTTCACTTCGAGTACATTTTGAATCACATACATATTTACGGTATTTACATACATTACTGAGCTTCTCAGAATAATATCAGGCACAAATTAGTTAAAAAAACAGCAGTGAGGCAGACATAACATTACAACCTTCCCTTAATTTCTTACCGCCTGGTGGACGCGATCATATTCTGGTATAGATGTCATACGTTTATTTCCCACTGGCGCATGCTACGCAGGTTGGCGCCATCTAAGCTTCAACATGTAGTTCTGAAGGCAAAACAGCACGAACCACGCTTTTTACACCAATGCCGTGAGAAAGGACAACGAAACCAGAAGAAATATGACTGCAAAGCATTAAGAAGTGTGTACAGCGAAGGAAACTGGGTTGCACGTTGCTCTAACTACACCACTGGCCATTAAAATTGCTACACCAAGAAGAAATGCAGATGATAAACGGGTATTCATTGGACAAATATATCATACTAGAACTGACATGTGATTACATTCTCACACAATTTGGGAGCATAGATCCTGGGAAATCAGTACCCAGAACAACTACCTCTGGCCGTAATAACGGCCTCGATACGCCTGGGCATTGTGTCAGAGCTTGGATGGCGTGTACAGGTACAGCTGCCCAAGCAACTTCAACACGATACCAATCAAGAGTAATGACTGGTGCATTGTAACGAGCCAGTTGCTCGGCCACCATTGACCAGATGTTTTCAATTGGTGAGAGATCGGGAGAATGTGTTGGCCAAGGCAGCAGTCGACCATTTCTGTATCCAGAAAGGCCCGTACTGGACCTGCAACATGCGGTCGTGCACTATCCTGAATGAAGGGTATACCCACGGGTCGTAACGCATCTGAAATGTAACGTCCACCGTTCAAAGTGCCGACAATGCGAACAAGAGGTGACCGAGACGTGTAACCAATGGCACCCCATACCATCACGCCGGGTGACGGTGACGAATACACGCTTCGAATGTGCGTTCACCGCGATGTCGCCAAACACGGATGCGACCATCATGATGCTGTAAACAGAACCTGGATTCATCCGAAAAATGGCGTTTTACCATTCGTGCACCCAGGTTCGTCGTTGAGTACACAACCGCAGGCACTCCAGTCTGTGATGCAGCGTCAAGGGTAACCGCAGCCATGGTCTCCAAGCTGATTGTCCATGCTGCTGCAAGTGTCGTCGAACTGTTCGTGCAGATGGTTGTTGTCTTGCAAACGTCCCCACCTGTTGACTCAGGTATCGAGACGTGGCTGCACGATCCGTTACAGCCATGCGGATGAAATGCCTGTCGTCTCGACTGTTAGTGATATGAGGCCGTTGGGATCCAGCACGGCGTTCCGTATTACCCTGCTGAGACCACCGGTTCCATATTCCGCTAACAGTCATTGGATCTCACCAACTCGAGCAGCAATGTCGCGATACAATAAACCGCAATCGCGATAGGCTAGAATCCGACCTTTATCAAAGTCGGAAACGTGATGGTACGCATATCTCCGCCTTACACGAGGCATCACAACAACGTTTCACCAGGCAACGGAGGTCAACTGCTGTTTGTGTATGAGAAATCGGTTGTAAACTTTCCTGATGTCAGCTCGTTGTAGGTGTCGCCACCGGCGCCAACCTTGTGTGAATGCTCTGAAAAGCTAATCATTTGCATATCACAGCATCTTCTTCCTGTCGGTTAATTTTCGCGTCTGTAGCACGTCATCTTCGTGGTGTAGCAGTTTTAATGACCAGTAGTGTACATACCTCCCGCTGACTTCCTTCCGCACGCCTGGCGAGCTACCTAGGAGCGTATCGTCGAGAGCATTCCTTTCAGCAGAGAAACAGTCCATTGCTTCCCCGCCCCACCACTTGGATGCGCGGCTTTGAGCTCAGTTAGGCTGGGTGGTCGATCCGCAGAGTGCGCACGTTTAAGATGCAAAGCGGAGGCAGCGACGCAGGAGAAGTTATCCTGGTGTCGCCCGAGAGGGTCGGCTTTGCAACGAAATGTCTGGGAGGCTGCGGAACCAGGGAGAAGCGTGAAGGCGTAAATAGATTTGACAGTGTTGGCTGTGCGGTGGCAGTGCAGATCCACTTGCAACGCCTGTGGGTATTGCGTTCTCCACAAGTTGACGGTCATTTGTTCGATGAAGTGTCACGTAGCAAAGAGCGTTCCTTTCCCCAAACACAGAGCGTTCTTTCCTCACAACAACAATGTGTAAGACTGCAGTTCTATGATGTAAAGGTGTAGCTGCAATTCGTGTGTAATGAACACACTTCAGATGATGTTGCCCGCAGCTGGCAACGAAACGTCAGGGAGAATTATTTCCACTATTGGACCACGGCCTCTTAGCCCGGAAGTTTTAATTACTCAGAAAACTGTGTTAGTATGTAAAGGGTCTAATATAACAGCGTAGTCCAGTGCCGCCATATTGCAAATGCTGATTCTGTGACGTGTGTGACAAAGCAATTTCTGTATTAAAACAAGTGTAGTACAAACGTTGTTGACGATTAACAACTGGCATCCATAAACACTCCAGCAGGATCACCACCTACATGGAACCTGGCGACTGAGCGATACTGCCGGCCGGAGTGGCCGAGCGGTTCTAGGTGCTTCAGTCTGGAACCGCGCGACCGCTACGGTCGTAGGTTCGAATGCTGCCTCGGGCATGGATGTGTGTGATGTCCTTAGGTTTGTTGGGTTTAAGTAGTTCTAAGTCCTAGGGGACTGATGACCTCAGATGTTAAGCCTCATAGTGCTCAGAACCATTTGAACGACTCTGACTGAGCGATACAACTGTGCGACGAGGGACCTACCGAAGCAGCAAGAAACCAGGTTAGTGATACCGCCCAGAGAAGTACTTCCTTCTCGCTACAATGCCAATGAGGGTATTGTACTAGGTCTTGCTGCATCAGCAAAATCCACGCAATGTTTCCAGCAGAGTGCATCCTTCATTGCGCCATACAGATTCAAGTCGAAAGCTGCGAGATCCGGTCTGTAGGATGGATGAGGAAGAACTATCCAATGAAGTTCTGTGAGCTTCTATCGGGTGTGCAGACTTGTGTGAGGCCCTGAGTTGTCATGGATAAGGAGACGTGCGTTTGCACTTTTGTGGCGACGAACAGGATGAAGTTGCTTCTACAATTTTCTGAGTTTAACATAATACACTTCAGTGTTGATCGTGGCACCATGAGGGTAGACATCAGAGTAACCCCTTCAGAGTCCCAGAAGACCGTCGCCATGACGTTACAGGCTCAGGGTGCGGCTTTGAACTATTTCTTAGGAGGAGAAATGGTGTTGCGCCACTCCATGGATTGCTGGTTTGTTTCCGGCTCGAAGTACTGAATCCATCTTTCATCGCCTGTGACGATTTTCGACAAAAAGTTGTCACCATCAGCCTTGTAACACGCAAGCAATTTCGCATAGATGGTCCTTCGGTGCTCTTTATAGTTTTCTGTTAGGCAGCAAGAAACCCGCTCTTTAAACACCTTTCAGTACCCCAACTGCTGGACGAATGTGTCAGCACTACCAACAAAGGCGCCCAGTTGAACAGTAAGGTGTTTAATTGTGACCCGTCGATCACGTCGAACGAAATTGTCATACGTTCCAACGTTGCAGGAGTCACTGTCGTGTGTGGTCGGTCGGCACGCGGGAGACTGGACAGGTTTCCACGACGTTGTTGCTATGACAACGACGTCTTGCCCAACGACTCAACGTGCTTTTGTTCACTGCCAGGTCTCCGTAGACATTCAGTAAATGTAATAAAATCTGCGATTCTCTCGTTTTTTGCCAAAAGGAACTCATTGACAACTCTGCTTGGAAGGCACCTCCGCTACAGACGCCATTGTGAAGGTTATGTATGACGCTGCCACCTATAGGAGCTTCAGGAAACTATGCAGGATCAATCAGGATATTCCGAGATGTCCCACAACATATACCACATTTTCCACCCGAAACTGACCGATAAAAATAGTTTGTAACATTACTCATTCAACGCCCCTCGTTTGTCCTCAATCCTGAACATTTTTATTATTACCGTCATTGCGTCCATTTGCAGGTGGATCTGTAGGCGAAAAATACCACATCCCTGATTTACGTCCTTTTTTATCCGAGCGTCTTTCTTGCGGGCTTCGGTTCTTCTGACTCCTTCTTGGTTTCTGTATTTATTACCGACATTTCCTCTTGCTTAATGATTTTTATGAAAATTTTTGACGATAATGAACCTTAATTTTAAGTCAACAAACCCTATGAGATGTTCGTGATTTTCATTAAACCGGGCTTCAATTAAGAATCGCATTGTCATAATTGCCTCTCTGGGGCCTCCAACTATCCTAAAGCAAAATAGTCGTCACTTAACAGATGATGAAATTTTATTTCCATTGTTCTTTACGTTTTTATTATCAGCAATTTGGTTGCATGAGCTGTTAAGGCCTTAGTGCTCCTTTGCTATTTCCGGGATTTTGAGGATACACTAACTTAAATGATCGTTTGGTTGCTACTCCCTCCAATGAGTAACGAAATTCCGAAAGAATGTTATCCATCCCTTCTCCATAGTTCCATAGTAAGTCTTTAGAAGCTCTGTCAAACTTTCACTCTAATACTAAATCACTTTTGTACAGGGTGTCAATTATTGAACTATATGAAATAACGTAAATTGGTTACAAACTACGGCTTCCGCACACCTTATTCAACATGTAACGTCGCTATAGACATTTCGATTTAGGTTATGACATTTTCGATATGTCTGCCATCATTGGCGATGATGTGGTGCAGACGAATAGCGAAATTCTGCATGACCTGCTTAAGTATCGGAACATCTATGCTGTCAGTGACCTCCTGAAAGGTTGTTTTCAGCGCAACAATGGTTTTGGGCTATTGCTGTACACCTGGCCCCACAAAAAGGAGTCACATGTGTTTAGATCCGGAGAATATGGCGAGTAATCGACGCCCACGCTAGTGGCCTCTGGGTACCCCCGAGCGAGTATGAGGTCATATCAATTTCCCAGCACTAAAGTTTTTGGTTTCTAAATTTTCTTATTTTACAAAAGACTTAATTTTATTTGCAGAATTTAGATTGCTCTGAAATACTAGGATATTACAGAAAATGAGAAAAGGTCCAGAGCTACTTTAATAACAAAACCAACAGCTAGAAACAAGCAACAAACACATGACCTAAGAATCGCTACAGCATCGCTAAACAATAACGTATCTATATCCACGGGTGTGCTGCCGGTCTATAGTGTCCAACGGGCACAATATTTCGGCGATCATACATGTCGCCATCATCAGGTGAACTGACGGACTGAGCTCCTGCGAACGTGCCGGCACGTAGATCCGTACGCTATGGCTGCTCAGAGGGAACTGGGTTCGGTCGCGGCGGCGGTCGATTTAAATACCCTCCGCCCGCGGCGCGCTCCCTCCGCCGTCCGCGCCCCGCGCAACGGTCGCGCGGTGGAACAGATTGCGACGGCGTCTGAGATGACGTCGGAGTGATGGCTCTGTCCGCCGTGGTCGTCACAACTATACGTTTGCTCGATTTACTCTTTATTAACCCGATCGCTGGTTCCCAAGCCTTGCTAAGATTATAGCCACAGTCACGGTATATGAGGTCGTCATTGGTGCGAATTTCGATGGCCTCTCTAACCACGCTGTCCCAGTATCTCGACGTCTGTACCAGAATCCTCGTGCGGTCATATTCCATGGCGTGATTTTCCGACAAACAATGTTCAGCGACCGCCGACTTGCTCGGATACATCAGGCGAGTGTGCCTCTGGTGTTCACGGCATCGATCCTCGACGGTACGCATCGTCTGACCAATATACGATTTGCCACATTGACACGGAATCTGGTACACGCCGGCCTTCCTCAAACCGAGGTCATCTTTGGCGCTCCCCACCAGTGCACGAGTTTTATTTGGAGGACAAAACACAGTTCCGACCCGGTGTTTCTTCAGAATGCGAGCGATTTTCCCCGAGAGTGCGCCTGTGTATGGAATAAATGCAGTGCCTACCTCCTCCCTCGTGACTTCATCCATCTCAAGAGGTTGTGCTGCAGTGGTTGGGCGGAGAGCACGTTGAATCTGCCACTCTGAGTACCCATTTTTTCGAAATACAGTTCTCAGATGTTCCAATTCCTGGGGTAGACTCTCTGCGTCAGAGATAGTGCGCGCCCTATGTACTAGAGTTTTAAGTGCCCCATTCCTCTGTGAAGGGTGGTGGCAGCTGTCTGCGTGCAAATACAGATCAGTGTGCGTGGTCTTCCGATACACCCCATGACCTAGGGTGCCGTCAGCCCTTCTCTTGACCAAGACGTCAAGGAAAGGTAATTTACCCTCCGTTTCAGTCTCCATAGTGAATTTGATGTTGGGGTGTATGGAGTTTAGATGTGTAAGGAAGTCAAGGAGTTTATCCATACCATGTGGCCAGATGACGAACGTGTCGTCCACGTAACGAAAAAAGCAAGTAGGTTTCCATACGGATGACGACAGGGCTTCCTCCTCGAAGTTCTCCATGTACAAATTCGCTACCACCGGTGAGAGTGGGCTACCCGTGGCGACTCCCTCCGTTTGTTCGTAGTATTCTCCATTAAAAAGAAAATACGTGGAAGTCAAGACATGCCTAAAAAGTTCAGTGGTCTTCTCGTCAAACTTCTGACTAATCAATTCTAGTGACTCTCGCAGGGGTACCCTCGTAAACAAGGAAACGACGTCAAAACTCACCATGATATCTGACTCATCCAACCTGAAGCTGTCAAGGCGTTTAACAAAATCCACGGAATTACGGATGTGATGAGGGCATTTACCCACATAAGGACTTAATATTCCCGTCAGGTATTTGGCCAACAAATATGTAGGTGCCCTGATGTTGCTGACAATGGGGCGTAATGGTATCCCCTCTTTGTGAACCTTCGGGAGTCCATATAGTCTAGGCGGTACTGGACCTTGGGGTAACAATTTCTTAGCGTCACCCTCCGGTAAATCTGCGTACTTGAGAAGCGCCCTCGTCTTGTTCTCCACCTTCTTTGTAGGATCAACGCTGATCTTCCGGTAGGAATCGTCATTTAGCAGGCTCTGCATCTTACCAGTGTAGTCCTTATGGGAGACAACAACTGTAGCATTGCCTTTGTCAGCCGGTAAGACAACAATTTCAGAGCGCTCCCTCAGATCACGAATGGCCGCCCTCTCTTTATCTCTTTACTGCTGATATTTGACTTCATCGGCTTGGATTTCGTCAACGCACGACAAGTTTCACGACGTATTTCCTCGGCTGATTCTGGCGGAAGTCGAGCTGCAACCTGTTCAACAGCACTAACAATTTCTGCGACTGGAGTGAACTTGGGGGTGGGAGCGAAGTTGAGACCTTTCTGCAAAACCGAGACTGCATCATCACTCAACACCATGCCACTCAAATTGATGACAGTCTTGCACGGAACCTGCAGAGATGGTTTGTCAAGCAGACGTGAGAACTTAGCTGTTTGACGTCCCGTAGCCTTCTTATGGGCGGAATCAGCTGACACCCAGGTGACACCATCAATACAATCCCAGGAACAAGAAGTAAACTTACTAGCCAGTTGCAAATGTAGTTTGAGTAATTCCTGTGAGATAAACTCAAGGCTCCGGCGGGTGAATTGCACTCTCTCACGTACCAATGCGAGGCTGGCTCGTTTCTTGATTCTCTTAGCTGCTGCTTTCGTTTTATTGAATTTTATTTCATCTTATAAAATAAACATGGGGTAGTTGTTATATCCTAGCCAGTAATGCCACCCGAGCCCGTTGCCAAAAGGTTGGCAGCATCAAAGTCCGGACGCCGTCCGCATAAGAAGCGCCAGCGAGACAGGAAATCGCCGCAAGTCTGCGCGCGCCACCGCTGGCTTCTGGGTTCTTAAGCGCTGGAGTCGCGAGCGCTAGGACAGTTCTGTATTCGCCGCTCAATTGTATACTCGCCACCGAATTGTGTACTTGCTAGTCAGTTGTGTGTTCATCGCAGCAGAGTTGTTGTTTGTCGTCAGCCGATGCTGACCTAGCCGCTCCGACTCGAACTAGACAGATTTCTGTAGACACGGAGTTCACTACTGTGTTTCTGTATCTTCGTTAATAAACATAAGTACCGACTTTTATTTAATCAGAGTGTTTGGGTTTTCATCTTTCTGTTCACTGTTCCAGCGGACCGGTCGGCCCGCTATTAAAAGTGTGGCGGTGACTTCGTAAGCCGTTTCTACAGCGAATTGCTTGTCGCTACGAACGCCGCCACAAAACTGGCGACGAGGACTTCCGAACTCGTGTGCAGGGCTGGTTCAACTTGTTTCTGGTTATACTAATTATAGCGATAAAATTTTGGGGGCTGGTTTAATTTGTGTTCACTATGTCTGCCGAATTACAACAGTTGATCTTGTTACAGAGTCAGCAAATACAAAGTCTGGTGGAAGCAATCGCCAAACAAGCGGCTAATCCTCCAACACAAAAGGAACAAGCACAGGCAGCACCACCTTTCCGTGCTTTTGATGCATCAAGAGAAGAATGGCGAGAATATTTCGCGCAGTTGCAGGCGCACATGGCAGTCTATAAAATCACGGGTACTGAGCGGCAGCTTTATTTAATTTCCACTGCGGGCGTGGAAGTCTATCGACTACTTTGGAAGTTCTTCCCGGAATCCAAGCCAGAGGCTTTAGCCTATGACGTTGTTGTTAACAAGCTTGCTGAGTATTTCGAGTCGCGAGTTCATGTGGCAGCGGCCAGATTCAAGTTCTTCAGATTAAAGAAACTGCCACATCAATCTAATAAACAGTGGTTAACGGATTTACGGGGCCTCACCCGTCAGTGCCGATTTAATTGTGTGTGTGGAGCTTCCTACAGTGATGTCATGTTACGAGACGCTATTACTCAAAACATTGCAGATTCTCGTATTCGTGCTGCTATCTTAAAGTTGCCTGACCCGTCATTAGAGACTGTGATGAACATCATTGAAGCCCAAGATACTTTTGACTATGCTGAGTGTGAGTTCGATCAGCCATGTATTTCTCAAATTGCCTGTGCTAAGCAAGTTATGTCACGCCCGCGGCCCCACCGGCAGAGTCAGACTGTAAACACTAGCCGGCCGCGTCATGTTAAACACATTCGTCAGCCGCGTGTGCAAAATGATAGAGTTAAGTCTTGCCCTAAGTGTGTTCTTGCTCATCCTCGTGAACGTTGCCCGTTAAGAAACGCGGTTTGTCACTTTTGTGAAAGGAAAGGACACATCCAGACTGTTTGTTTGCGTAAACGCAAGAACAATTCTAGTGCTGCCCAGCCCATGGATATTCATGTTCTTCAAAGCCAGCCCGCCCAGAAGGTCGCGTTTAAAGACTCTTCCACGGTTCGTGTGGGTAATAAACTTGTTCGCAATAAGCCACCCACCCAGCCCTCTGCTATGCGACCCAAGCGTAATTCAAACGCTGTAAAACGTAATGTACAGACTTAAGCAGCGAACACGCGCTAAACGCGCTGATTTTGTGTCTTCCGCCTCCACTGCACCGATCCAGAGACAGTGTAATAAACTATTTGTGAAGCTACGCATCCAGGATAAGACCTTCAATTTTCAATTAGACACTGGTGCGTCTGTGACTCTCATAAATAGTGCTACGTATGCGGCTATCGGCCGCCCTAAACTTTCAGCGGCAAAACATTCTTTGGCTACTTATAGTGGCGAACAAATTCCTGTGTTAGGTGTATGTAGCGTGCCAGCCACATTCCGTGGCAATACAAAAACAGTTTCATTCACAGTGCTCCGCGCTACAGACAGTGTAAACATTTTCGGATTAGACTGTTTTGACTTGTTTGGCCTGTCTATCCAAGACAATGTGTTGCAAATTAATTCTGTTGTTGTTCCTCAAGACAGCATAACCGATTTGTGTAAACGTTACAGTGACATATTTAAAGACGAACTAGGTTGTGCTGCGAACTTTGCCGCTCATATTACGTTAAAAGATAAAGCTCAGCCTCGATTTTTTCGTGCTCGTCCAGTGCCTCACGCCCTCCGGGCACCTGTGGCAGATGAACTTCGTCGTTGGCAAAACAACGGTGTTATTCAACCCGTTTCAGCGAGCCAGTGGGCTTCTCCCTTAGTTATTATAAAGAAACCGTCTGGCAAGTTACGTTTGTGTGCTGATTTTAAGTCGACAGTTAATCCTCAGACTGTCATTGATTCTTTTCCTTTGCCTAGACCGGACGAGCTGATGGATAAGTTAGGAGAAGCTCGTTTCTTTTCCAAAATTGATCTCCGTGAAGCATATTTGCAATTGCCCCTCGACGAGCAATCACAACAGTATTTTGTCATAAACACGTCGTTGGGGTTGTTCCGTTTTCTGCGTTTGCCTTTTGGTTGTGCGTCAGCTCCAGGTGTTTTTCAACGTTTTTTGTCACAACTTCTGGCTAATGTGCCATCGTGTTGCAACTATTTAGACGATATTGTTGTGTCCGGTCGGACGCCTGTTGAACATTTGCGTAATTTGGAGTGTTTGTTTACAGTGTTGTCTCAGGCCGGCCTACGTTGCAACATCGATAAATGTTCATTTTTCCTTACGGAGATGGAGTATCTGGGACATGTTATTAATGCTCAAGGCATTCATCCCTCCCAGTCACATTTAGCAGCTATTCGTGATTTGCCCGCCCCTCGCAATCTGCATGAATTGCAAGCAGTTCTTGGCAAATTGACATATTATATTAGGTTTATACCTAATGCATCACAGATTGCTGCACCGTTGCATCGTCTTCGCCGTAAGAATGTTCCGTTTGTGTGGTCAGCTGATTGCCAATCAGCCTTTCAGCAGCTTAAAGAGGCTTTATTGAATGATCGTTGTCTGGTCCATTACGACCCTAACAAGCCTCTGGTGTTAGCTTGTGACGCCTCTTCTTTCGGCCTCGGTGCTGTGTTGTCTCACCGAGTCGGTAACACCGAACGTCCTATTGCGTTCGCATCTAAATTGCTAAACAAAGCTCAGTGTAATTATAGCCAATTGGACAAGGAAGCGTTGGCTATTGTGTTCGGTGTCACAAAATTCCATCACTACCTCTATGGTAGACCATTCTATTTAGTAACAGATCACAAGCCCCTGACGTCACTGTTTCATCCGTCTAAACCAGTTCCTCAGCGGACAGCGCAGAGACTACAACGTTGGGCTCATTTGTTATCACAATACCAGTATGAGATATTGTATCGCCCGACAGCTCAGCATGCAAACGCTGACGCGCTTTCTAGATTGCCGATTGCTGCGGATGATGTCTTCGATTCCTCTGACGACTCTTGCCATCAGATTGACGCCGATGAGCTTCAATCCCTCCGGGTTTTTCCGATTGATTATCGTCAGGTGGCACGTGAGACAGCTACGGATCCTCATCTGAGTTTACTATTACGTTTTGTTCAACGTGGTTGGCCGTCCAAGGCAAAGGACATATCGGATCCGGTGGTTCGTCGCTATTATCCGCAACGTCATCTGTTGTCTGTTTCGCACGGAGTTTTGCTGTTACGCACCGAGAATGACCAGCTTCGTGTAGTGGTTCCCCAAGTGTTCCAATCCAAGGTCCTCGACTTGTTGCATCAAGGTCATTGGGGAGTGGTCCGCACCAAGCAGCTTGCCCGCCGTCATTGTACATGGATCGGCATTGATAAGCAGATTACGCAGATGTCTACAGATTGTTCGACGTGTGCCGAACACCAAGCTGCTCCGCCTCACCGCTATTTTGAGTGGGCACGCCCTGCCGGTCCCTGGCAGCGAGTACATATTGATTTCGCTGGTCCATATTGGCATTCTCGTTGGCTCATCGTGATAGATGCATTTAGTAATTTTCCGTTTGTTGTGCCCATGCAGTCTACAACGTCTGCACAAACTATACAGGCGTTGACTTCAATTTTTTGTATTGAGGGTCTTCCAGAAGTTTTAGTGTCTGACAATGGTCCACAATTTACCTCTGCTGAATTTGAAAGTTTTTGTTCTGCCAATGGCATTCGCCATGTTCTTACTCCGCCGTTCCACCCTCAATCGAATGGTGCAGCGGAACGTTTTGTACGCACATTCAAGGATCATATGGACCGCCTTCGTGCTACGCACTCTCGTCAGCACGCCCTCATCACGTTCCTGTCGTCGTACCGGACCACGCCACGCGACGGCCCTTCGCCTGCGGAGCTTCTCCACGGCCGTCGTCATCGCACCCTACTACGGTTGTTGCACCCCCCGGATCGACCCGCCGCTTCTGAGCATCGCACGCGTTTTCAGCGAAACGACGCCGTTTTTTTAAGAGTTTATCACGGTCGCCGTCGTTGGGAACGTGGTACCGTGATAAGTGTCCAGGGTCGCGGTTTTTATACTGTTCAAGGTGCTACTGGGGTGCACAGGAGGCATCAGAACCACTTGCGCCGCGCTGGCCGCCCGGATTCTGCCGCTCGTTCTTTGTCTACAGATTTGGTCCGCGGCGGGTTCCAGCCGCGCCTTCCGACTTCGCTGCCGCCCCCAGGGCAGCAGCAGCAGCCGTCGCCGCTACCACGCCGACAGCCCGTCCCGTTGATGCCTCCCGCGCAGCTTCATCCGGGAGCGCCCCAGGTGGTCGCTCCGTCGCCTGCGGTCCCTCTTCAGTCGCCACCGCCTTCGGAGCTGATGGACGTCGACCCCTCAGCCGGGCCGCCTTCCCAAGCGGTGGCTGTGCAGCCTGTCCTGCAGCCGCTTTCCTTGGGCACCCCCAAGGAGTCTGACACCGCAGCGCCTTGTCCGGCGCCCACTCAGCAGCCGTCGACGCAGCGTCAGGAGACGCTGCCTCTCTTCGTGCGTCCCGACGCCCCGTCGCGTCCAGTACCAGAAGCTGCGCCCGTGGTCACAGGCGTGCACCCTGACCTCGGCTTTCAGTCGGTGTTTCCCGAGGCCCCGCGCAGCCAATGCTGGGGTGCGGACCGGGGACTGCCACCGACAACAGTCTCCGCCCCGGTCTCTTCTGCTACGCTTGCGGCCAGACCCTTTCCCCGCCGTCGACGCTCGCCACGTCATTATTCAACGACGGTGCGGCGATTTGGGGGGGAGGAGTGTTATATCCTAGCCAGTAATGCCACCCGAGCCCGCTGCCAAAAGGTTGGCAGCATCAAAGTCCGGACGCCGTCCGCATAAGCAGCGCCAGCGAGACAGGAAATCGCCGCAAGTCTGCGCGCGCCACCGCTGGCTTCTGGGTTCTTAAGCGCTGGAGTCGCGAGCGCTAGGACAGTTCTGTATTCGCCGCTCAGTTGTATACTCGCCACCGAATTGTGTACTTGCTAGTCAGTTGTGTGTTCATCGCAGCAGAGTTGTTGTTTGTCGTAAGCCGACGCTGACCTAGCCGCTCCGACTCGAACTAGACAGATTTCTGTAGACACGGAGTTCACTACTGTGTTTCTGTATCTTCGTTAATAAAGATAAGTACCGACTTTTATTTAATCAGAGTGTTTGGGTTTTCATCTTTCTGTTCACTGTTCCAGCGGACCGGTCGGCCCGCTATTAAAAGTGTGGCGGTGACTTCGTAAGCCGTTTCTACAGCGAATTGCTTGTCGCTACGAACGCCGCCACAAAATTAGTGACGGAACTCTCAATTTTGTGGTTGCTTCAGGGTGAAAAATTGATACCATACAAAAGTGAAGACGCAGTGATTAAAAGTGCCCCTTTCGCTCTTGCCGATGTCGTACCCGTCTCCTTCATCTTCGTCGCCTTTACTGGAGATACAGAGACCCACGCTAAGCGCCAAAGAAACTGCTATAGGCTTGCGTATTCTACTGAGATAAGTAAACAGGCAGATTACGGCGCTGCGGTCGGCAACGCCTATATAAGACAGCAAGTGTCTGGTGCAGTTGTTAGATTTGTTACTGCTGCTACAATGGCAGGTTATCAATATTTAAGTGAGTTTGAACATGGTGTTAAGTCGGCGCACGAGCGATGGGATACTCCGAGGAAGCTATAAAGTGGAGATTATCCCGTACGACCATTTCACAAGCGTACCGTGAATATCAGGAATCCGCTAAAACATCAAATCTGCGACATCACTGAGGCCGGAAAGAGATCATGCAATAACGGGACCAACGGCGACTGAAGAGAATCTTTCAACGTGACAGAAATGCAATCCTTCCGTGAACTTCTACTGATTCAAAGCTGGGTCATCAACAAGTATCAGCGTGCGAACCATTCAAAGAAAATTCGTCGATATGGGCTTTCGGACCCGAAGACCCACTCGTGACCCTTGACGACTGCAGGACGCAAAGCTATACGCTTCGCCTGGGCCCTTCAACACCCACATTAGACTGTTGAAGACTGGGAACATGTTGCCTTGTCAGACGAGTTTCGTTTTAAGTTTTATCGAGCGGATGGGATGTGCGGTTATAGAGACAACCTCGTGAATCCATAGACCCTGCATTTCAGCAGCTGTGGAGGCTCTGTAATCGTGTGGGGCGTGTGCAGTAGGAGTCTTATGGGACTCCTGATACGTCTAGGTAGATACGACTCTGACAGGTGACACGTACGTAAGCATCCCGTTTGATTATCTGCATCCATTCATGCCCATTGTGCGTTCCGACAGACTTGGACAATTCCAGCAGGACAATACGACACCCTACCCGTCCAGAATTGCTAGAGAGTGACTCCAGTAACACTCTGCTGAGTTTAAACACTTCCACTAGCCACCAAAATCCCGGCCGGCCGAAGTGGCCTAGCGGTTCTAGGCGCTACAGTCTGGAACCGCGCGACGGCTACGGTCACAGGGTAGAATCCTGCCTCGGGCATGGCTGTGTGTGATGTCCTTAGGTTAGTTAGGATTAATTAGTTCTTAGTTTTTGGGGAAATTATGACCTCAGAATTTAAGTCCCATAGTGCTCAGAGCCATTTGAACCATTTTGAACCAAAATCCCCAGACATGAACATTATTTAGCTTGTCTCGGTTGTCTTGCAACGTGCAAGAAGAGATCTCCACCCTCTCGTTCTCTTACAGATTTATTGACAGTCCTGCACGATTCGTGTTGTCGACTCACTCCAGTCAATGCCACGTCGTGTTACGGCACTTCTGTGTACTCGCGGGGGCCCTACACGATATTAGGCAGGTACATCAATTTCTTTGGCTCTTCAGTGTATTTCTGTCACGGTCTGAACCACGTAGCATTCGATATCCTCCTACTCCTTCACATTCGTAGCAGGTTTTGTACATTTGTTGGAGGTACAAGTTATTACTGGAAATAGTAGCAATTAAAAAACCTAAAAATCTCTTAGATCAGGGACCGGTGGCTTTGAGCGGTTTCACCAGTCATGTTAAACTGGAGATTGGAAAACAACAGAAAACCCGGTTGCTTCAGCTGTAACGTCTGTGGCTATCTTAGAGTTCCTCAGTGAAATAATTCCATATATTCTTTACTCTTCACATTTTTCCTGCAACAGTTTTGCTTTAGATTATCTGCACTTTCTTTCGATTTCATTAATATGTGAACATTCTTGTATTTGGTTCTTTCGTCTGTATATTGAGGTATTGAAACGTCCCCTTGCTTAGAACAATTATACATGACTGTGCTTAAACTGACACACAATATTTTTAGCGCAACGCAATCTGACTTTCAATAATCCCTACAAAAGAATGGCCCTGACTAGCATTAACCTATACCTTTCACAAATCATTTACCTCACCAAAAATCTTCGTTACTCGAACTACTGCAATTCAGCGAGCGGCACTACTGCCAGCTTAATAAATGATTCAAACTACTGAAGGCACTAACTACTAATAGGCATAGTTAGCAAATGAAAGATTTTAATAGAGAACAAACAATGTATTTACCTTAATAGTGTTGAAAAATTATAATATACATAGCAGTTCATGACATCCAGCCTTACAAATTTCAAAACTCCGCCATTTCTCTCCCCACATCCACCACTGCTGGCGGCTCACCTCCAACTGCGCAACGCTACGCGCTGTTCACATCCATCTGCCCAACACTACAATGGCAGACAACAATGCAAATTAACCACAGACTGCACACAGCACAGCCAGTGATTTTCATACAAAGCGCTACGTGGCGTTACCAATAAGAAAACATAAACAGCCTACCTACATAGTCCCCATGCTCCCCACAAAAAATTTTACAAATTGTTTTGGGCAGTGGCCAACAATGATTTGATAAAATTTTTCATAATAACAATAACAAAGATATCAAATGCACACACTTATAGATACAATGTTGGTCAAAAGCTAAAATCTTCTCACAATCCATAAAGACAGTCCTGATCATTCATCACAGTAAAACTGCAGTGTTTTTCTCAAAGTCTGAGCAGAAAAAGAAAATGCACACGGAAGTAGAGGATTTCCATGTAGCCTTGAAGAAGTAGTGTTGTCCTTCCAACGGAAAGACAGTGCTGACTGTCGACATGCAGACAGGCCACAACAGAGGAAACCCACAGCAGAGTCATTCGACGTTTTGAAGAATATTGGTAGGTAAGTCATCACAGAGCAGACCCACTATAGTCCTGGTAGAGAGTATGGTATTAGTGGGCCACCAAAGGTGCAGACCCACTGCAGTCCTTGTACAAATAATGGTATTGGTGGGTCAACAAAGATGCAGACCCACTGTAGTCCTTGTAGAGACGGCCAGCAGCCATCTGTTGCGACTGTGCAGGTGCACAATCACCATCGAAGAGTCTTGCGGAGAATATAGCAAGTCCATAAACCACTACTTGTCCACTCACAAAAAATTTGTTTGAAATGTCCGTAGAACCAGCAGTGCTGTTATCCAGTCTCTGCTGAATTATTAACACACGTGCAAACACTATCAGTCCCTACTTCTCACATATTGTCCATATACTATGACCAACAGAAACGTGTGCAGTGAAATGTAACTTACAAGTTACTTAATTTGATGAACTGGTGTCAATTACAATTTTATAACATAAGAATACAATAACAAAGGTACAAAATACATCATACAGAGAACATTTGTAGTAATACAGGCTTTACAAAAGAATAGAAATATACATATACATCAGTGTTAAAGGAGTTATGACATAAGTTCATACATAAAAGATCAGCATAACTTTCGAAACATCAAGTTCACACATGAACATTAAAACAGAACGGAATAAATAATGTCTAAACATCTTTACAAAGAACATAACATATTATCAGAAAAATTCTACAACATAACTCTTATTAGCTAAACACATAAAGACAGGAAAAACACAAATATACGAGAGTACACAAACAGATAGGGGGATAACACAAGAGGAAAGGGCAGGGTTTGTTTTCAGTGTAACATTTGGTACTGCAGGCCAACCTAAAACTTCATTCCATAGATCTTTCGTCTTATTTCAACATTTGTTTAAAAAAAATCCTATCCAAGCATGCTTTCTGTATTTATATGTTCACATATTTCTTACCTCATTATTTATTTTCCATTATCTTACCTTATCATTTATTTCCAAGAAAATCCTACGTAAACCTGTTGTCCCTAAACCCTACTTTCTTGCTCATATCCTCTTTCAAAATACTTTTTTGGCCAAACCATTTTCTTATAGCTTCTCAATGCATTTCTTCTGATTGATTACAACTCGTTCTCTCATATAGGTTACCCCATCTTAAGCTAACTTAAATCTACTGAGCTCAGATGCTAAACTAAGGAACAAGGCAATGTAGCAGCACAAAACAATTAATACAAACAGCAATGAAAAAAAATTACCAAGCAATGCAACATTACAACTAATATGAGCCAATTTGCAGCAACAAGAAAAATAAATCAGTAGTAAAACTAGCTTAACAGAGTAATACAACGTGAAATTCAGTAGCACTATGCCTGGCACACAGCAGCAGCAAATGCAATAACTTATATCTACACATGACATAGCTCAAGTAAAAAAAAATATTACACTAAAGACAACAATGCAGACAAGGGAAATGTATATTCACATCGTAATGTCTATGTAATTAAAGTGGTGCACCACAAAAACTAATTCTACAAAAAATTACCAAGTACTTGAAAAGAAAATTATATATGCAGTTACTGTTATTAGTCCCTTCTTATTGTTCTTTCCATTCCAAGAGCTCCTTTTTCGAAGAATGTGGATCAGAAAATAATTATTTAATAGATCTGCTGACAGAAAGTGTTCACATTAGCAAATGCATTTAATTTTATTTTATGAAACCAATGCTGCAAGACAGCTGGAAACCAGATATGAAATGAAATAAGCAACTACACAAACTAAAGCATAAAAACATCATTTAATAGCTATGTGGCATTTCGTAAGTCAGTATCTCGCAACTCTCGTAGAAAGACACTTGTCATAATCAGGTTTGCAGATGTAAGAATATTTCCCATCAATTCATAAGCATTTCAGTAAGTAGCACAAAGTACGATATGTTTCCAAATAATGAGCGTGTCGTATTTGCGATGCTTTCTACAATAGAATGTCAATAGCGAGGATAATGGCCTCCACGACGCATTACATGAAGGTCACTTAACTTTTTACCGAAATATTTACAACACCAGTTTGCACTACAGTGGCAGTCTCATATACAAAATTTCACAGGTCGGGAATTTGCGTTGCAAAAGTGTAGAAACAAAATCTTATGAATATAACAGTGTCCAAAAAATTTTCCCTGGCATTGTGATACGTTCACGCATTTACACACATTTCATAACTCTTAAAGTACGATTCTTGGTTTCCAACATCCTTTTTCACAAGTCAGAGTCCCTAACCACTATTCATTACTCCTTACCTTATTACACACATACATATTCGTCGACACTTCTTCAATATTTGATCTTAAAAAATACATAGCATAATCAAATTCTTCATGTTACATCAGCTTATTGATCATAAACATACCTCAACAGCATAATACACATCGACGTCGTAAAAATAACATCAAAACACCTCAGTCAAATCTCAAAAACGTCGTAGCTTTCTGCAATAATGCCACAACCTAAAAAAAAATACTCTGCTCATTTCAATAGTGTCATCTACCTCAAACGTACTTTAAAATCATGCTCCCTTACCAAAGACATCATTCCAAGCTCTCATAGTATCACAATGGTTCCAAAAAAATATGAACAGTTCACAAAGTACAGACAAAATACAAGTTCATAAGTGTGAAGTTACCCAGCTGTGTAATTGCGTAAACATGTGTCACTGATGTAGTAAAAAAATGTTTATCTCTCAGATAGCTGTGCAATTTGTGTGTTAGAGAAATATGGTACCGATGTGTAAAGTTGTATAAGCAAATATCATATTAACTAGGGCTCCTTGTGCTTGCCGAACACATGGTACACAAAGTAAGCGTGTACCCCCTGAGGATTAATGTAATTATACCCTCAGGTGTCACAGATTACAGCAATGGAATGAAATGTATCACGGAAAACCTTTGTATCATTGTACTTTAAATATCTTTAAAAATAAATGTTTTAAGTACAAAATTAATCACACAAATACGTGTACTGTAGCGCTAAACTGTGCGTCTTGTTGTAAGGTAATCTCTGTGGAAGTGTCGTAGTTATCGTCCTCTGAAAGCTAAGTTCTGCAGAAGTCAATGTACTTACCTCATGATAAACAAAAGTGAAAGCTTTGCGTATAGATATCTTAGTTATTACGCTTATTATCGTGATGAAGAAACTATTGTGTTGCAACGTATTGTTGTGCTACGGAAAAGGCTGTCTCATTGTAGCTATACCACGAAAGTTACTACTAAAACATGTTTTACTTCCCAGAATAATTCAGAAAAACTGTGCAGATATAAAACAGAAACACCGCAAAAGCAACAATGTAAATTGTGTCACATATTAATAGCATTGTGATATAATCGTGTAGCTATCAAAGAAACCAAATGCTAAGTCATCTTTAATCTCACCAAATTTACTTCAAATAAACAGTATCTTTTCAAGTAAACCAAAATCTTGCATTAATATCTCATTAGCAGTATAAGTTCTAAGTATGTAAGCCTGATAGTCGTTACGTAATCGTGCAACTTGTTGCAGGAATGTAAACACTGTGTTGTCTGTTCACTATAACAATGCATTCGTAATTACTGTCTAAATAAGTTGCCCAGGTTCTTGACTGGATGTTTAACTTCAAACATTGTTGCATGGTAAAAGTTTCAAAGTCTGACAATGCATACTAGAAATGTGAAGTGAAAAGTTATATGGCAAAGACAAAGTTAAAAAGCAGATTACCTTTCAATAAACGGTTTTACATGTGAAATGTGGTGTAAACCTTTACTCTTCCTAGTACGCAGAGTTTCAACTTCAACGCAATTATCATGTGGTATACGTCGGATTCTGTAAGGTCCATTGCAAACTAGAAAGAATTTGTGACTCAAGTGTTTCTTCTTATCTGACAATGAATGAGCTTTAATGAGAACTTTCTGACCAATATATAATTTCTTTGCATTTGCTTTACCGTGTAGTTTTCTCCTTTTGTCTGCTGCAGATTTTATATTTTTAAGAGCCAAATCAATTATGTCTTTGTGTCGAAGTTTATGTGTATTCGGGAAAGGTACAAGCTCTCTGATTCTGTTCGGTGGTTCTTCATTCTTCAGTACAAGAGTAGGTGGTAAAGCAGTGGAGTCATGAGGCATTTCATTCAGCACATTTTGAAATAAGTGTAAATATCTGTCCCAATGCTGATGCTTTCTGTGACAGTAAAGTCTGCAAAGCTTATTGATTTCTTTCATAATCCGTTCAGGGGGTACAATGTGGTGAGTACAATGAAATAAAAACAGGTTTGATTTTATGATTCCGAAGCTTGCGTGACCAAACAGCAGATCTGAATTGCGGTCCGTTGTCTGAAATGACTTTACTAACGTGTCCAACTTCACGTAAGAAATTTTTAACAAAGGCGTTGGATACAGACCGTCCAGTGGCTTTACGTAATGGTGTGAAAGAAACAAATTTTGAAGTAAGTTCAACAGCGACTAGAACGTACGAAAATCCATTAGATGTTCTGACAAGCGGTCCCAAGAGATCAACAGCAGCAAATTCTTTAAATTTAGAAGGAATAATAGGAAACAACGGAGCACGATGTGAGATAGTAGATGGTTTCGCCTTTTGACGAAGTTTACAAATAGACAAGACTCTTCGAATTCTCTTTTCCATATTGTTAAAATAACAAGTCTTTCGAAGAATATGATAACATTTTCGAGAACCAAAATGTGCGTAGCTGAAATGAATGTACCAAATGAGCTTATTAACAAAATTGTCTGGAATTCAAAGTACCCATAGCTTGTCATCAACAGTGCAGCGTTTGAAGAGTTTGTAGTTTCTAACCAGGTAATAATGCCGAATGTGAGTGTGTGTCTTTTCATGCCATTTACTTTTGATGTCTTTCCAAATCGGATCTTTATCTTGTTCATGAGCAATGTCCTTTAAAGATGTGGTGATGAAGTTTTCAAAGGCGACTTTCTGAATGTAAAGAATACTGAAATTTTTCTCGAGGTTGCCTTCTGTGTTACTTTTCTCAAGCCCAGCCGGTGCGCGTGACAGTGCATCCGCAACAATGTTCTCCTTGCCGGGAATGTAGACTATTGTGAAGTGGAATTCTTGCAGAAACAATGCCCAACGTTTTAACCTGTCATGGTTTAATTTTGAAGACATGAGGAATTGTAATGCACGATGATCACTGTATACTTTTACGTGCTTACCAGAAAGAAAGAAACTGAATTTGTTAAATGCCCAAACGATAGCTAAAGCTTCTAATTCAGTAATGGAATAATTTTTTTCAGATTTTGTTAGCACTCGGCTAGCAAAAGCAATGGTTTTCTGAACAGTAGTGTCATTTTCTATGGCTTCTTGAAATAAATGGGCACCAAGACCGACTTTAGAAGAATCTTGTGACAGATCTGGATGAGCTAGTATTGGCGCGTTAAGTAGCGATTCTTTCAAAGAATTGAATTCCAACTGTGCTTGTTCGTCCCAGTTCCAAATAGTATTTTTTCCAGTGAGAGAACAAAGTTTTGGTGTAACTAGAATTCGCATATTCGGAAAACGACGGTAAAAATTTACGAGACCTAGCAAACAGCGGACATCTTTTTTGTGGATGGAACTGGAATGGCTCTGATTGCTTCTAACTTTTCAGGATACGGCTGATTGCCTTCAGAAGAAATAATATGTCCCAAAAACCTCACTTTTGACCTACCGGATTCAGACTTTTCCAAGTTAACCGTAATTCCAGATTCTGCAAAAATATGTAACAAACTGTTGAGGATGCGATTATGTTGTTCCCATGAAGCTTCTGCTATTAGAATATCGTCCACATGTAAGGTGATGTGACATTTTAAGAACTGAGGTAATATCGAATTTCGCCCGCGAATGAATGCTGCCGAAGAAATGTTCAGACCAAAAGGAAGTTTCCGAAACTGATAACAAACGCCGAAACAAAGGAAAGCTGTGTATTATCTACATTCTGGATGAAGTTGGATCTGATAAAAGCTGGATCTGAGATCAATGGAAGACAACACTTTTACGCCATTAAAATTTTGAAGAAGTTCTTCCAACGTTTGCGGCCTGTCTGTTTCAGGAATAATGATAGTATTGATTTGTCTCGAATCTAAGACAAGCCTGATCGATCGATTTTTCTTCGCAACAACATGTAATGGATTGTTGTATGAGCTTACTGCAGGCTCAATAATGCCCTCGTCAAGCATAGATTGTATTTCTGTTCTAACACGGTCCCTGTAATGTGCTGGAATTACGTATGGTCTAACACAAAATTTAGTATGCTCACGAACACGAAATTGGTATTGAAACCCCTTGATTGTTCCTGTTTTGTGAGTAAAAACTGTGGAATGTGCTTGTAAAATCTCAAAAAGGTCCTGCCTATCACTATCATTACAATTGTCAATTGTTTGAATTTTATTCTGATTTAACTCATTAGTTTCAAATATGCCGTACATATAATCCCTGTCAGTACTTGCAGAGTGATTGTTAGTGTCTAGTTCCGTAGAAAATTCCGAACTGTTGTCTAACAGAAGGTAAAGCCGATTAATTTCCTCGTCATGGTTTGAGAGCCAATCTTCAAATTTCAAACCTATTGACTTACCTTCTTTCTCTAAACTTATTTCAGCATCGGGAAAGTTTAAGATTGCTTTGTATTCATTCAAAAAGTCTACTCCCAGTATGATTTCCATCGACACTAATGGAACAATAAGAAAGTTCATAGAGAAGCTGTGGCTTTGACAAAAGAATTCTAAGTTGGTTTGTTGGCGTACGTCTACTCTTTTTCCAAAGATTGCACCTTGTAATTTAATCTTACGTAACGGAAGTGTGGGGCAATCGTTCGATTTGTTACATTTGCAAAAGGCTGTTTCACTAATTACTGAAATGGGACTGCCAGAGTCAAGTACTGCCGTAAATTTTACGTCATTTACAGTAATGAGAATCACAGGATATGCAATGTTGTTCTGTTTTACGTCGTGTTCCTGGAGTAAGATGTCCCTAATAGCTTCCATTTTTACGTAATTACTAGCTACGGCAGCTCCGTCGTCAGTTTCATACGTACGTTTCGTGGCTGCCAGCGGTATGAGTCATTGCCTATTGTCTCTTTGTTGGCGCGCGTCGTTATTGGGATTTGGAAACCTAACTTCTACAAATTCACCTTGTCGAGAGGGCCCTGATCTGTTTGAATCCCGCCAGTTCTGATGTAATTCAGGTCTGTCGTTACGATCATATCGTCTGTCGTCATGTCGGTAGATTCCATAGTTTCTTTCTCGGTCACGTGGGGGAGAATTTCTCCCGGAATCGTAACTGCGCGCTGGACCGTTGCCTCTAAAGTTATTCTCTCTCCCTTGATAATAATTATTTTGGTTCCCAAATTGTCTGTTTCTCTGATTGTCTCTGTGATAGTCACTACCGCAGAGAGGTGATCTTTCCCTGTAATTATTACTACTCTGCCAACGGTTGTCATACGGGTGGTGTCTGTTTTGGTCACGATATGTGTTGTGAGAATAGCCTTGTCGTGTCCAGTTATTATTTCTTTCATCGCGGAATTGTGACGGATGTGACCTGTAATTGTTGTGCTCCTGTTTTCGCGTCCCGCGATTGTCAGAGTCGATTTCTAATTCTTGTAAGAGTCCCTGAAAAGCTTCAATGTCGTCTTTGCAACGTCCTGCCAAAATGATATGTCGCAAATGTTCAGGTAATTTGATTAATCAAATGCGGATGAGTTCTGAGGGGCTGTATGGGTTTGACAGGTACTGATTTGTGTGCAACATGTCTTCGAAATGTTTCACAAGACTTGTTCGAAATGTTTCATCATTATGATGCTATGTTTTACTCGGTCTTGTGTAGCTTGAGACCAATATGCTGAGAGGAAGGCATGATAAAATTCTCCTTCACTGTGACAATCGTGAATGACCGATCGCATTCTTACAGCTGGTTCATTCTCTAAATAGCCACACATAAATTCTAATCTGTGCTCTAATGACCAGTTGGGAGGAAAACAATGAGTGAACTGATGAAGCCACGCTTGTGGATGAATGTCGTTGCCAGAATTCTTAAATGTTTTGAATTTACGTGTAGTAATGAACAGCTTATAGTCAAAATCATCATGTCGGGAAGTAGCATTCCGGTCAATGTTACTTCGTTTCGGCGGTTCCATCTCAAAATTCGGTTTACCTTGCCAATATCTTTAATAATTTCCGAAGTGTCCTGTGTTATTATTTTGTGGTTGTTCCATATTACTATGTCCCTCTTCCCATACTGGAGCGCGAGTGTCCTCTGAAATATGTAATTTTTGTACTGCTTGTGCCAACTGATCTTGTACTTCCCGAATTTCTCTTTTGTACTGTGTATTGATTTGATTTTGATTTTGTTTGAATTTTCTAATTTGTTCATACTCTTCAGTGTCCGTGAAGGCTACAGGTCTTGTGTCATTCAGATCATCATCTACCTTTATAGATAAGTTAGTGAACTGATCTGAAAGTTCGGCTACTTTATCCGATAGTGAAATTATTTCCTCTGTGTGTTTTTCTGAACCAAGTTTCAGAGTGTCCATTTGTGTTGAAATCATATCTACTGTGTCCTTTAAGTTTTCCTGAGTTTTTGCAAGTTGCGTAACCGAATCGGTAGATGCAACTGAGTCAATTTTGGCTTGCAAGGTCTCATGATTTTCATGAACAATAATTTGCAGTTCTTTTATGGCTGCTTCGTGATTCTGTAATGCATTTTCATGACGCGAAAAAATAGGTTGGAAATGCTCACAAATTTGTGTTTTTTACGTCATTACAGACTTTTAGGCATTTCGATTCAATGTTATGTAACTCAGTAGTTAAATCTTCACGTGTGGTGTCTAACTTCCGAAGATTTTGTTCCATTGTGTCTAACTTTTGAAGACTTTGTTCCATTGTGTCTAACTGTTGCTGTGTTTGTCTCTGGTGTTCCGTTGTGTCTAACTTTTGAAGCTTTTGCTGTGTTTGTCTCTGATTTTGTTCCATTTGTTGCATTAATTGCAATAATAATGTATTAGTGTCTGGAATGTGTTTCTCTATGCTTTTTGACAGTGCATTTTCACCGGCAATATTCACGTTTTGACAAGCATAAACTGTGCCTTGACTCATTTGAGAAAACGGTGAGGACCCAAAACCTGAGTCTACAGTATTTGCAATATTGTGTTCTGTCATTTCGGATTCCTGAGGCGAGCTGTTGCCGACCGATCGATCGATAATGCTTCCTTGTTCACTAATTGTTTACTGCCTACACCATTGTTTGCAGCCCGCTCCATTTCCCTATGCACAATTACCAAATTACTACTTTGCACATTTGTTAATTCATTACTCTGCGGCGCTAACACACTGCTTTCGTCTTCACTGTCATTTCTCAGTTTACTTTGAAGCCTAGTATTACGTTTTTCACACGCCATTATTGTCACAATATTTCACACGACAACACAGAAAAAAACAATTTGAAGAGCAAAATAACAAAACACATTAACATAGCATTGAAAATAATATCTAGTTAATTGCAAGCGCAGCTGCGAAATACTTGGTGCAAATCTAACTACAACTACAAAGGAAATTCTCTCTATAATTACGCTCTAGCAATAAACAAAAGCTACACTAATTACACAAACTACAAGAATAAATCAAAAGATTCCAGTGAAGTATCCTCGGCTAAGGGTCGACATATGAAACGTCCCCTTACTTATAACAATTATACATGACTGTGCTTAAACTGACACACAATATTTTTAGCGCAACGCAATCTGACTTTCAATAATCCCTACAAAAGAATGGCCCTGACTAACATTAACCTATAGCTTTCACAGATCACTTACCTCACAAAAATCTTCGTTACTCGAACTACTGCAATTCAGCGAGCGCCACTACTGCCAGCTTAATAAAAGATTCAAACTACTGAAGGCACTAACTACTAATGGGCATAGTTAGCAAATGAAAGATTTTAATAGAGAGCAAACAATGTATTTACCTTAATAGTGTTGAAAAATCATAATATACACAGCAGTTCATGACATCCAGTCTTACAAATTTCAAAACTCCGGCATTTCTCTCCCCACATCCACCACTGCTGGCGGCTCACCTCCAACTGCGCAACGCTACGCGCTGTTCACATCCAGCTGCCCAACAATACAACGGCAGACAACAATGCAAACTAGCCACAGACTGCACACAGCACAGCCAGTGATTTTCATACAAAGCGCTACGTGGCGTTACCAATGAGAAAACAAAAATAGCCTACTTACAGTATTTAATCTTTTACCCAAGGTTTCACCACAGTTACCTTCCCTGTAATATTTCCTAAGATTTTCCGTGGTTTCGAGGAAAACTCGTCATGCAAGTAAGTCCCATTGAAAAGTCCTGTCCTACTTCCCGTTCACTGAGATAGCAGAGCTCCCAACTGAACAGTGGGTACATATGTCAAAGAGCCCGCTTTGTCTGTTAGGAGAGGAACGTTTCAAATGTTTTTTTTTTTAAACATAACAAGTGGGCAATGTGATATTTTTCTGTATACTGGTTACTGCTGAAGTAAAGGTGGGCGACATTGTTTCGCAGGAGAACTACGTAGAATGCGGTCGCCGTGCCGCACTATACATTTCTATGTTCGGAAAATGATATTAACAGTCGCTTTGGTCAGATCCGTAATAACTATTGTCTCAGTGCTTGGCGTACATATTCCTTCAGCTGGTCTAAATATTAGGGTTGTTTTGTTACATTTTTCCCTTTAAATATACACATCAGATCACATTCAGTCAACAGCGAACGAGTCAGCCACAAAGCATTGCTTATTGTGCGTTCTTCTTTGAAACACTGATGAACACAAGGTGGAAAAAACTTAAGGCATATAGTTCCATTTTTCTGGAAATAATATTACGGCTTTTCATGTGTCCTTTCCTGAGAGTAGAATTTCTCGGAAATTTGAAGACAAAAGTCTCTAGTAACAGTTGTTTCGAAGAAGATAGGTCTCATAATTCTACGACTAGAAGCGTAGCACAAAACTCTTCTTTTCATCATAAAGAGAAATTTGATGTACAATGTGTCAATTTTCGGCGGACCATCTGGGACTGGGACTAACCTGGCTATCTACATGGTCACCCAGGTGAAACCAAGCTTCATCACTCATATAATAAAGTAGCAATTCAAGTTCATAGTCTACAATTATTTTAAGCAACCATTCGCGAAAATTAACACTCTTCTTTTATTAGCTGGAATTAATGCACGAAAACGTGGTAAGAGTTCACGTGTACGCACACATGTACAGAATAACAAGACGTACGCTCAACACCTCACGTTAAGAAAGCTGCCTTATAGATTTTTTCGCCTTCTGCAGTATCCATTTGAGGTCTGCTGTAGTCTGTTATCGATCCCATATTTTTCTCAGTCTGCCAGGACGTCTTTCCCCATTCGGTTTAAAGTTCTGTATCTGATGCAGTAGTCTCTCTGGATCCATTATTTGTTAATGTTCATTCGGTACAATTTTGTTTTCATCAAGATCTCATCCAAATTTTCGTATCCTTTCGAATACCCCCATTTCGTATTTTATCTGTTCTTTTAAATCTTTTCACTTCTGTAAGAAATCCCATGTTACTCCTTGTATTTCTTGTTCTTGTTTTCTAATCAATAGTTAGTGTTAGCTATTGACTCTTTTATGAAACATCAGTCACGTTTCTTTCCGCGTTATATGCTTTAAATTTCTGTTAACTTCCCCACAGATATTTATTCATCCGATATTTTACATCCAAGATAGTTAAAACATATTACCTACTGATCTACATTTCGCTAGCTACTTTCTTCGTTATGAATATTTTTTACTATGTGCCAATGACATACATTTCCTAAAAAATACTTTCGTATTATATTCTGTACATAGTACAAGTCATGAGCATAGAGAACTGATTGTAGGTATACCAAATTGTTTAGTTGCACCCTACTGTTTATTCTACAATTCCACGTACAAACTGCGAACAGCGTAGACGATAACCTACAGCCTTATCCACCCCTTTATTTGTTTGCCTCGGATCTGTACATACCCATTCCATATCTACATTTGTGGTATTTTTATACAAACTTTTTATTGGTGATATAAGCTGTAAATGGTGCTCCGTTATTGTCAAAAATTTATCTCTAACTACCTTATCAAAAGCTATCTCAAAATCTGTAAAAGTAACTTATTTCTCATTCGAATAAACTGTCGTAAATGAAAAATTGCATCTGTCGTTGATCGTCCGTTTCTAAATCCCACCTGTTCTTCTGCTAGTGCTGTTGCTTTTAGTCTTCTGTTTCAAATTATTGGATAAACGTTTATATGCTGTGTCACGTACACTTATGGCTCTATAGTTTTCAAGTAAATTTTTCTCTCCAGTTCTATATATCGATATTACTTTTACTTTCTTCCATTTTCGTGGTACATTTTTTTTTTTGTTGCAGCACATTTTTAAACAAATGTAAGAAAATCCAATATGTAGTGATAACCCTCAATATTTAATTTACTCCTCATTCATTCCATCGATTTTTTGTGCTTTTCAGTGATGCTGTGAGCTATTTTGTTGTTATGTTAGCTACGCGTTTCTACTTCTACATCTCAACCTTTCTCCTTCTCCGCTCGTGTGTTGCAACTGTATCATACCTTTTTATTGTAATTAATCCACTATTCTTTCGTTACGTTATCCAGACGAATTGTATCCTTTTCTGTTTTATTTGATGTTTGCAAATCTGTATATGCTATCTGCTGAAGGCCGTGATTATTATGTTCTATTTTTCTAATGTAGCTTGGTGCGCTTCCATCACCTTTCCTTTGATGTAATTCCTTATTTGTTGTAGACCTGCTTGTTTTCGTATTTTTTTGTATTGCTCCCGCAATTTCTGTTGACCTAATTTTTAATCCATGTCTTCGGCGGTATTTCTTTTTTTCCCTAATGGCGCATTTGCAGCCTTTTTCATTACATTTCCATTTATTATTTCTCGGTAAAAGGTGTCCCAAGCTGCTAGTTGTAATTAGTTTCTTAATCTATTTTCATATAGGCACTCAATGCTCTCATCGTGGAGTGGATGTAGTTCATAGACCTCTTCTAGCTTCTAAATAGTAAAAGGCTTCCTCTGTCGCTATTTAACAGAACTGTCAGTTTCAAATGTTGCAAGACAGTGATCTGTTCCAACATCAAAACAGCTGTATATTGTTGCATCTTTTACTTGATCTTGTATTTCACTCTAATTTATAACATAACCTTTAATTGGTCTCTGTCCTCTAACACTCCAGGCATATTTATGAATATATATTTTTTTAAACGTATTAGTTATTTTCAGGTTATTAAAACTGAAAAATATGTGAGAAGTTGCCAGTTTGGATTAAAAGTTGTATATCCGTACATTCCAGTTGTTACTACAGCTGCATTTAGCTCGGCGAACAACTTTACATTTTTGTTTATACACCTCCATTATTTTTTGTAGGTTATCGTAAAACGTACATGAGTCCTCACTCTTACCTCCTCCAGTGCGTAAACTGCTATCAGAGTTGGGTTTCTCTTTGTGCTTTTATCGTTGCTATTATCATTGTTTCTTTTACATATTCATAATATCTTATACATTTATTTACTTTTATGTTTGTATATTTCGCAACACATTCACTTATTCCTTTATTTGTTGTACTCCGCTACCAAGTAATACATATTTTCCAATACATTTACTACGTTGCAGCTTCTTCTTAGTTTCTAAGACAGCTACCAAATATGTGTGTTGCTTTGCGAATATCTTTGCTATTTCTTTTTCTTTGGAAGTAGTTCCTATTGCACTCCATGTAGCTATTCCTACTTACCAGTATCGACTTCCTCTAATTTCTCTAGCTGGATTCGTCATACAAAACTCTCGGAACTGGGAGTATTTTGGTATTTCCCTGAATGTGTTACCAACCCAGGAAGGTTATATCTGATGAGTGGGCTGCCATCCTTGAGCCTACCAGCGTAAGGTCTCATCGTTCAATAAGTATTGGTGCAGCATTTCCACTGCACTCGATTTTACCGTTACACAGCTGATACGCGGTGATCAGAGCCTCGCTAGGTTTGCAGAGTATACTACCAGTAGGCGAGGATGACATTTGGTTGAGAGAGGGTTTATATTCGCATCCATCACCTAATAGTACCCGTTTTTTGAGACTAGCAGTAAATTTCTGCAAAATGTCGGCAGTGGTTCCAATGTTCGAAATTAAGACTCACGCCTACGCTTAGTATTAGAGACCGGACGTCCGTCTTATTATCAAACTCTGAATACTATTTTTTGACAGAATATCATCTATTCAAGATCCTTTGTTTCGATCTAGGTGGTTTGGTGCTCTGTTAAATTATTCTCGATGTATCACGTCTCCCAACTCGTCTCAAACTGTTCGCTCTTCTTTTTCTACAGTATTGTCTTCAAGTTCGTTTCCTTTGTACAGTCCTTACTTACCTGTACAAAAGGAGGCAGGTAGTATTGCATTGTCAGTAGAAAATGATTCAATTAGGAGATCTCAGTGACTTTGAACCTGGATAGTTACTGGATATTACATGAGTAAATCAGGGACATGTAGGACCTTCTGAAGCTGCAGAAGTCGTTTGCCGGTGATGTGACTGCGAAGTGGAAACGCGAAGCAACAAACAAAGCTAAACTACGACCGGCAGGCCTCAAGTACTGAACGACTGGGACCGACGACACAATGGCGAGCTGCGGAAAAATATCTCAAATCATTCACGAGATTCATAGTTCTGCCGAAAGTCAATCTAGCACAGTAACTGTGCGTACAGAATTAAAAAGTATGGCCTAGAAATGTCCAACAGCTCCTTTTAAGCCATACATTTCTTTCACCAGTGCTAAGCGGTGATGCAGGTTGTGTAAAGAGTGATGACTAGCTAACATACAACAAAATAGCTCACAGCAGCACTGTAGAGCACAAAAAATCGATGGAATGAATGCGGAGTAAATTAAATATTGAGGGTTATCACTACATATTGGATTTTCTTACATTAGAGTGATGAATCAGGGCATACATTGCAGAAATCAACTGGAAGAGTTTGGATTTGGTGAATGCCAGAGCAACATTACCTGCCGTCATGTGCAGTGCCAACTGTGGAAAACGGAGCGGGCTCTGTTAAAATATTGGGGTGCTTTTCTCGGTGTGCGGTTCCCTTATTTCGAATAAGAAAACGCTAAATGCGAAAGGATATGAGCACATTTGACAGCGCAGAGTACTGAGTACAGTAGAGGAACTGTTCGGGACCATATCTGTTTGTATCAGCATGAGAATTCGTCCTGTTGTGAGGCAGTATCTGTGAGAATCGTTTGTGGACAGTAAAATTCCTGAATTGGACGTCCTGCCCTGGGTCCCAACCTGAACCCAGAGGAATATTTTTGGGATGAGTTAGAACATCGACTTAGCTCCAGACACCAGCGTCCAACATCACTACTTTATTTGCTTTCGGTTTTTGAGGAAGTCTGGGCTGCCATTCCTCCACAGAAATTCAGATACCTCACTGAAAGTGTCGCCAACCGATTTTATGTCGTCATAAAGGCGGAGGGTGGACACATCTCGTATTAATGTCAACTAATAGGTGACCGGATACTTTATATCAGATAGTCTAATCTAAGTGGTTTCTCATAATGAAACAATTACGTACGTGTGAGAAATTGTCCCGTTGTTGTGTCAAAAGAAAGCTTTGTTGCTATCTACTCGTAAAGTCTGTATATATCCTTTACTGTTTTATTCTTTTTCGTCGTGTAGTTTTCTTCCTACCATTTTTATTGCTCATGGCCTCCTACATTTCATAAATTGTCTTGCTCTCACTTCACTATTTTGTTCCGAAGAACGTTAATCGTATTTCCATGTCTTTCGTAGTCTAGACCGCACTCGCGAATGCATGTAGTGAGTACTGACCCGTTGGTATCTGGGTTAAGTCCTGTCGCAGAAGGTATTTTCATTGCAAATATTTGCCTGTATATGGTGGTAGGACATCGTAACATACAGCATCTAACTCAAGCCTCTCCGCTCAACACGGTACACAGTCCGCATGAAGTAACGGCGTGTGGCAAGTAGACGGAAGTACACGTCGAAGTCTGCGGCCATTCTGGTGTTCCTCGACAGGAGTTAACCGTTTACCAACATTAAGTTCTTCTTTCGCCTCTCCCTTCATCCTTATCAACACAAACACAACACAACACTATACAAGCTCTCATAAGTAAATCACACGTTACGGATACACGTCTGGCACTTCAAAATATGGCGGACGAAGGCTACGGTAAACCATCTCCTCGTCAAGGACTGCCGTCTCAGTGACAAATGCTTATTACCTGATTAAGGAACCATCTTATGCTTCTTCATTATAATTTAATTTTAGATCTGTTTGACCCAAACAACCTTCTTTCTCCAGAAGCTACATACATAGTTCCTTTGTTGATCTGTTATCCTTTGTCTACGTTTCAACCTGACAGCATGAAAAATCTGCCGTGTAATTCTCAATTCGCTTGTTTACTTTCTCATATGCACTATTTTTATGAGTTCCTTCATACTAGTGTAACTCTTTTGTCTTTTAATATCTTGTGATAAATGTAATTATGATTTTACCAGGTTCGAGAGCCTTATTCTCATCTCTCAGTTCTAGTAATTCTGTGATAGTTTCCCGTCACAAGAACTATTCCGCTTGGCGTCAACAACTAAAGCTGGTTTGTACAACAACTCGTATATTTTTGATCATCCTAATAATGAGGACAATATTATTGCTGTACGTAAATAAGCCACAGTAGTGTATCGACGTAATATAATCTTCACAGAATACGAACTGAATCTACTCTCAGTACAATTTCTGGTGAACACATGAAAAAAAAATTCTACTGCTCGGAAAGTCACACTCGCTTTGTTGATTGATCTAACTAGTATCCAAAGAATATTTCAGTGCATTATTGTTAATGTCAGCGAAAACAGTTGTAAGGCAAATGCCATTCACTTGCGGTGCACGGATATGTACGCACTAGGACACTGAGAGCTACATATAAATGTAGGTTCTATCGCAAGCTGTGATAGGAAGAGGTTAGTAGAAAATGAATTATCAAAGGGGATGGACATTTGTGCTGACTGTAAAACACTAAAAGATTATAAAGCCACAATGTTAGGAAGGAAAAGCAATTGACACAGAAGAGAAGTGTTACTAAGAGTAGATAAAGGCAAAACAGTAGAGATAAAGAAGAGAAAAATAAGGAAGAGGGAAAGGAAAAGAACAGGCAATTTGAGGGAGTATGGGGGCTAAATCTTGAAGAACGAGTGTTACGAATAATCGATTTCAAAAGAAAATCACTTGATTTTCTCCTATTGTTGGACTTTGTTAAATTGTCATCGGCTCTATACTGTGCTAGATTCTGTGTACTGATAAAGACAACTTTAAACTAAAGATTTCGTTCTGTTAGGTATTTCAGATATATCGACTTTGTTTCACAGCTTTCTGGAACTCTTAAATTTCAGCACTCTTCGAATCCAACGTCTCAAGTATCAACTACTAGTCATTCTCCGGCAGCTTACGACTTTGAACAAAACTCACATAAATTAAATTATATGAATCAGTGTCATCTTTCATCTCCACCAACCTTGTATGAACGTCCGCATTCATAATTGACGCAATTCCTTTAGTAATCTGTACTGCGTCATAATCAGAATCTTATGATATAATTTCTCCCTTTGCTACTTCTTCTTGCGGTAGCTAGTCGTAGATGTTATGGAAGATACCCTGTACCTGTGTCTCGTTTCCACAAAGACGTTGCTATTCATTTGTTTTTTCTAGATCCTCTTAATTTTTCACTTAAAATGCCATAAAAAATTTTAATAACCTTGTTAGCCACACTTTTCAAACGCTCGTTCATTTTTCTTCCTCTATTTTTGCTTGATACACCCTACATTGTACTTGATGCTACGCACCAGAGGCACATTCACAGGAACTTTTTCATTCAGTGAATTACGTACCAGAATCTGATATTTTTTTCTCAACCTTCCTCTGTAGTTGTTCTAATTGTAGAACAGAATTGTTCCACTTCTACCATCGAGATTGTCACAATTTTTTATTACGCCAGCAGCTGTTTTTTTTTTTCAACTATAGTTCATCAATATAAAATCAGTGAAAAAACAGTCTTGATCACGATGGTTATTTTGTTAAAATGACCGGTTTCGGCATAAGGTTAGGCTATCTTCAGACAGCACCATCAGCTGAAGCTAACTATGCGTGACCTCAGTCGATGAAACTGCAGCAGTTTCAACGACAGAGGCCAGCTGACTGTTCACTCGTCGTCAACTTCAGCTGTCTGAAGATGGCTTAAGCTGAGGCCGAAACCGGTCATTTTAATAAAATAACCATCGTAATCAAGACTGTTTTTCACTGATTTTACATTCATTACACGATAGCTGTTTTCCCGAAAATGTTACCAAAAATTTTGAGTACTGTCCATCACTTTCATCTCAGCTTTACTTCCCGTCAACGAAGATTCTGTTCTTGGATTTGAAGTTAGTCCATTTAATTGTCATTCAGAGTCTTCCAAGATTTCGGGTCGAAGAACTGCATAATTCTTCGACCTTAAGTATGCAGTTCATTAGCCTTGCGTTAAGAGAAATAAATGTTACACTAACTGAAGAAATGACAGCCTTAATCGATTTCAGTTCATTGTATATGCTATTACGAATCATGTATGTCGCTGCTCCTTTCGCGATCTGGTGATAGGTTGAAACAGAAACCAATTATCTGCTCAGGTACATTTTTTTTTCTTTTTTATCGATGCAGTCGCATACGCTCAGTTCTGTTATCGGCAAAGCTTGGTGGGTTGCTACGTTCACTCTGATTTGACCATAAACTTTGATTTATCCGACAAAATCTAGTGTGAATTATGCTCCACAGCTTTTATACACGACATTTTTGTATATAACCACCACGAAGCTGTTAATATCTTTTACTATTCTCCAACTTGTTACATCAGTATTTAATCATTTGCCGGACTTTGAAATCGGCGATGATATAAAACTTAACGTTATTTACAGCTGGTGTTCATAACGACGGCACTCTCAAGGAACAGTAGCCTGCCACTATTTAAACACATTGTCAGATATCCGTCACAATCACATTCACAAGTCTAATAATACTGCAGTTTATGGAGATTGCTTGCGTACGTCTTATCACTCAGTATCTCCCAAATATAAAAACTATTTACATTTAGATCCGAATATTTCTGCGTAATAGCGTGACATAAGCAAGCCTGATTTCTGCTCCTGCCTTATCGTGCAGTATTTTGTTGACACACCACTCGAAGGTTATTGTTAGGCGGAAAAGATCTGTTCAGAAACTAGGATGCACTAATAGCTCACCACACATCTACACTCATAAGAAAACGTTTTGCATCAATCCGGTTCCCAGAACTCCTGAAGATAGACGTTAACTGTGGATATTGTATCACAGACACAGTCCCTTTGACCAGAGGCGTCACTAAACCCGCTCAAAGATGTAAACAACCATGCATTAGCAGCACATATTAGACGGAGGGGCTCCGACAGCCGATCAGTTCCAGTCATTCCACCAGGATGGAGGTATACGGCTCATCTTGTCCGTAGTTCAACCATGCCTAGACGGTCAATACCGCGGTTCGACCGCGTCCGCATTCTTACTTTGTGCCAGGAAAGGCTCTCAACGAGGAAAGTGTCCAGGCGTCTCGGTGTGAACCAAAGCGATGTTGTTCAGACATGGAGGAGATACAGAGAGACAGGAATTGTCAATGACAACCCTCTCACAGGCCGCCCAAGGGCTTCTACTGCAGTGGATATCCGGATTATGCCTCAGAGAAACCCTGACAGTGTCGCCCACATGTTGAATAATGCTTTTCTTGCAGCCACAGCAAGTCTAGTTACGACTCAAACTGTGCGCAGTACTCCCGACGTCCATGGCAAAGTCCATCGATGCAACCACGAGACCATGCAACGCGGTACAGATGGGCCCGACAACATACCGAATGGACCGCTCAGGATTGGCATCACGTTCTCTTCACCGATGAGTGTTGCATAAGCCTCCAAGCAGACAATCGTCGGCAACGTGCTTGGAGGCAACCCGGTGAGGCTGGAACAGATTGTCCAGTGAGTGCAGCACGGTAGAGGTTCCCTGCTGTCATTATGTGTGGCCGACGTACGCCGCTGGTCGGCATGGAAGGTGCCGTAACGGCTGTACCATACGTGATTACCATCCTCCGAGCGATAGTGCAACCATATCGGCAGCATATTGGCGAGGCATTTGTTCAAAAATGGCTCTGAGCACTATGGGACTCAACTGCTGAGGTCATTAGTCCCCTAGAACTTAGAACTAGTTAAACCTAACTAACCTAAGGACTTCACAAACATCCATGCCCGAGGCAGGATTCGAACCTGCGACCGTAGCGGTCTTGCGGTTCCAGACTGCAGCGCCTTTAACCGCACGGCCACTTCGGCCGGCCGAGGCATTTGTCTTCATGGACAACAATTCACGCCCCTGTCGTGCACATCTTGTGAATGACTTCCTTCAGGATAACGTCATCGCTCGACTAGAGTGGCCAGCATGTTCTCCATAAACCCTATCGAACATGCCTGGGATACATTGAAAAGGGCTGTTTATGGACGACGTGACCCACCAACCACTCTGAGGGATCTACGCCGAATCGAATCGCCGTTGAGTAGTGGCACAATCTGGACCAACAGTACCTTGTTGAACTTGTGGATAATATGCCACGACCAATACAGGCACGCATCAAAGCAAGAGGGCGTGCTACTGGGTGTTAGAGGTACCGGTGTGTACAGCGGTCTGGACCACCACTTACGAAGGTTTCTCTGTATGGTGGTACAACATGCAATGTGTGGCTTTCATGAGCAACAAAAAGGGCGGAAATGATGTTTATGTATATCTCTCTTCCAATTTTCTGTATAGGTTCCGGAACTCTCGGAACCGGGATGATGCAAAACTTTTTTTGATGTGTATAGAAGGAACTTCAGGTAACGATTATGGAGGGAGATAGTGATTACTCATCCTTCTCTCCAAAGTAATAGTGAGACTTCGTCACTGCGCTGGCCAGGAGAGATGCGAAAATTAATCCTCGAGCTGTACAATGCGACCTGTGTGAACGTTGGTCATGTGGTATTGGAATAAAGCATCGCAGTTGGGGAACAACCACAGTATCATGGAACCCACACCGAATAGCTTGCTAAAGCTCCACAAGACGGATATTCCGATTTACTCAATAGGATATTTTAAAAGGGTACCCACATTTCACCTAACAAGCGGAATACACACTTACACAAACATTATGTATATACAAACAACAAAGCACACACGACAATGGAAAGTTGACACATAAAAAATTAAAGACATTAACATGCCCACAGCAGCCATCATTCGACATCACATCCATGTACACGAATACAACCACTACTGAAACTGTAAAAATCATCAAACAACAATGGGAGTAACAGAAGGATGTTGCAAATCCCATGCATAAGAAATAGCTAGCATTCTAAATCTAATCACAGAACAAAACTATTTATCATTTGACAACCAGCTCTACTCAGAACAAGATGGGTTTCACAATGAAAACAAAATATTTGGAAGAGTAGTAAGGCCTAAAGAATATAGGGTCGAATATTGGTATCGCTATGTAGATGACATCACATGCTTTGTACATGAAATAACCAATCTTAGCCAACAGTTTCAATGTGACACAATTACAGTAAACAAAAAATAAAATTTCACCTTAGAAATGGAAAATGACTAGAAGTTATGTTTATTTTCTTGACCTCAAACACAGAGGTACAACAACCAACAAAAATTTTCGACATTCAGGAAAGTCACTACCCCAAAGCCATACACAAATGCTCTGCTTATCCGACTGCACAAAAACTAGCCGGTTTGCAATACATTCTGCACAGACTGAACAAAACTCCACTCTGTGAAGACAGCTAAAAGAATGGATTACATCAAATCAAACAAATAGCAGTAGAGAAAGGATTTATACAAACATTGTAGAGAAACTGAATCGTAAAATTAAAACGAAAATAAAGGGATACCTAGCACACAAAACGAACAGCTTGTCACCATCTTACAAACACAGAAACACTGAACATAAACACGCAGAACATAAACGCACAGGACATAAACACACGGAACACTAACACACAGAACACAAACACGCAGAACATAAACGCACAGGACATAAACACACGGAACACTAACACACAGAACACAAACACGCAGAATAGAAACACAAAAAATACACACAAGTACACGTGAACAAGACACAATCAAATGCTACACTTTCACTTACAACAACAAAGCAGCCCACAGACTAAGAAAAATAATCAAAAAACAAGGGCTAAAAATGGCCTACAGGAGAGATAACTCAGTGCAGAGGAAACTGGAAACTAGGGGAGCCCATCAGACATCAACACTGACTTGAAAAGTCTCAAAAGCAGCAACAGCCTCCGATAACGACTAATAATTGAAGAAAACTATCAAATAAAAAAAGCCACACTTGACGGAAAACAAATAGTAAATGATCGCACAGCTCTATGCAAGGAACTTCTGTTCTCTAGTCTCGAAAAATTATCAGACAACACTAACCCCCTAAAAAACCCCACCCTCCCACAAACACACACAGAATAGTTAAACAGAACTCACAGAGCTTCAGATACTACACGTACACTAACACTCTCACACGAACATACTCACACCGTGAAATGGCAGATACACCTCACGACGATTCAAAACTTGGCCCAGAACACATTCAACTGTTCAACTGTCTATCGTCTTGTTTTCATAGTTTGTAACCAGTGACAGTGCAATTTAACGTAGGGCAGGTCTTCACAATGAAGATAAAGGGAAAAAAGTTTGCGAACACACACACACACACACACACACACACACACACACACACACACACACTTCCACAAAGAATCAGTTAATGTTAGCTCTAAGCATAACATCCCCACTCGAAAAATTTCGATTTAAGTAGCTTTCTGACATTAGATTCTGGTTCGAGATTACAAACACAACAAGTGCTCTAAAGACATAAAAACGCAGGAAAACCACAGCATGTGCTAAGAAGGCATATATACAAAATTTTATCTCGTTTTCAGATTGGTAAATACTGTCTTGGAAAAGGAAATATATATATTTACAAGCTGTGAAGTGTATTTTCCCTGCTGAACAGAAAATAAAGGCCTAGTTATGATGTTGAAACATAAACGAAACATGTCAGGGGAGTAGAAGAAAAGACTGTGTTTTGCTAAAGGCGGATCTCCTCCACAAACAGATCTATTGTACCCTGGGATGGACCTGATCAGCCAAAATGGTAACATTATGCTTGACAGTAAAACGACCTTGCAGAGAACCCATGGGGCCCATGGACTACCATTATACGGCTACCAAAATCAGCACCGAAGCCCTGAATTTTTTTTTCACTGTTGGGCCGTAAGCTCGGCCAGTTAATCAAACACGGAAACAGTGTGAAACAAGACTTGCTCAACCAGTTCACTTTTTTTCCATTACCCAACAGTATAGGTTCTATCCTTCGGCACTGCGTTTCCCTGTTACGACCATTTGAATCACTGATGCGGTTTTTTACAAACTAAGCTAACCTTGCAACTCGATGCTTATGAAATTATCTTCGTTTATTTGTGATTCTCACAGGGTTCGCGAGGGCTACACACAGTTCTACAGCTGTAGGCCTCTTATTTTTCTTCGAAATCTTGCTTAATGTCCGTGTGTATAAACCACATTTTCGTCTACATTGTAACTTAGCGGATGATGTTTTACCACTTTTCCAGTACACGATATAAGTCTTTTACACGGTGCCGATTAGTTAATGACGCACCGGCCCGCATCTCGTGGTCGTGCGGTAGCGTTCTCGCTTCCCACGCCCGGGTTCCCGGGTTCGATTCCCGGCGGGGTCAGGGATTTTCTCTGCCTCGTGATGGCTGGGTGTTGTGTGCTGTCCTTAGGTTAGTTAGGTTTAAGTAGTTCTAAGTTCTAGGGGACTTATGACCACAGCAGTTGAGTCCCATAGTGCTCAGAGCCATTTGAACCATTTTTTTAATGACGCACCCGCCATGTGAGCACCAACAATTTTCGGACGATCGAATCCACGTAGCTCCTACATAATGCACTCATAACTACACAAAACACTGTATTGACCGCTACTACCACTTGCAACGTATTCAGGACATTTCACAGGAGGCTGTAATGCTTAAGTACCGCAGCGAAACCTGCAGACTTGGCTAGAATCTGCACATACGTTCAGTTAAGCATTTCTCGTTCTGTTTTCGTACTTTTGTCCAACTACAGCAACTCTTTGATGCATTAACACGTAGCCTACCGTGCTATCCCTCCTTCCTACATAATCCCAACCTCGACGATTATCCCAAGATCCTCATTTCTTGTGGTATCGATAGTTCCGATGCTACAGCATAGGTTGGCTCTACGAGAGCGGACGATCTACACTGACGACAGCGCAGCGCCATCTAGCCGACGCTTTGCAGCTCTATGAGCACCGCTCCACTTTCGCCATTTCAAGAAGAGCAGACGGCCGAGAACCATCGCTTTAGCTTAACTTGCTATTGAGACTTTCTTATCTGGACTTGGCTTCGCACCTACATGCTCACCTGTACCAAAGATTTTTCATTTGTATATGTTCATACACCAGTAAAAATCTCTTTTTCTTTATTTGCAGTACCGACGTGCCCTACGTCACCTGCTCCTACTCGCTTCCTTTGTCAGATTTCAGGATCAGACCCACGCGCCGCCTTCCAGGCAGGATACAAAATTTCTTATTAGCCCACTCAGTTTTCGGGATCCTCCCGTAACACCAAGCCTCGGTTCTTCGCTTTCCCCGAGTGCTCACAGTCCATAGTTCACTGTCATACAATGCCATGCGCGGGACGTACATTCTAAGAAATTTCTTTCTCAAACTGGTGCCTGTGTTTGACATTATTTAAATTGTTATGACATGTTTGTCCTTCTGTTGAATTTCGCAACCTACGTCGTACTTGCTTCATGGTCATGCTGTACTTTGCTCCCAAGGTAACGAAACTGTTGCACTCCATCTACGTTATTTTTCCCAATTTTGTTGACAAATTTATCTTTAATCCAAATTCTGCTACTCACCCATTACTTTCCTCTTGTTTTCATTTACTCTCTATCCTTATTACCGTATTTATGAGAATGTAATACGCACTTTTTGCCATATGCATTAATCAAATTTGGGGTGGAAACAAGATTCGATAGCGCATTACATTCGAGTACAAATCATCAATGCTTTGTTCACTGACAACTTCATTCAAACTGAGGCATTGTTGCTTACGGCACAATGCATTGTTGTAATTCTCAGCGGAGCCACTTTGTTGTTAGCCTATTATTGCGTTGTGTGTTTGCATTTGGTAGTCACGAAATGGAAGGAAAGTAGCAAAGAACATCGTATGATGCTACTTTCATGTGTAAATTCTTTGTGCTGAAAAATGTGCTAACAGTAGGGCTGGACGAAAGTTCAGTCTAGCTCAGAGTACGGTTCGCCTATGCAAGAAACAGTAATTGGCATTATTTGCAACTACCGCTACTAGATAGAAATTCAGTGGCCCTCGCGATGGTAGAAATCCAGATGTTGAAGTAATAGTTTTGGAAATGGTTGTGAAAGAACGACGAATGGGGAACCTTTGAATAGTGACACCATTACAACAAAGCGAAAGAGTTTGCTGTAGTTCTTAATGCACCGAGGTAAGAGTTTAAGGCTGGCCATGACGGGCTGATCGCTTCATGAAATGGGCGGCATAATCTCTACGGCGCCGTACAACAGTATGCAAACCTTACACTGGGTTTTGAGCACACGAGTTTCGGCTATTTGTCTTAGTACTTCGCAATGAGAAGAATTTTTCTCTGGGCCAAATAGGCAACGCTAATGAAACCCCAGTTTTGTCTGATTCGCCACACAATAACACGATTGATGAGACGGCAAAAGAAGTTACCACCAAAACATCAGGGGGTGAAAAACAGCGCACAAGTGTATTGCTGGCAATCGTAGAAGATGGCTGCAGACTTCCTCCTTCTTTAATCTTCAAGCAGTAAACAAGCACGAAGATCCTGCATATGCAAAGCTGTTCCCTGATGACGTAATTATTTTAATCAAGTGAAGAGATCGATGTCTGAAACCTTTAATCTTTGACTGCCTCCGAAAAATAATGGGAGCTTCGTCGTGGTTGACTTCCCAAACTTCCATCAATTATTTGTCTTTATGCATTTCGTGGTCTTCTCACTGACGACATTAAAAGGAAGTTCCACAGCCTGGCCAGTCATCTTGTTGTTATTCCTGGCGGAATGACCTGTGTATTAAAGCGCCTTGACTTTAGTTTAAATAAACGTTTCAGAAGTTTACCTTCAGAAACAGTAGGGAAACCATGAACTGACTCCGACAGAAAAAATTAATCGTGAGACACTCCACATTATAGCACACCGGGTTTCGGCTTCTTGGAAATACTCCGAAGCACCAGTGATCGTAAAATTATTCAAGAAATCCTGTACTTCAAACACATTACTCTGGACGGCAGGGTGCCATTGCTTGCACTCTTCCAACGTATGACCTAAGCTGGCAATACTCTGACCGTCTGCGATTTACGAAGTCGCTGCAGGAACGCGTGTTTATCTGTGCGTCAAAAAGGAGGGGGTGGGCGGTGACACTACAGAGCGACAGGAGGAAGCGGACAGCTGTGACTGCTTTCCTTGTAAACAGATGTCCGCAGCTCATGTAGCGTCAGCCCTTAAGTTTATGCGCTGACAGACTGTATTACGAACGACTGTAGCCTGCTGGGCCTGTATGGTGGAAGACTGAGCATTTGCTGTGTATGTAGCGAGTCTGGGTTGTGCTTGTTCTTCATGCTAAAAGGTAGTGTCACGTTTCTGAGTTCCGTCTTAGATGGTAGTGAGCTGTATTGATTCCACCGACAGACTATGTTTATCTATCAAAGCACACAGAACGTTTCTTGGGGCGCTGACATTTCTGCTAGCAATTTTCTGAATCTGAGTTCCAATCACGTGATTAACTGTTAGCTACTGGTACTGTACTGATATTTACGCTATTCAGCAGTTGCAATGAAAGGAAGGAGTGCTGAACACTCGTGATCTTAAGAACAGTGATCAGCACTCCGTCTTCAGGCCACAAGTGGCCCATCGGGACCATCCGATCGCCGTGTCATCCTCAGTTGAGGATGCGGATAGGAGGGGCGTGTGGTCAGCACACCGCTCTCCCGGTCGTTATCATGGTTTTCGTTGACCGGTCGAGTAGGTCCTCAGTTGGCATCACGAAGCTGAGTGCACCCCGAAAAACGGCGACAGTGCATGGTCACCCATCCAAGTGCCAGCCACACCCGACAGCGCTTAACTTTGGTGATCTGACGGGAACCGGTGTATCCACTGCGGCAAGGCCGTTGCCAAGAACAGTGATTACTGGCTATTAATTATAGTCTGTTGCAGCTTCGATTTCCTTTTCATTTATTATTTGAAAGGATCGATACTCTAAGTGCCTGCCACATGTGGGAAGGAGTGTGAAGCTAACCTTCTTTATGCCTTATATTATCATGAACTTACTATTCCTCTTATAAAACCATTTTCTAATGTTAGCTGAACGTGCTGAGAGAGAGTTTTCCTTGTGATTGCTGTAACAGTCTCAGAATATCTTCATTCCTTGCGTTTGCGTAATAACTTGCCGAAGGGAATCATATGATTGAGAGTTTTCTTTGGTAGTTATGGTTGTATGTGTCTGTTACCTGTGTTCCAATTTAATCTTTTACAAATAAGCTGCACTTATCAGCCTGTCTTAATTGAAGTTTTTTTTTTCTCAAGGAGTTCGTAGTTTATACACCATGAAATCTGTTTTTCGCAGGACAGAGCTGATGAGGCTCTGGAAAGGGGCCAAGATAAGTTACTGTTAGTTACACAAGAACACACAGCTTTATTGCTGGCCCATGTAACTTCTCAATAATAAAGTTTAAATAATTCCCTTTAAAACACAAGGATTTAGACAAACGGCTGAAGGCCTTACTTAAGTAAAATTAAAATATCTTATCGGCTAAAGGCCCAAATAATATTTCACATCAGCAAAGGAAATTCTTTAAAAGGTAAACATTTACAAATCTCGTCTAAAAGTCATATTATGGAAATTTAAATTAATTCCTCGGCTGAAAACCCAATAATATTTCAACATAATAAAAGGCAACCTTTAAAGACAGCCGGCCGGAGTGGCCGTGCGATTCTGGCCGCTACAGTCTGGATCCGGGCGACTGCTACGGTCGCAGGTTCGAATCCTGCCTCGGGCATGGATGTGTGTGATGTCCTTAGGTTAGTTAGGTTTAATTAGTTCTAAGTTCTAGGCGACTGATGACCTCAGAAGTTAAGTCGCATAGTGCTCAGAGCCATTTGAACCATTTTTTAAAGACAAGCATTTACACAGTACAACAGAAAACCATCTTAAGAAAACTTGAAATATCTTGACGTCTGAAGTCCCAAACAATTATTTAAAATAATCAAAGACAAACCTTAAGAAGGATTCAAGATAATTAAAGAGAAACCTTACAGACAGGAATTTACGCATTACGGCTGAAAGCCACAAATTTTATAACAAACGCGGCTGAAGGCCTAAATACAGAGCAAACACGAATTTTAAATAAAACACAGCTAAAGGCCTAATTTTAAAATACTTCATTCAAGGTTCGCCTGAAGGCCATATACTGAACATAGAACAGACGAACTAATACACGGCTAAAGGCCTGGAACAGTGCTTGTGACAAAAGAAAATCACGATAACAAGAACAGAACAGTGGTGCTCAGAAGTGTTCCAAGGGTGGGCCTGGGGAAGATGCTCCAACAACAGGTTAGGTGAGACAGGCAGCCAAGCGTAACACTAAATAATCATGTGGCAGCACGACCTAGGTACGGCTGAAAAACCAACCAACAACCTAACCAATTCCCTTCCACCCAACCAACGGCACGAAACCGAAAATATCAGCGAGGACGAAGATCGCAGCAGCACTAGGACTTGATAATTGACATCTAAAGAAGCATTCATCTGCTCAGTGTGAATCACAGAAGTTACACACGGTTCCACGTAAACACTTGCACCAAGAACTCGGACAATCCTAAAACCAATCACCATGGAACAACAAGGAGAAATGACAAGTCACACACACACACACACACACACACACACACACACACAGAGCTTCCATAAGCGGTCGGCGGCCAAATACACGTCGTCCGATGAGGCGACCGAGCGAACGACCAACCACGGTCGTCCCCGCTCGACTTACGAGTGTCGGCAACGGTCGGGCGAGTCTTGTCTGTCCGGAGCTCAATGCAGCTCCAACCCGACTCAGATCGATGTCCATTCGGAACTCGGAGACACGGCGATCCGGGCACACTGGCTCGGACCCACCCAAGCAGAGGTAACTGTTGCCCATTGGCGACGACATCTCTGCACGAGGAAGGAATCGACCCACGTCCGGCAAGATGACCAGCTGACGAGGCCCAGAAACGGTCGAATTACCAAATACACGTCGCCCAATGAGACGACCAACCGACGGTCGTTCCCGCTCCAGTCTCCTTCCGTCGGACAGTTCTTGTGTGCCGCTTTCGGTCGGCGAGTACTGGCTGTGCGGAGCTGACGGGCGCTCCGCCCCACTGCACTCCCGACAGACGACGACACGGAAATACTAACGGTCGCTCCAGAGATAGTACGACAGTGCACTTACCGATAAGCGCTGCTGCTGCCACTCATGGGCAATCAAACCAGCAACTTAGTGACGCCAAAAAAATTGAATAAGAAAGAGGCGACAGAACCATAAAAACAAGATGACGAGCAATAAACGGCATGACCGCGAGCCGCACACGGCTCACTCCACACTTATTATTTGTCAGTTAATTAATAACTAAAGCATTATTTCATTCTTCAAAAATGGTTCAAATGGCTCTGAGCACTATGGGACTCAACTGCTGAGGTCATTAGTCCCCTAGAACTTAGAACTAGTTAAACCTAACTAACCTAAGGACATCACAAACATCCATGCCCGAGGCAGGATTCGAACCTGCGACCGTAGCGGTCTTGCGGTTCCAGACTGCAGCGCCTTTAACCGCACGGCCACTTCGGCCGGCTTTCATTCTTCAAAAAAGAATTTTTGACTGCTGTGTTGTGTGCCAGTCTTTCTAACATTGTTTTCTGATATGAGAGTTGCTATCAAAAATTGTAAATTAATTGAAAAACATTTTGCCTAAGGTTGTCTTAATGAGAGATTATTTGCTGGGCTGCTTTGTTAAGAGGTTCATGTACGTGAAGCCCTAATTTTTTCAGTAACTTTAGTTTTTTCTTAAATTCATATTGCTTTGAGTCAGAGTCCATGTAAATTGGCTCTGGCATGCTGAAGTGGGTTGATGTTACATTTAATAAAAGTTTCAGTAAATATTTTATGTAAAATATGTGACCAAAGCACAACCAATCACTCCACCCTTTCAAGCCTGATACCACAGCACTCAGCAACCCGCCAGGTCAGCCGAGAGCGCTAATGCGCTGCTTCGTGAACTCGGGTGGGCGCGCTGGCCCCGGATCGAATCCGCCCGGCGGATTGCCGTCGTCGGTCGGTGTGCCGGCCAGCCTGAGTGTGGTTTTTAGGCGGTTTTCCACCTCCCGCAAGGTGAATACCGGGCTGGTCCCCACGTTCCGGCTCAGTTACACGACTCGCAGACATCTGAACACGCTCGCACGATTTCATTAATTACACTCAACACAGACAGCAGGGGTACACTAATTCCGTCCTGGGGGGTACGGGGTGGCGGCAGGAGGGGCATCCGGCCACCCCCTTTCCACTAACCTTCCCAAGTACATTCCTAACAATGCCGATCCTGCGTCAGCACGGGACATGGCACCAGTGAAAGAAAGAAAGAAAGAAAGCACAGTACTCAGCAACAGTGAAGATGTTGTGCTCTGGAACGACACTGAGAATGATGGGGAAAGACTAAATCAATGTGTTTCTGATGTAGGGTCCTCCGATGATGTTAGTAGTGATGACATTAGTGAGTAATGATGAATAACGCCTGTAATCTACGGTATGTTTGTTTGCGTGTCATGTAAGTAATGAAGTCAGGCATTCTATTTTTAATAATGACTGTCACTTAACAATGGGTGACTTAAAAACTGATGTTGCTTTGATAGTATATGTCCACTACTGTGTAAAATAAATTTTGCCTACCAGTGATGTGCCAACAAACTCTTTTCTCGTGATTTTAATTTTTAGAATTGGGGTGCACATTACATTCGATGGCGCATTAGATCCGCATACATCTGGTATGTCTTCCTTCCATTCAACAAGTCCTGTTGGTCTTTCTTTCACTGACGATGGTAGTGTTGTAAGCCTACTGTTATATCGCTGGCTTGGTTGTGGTGTATCTTTGAGGGCAGCCACGTCTGCAGAGTCGAGCGCGGGACACGGAACTGTTAGGATGTGTAGTGTGTAGCTCTGCATGTGAGAGACATTGTTACTATGGGAGCTGCAGTGTTGCTACAAGTGCTATTACAGTAAAGTGATAAGATAAGTAAATGATTCAGAGGAAAGTGCGTCAAGAAGTAATTTAAAAATGAGCAGTGCTGCTGATAACGGATTTGTGTATCCTCTCGTTGCGTGTCGTACCGTGCTGTATCAATCATCCGTGCCGTGTTCGGCCTCCCAGAATGAACTGATGTGAATCAGTAGAAGAGTGCAGTCAAGTGCCAGTGTCTTGTAGCGAGCGTGAGGACGTGCGTTCGATCATCGCGTTCCCGCATTATCAACAATCAGCCGCGCCGCGACGGTTACGCGCACGCTGGAACAAGTGAGAACTGAGAACTGAAAAATTAACTTTACGAACAGTGTTATATCATTACTAGTGTCAATGAGGACTATTACCAGATATCTGTATGTGTGACGAGCGTAAGAACTTTCGTTCGATCATTCGGCTTCCGCATCATCAACAACCACCCGCGCCCTGTCGGTTACGCGTACGCTCGTCTGACAGATAATCATCAAGATTGTTAATTCGGATAAACATTTACGACTTAGAATGTAAACAGGGCAACCTGTGTTTTTCTTTTATCGTCTCGGAATATACTTGTTCATACTAAACGGAAGACTGTGTTGTGTTTTGACGTTAAGCGGCTCCCCTAAACCCGCTTGCATATATCGATACATAATTTCAGGCAAGACAGCAGCAGTGTGGAGAAGAACAATACGACCGCCGCGGGGTTATCAGGTACGTGGTGTGGATAGGGCGCACGGTCAAGGAACGACAACCACTTTAAAGTACCCAACCCTTTTGTACACCCGGGCGTGTTACAGTGTTATCAGGGAATCTTTCACCTTGAATGTTTGATTCCATCGCTGGAACTTTGTCCTGTCTCCATTATTACCTCTTTAAGATACACGTTGGATAGTAGGCTAGAAGGACTTCATCCCTCTTTAATCCGAGCACTTCTCTCGCAGTCTATCATCCCCTTTATTACAGGCGAGTTTTCCCACTTTTCCGTCACGGACTGGTCTCCATTGGCTGCCGAGTGGATGCGAGCAGCCGCAGCGGCACAGGAGGTCGATGGAGGCGGAGAGAATGAGAGAGTGAGGGAGGTATGAGGTCCAGGGTCTGCCGGGAGTGTGCGGTCGGCCACCAATTAGCTGAGTGGTCTGGAGGTGGCCCCTCGTACCTGCCGGCGTTATGCCGAACCGCGCTGCGAAATGGTGGCGCAGGTGCGAGGCGAGCCCCGAGAGCAGGCAACACGCAACACTCCGCGGCACTCCTCTCCCGCTCTCCACCAACTACCTGTAACGTGTCCGGCAGATGCTGCTATAGCGACGGCCTCACTATATTCCGTCTAAAATATACACTGCTGGCCATTAAAATTGCTATACCACGAAGATGACGTGCTACAGACGCGAAATTTAACCGGCAGGAAGAAGATGCTGTGATATGCAAATGATTAGCTTTCCAGAGCATTCACACAAAGTTGGCGACACCTATAACGTGCTGACATGAGGAAAGTTTCCAACCGATTTATCATACACGAACAGCATTTGACCAGCGTTGCCTGGTGAAACGTCGTTGTGATCCTCGTGTAAGGAGGAGAAATCCGTACAATCACGTTTCCCACTTTGATAAAGGTCGGATTGTACCCTATCGCGATGGGGGTTTATCATATCGCGACATTGCTGCTCGCGTTGGTCGACATCCAATGACTGTTAGCAGAATATGGAATCGGTGGTTTCAGGAGAGTAATACGGAACGCCGCGCTGGATCCCAACGGCCTCGTATCACTAGCAGTCGAGATGACAGGCATCTTATCCGCATGGCTGTAATGGATCGTGCTGCCACGTCTCGATCACTGAGTGAACAGACAGGGACGTTTGCAAGACAACAACCATCTGCACGAACAGTTCGACGACGTTTGCAGCAGCATGGACTATCAGCTCGGAGACCATGGCTCCGGTTACCCTTGACGCTGCATCACAGACAGGAGCGCCTGCGATGGTGAACTCAACGACGAACCTGGGTGCAGGAATGGGAAAACGTCATTTTTTCGGATGAATCCAGGTTCTGTTTACAGCATCATGATGGTCGCATCCGTGTTTGCCGACATCGCAGTGAACGCACATTGGAAGCGTGTATTCGTCATCGCCATACTGACGTATCAACCGGCGTGATGGTATGGGCTGCCATTGGTAACACGTCTCGGTCACCTCTTGGTCGCATTGACGGCACTTTGGACAGTGGACGTTACATTTCAGATGTGTTACGACCTGTGGCTCTACTGCTGCCCTGGCCAGCACATTATCCAGATCTCTCACCAATTGGAAACGTCTGATCAATGGTGGCCGAGCAACTGGCTCGTCACAATGCGGAAGTCACTACTCTTGATGAACTATGGTATCCTGTTGAAGCTGCATGGGCAGATGTACCTGTACACACCATCCGAGCTCTGTTTGACTCAATTCCCACGCGTATCGAGGCCGTTATTACGGCCAGAGGTGGTTGTTCTGGGTCCTGATTTCTCAAGATCTATGCAACCAAATTGCATGAAAATGTAATCACATGTCAGTTCTACTGTAATATATTTGTCCAATGAATTCCCATTTATCATCCGCATTTCTTCTTGGTGCAGCAATTTCAATGGCCAGTAGTGTAGTTGACGTCTGTCACTTGATGCCATAGTGTTGCCACTGCGCGATTAAAGGCAACAAGCAAACACGGTGGGTGATGTCACAAGTGCTGAAATGCAGTTTGTGTAACACAGAGCAATGTTGAAATCTGCTGCCCTCAGATACTGCGGGAACGCGAGGTGCTCTTCCCACTATTGGTTTTAAATGACTAATGACTGAGCTCCGGCAGGCAACGGTATTGTAGCCCTCAGTTTACGCTCGCGTCCTAACCTCATTTCAACCTCTTCATGTGCAAAGTATCCGAGGACGGCTGTCGAAAACCTGCGGCAGAACTATTAATCACGCTTGCCTTGGTCACCACGAGTAAAGCTGACCTGCACAAGGGAACTCAGTACAGAAGAAAATTCAGTTCCAACGCTACTGTCGTATTCATTAGGAATCATACTCCCGTCCTCTATTGTCCTTGGTATTGCTTTGTGTTCCTCTGACCAGAAATCATTCCATTCCCTTTTTACCGATTCCCACTAAATATATACGTGGTCTCGGTATTTCTATTTCCGGATTTGCTAACTTGGCAACAACGTTCAAACTTAGGATACTCGACGTTAGGACACGTTAAATGTTACATTTTCGTTTATTATTCAGTCCTTTTCTCATGGTCACCAACTTAGCAACCCCCTTCCAGAAATCCGAAAGGGGGATTAATTCGGAATCTTTTGCGATTGGAGTAATCACCATGATACTTTTCAATTACAGGACACATGTCCTGTGGATGTGCCCTGTCTGTCTTTAATGTCTTGGTTTCCATTGCTTTTTGAATCCTCCGGCCGATGGTTGTAGCTGATTTATCCTTACATCCTGCCAAAAGGCAATGCCGTCCGTGAATCTTAGCGCTCATAACGGTTACACTTTCACTTTTACATCTCTTCGCCATTTTTCTTTCATTTATTTCACTGAATCTGCCGCGGAAATTTTTAACAGTACTGGTCACAAACTGTGGTCCTGAATTACCACTACCTTAGCGTGAACTGCTCTTTCTTGACTTTACTCAACCTTTATTCCTCCAAGTTCACTTTAGGTGCGACATGAAGTTGCGCAAGAGACCTGTGAGCATGACATAAACTTCAGATATACTCCACTGCTGAATAGGTCGCTAGAATAAGTGGTTGCTTGCTGTCCTAAAATTCTTATTCATTGACGCGTTTTGGGAAGAGACCATCGTCAGAGCATAAACATAAAAGTCCTCATACAAAGTATGGAGGGACATGTGTCTGCCGTCAACATCATTGTTTGAAAACTTTTATTGCTGATATTCTGAAGACATGCTGTGCCCGAAACGCGTCAGTAAATAAGAAATTGTCACAACAAGTGGTCAGCTATTTCAGCGATCGATTTAACTGTGGCATAATGCTTTCTAAGTTCCTGTCAACTGATGTGTGTGTATGTTTACATTTTTTAACTGTCTGTATTATTTATCTCTGATCAGTTAAATAATATTGCATCTCAATTTGTCAAAGTGTCTTGTGATAGTGAAAGGGGCCCATACATCCAGTTCAGTTCTGCATTGTAGTAAGATTGTTGTTGGCTTTGCACATATGCGCTACATTTAAGTGATTGTAAATTACGTGGCCTTTCATATCATGGAGAATTGGGTTTCTGACCATGATGCATTTGTAATCGTATTTGGCAGGGTATATGTTAGGCCTTTGTTCGTGTTTCTGCGTTTCATTCAACTATCCAAGGTTCGAGTTTGGAATTTATACTAACATCCTAGGATAGTTGACGTCTGTCACTTTGTGCCAAAGTGTTGCCACATCGGCTAAGGCGCGAATGTTGTATTCGGTCGGAATGTAAAACTATATTGTCCATGGAGTAGTAATTGCGTATACGTTACATTATACATGCATCTGAATATTTAATATCATATTACGTTTGAATTTAGCTAGGATCATACGAATTTATTATCCTCCTCCCCGGTCGTTGTGTAATGAATCTTTCTACACGTTCCCTGCCTTCTACGGGCTCTATACCTTAATTGTATTCTAAGTTCGGGTGAATCAGCCTGCTTTAAGTGCTGGTTGAAAAAACATTAAACAGCCATTCTTGAACTACGAGACACGCGCAGGTCGAGATGGAGACACCGAATTATTTTTGGACCATATTATTAGTTAACGTAGTGCACACATGGCAGAAACATTTACATTGCACAAATCTTAGGGGAGAACGTTGTAGCTGGAGGATACTGTATCTCGGAACACATAATGTGTGTTCGTCGTTTCTTCAGTCTAGTGACACATTTTAAATGACTTGAATGAATGCGTACTAGAGACCACAATGACCATTTTCCGCTAATTTTTACAGATTTGGTTGTTGCTGTATGTGAGACAATGTTTTGTGCAGCATTTGTAAATATGCAGACGAATGGAAAAAAAACTGAGAATCTTTTATATGGCTATCAGTTCGGCTTTAGCAAAGTTTAAGGTACCAAAGAGGCAGCTCTAATATTGTGGTTGATAGCGGAAGCAAGACTGAAGGAAAATCAAGCCACGTTCATAGGATTTGTAGTATAGGAAAAAGCAATCGACAATGCAAAATGGCGCTATATTTTCAAAATTCTGAGAAAAATAGAGCTAAGCTGTAAGGAAAGGTGGATAATACGGAATATGTACAAGAAACAAGTGGGAACAATGAGACTGGAAGAACAAGAACGAAGTGCTCTGATTAAAAATGTGTAAGATGGAATGTAGATATTCGCCCCTACTGTTCAACCTATACATCGAAGAGGTAATGACGAAAATAAAATAAAAGTTCATAATTGGGATTAAAATTCAGGGTGTAAGAATATCAAAGTTCACATTCGCTGATTACATTAATATCCTCAGTGAACGTTAAGAAGAATTACAGTATCTGCTGACTGGAATTAACAGTCTAATGAGTACAGAATATGGACTAAAAGTAAGAGGAAGAAAGGCGAAAGTAATGAGAAGTAGCAAAAATGAGAACAGCAAGAAGCTTAACATCAGAACTGAGGATCATGAAGTAGAAGAAATTAAGGAATGCTGCTACCTAGGCAGTAAAATAAACCATGATGGATGGAGCAATGAGGACACAAAAAGCAAACCAGCACTGACAAAAGGGTGATTCCTGGCCAAGAGAAGTGTGCTAGTATCGAACTTAGCAATGAATTGGAGAAATAAATTTCTGAGAATGTACGCATGGAGCATTGCACTGTATCATATTGAGACATGGACGGTGGAAAAACCGGTATAGAAAAGAATCGAAACATCTGAAATGTGATGCTACAGAAGAATTTTTAAAATTAGGTGAACCGATAAGACAAGTAATGAGGATGTTCGGTGAGGAAAGGAATATATATGGATAACACTGACAGGAAAAAGGGACACAATGATAGGACATTGTTAAGACATCTGGGAATAACTTCCATGCTACTAGCAAGAGCTGTAGAGGGCAAAAACTGTGGAGGAAGACAGAGACTGCAATACATCCACAAGTAATTGAGGGCGTGGGTTGCAAGTGATAATCCAAGAGGAAAACGTTTGCGCGGGAGAGAGATTCGTGGCGGACCACATTAAACCAGTTAGAAGGCTGAAGACGCAAATAAAAAAAATATTTCTTATATTTTTAAAACTAGTTACATAACGTGCAGACTATAAAGCCTTACTTCGTAGATCGAGCATCATCTTGTACCTAGAAACGAAAGAATGTCTTACGACACGGAACGTGGTATATTTCCAATTGACAGATTTCGTTGGAATCCGAACAATTTTACTGTCTTGAAAAATCTGTGTTAATTTATAATAGTTTAAACAGTATCTGGTTTTTTATAATATTTCCGCCTAATCAGGTTTCAGTTACCGATTATTTCTGTATAGTAGAGTAATAATTTAACGGATGTACGGCTGTATATGGAATCTACACGATTTTCTCGATTCCATTGTTTTTCAATTTCAATGGAGTATTTGTTCAAAAATGGCTCTGAGCACTATGGGACTCAACTGCTGAGGTCATTAGTCCCCTAGAACTTAGAACTAGTTAAACCTAACTAACCTAAGGACATCACAAACATCCATGCCCGAGGCAGGATTCGAACCTGCGACCGTAGCGGTCTTGCGGTTCCAGACTGCAGCGCCTTTAACCGCACGGCCACTTCGGCCGGCATTTGTTCCTAGGCATGACCAATTTGTACCACGGGACGTGTTTTCACATGAGTAACTTACCGGAGCAGTTTTTTGAGTTCCTGTAAAAGAATGCAACACATAAAATGTGAATGCCACTATTTAAAAAGGGAATGAGAAAATATAGGACACTTCTATTGCAGAGCTGGCTAGAGGCGAAAATCTGAAAAATTGTGGCTACGTACAACACTCCCCCCTACTTAAAAGGTGCAGTTTATTGACCTACATAGTTAGTACATGCATGAGATAAGAAGTGAGGATTCCAATTTGACTTTGTCTTGGTAGTCTCTGATTGATCCCCCTGTTTCTTTCTGTTGCACATTGCCAAAGCCCTTCCTACTCCAAAATTCAATCATCTCGGTCAGACTGCGTTTACTTACACATAGGCGAAAAAAGAAAGTGCAGCACCCTCTAGGACTGTGTTCAGTGGAATCAGGGTATAAAATGTGCATACTGAGGTGTTGTGGTGCTAGGGATTCGTTTGATATACAGGACATAAAATCCCGTCTGAGGACTGCGATCATTTTTTTTGTTAATAATTGGTAACCAATGCTGTACAATTGCAATAAAGTCATGAGATGTTCAATTGACTCTTTTCTTGGAACATGTTACGCGTTTCGGGATTACACCCATCTTAAGACATCACAAACTTCAACTCCTTCCTAACCAGCCAGGCGTACAGCCGTGATAACTCAAAGAAAGTGGCCAACAACATATGACTATAGCTGCTTCAAAACTGCTTGTGTCGCAGTTATTGGACACTTTCTTTAAGTTGTCAAGGCTTTACGCCTGTCTGGTTAGGAAAGAGTTGACGTTTGTGATGTCTGAAGATGGGTGTAATCCCGAAACGCGTAACATGTTCTAATAAAGGAGTCAATTGAACATCTCATGACCTTATTGCGGTTGTACAGCACTAGTTGCCAATTATTAAGGGATACGTTTGTCACGATCATCGAAGATCAGATGGCGCTCAGGAGGCCTGTCTGTGCACCCTCTGTTTCGCCTCTCCAGTCGGTATCGAACCCGAGTATAAAGGTGCACAGTCTTTGCATCGTTCATTCCAGGGTACAGTCATTCCCCACCTACGAGTACGTACTCTAATTGAACAACTTCAACAATTTGAACGAGATCGCATTGTGGGCCAGCGAGGAGTTGGGCTGAAGTATCGACGGATTTTTGCACATTTATTTGTACTGATGATGTGATGATGCTTTCAGCAGTGGTCTGTGGAAAATTCTCCTAGCTGTAGACCAGGTTCGGAACGTGCGCATAGCACAACCGCATGTCAAGATCCACAAACTGTGCGAGCAGCGATGGACGACTGAACATCATCCAGGAACGAAATCCACTTACATGTTGTCAGCTACATGTCATTGGAGACAATCGCGATCTGTCAGCTTCCAGCATGATTAAGATCACTGACTGTTCAGGCTACTAGAAACATCACGACACCGCCGAACATGGTCACTCTTCATATTGTTATACTTTACCGTACTTTTTGATTTAATAGACAAGATTAATATGTATTCTTGGTTTTCAAATGTTGCATTGAAATGTCGATTGAAACTAAAATCGCTTTTGTGTGTTCTGTCGTACGGTAATTCGATGGTAAAGAGCATGGCAGCTTTCTTGTTGGTTGCTCTTGAATCCGTTTAAAGTCGCTGTGGTTATTTGCAAATTCGTTTTGTAGCTGGAATTTTCTACAGTTATTAGAATGTCTAGAAAGACTAATATGTACGTTCTAACCTCACCTAATTGTTTTAAAGTTCTAGTTTATTACTTCCTTAAATGCAACTTTTACTATCGAGTTGTAATACGTAACATTCACAAGTTCCCTTCGTCTTGATCAAGGCTAAAACAAAATCGGAGTCATTAAAATTACATTTAACGGCAAAGGTAATAAAAGTCAGATGTAATGCAGCGTTAATGTTCGCTTTTCTTATGCAAGTCTCTCTTTCCTAAACATAGCACAGTATCTGACACAGTTATTTCCTTAATAAACTCCGGTATAACATCTGGTGTTGTGGAATTGCGCTCTGTTGACTTCAGTGATGAGAGTATGTTCTATCTGTATACGAGTGATGGACATGTATGGCGTATGTTGGTGTGCTGCCTGTTCCAGAGTACATTCGCACACTACACACACGTCCCACTCCAACGGTCATGGCGCGGGGGCGGGGGCGGGGGGGGGGCACCAGTTACAACTCACGGGTACGTTTTTTGTTCCAGCAAGGTAAAGAAATCAGTGCCCGCTGCACTACACAGGCAGTTATCTCCTTGCCATTTCTTAAAAGTTAGGTGATGCGCCTTTCCAGCAGGACAATGCAGGTCCACCTACGGCTGCTGCGAGACAACGTGCTCTTTGAGGTATTCAACACCTGCCCAGATCTTTCTCCACATGAACACAATGGGACACGGTGAAGTCTGAAATGAATCATTCTCCAGTACCTCCACGAATCACTGCAGAAATACAACGAAAAAGCGGAAGGTGCTTGGGTCAGACTCTCGCAGGATTCCATTCGGCAACTTTGTGATCGGTTTCACGCGAGGATAAACGTCTGTGATGCCTCCAGAGGGAGGTACACTGTTTGTGCACCCTTTACTGTGTCGGGTATTTTTCTAATGGTCAGAATTTATCTTATATTGCTACAGTGTCGAACTACCTGTCACTTGTAGATAAAACGACGTTGTCTTTGGGAGTGTTGCTTCTTTTTCCGGCAGTTTATATGAGTCTGATTTGATATAAACGGGTAACGTTTCAGGGCACAAAATCGTGGTCATAATCTCCTATGAACTCCCGTGATAGGGTTATTAATAGAAAGCAGGTTCTCAGCTTCTGTTTTACGATGAGTTTCGCATCTGATTAAAACTGCTTTAAGCCGCAGCAGAATTCACGAACTGATAGCAGAAAGATATTGGTAAGTATTATTACTGCCGCTACTCGCAGTTATCGAATAAGTTAAGGTGCGACTCCACCAAGGCTCTTTGAAATAGCCAGCAGACTCATGCCATCAAAGCAACATGTTTTTCTCAAAGATCAATCTATATTTTTTAAACAGTGCATAACGTTTCTTGCAGTTAGCCGTGTCGACGATGAGAAATGAGTGTCATCCATCAAAAGCTGAATCACGTGGGCAATAATAAATTTCTATACTGGTTCGCGAAAATTACACAACAGTCCAGCCTCTTTCACCCTTCAATACTTTTCTTGTTCTGCATACAACTAAGTACTGGTGGCCCTTATCAGCGGATGACACAAGGTCCATGTTTGATTCGTTGCTGAGCCACGAGCTTCACTCAACCCACTGCTTTAACTGATGTTTCGTTTCTGGTGTTGATATAACATCATAGAAAATATAATATAGCTACATAATGTATTTACAGATTACTGTTTTAAATTGTCAACTCGGTATCAAATTGTGCTAGCCCTTCAGACCACCTTGAACCATCCCACACACAGAAGCTCTCCCTTACCTTCCCGATCTCACGAACAACTGAGAGTCGCTCCCTTTCTCACACCTGTTCACTGTCAGTGTAGGGATACCGTTAACTTGCACCTACATGTAGTGTAACATCATCAAAAGAGCTACATGGGGCCAAAAATGAATGTGCTATTCCTCCACTAAAAATACTTCGGTTGTACGTGACAGAGCTTATTTAACTTTTGCTAACTGTTTAAATGCTGATGATTCTTACCGTAAATTGTAAAAGGCTCCGGTACGAGGACGCCACTACAATCAACACTGATGCATGTATGATACACTCTTACACTAAATAGTTGCAGACACGGGACATACCAAAGTGACTGAGAAACGTGTGTCAAAACCACCAAAAGCTGCTGGTAAATGTTTATAATTCTCTGATTCTGGAAATTTCATTGTCTTCAGGAATCATTAAAGTATCTACAGTGTACCAAGTTTAACTAATTATATGAATGCATTACTGTACTTCAGGTCCCCCTATTTGCAAACAACTGTTGGATATAAGTGCCCAAAAATGTTTCAACACTTCTGTGTCATCATCAGAAGGTCCTTTTATTCAGTTATGTAAAATGTAAACATGATTTAAGTGGTAATTACTCTAACAAAATTAGACCAAAAAATAGTCTGTTATGGTTATTACCTTAACTTTTCTACGTTGTTGTGTTGTGTAGGACCCTCTTTACGTTACTCTTAAACAACAACACAGACAAATTTCAATAGTAACCACAAGAGACTTAAACTGCTTTTGCTAATATAGTATTGTTCCTCAAAACATGTTTCCATTTCACGGAACTAAATAAAAGTACCCACTGTTGATGACACATAGATGCTGAAAGATATCTATTTATAAATAAAAAACAGCCAATTGCGTAATAGGCATAGCTGTGGCTTACACGAATGCAGTCTAGAGGCGGCATGGCAGACATAAACGTCTGCACAGTGATCCAGAGATGCTGACGTCAGCTGAACGCGTGGCGCAGTACCACCGCAGACCACAAATTTTCTGGTCTTAAATGAATCGCGTTTATAAAATTCGTAGTTCTCCCATTTTTTTCATTTCTCCACTGCTTTACACAACAAGTAACTGCAACAAATGTAGCTATATGTACATGCGTAAAGAGACGAGCAAAAGTGAAATGTCATTGTTATCGTTCGGACACGTAACTGCATCGCTTTTGGTGAGAGAAGTAGGAAACAAAGATTAGAGCGAGAAGCAAACACTTACACTCAAGCGAAAAGATACGTATTGTCTTGCAATACGAAACAATCTCCACCCTTGGTGGGAAACAATAGAAAACCCCCGGCAATACGTCGACAACTACCACCAACAGCATGCAACATCAGCAACATTGCCAAACCGTGCCGGAAAACATCCACGTTGCAGCAGTGTTCACGGTATTACCACTACCGCCAAATATTACCCTAAAACACGACTAGTCAGCAACTGGGCACTTTTTTATGTGTTTTACTGTCACCAATGTGCGTCTCGGGCTTACGTTCATCTTCATTTGGCGTAATAGATAATGTTTTCATCTCCATTTACCAAATAGTTAGAAACATCGACTCCAATTTGGATGATGCGGCTGCTTTTTCGTTCTGCTTGTTGTTGCTCATATTTTCCGCATTTATAAGTGAGGCACAAAAACCTTTACTGTGTGTAAGGCACAAAGACAGTGCGGCATCCGTCGTGTTATCCACTGACATGTTAGTTTACATTTTACAGAAATGAATAAAATTACCCACTAATAGAATTCACAGCCGCGGAGTTCAACAACCAATGAAATAAGCAGTGGGAATCATACGCAAAGTTTAAAGTGATAGTTAATCGCGCTGTGGGGACATATGTGCCGAGTAAGTGAATTACGGGTGGAACAAACCTTCCGTCATTTAGTAACCGAATTCCGACAAAACTGAGGAAACATAGACTGTTGAACTCCCGATTCAAAAAAAGAATGTGTAAATCTCGACAGGTACAGGCGAGGAAAATTCGTGCGTTCATGAGAAGATAAGTGCACCAAACCTACAACGACTTCCACCCTCATACCCTAACGAAACGTCTTGCCGAGAACCCGATAAAATTTTGGTCATAAGTAAAATCACTATGCATGTCGCTACTATCCAGTCACTCGTCAACCAGTCTAGTGCGTCAGTTAAGACAACTAAAGGAAAGATTAAATTTGAAATTTCGCGTTGAAGAAATAACTCACGCAGAAGGCTCGCACGAACGTACCGTCGTTTGACCACCGCACAGCCTCCCACGTGGAGGACATGTAAGTAGGCATCCCTGGCATAGAGAAGAGACTGAAAGAGTTGCAAGTAAGTCCAGGTCCAGATGGAATCCCAATTCAGGTTTACGGAGACTACCCAACGTCATTGTCCCCTTGCTTATTTTGAATTTCTCTCTCTCCCAGGGCCAGTTCCCAAGAGACTGGAAAAAAGCGCAGGCTACTCCAATATATGAGAAAGGTAGGAGAACGGACACGTATAATTACAGACCAATATCCTTGAAATCGGTTTGCCGCAGAATTCTTGAGCTCATAATGAGGTCGAATATAATAAAGTACCTTGAGGCAGAAAAAGGTCTTGTAATTTTCCTCCTATCTACGTGATTATGTAGTTCTCAATTCGTTCGAGCAATCAGTCATTCATAATATGAAACACAGTCATAGCTCATTCAATCAAATGATTCTGAAATTTTACTTGTTAGAATGAAATCAGGCGATGATTCTTCATCTCTGCAGGCTCGTGCTTTGCGGCAGTCTGCCAATCTGTACAAATAAAATGCCTCATAATTTTGGGAGCGTTGTACAATCAGTCGGGAAACCTCAGATCAAGCGGATATTTGGCTTTGATGAAGTTTAACCTTCCGAAGAAGTAATGGAGCTCTTGGATTATTAAATGCAGGTTCGTATCCAGTCTTTCGCAAGTTCCCTTCTGATTAACAACTACGCAATATATCGATAAATATCATTAATTCCCAAATGTCAAATACACACCTTTTGTATGAAGGAGCAATCTATATATATATTTCCTTTTTAATCGTACAGTTCGTATCAGTTATCTTCTGTGATAAATCTCAATAATCAGATTACAGTTCTTCAAAACAAAGCTCAGGCTAATCGGCACGAAGACAATCTCGGAAGCTTTTTTTTCTTTTAACAGCCACCAGAGAGAGTACTACAAAGAATAATTATGCGCTCATGGCACAGCTATTGTATGAAACTATTTTGCGCATGGATTCTGCGAGTATGAAGATAGAAAATTAGTAAACGTCATTCAAGGGTAGAATTGTATCAGAATAATTCATCGAATATAAATATAAATCAGGATGGATTTAAACAGCATCGCTAACGTGAAACTCAACTTGCCCTTTTGTCACATTATACCCTGCGTACTATGTATGTAGGACAACAGGCAGATTCTATATTCAAAGATTTCCGAAAAGTGTTCGACACGGTGCCCCACTGTAGGCTGTTAACGAAAGTACAAGCATACGAACTGAGTACTCATATATGTGAGTGCCTAGAAGATTTCTTAAGTAATAGAACCCAGAACGTTGTCCTCGACGGCGAAAGTTCATGAGAGTCTGGATATAGTTAGGACTGCCCCAGGGAGTTCTTGTTCTCTATACACATTAAAGATTGGCGGAGAGGACGAACAACAATTTACGGCTATTTGCCGATGACTGTGCGATGTACGGGATGTGTGACTGTAGAAGTGTACAATGTGACTAAAAATTTCTAGTTGGTGTGATAAATGATTACAGCTTTCTGCAATGTTGGAAAATGTAAGTTGATATGGATGATTAGGGAAATATTCCTGTAATATTCAAATATAGCGTTAGTAATTTGCTACCTGACACAAGTGACATCGAATAAATATCTGGGTGTCACGTTGCAGTCCCATATGAGATTAAAGGAACTCGTTGGGTTGGTACTCGGGAAGCCAAATGTTCGGTTTCATTATATTGGTGAAATTTTGCTAATGTGTATCTCGTCTATAAAATAGTCGCTGTGTTGTGTGCTAGTGCGACGCATACATGAGTACTACTCGAGTGTTTGGGATCCTCACCAGATGGACTAAAGGAAGAGATCGAAGCATTTCAGAGGGGAGCTGCTAGAGTTGTTTAGGGTAGGTTCGATCAGCACGCGAGTATTACGGAGATGCACTAATTGCGCAACTTTAGAGAACTGGCGTTTGAGTCCCACAGCAGATCGTTTCTTCTGCCGCCAACGTACATTTCGCGTAAGGAGCATGAGACAAGATGAGGGAAATTAGGCCTCCTACGAAGGCTCATCGGCAGTCGTTTTCCCCTTGCACTCTTCGCGAGTCGAACAGGGAAGGAAATGACAAATATCTGTGGTTGTACGTGATATCCTCCGCCATTCACCGTACGAAGCCTTGCGGTGTATGTTTGTAGATACAAATGTGGGAATGGATAAATTAATGTAATCATTGTCTTCCACCACTGGCTAATATCAAATTTTGCGAAATTTTCAAGCGGCCGCTGCGAGGAATAGGACAAAATTATAGAGGGTGGACCACTCATCGTGACAGAACCAAATATCTCACGCAATAAGCGTCAAACGAAAAAACTACAAAGAACGAAACTTGTCTACCTTGAAGGGGGAAACCAGATGGCGCTATGGTTGGCATGGTAGATGGCGCTGCCATAAGTCAAACGGGTATCAACAGCGTTGTTTTTTTTTTTAAATAGGAGCCCCCATTTTACTACATATTCGTGTAGTACATAAATAAATATGAATGTTTTAGTTGAACCACTTTTTTCGCTTTGTGATAGATGGCGCTGTAATAGTCAGAAACATATGGCTCACAATTTTAGACGAACAGTTGGTAACAGGTGGGATTTTTTAAATTAAAGTACAGAACGTAGGTACGTTGGAATATTTTATTTCGGTTGTTCCAATGTGATACATGTACCTTTGTGAACTTATCATTTCTGAGAACGCCTGCTGTTACAGCGTGATTACCTGTAAATGCCACATTAATGCAATAAATGCTCAAAATTATGTCCGTCAACCTCAATGCATTTGGCAATACGTGTAACGGCGTTCCTCTCAACAGCGAGTAGTTCGCCTTCCGTAATGTTCGCACATACATTGACAATGCGCTGACGCATGTTGTCAGGCGTTGACGGTGGATCACGATAGCAAATATCCTTCAGCTTTCTCCACAGGAAGAAATCCGGGGACGTCAGATCCGGTGAACGTGCAGGCCATGGTATGGTGCTTCGACGACCAATCCACCTGTCATGAAATATGCTGTTCAATACCGCTTCAACCGCACGAGAGCTATGTGCCAGACATCCATCGTGTTGGAAGTACATCGCCATTCTGTCATGCAGTGAAACATTATGTAGGAAATCAGCATACATTGCACCATTTAGATTGCCATCAATAAAATGGGCTCCAATTGTCCTTCCTCCCATAATGGCGCACCATACATTAACCAGCCAAGGTCACTGATGTTCCAATTGTTGCAGCCATCGTGGATTTTCCGTTGTCCAATAGTGCATATTATGCCGGTTTACGTTACCGATGTCGGTGAATGACGCTTCGTCGCTAAATAGAAGGCGTGAAAAAAATCTGAAATCGTCCGGTAATTTCTCTTGTATCCAGTGGCACAACTGTACACGACGTTCAAAGTCGTCGCCATTCAATTCCTGGTGCATAGAAATATGGTACGGCTGCAATCGATGTTGATGTAGCATTCTCAACACCGACGTTTTTGAGATTCCCGATTCTCGCGCAATTTGTCTGCTACTGATGCGCGGATTAGCCGCGAAAGCAGCTGAAACATCTACTTGGGCATCATCATTTGTTGCAGGTTGTGGTTGCCGTTTCACATGTGGCTGAACACTTCCTCTGCCCTTAAGTAACGTAACTATCCGGCGAACGGTCCGGACATTTGGATGTTGTCGTCCAGGATACCTAGCAGCATACATAGCACACGCCCGTTGGGCATTTTGAACACAATATCCGCACATCAACGCGATATCGACCTTTTACGCAATTGGTAAACGGTCCATTTTAACACGGGTAATGTATCACGAAGCAAATACCGTCCGCACTGGCGGAATGTTACGTGATACCACGTACTTATACGTTTGTGGCTATTACAGCCCCATCTATCACAAAGCGAAAAAAGTGTTCCAACTAAAACATTTATATTTCTTTACGGACCACACGGATATGTAACAAAAAATGGGGGTTCCTATTTAAAAGAAACGGAGTTGATATCCGTTTGACCTATGGCAACGCCATCTAGCGGACCAACCATAGCGCCATCTGGTTTCCCTCTTCAAGCTAGACGAGTTTCGTTCTTTGTAGCTTTTTCGTTTGATGCTTATTTCGTGAGATATTTGGCCCGGTCACTATCAATGTACCACCCTGTATATAACGTTCATAAGATTACAAAAAGTGATAGTTGTAGCTGTACATTGAATCACTAAAACTTACTTGACGTATTTGATGCGCATCAGGGCAGGACACCAAGCAGTCAGCTCACCAACATATGGTGGGTAAACATATAACATATGACGTATACAGTTTGTGTCTGGTATTCTTATTAGGCATTTTAAACTCGCCACAATGAATAATAGCAGTTTAAGATATCTCAGAAAAAAAAATCGAGTAACTGAAGGTTGGGCTTAACGAAAGTTTGGCTATTCGAGGAGGGATCAGGAAAACGCTAAATAATATTGTTGCATTTTCTGCAACTTTCGTACATCTGTAAAAAGCAGCCATAGGAACACCATGCTAACAGAACTCCAACGGTTATTTTTTACGAGTTTTATTGACGTTTATTTATCTTAACATTTAAAATGAGTAGTATATTCAAATATCCGAAAATATGAGACAATTTCTGAAAGGTAGTTATTTTCGATATAGTTGGCGACACTGTGTTCCGGGATGACTTATTACCTGCAAGATGCACACAACTTTGTCTCAGTCAACTGAAAGTCTTGTTGTAGTCTCTTTTTGTTGTGGTGCCTCTGCTCTGAATCCAACCAGCTGAGAGGGGAATAGCGAGATACGGTTTCAACTTGCAGAAGGAAAAGCGCTGTTCCAGATGGATAACAAAATTAAACCGATTTATCAAGCTGGCGTAATATTGTGTACTAGTGATGTCGTGAGTTTAAAGTTAGCAAAACGATTTTTTATTATGAACAAAGGAATGGGTGTTTCCCAATGCGACAGATAAAATGGTGAACAAGGCCGAATAAATGATTTGTGGCGACCACTGACTATGTTTAGATGAGTAGAGCGTAATGATTCCACAAATCTCTCTATGTCTTCTGCTTGAAATCACTACTGAAACACTTGGTTTTCCAAAATTTAGTGCTACGCGGGTACAAAAACAACTCAAAGATCAATACAAAATTAACAATTGTATCTTCTCAGGAATATCTACAGCGCTTCAGACATGAAGGTTAACAGCTCCTTGACTCTTTTGCAGATGGTGACGAAACACGGGTAGCCCACAACACCCCTGAGAAGAAAGAAAAATCAATGCACTGGCCACATCCATCCTAGCTAAAAATTCCAAATCCGTTGTTTCGGCCCAAGAAATACTGCAATTGCCTTTTACGGTCATAAATGAAGTCTTCCCATTGAACTGATGAAAAAAAAAAGAAACACTGGAGGGCGATACAGTACAAAAGAAGGGGAATCTTAATGAAAGTAATTTCCTTGCTGCCTGACAATGTTCGTCCCCTCACGGCCAACGCTACAGAGAAACTCTTTGATTTATTTGGCTGGAACGTTGACTTCATCAATCATGCCGCTCGCAGCCCTGATCTGGCACCTACAAATTTTCATCTTCTAACCTCTCCGAAGTTGCTTATGGTAGGAAGAGGTATTATACCGACGATGAGGTCGAAATTTCCGTTAGACAATGGGCCGAAGAGGCTGCGAGAAAAGTTTTTGACGAAGGTCTCAGAGGCCTCATCCCTAGGCTCTCACAGTGCATTTAGAACGACGGCATGCACGTCAAAAAATTGTGCACGATGTACATTGATGAATTTATAAATTTTTCACAAATATACTGCCTTTTGATTTTTAAATACTTTACTGTTCATTTGTGGACAAGCCTCATACTTAAGGGGACTTACATTTTACTTTATAAAGAGATCAATGAACTTTTTATGGTTCAAAAGGCTCTGAGCACTATGGGACTCAACTGCTGAGGTCATAAGTCCCCTAGAACTTAGACCTACTTAAACCTAACTAACCTAAGGACATCACACACATCCATACCTCAAGCAGGACACGAACCTGCGACCTTAGCGGTCGCGCGGTTCCAGACTGTAGCGCTTAGAACCGCTCGACCGCTCCGGCCGGCGAACTTTTTATGCTATACTGGTATCCAGCATCTTGACCAAACTCACTTTTTGTTGTATTCAAAGGCGAAAACACACCATCGTCTACTTCCGTTCTACGGACGAACAAGCGACGTTCCCTACGAAGACTTTGCTTCTTTTTTAGACAGATGGAAACGTCACTCCTTCTCATTCTCCTGCTTTTGTTTCGTCGTGATTCTTATTTTTGTCACTTGGATTAGCCAAAATTTCACCGCAGGCGCGCACACCGTTGCCTAACAAGGAACCGCTTCAGTGCGAGGTCTCAAAACGCAGATGACGTATACGGCATTCGACGCACCAAATATTGTTTACCATGCAGCCACAATATTGGCTGCTAATGTCAACAAGGGGCGAGGCTGGAGCTATCCAAAGGTGAGCACACCCTGATGCTACGAAGCGTAGTTGACCTTCTTAGTCGACTAGCAACTCAGAACAGTGTTACAGTGCCAGTGGTGTTGGTACAAAGTAGAGCAATGCCAACGACAAACAAAGCAAACAGTGCATTAGATATATATCAACTTCGTCAGAAAGAAATCAAAAGAATTTAGCAGAGTGAGAAAGAAGTGGTATATGAAATAGTGGCGGTTCTGCAATATGAGTCAGTGAAATTTTTGACGTCGTATACGCTCGACTTGCAGATAACGTACATGCGGAGTACAATGATAGAAGTGTAAATGTCGTGTGACTAGGGTCTCCCGTCGGGTAGACCGTTTGCAGGGTGTAAGTCTTTCGATTTGACGCCACTTCGGCGACTTGCGCGTCGAGGGGGATGAAATGATGATGATTAGGACAACACAACACGCAGTCCCTGAGCGGAGAAAATCTCCGACCCAGTCAGGAATCGAACTTAGGCTCGAGGGATTGACATTCTGTCGCGCAGACCACTCAGCTACCGGGGGCGGACAGTACAATGACGATGATACGACTTGAGTATTGGAAATGATACTGAAAGAGGTGTCGAGTCACGTAGTTCATAAATCTTATTGGACAGGGAACCACAAACCCTGTCTCCAGTGCAAGGTACTAAAGGACAATCGTTGTCCACAAAGCGGCTTCTGAACATACATGAAAGATCATCCACAGCATAATAAAAGAAAGATTACTAACAGAATTCGAATAAACCCACGGCAATATGGCCGCGCAGTGCGTAAGGAGGACAAGGTGCACTTGTCACGAAAACTGGTGTTTGCCAGTTTCAAGGACACTCGATACAATTTACAGGATGTGCGTGATAGAGATCTACCACGTTATCCACATCAAAACGCGCTCGACACAGATTGCAGTGATTGGAAGGGAAGCAATGGATGGGTACGTAACTGCAGACAGTGCTACAGAATTGAGAGACGTATGATAACTAAATTTCAAACAGAGCGTCAACCTGACGATGCACAGCAAACTGTGGAATCGGCCCAAATATTTATAGAAGAGATGCACAAAATCATCCCATCGTTCAGTAAGGAATTTGTTTTCAACTCCGACCAATTAGGATTTGAAGAGGAAACGCATGTGAGAGGACCCTGTAAAGTAGAAGTACCAAGAGATTTGCATCAATGTCAGCTAACACCAATTCCTTAACGCATTCGTATACAGTTATGCCGACTGTTAATACGGATGGTAAAGTGGCTGGAAAGTTATTTATTGTCCTGTGAGAAGTTGGCTGTACTCTGCCCTCTACGATTCTTTCTCTAGAACAAACTACTCCTCCTGAAAAGTGTGTGACATTGTAATTGATGTTAACTGCAACCTCTGGACCAATTCAGCCCCTGTATGTTTGCTTTATCCGTGCCTACAAAACATGTTACCGCACTATCTGCAGCTACGCCTTAAAGGATAGCCAGTTGCGTGATAAACTTAATGACAAACTGTTTCACATTCGGTTGCGCGCCATCACATTCCATCAGTTCTCAGCAGCCCATTACACCAACATCACTGTATAAGCATTCTTTAAGTATGGATGACTATTTGAACGCCCTGCACGACTTACAACTCCAAAGGAGTTGATGTTGATGGTGTTAAGATCTGTGATCACTGAGGGGCGCCATGTTTTTTCGGTGTTCATGGTGCAATTTATTGGCTTTTTGAACATTTCTTGAGTGTCGACAACATCCATTTCGTAAAGTATCACACATGCAACCTACAGAAGGTTTCTCTCTGCACCACCAGACCCTCATTTCCTGCCTTTCGCCTGATGCCCATATTAGATTCATTAGCGACTAATATATTTCCTGTTATAACTGTTTCTAATGAGCCTTACTAAAGACTAAACTAGCATTTGCACTCACAGGTTTCCTGGGAAATGTGTGAAATCACATTTTCTCCAAAGTCAGAAAAATGATCCAGTGTCTCCATAATGAATCCACTAGTCTTGAAACAGAAACCATCGTCGACATTATATTCTTCCATGCTTTATTCGGCGTGGCTAACGCTGCCAAAATCGTTGCTGGTTTACCGTGACCTATACTGTTATTCAGAATAATCATTATCTTTATACACTTTTTATGTGTTTTTAAAGCCTCAGCTACTTTTTAAAGTTAATCTGAGCACATAACTGATGTCGCTTTCGTATCGATGACCTGAAACTATTGCCTGATACACAAGATTTTGGCCCATAAATGAATATTAACGCCGTAACATTTTTTATGAGCTATTTGGAGATAAAAAAAAGTTGAATTGTGCAAAGGTAGACATAGTCGATCTTGAACATATGTTTCAGAAATTTAAACTTACGTCCTATGTATTCAACGCCCACTGTAACGATATGAAACTGTGTAGCATCCTCCCATATACGGAGCATGCGTGCAATGGTGACATAGTCGCCACGTCGTATAGACTGACATATTCTCAAGAAACGTTAACTAGAATAGTCATTCTCGACATATTCAGAATTAGTACATGTCTCTAAGATCTTTGTAGCGCAGACAGGACCTATTCATGCTGTAATATATACATAAAAAGTGTCTTATGATAAGCTGATGGCAGCATGTCTAAACAACGATTCCCCGGAGGCAAACGTATTCCGTCACGGGTGCTTATATCGAACATTAATCAAAGAGTAAATGAAAAGATGGTACTGAACCAAGAAAGCGATATAAATTATGACTGTTTTCTGAATAAGAAATAATTACAGAGGCATTGGAATAATGGCTAGTTATTATTCAAGAAAAAACACCACAATAGCTCAGGAGTGGTATAGCAGAAGCTCTCCTTAGGATAACATGGAATACAATGACCACAAATCATCACAGTCAGAGCAAAAGGAAACCCATATATTTTAAAAATGCACGAGAGAGAGCTGTATTAATACTTTTCAATTTTACTATGGAATTCGGTGATATATTATCTCTGTATCTCCATCAACCAAAAGAAAAAGCAATTGTAGAAAATCATCAACATACATCTTTGGGTTAATGACTGACCAATAAGCAATACTTACGAAAATAGACTGATATAACTCACATGTCACTGCTATTACTGACGTGGAAACCCAAATCTTAATTATAGACTCTACATAACCACGCATCTTTAGCAAGGCAACAAATGCTCAACACAGAGCAAGCAATGAGCTGTTAGATAACAAGTCATAAGTGAGCGTATAGTCAAAACAGATGCCAAAGACGATTTATCAACGAAGCCAACAGTAGAGAGATGTAACCTATGCTACTTCACATAATCGATTTAACTGATATTCTTCGACAATATTAATATAAAATGACCAATGTTATTCTGACAATTACAAGTTAACCGTAAGGCATAAAGACTAAGACATTGTTCAACACACAATAAATAAAAAATGGCTCTGAGCACTATGGGACTTAACTACTGTGGCCATCAGTCCCCTAGAACTTAGAACTACTTAAACCTAACTAACCTAAGGACAGGACATACATCCATGCCCGAGGCAGGATTCGAACCTGCGACCGGAGCGGTCGCGCGTCTCCAGACTGTAGCGCCCAGAACCGCTCGGCCACTCAGGCCGGCACACAATAAAAGTAAACCATAAATTGAATTAATCGAAATACTGGGACAAATATAATTACTAAGTTACAGGCACTGCTACAATAATTCCTCTCAGCTGTAAATGTATAAAACAAAATTAGAGCGTAACAACGGATCTTTAAAGACATAGAAACTATTAATAAAATGTGCGAATAACCATAAATTATGCAATGTTGGAATATCGTACACATGACTTTGTGTACAACAGAATTTATTTCAAAATAAATATACAAATACGATTCACACATATATCACCAATATCACGTTCAAAATTCGTAAAAAAAATACCAATAACTTCGTGGGAGCAAGAGTTCAGTATATAAAAACCTAAGAAGCATGAAAAACATAAGTACGAGTCCCAAAGTTTGAGTGAAACCTGGAAAAATTAAACTACCTTGTGGGAAACTAACTCCATGGAATAATGGGTAGCTCTATGTAAAATCACATATATCAATGTGAATGTATGCTTTCCCGGCGTATACAGCTGGCGAAGAGTTCTCGGGCTTCCAGCCGGGTGGCGGTGTCTTCAAACAGCGACGTTTCGACGAGTGACATACTCATCATCTTCTGGTGAAGTGCCGAGACCTTGCGGATGCCGGTCCCTTTATACCCGCGGTGTGCCCTCCCCCCCTCCATCTGGCCGCGGGAGGCTGGGCCCAGACCCAGCCTGGACCCAGCCTCCCGCGGCCAGGCGGGGGGGGGGGGGGGGGGGGCACACCGCAGGTATAGAGGGACCGGCATCCGCAAGGTCTCGGCACTTCACCAGAAGATGATGAGTATGTCACTCGTCGAAACGTCGCTGTTTGAAGACACCGCCACCCGGCTGGAAGCCCGAGAACTCTTCGCCAGCTGTATACGCCGGGAAAGCATACATTCACATTTACGACACCTCTACGGGGCGGAGATGCTCTGTAGCTTCAAGCTGCTGCAGAAAGAACGCAACAGGAAAGCCAAATTGCTCAGCTCATTGGCTTTCCTCCAACGTTGCCGAGACAAGAACATCTTGCCACGATTTGCGGAATTAAGATATCCTGTGAAAACGAAGAAAACCGAACGTATTTTACGGCGAGCAGGGATGGCCATTGTCAGGGAACACATTCACTACACACGCCAAGAACTGGACAAGAATGCACGCATCCTGATCGAATGTCACCTGAAAATGGCAGAAGCATTACCGGCACACACTTGGGAGTGGGTTGACTGCAGCTCTCACGCCGACAGTGAGGTGCAGAAACGACATGTTGCCGCAAAACAGATCAACAAATTTGGCAGACTCTCTGGAGCTCAGTCGACCCAGAAGGTGACAAATAGCACCAGAGCTATTGTAAATTTGACAGATAAGGTGCTAGATGCAGCCACAACTTCTGTCCTCACGAAAGGGTTGAACTTTGCACCTGTACCAAGGACCATACCGAAACGGGACATCATCAGCAGCGTAGAGGAAGCAATCCGGGGCCTACCCAAGGAGGAAGCTGAGCAGATCCGAAGGGAGACCTGCAGGATCATCGACAAGTCACGACTCCCTAAAGCTAACATTACTGCGCCGGAGCGAGAGGCTATCCGCGCACTGAGGGATGATGCTGACATCATGGTCCTCCCAGCAGACAAGGGAAATGCGACGGTGCTGATTCGCACAGTCGACTACCAACAGAAAATCTGCTCTCTGCTGCAAGGCCCAGCCTACAGGAAGCTCAACAAGGACCCTACATCGACGATGACCAGGAAAACCGTGGCGCTACTGAAGGACTCAGATCTACCAGTGGCAGTGCAGAAACGGCTGTATCCCAGAGCGCCAGCGACACCGCGCCTGTATGGATTGCCCAAGATTTACAAAGATGGGGTGCCTCTACAGCCGATTCTGGACACTATCAACTCGCACAGTTATGGACTGGCCAAATACCTGGCGACACTATTGAAACCACTGGTGGGACACGGCAGTCATCACGTGAAAAACTCCGCGCATTTCGTTAGAATACTGAAGGACACCCGAATACAGAGTGATGACCTACTCGTGAGCTTCGACGTCACCTCCTTGTTCACGAAAGTACCGCTACAAGACGCCTTGGCGCTCCTTAATCAGCACTTCGAGCCTGAAACAGTGAAGCTCTTTGAATATGCACTTACGACCACCTACTTCAAGTGCAATGGAGAGCATTATGAACAAGTGGATGGAGTGCCCATGGGATCTCCCCTTGCTCCAGGGATCGCGAATCTTTATATGGAACACTTTGAGGAGGTGGCACTACAAACTGCTCACCGTAAACCCAGGCAATTCTTCCGCTATGTGGACGACACTTTCGTGATTTGGCAGCATGGCAGGCAGGCACTGGAGGAGTTTATGGACCACCTAAACGGCATACATAAGAATATCACCTTCACGATGGAAGTAGAAGAGAATGGCTGTATTCCATTCCTGGACATACTGATCAGGAAGAAAGCGGATGGCACGCTGGGCCATTCAGTATATAGAAAAAAGACGCACACAGACCTGTACCTCCATGCAACCAGCTGCCACCATCCGGCGCAACGCCAGTCAGTACTGACCACCTTGGTACATAGGGCGCACGTCATTTGTGACAAAGAAAGCCTCTCAGACGAATTACACCACCTAAGAGAGGTATTTCGGAAAAACGGGTACAGTGAAACACAGATTGGCAGGGCCTTCAAGAGGAGACAGGCTGACAAATTTCAGGAAGAGGAAGAGGAAGTTAACAAGAGACTCGCCTTTCATCCATATTTGGGGCCCACATCAGCCAAAATCGGGAGGCTATTAAGAAAATCAAACATAAATACCGTCTTCCGACCACCGCCGAAGACGAAATAGCTGCTCGGCTCAGCTAAAGACCCATTCAAACTAAACACACCTGGTATATACAACATTGCCTGCGCATGTGGTGTGCAGTACATCGGTCAAACGCAGCGCTGCATCTCTAAAAGGTGCGAGGAACACATCAGGCATGTTCGACTTGGACAGATAGAGAAATCTGCTATAGCTGAACATAGCATCAAAGAAAACCACACCTCTGATTTGGAAAACACCAGGGTGCTGTGCCGAGCCTGGAGCTATTGGGATAGCGTCATTAAAGAATCAATAGAAATACGGGTCCACGAGAATCTTGTGAACAGGGACGAAGGTTATCAACTGAGCGCGGCCTGGAATCCAGCATTAGCCGCAATACGCCAGGAACGCAACAAGAACCGTCCAGCTCACGAGACGCGATCAGAATGCTCTGACGGAGACACGAACGGCGCACCCGCTTCCCTCTGGACCCAGCCTCCCACGGCCAGGGTGGGGGGGGGGGGGGGGGCACACTGCAGGTATAAAGGGACCGGCATCCGCAAAGTCTCGGCACTTCGCCAGAAGATGATGAGTATGTCACTCGTCGAAACGTCGCAGTTTGAAGACACCGGCACCCGGCTGGAAGCCCGAGAACTCTTCGCCAGCACATATATCAAGTTACTCATAGTTATAAGGTAAGAGATTTGTCATATCAGACCTTTTGCAGTCAACACGGTTACAAGAAAATTAAGGAAAGCACAACAGAAAGCAAAATTAGTTTCTACCATCCTAGCCGTGAACATCGTAACATACTCAACATTTCATAAAATGATGTACAAAAAACTGTTTACGGGGTAAACAATTCAAGACCAACGGACATTCACTCAGGAACATTGGAAATAGCGAACCCAGAGGGAAGAACGGCACAAATGAGAAACCTTGCAGACACAGGGTGACGATTATTGAACTATATGAATAAAACGTAAATTAGTTACAAATAACAGCGTGTACACAATTTATACAACATGTAAACGTCACTACAGATGTTCGGATTTAGGGTATGACATGTTCGATATTCTTGCCATCATTGGCGATGACGTGGCACAGACGAGCAGCGAAATTCTGCATGACCCAATGAAGTTTCAGAACATGATGCTGTCGATAACCTGCTGAATGGCTGTTTTCAATTCAGTAATGGTTTTGTGGTTATTGCTGTACACCTTGTCTTTAATATAGCCCCACAACAAGGAGTCGCATGTGTTCGGATCCGGAGAACACGGCCCCATGCCAGTGGCCTCTGGGTACCCCAGAGCCAGAATGCTGTCCCCAAAGTTATCCTCCAGGACATCAAACACTCTCCTGTTTCGATGAGACGAGCTCCGTCTTGCATGAACCAGATGTTATAGAAATCAGGGTCACTCTGGATAATTGGGATGAAACCATTTTCCAAATTTTCACATGTCATTCGGTAGTCACTGTGCCATCAAGGAATATCGCCAAATGAATGCTAAAAACTTCAGATAATTTAAATTTCACGACAAATTATTCAAATTTAAAAGCTGCTCACTGAACTAATTGTCCACGAATTACAATAAAAACCAAATTAAATTGGAGTTGTTGTGTGGAAGGGAAACCAAAGAATGCATTATACTGGCTGAGTCCTTAGAAGATGCAATGTATCTACTGAGGAGACGGCATGCACTACAGTTGTAGGTCCTAATCTGGACAATTTTACGGGACGTGCGAATGTTACCAGTTAGGAATGATGGGCAACATAGAAAACTTTTACAGAAGAGCAGCTTGTTTTGTAGTATCATGAAACACGGGAGAGAGTGACGCAGATATGATAACCGAGTTCGGAGGGCAGTTATTAAAACAAAGGTGTTTTTCACGTACTTATAATCACCAATTTTCTCCGCCGAATGCTAAAACATTTTAGTGACTCTCACTTATATACGGCGAATGACGATCGTAATAAAACGATACAAATCACAGCTCGTATTGAAACATTAAGTATTCACCATCAAACTCCTCCCCCTTCAAAAAAGAAAACCGTTTCACCAAGGCTCGAATCTTTAAATCTCCATGTAAAAAACATCTTCAAACTTCTGATTAGTCTACAGTTTGTTTAATGAGTTAAGTATTTGAAGTGAAGTGTGAAAAATCTTTATGCCTGAATACAGTGAATTTCATCACGTATCTCCGTGTTCACGACATCGTATTTCCCCAGTTCTGTGTCGTACAATGATATAGTTTTGCAGTTACATTCAACGGTATACGTGGATACTGTCCATAAAATACGAAGCAAATAGAGTAAGTGATCAAGAAGAAATAAATTAAAACATCGCTCCTGATGATGAAGGTTAACTGCATAAACAGTGAAAAATGTGGTGAGATATGATTTTTCCTTTTATTATTTAGTGGGATGAGTCAACGAGGAAACGTTTGGATAAAAAATCTGAATACTGGATGAATATAGTCTGGGTAATTTGCACACACTGAGTTATACTGACACAAGACATATACACAAATTCTAACTTCAATAATTAATTATGTTAAGATGCTAAATCATGACACCATTCTAAATATTTAAAGTAGGTCAATAATTATGTGAATTTTAAAAATTAAGTTTTTTTTTATTTCCACGTTCTGTTATAAATTGGAACAGACGAGAAATAGTTTTAAAGTGGTCTTCTGAACTTTCTGGCGATAATTTAAGTGTTATTTGCCGAGTGATGGTGTAGATGCATATCAAAACCACATTAACGCCATGCAGTTGAATTAAATCTGGCAGTGATGATGGAATCGGATTACGAAATGAGGCAGTGAAAATAGTATACGTGATTTGATAATTTGTTAGTAAAATAACAGTTGATGTTAGATGCAAGAAACATTTAAAGAATGGCTCTGAGCACTATGGTACTAAACATCTGAGGTCATCACTCACCTAGAACTTAGAACTACATAAATCTAACTAACCTAAGGACATCACACACATCCATGCCCGAGGCAGGATTCGAACCTGCGACCGTAGCAGTCGCGTGGTTTCGGACTGCAGCGCCTAGAACCGCTCGGCCACAACGACTGGCTAGGAAAAGACAGATTGCTGTAAGCGTAAAGAAAACACGTCAAGTTGAGGAGAGGCACAATTAAGACACTCGCTGAAAGCTTTCGGCCACAACCGTCGCCAGTAAAAGAGGGACACACACACGAGCACACCATTATTTGTGTGTGAATGGCGTGTGTGTGTGTGTGTGTGTGTGTGTGTGTGTGTGTTTACTGACGAATTCTGTGGTCGAAAGCTTTATGTAAATATCTTTTAATTGAGCCCGACTGTAGCTTGACGTATCTTCTTTACGGTAAGTAGCAAACCTGTCTTTTCCTATAAATTGTAGATCCGAATAGATCACGTGTTTTACAGCCGTACCTGCAACCCGTGGCTGCAGAGTGAGTGGCCGACTACAGCTGCTGTTTCCGTTGGTACCACTGCAGGATACGGCTTGCACACTAGGGACCAGAAATTCCCGACTGTTCCGATTAGCTGCGTGACGCCTCCAGGTCGCCAGCTGCTGCGCCCGCAGGCTGCCGCGGCTGCAACCCGCTACGCACGCGGCGCATTAATTAAACCCGCCAGGCCACAGTGGCGGCGGTAACATCTCTGCTCCAGCCAATGTGTCTTGCCCCACGGCACCGCTGGCTCACACATACCGTCTCAACTCATGGTGGCTGATGTTGCTGCAGAAGCGGAAGACAATGGCTACGGATACAAGTAGTCGATCATCATTATTGCGACCACAAAGCTCATCTAAATGCGTCGAAAACGTCACCCTAAGTCGTGTGACGTCGGTAGTTTTTTTTCCTAAGCAAGAAAAAACAGGTACGTAAGCACCAGAAATAGACGGGTAATGTACAGTATGTACAAAACCGAACAGGGAACTATAATAATGGAAGCCGAAGAACGAAGTACTCGGATATTAAAAAGCGTCCCAGACAAAGTTAAGTCTGCTAGTGACAAACATTGGCATTAATTTGACGAAGAAATGTCTGAAATTTACGTCTGGATCACATACTACAAAGAAGTAAATCCTAGACTGTGTCGGAAGTATAGAAAAAGAAAATCGAAGCGTTAGAAGAATGTACAAGACAGGTAGACCGATAACATAGGAAATGAGGAAGTTGCCTGTACAATCGACGAGGATACAAATATGAGGAAAACATTGGTAAAGATGGAGGGGCAAGATGATGGGACATCTGCTACGTCGTCACGAACTAACCTCAATCGTACTGGAGGAAACCGTAGAGCTAAAACTGAGGAGGAATATCAACATGGTACATAGCCATCACAAACTGAAGATGATGGATATTAGTGCTACTCTGAGATTAAGAGACTGGGAGGATAGAAAATTGTGACCGGCCCAATAGATGACTGATGACTCAATGAAAGAAAAAAAAAATAACTTTTATGTAGCCTATCACCCGTACTGTCTCACTCTGTCGATGAAGCAATGATGGAAATAAAATAATAGTTGGAATTGGGATTAAAATTCTGAGAGAAACGATATCAATGACAAGATTCGCTGATGGCACTGCTGTCCTAGATATAGACCCTGCAGGACACCGTTCGATGCAGTCATATCAACATTATCAACTTCCTTTCTTTGTTAAGTTTGCATACTGTGCGAGAGATAGACGACTATTGTATGTCTATGTAAACACACTAATCTCTATTACATTATTCTCATTATCTCTTTGCGAGATATACAATGCTAGCAGCATAATGGTGTCACACGGTGTACTTCAAAACACAAGTTCTTCAAATGTTTTTCTTCCGAGAAGTCCCAATTACGTTCCGCGAGTATTTTTGTTCCAGTTTCACATGGACTCTTCCGACCTGTTTTCTTACAAGCAGTGAGACCCTGAATTTGTGAGGCGTCTGTTTTTACGGATGTGTAAAAGACCGCCCACGGAATGGCGACAATCAGCTTCTCCAAGAAACAAGAACTAGTTCAGGGCGCTGTCATCTGTAGACACAATGTTGAGAACAGTCTTCAGGGACAGACAGGAAGCAGTTCTTTTTGCGGTCTCGGGTACTAAAGCCAGTGTCAGTTCAGATCGCTACTTGACTATAGTGCTGAACGCCTGCATTTCTACTGTCAGACTAGAGGAAGAGACAAACATCCTCTTTCAAAACGATAACGCCGGACATCTTTGACAGTTTTGTTACCACGAAACTCACTGCCTCATGCACGGATTATTTTTCATTTAGCACATTCACATTCTCTCTCTTTGAGTGTACGTGGCCGACAATCTCGGATGCTATCGTAAAACCTGTTAAGCAGCGGGTAACTTCATCTGGTTCATATTTTTAAGAATATGAGGGTTCCTCTTTAGCAATGGCAGAAGCGCACAAAAAATTGTGGTCATTATGTGCAAAACTGACAGTATGTAGCTGAAATATTGCTCTACGCTACTGTTTTATTGTGATTTCTGTATCTATTGTATTTTTCTCGGAAAGAAATAGGAGCTATTGGTTTCGGTATGATGATTTTCGTGCGGTGACCTTTGGATAAGGGGAAGCAAGGGCGAAGGACTGTCTTTTCTAAGAGAATTTTTGAAGCAAATTACAATGTTTGCACAACTTCAGTGTTACATTCAGAGTTCAAGCAGCAGATCAGTGAAACATGAAGGCTGTTCCATATAAACTTTGTAAAACACAGTGAACGAAAATTAGTTCTTTGTATCACTGTCTTTGTTTTACTTGAATATTAATTCAGTACTTCCTTCCTTCCAACTGAGTTCGTCAGTTACAACACGACGGAACTCTTACTCGCTTTTAACTAATTATAGTTTAAGCAGCTTCTTTCCCATACACAGTGCAGATAAATTTGAAACTGTTTCTTGTCGCTTTGAGTTCTGTAGTAGCTACGAATTTTGCGACGCCGAGAAAAAGAACGTTCAGCTATTTCAGTGGTTATTGGTATTGTTAAACAAGACGTAGCGCTATAAATTCAGTGAACGCAGAGCATGACAAACCAATACCCCTCAGGTGGGGAAGAATCTGGTGCCTTTCCGTGGAGAGGTATTCGTCCTTCCTCAGGACCATTTCATTTTGCTTTGGAGCATCGAATAATTGAAGAAACTTCAGTTTTTCAAGTTCTTCAAACCTAACATCCTGCTGCTGATTTATAACGTGCTGACTTAGAACAGACGTCGGTAATAGGTCCTGGGATCATATTCTTGATAATTATGTCCTTTCTTGGCCACCCCGCAGATCTCTTCATTGTTGTTGCTGTTGTGGTCTTCAGTCCTGAGACTGGTTTGATGCAACTCTCCATGCTACTCTATCCTGTGCAAGCTTCATCATCTCCCAGTACCTACTGCAGCCTGCATCCTTCTGAATCTGCTTAGTGTATTCATCTCTTGGTCTCCATCTATGATTTTTACCCTTCACGCTGCCCTTCAATACTAAATTGGTGATCCCTCGATGTCTCAGAACATGTCCTACCAACCGATACCTTCTTCTAGTCAAGTTGTGCCACAAGCTCCTCTTCTCCCCAATTCTATTCAATACCTCCTCATTAGTTATGCGATCTACCCATTTTACATTCAACATTCTTCTGTAACACCACATTTCGAAAGCTTCTATTCTCCTCTTGTCTAAACTATTTATCGTCCATGTTTCACTTCCATACATGGCTGCGCCCCATACAAATATTTTCAGAAACGTCTTCCTGACATTTAAATCTATACTCGATGTTAACAAATTTCTCTTCTTCAGAAACGCTTTCTTTGCCATTGCCAGTCTACATTTTATATCCTCTCTACTTCGACCATCATCAGTTATTTTGCTCCCCAAATAGCAAAACTCCTTTACTACTTTAAGTGTCTCATTTCCTAATCTAATTCCCTCAGCATCACCCGACTTAATTCGACTACATTCCATTATCCTCGTTTTCATCTTAACTTACGTCCTTTTCCATTTCCATAATATTGCTCTCAAGTCCATCGCCCTTGTATAGACACTCTATATATTCCTTCCATCTTTCTACTTTCCCTTCTTTGCTTAGAACAGGGTTTCCATCAAAGCTCTTGATATTCATGCAAGTGGTTCTCTTTTCTCCAAAGGTCTCTTTAATTTTCCTGTAGGCAGTATCTATCTTACCCCTAGTGAGACAAGCCTCTACATCCTTGCATTTGTTCTCGAGCCATCTCTGCTTAGCCATTTTGCACTTCCTGTCGATCTCATTTTTGAGACGTTTGTATTTCTTTTTGCCTGCTTCATTTACTGCATTTTTATATTTTCTCCTTTCATCAATTAAATTTTTCTTCTGTTACCTAAGGGTTTCTACTAGCCCTTGTCTTTGTACTTATTTGATCCTCTCCTGCCTTCACTATTTCATCCCTCAAAGCTACCCATTCTTCTTCTACTGTATTTCTTTCCCCCATTCCTGTCAATTGTTCCCTTATGTTCTCGCTGAAACTCTGTACAAACTCTGGTTCTTTCAGTTTATCCAGGTCCCATCTCCTTAAATTCCCACCTTTTTGGAGTTTCTTCAGTTTTAATCTACAGTTCATACCCAATATATTGTGGTCAGAGTCCACATCTGCCCCTGGAAATGTCTTACAATTTAAAACCTGGTTCCAAAATCTCTGTCTTACCATTATATAATCTATCTGATACATTTTAGTATCTCTATGGTTCTTCCATGTCTACAACCTCCTTTCATGATTCTTGAACCAAGTGTTAGCTATGATTAAGTTATGCTCTGCGCAAAATTCTACCAGGTGGCTTCCTCTTCCATTTCTTAGCCCCAATCCATATTCACCTACTATGCTTCCTTCTCTCCCTTTTCCTACTCTCGAATTACAGTCACCCATGACTATTAAATTTTCGTCTCCCTTCACTATTTGAATAATTTCATTTATCTCATCATACATTTCATCAATTTCTTCGCCATCTGCAGAGCTAGTTGGCATATAAACTTGTACTACTGTAGTAGGCATGGGCTTCGTGTCTATCTTGGCCACAATAATGCGTTCGCTATGCTGTTTGTAGTAGCTTATGCGTACTCCTATTTTTTCTATTCATTATTAAATCTACCCCTGCATTACCTCTATTTGATTTTGTATTTATAACCCTGTATTCACCTGACCAAAAGTCTTGTTCCTCCTGCCACCGAACTTCGGTATTCCCACTATATCTAACTTTAACCTATCCATTTTCCTTTTTAAATTTTCTAACCTACCTGCCCGATTAAGGGATCTGACATTCCACGCTACGATCCGTAGAACGCCAGTATTCTTTCTCCTGATAAGATCTCTTCATAACTGAACCAAACTGCATGAGACCCATCTCTTTTCTGGTGAACGTACAACTTAGTGTTACATCTCGGACACGTCCGACAGAATAGTGGTCACACTGTTGTTTGACACAGAGATCGTAAATATCAAATTCCGGAGAAGAGAACTTCAGCCGCAATCGGGCATTCAAATAATTCGGTGGTCAAAGATGAAAATATGTGCCGTACCCGGACTCGAACCCAGCTCTACTGCTTAACGCAAGAGGCTGCATTAGCCGCATCGACCTTCCAAATAAGCTCCTCGTCTGACCCAAATTCTCAACCTGTCGCACGGTAGTAGCGTCCACTGACCATTCACCTACTTGCTTGCAGCGATTCCTGTCATCCAATTATTTCGATGTGCGATTACAACTGGATTCTGTACCTCTTTCAAAATTTGGTACTTGCAGTCACTGTATCAAACAACTGTTGATGCCTGTTCTGTAGGATATATCCGATAGAACAGACACTTCACATATATATGGTATATCTGAATATACGACTGCCTAGATAACTTTAATGTGGGTGCACAACTGGTCCGTGCCTTTCCTGGAATTACAGCACGCACAGTGAGCGACTGGGTGGAGAGTGCACGCTACCAGCGTGTGACAGGTTAAAAGTTAAAGTCAGGTGGGAAGTGAGTCCAGATGGCAGAGTCGATTAAGGCAACCACTATCGTCAATCCGTAGATTCGGGTTCGACTCCCGGTCCAATACAAATTTCAACTTTCCATCGAATTACTTCGATGCCTAATTGTGACTGGAACTGGTCTCTCCTTCGAATTACAATTTAGTTCCTGCTACCTCAGCCAAACAAAACCTTACCCACAGGATTTTATTTTCTGGAACTTCAAAAACAGTGACAGTCTCTAAAATACAGGGTGATTATAATTAAACTTTCAAAACTCTGTAGGAATAAAACTACCGGTCAGAGTGAGGTCAAACTGCAACGGAATATTATAGAAGAAGGGGGAAAGCATGTCGCAGAAGAAAAGCAAACGGTTAAAAAATGTAGCAATAGATTGCGCTGTAATCATCATAATTTAATAGTGGTTAACTACGAACAACAAGTGAATCATTCAACAATTCCTAAGATGCACGCTGGACTTCAAACGAACTGTACTACTCAGTGGGCATGGATGAACAGGTGTGATACTGTTAGTTACGTATGCCCAACCACCACGGCAAGGTAATATCAGATCGGATGGGAAAAATCGGTTTTTAATTGTCCTGAGGCCAAATACCGGATAAAAAGCATCATTCACATAGGTTTTTAATTGCCCTGAGGTCAAAAAACCCATTAAAAAGCATAAATAAAAATCAAATCTGATTATTAATTTGTGTGTGACTGCCGTAAAACATGTTCATTCTGCTGTCCACCGTTTTCTGCAAGAGGCTGAAACCGAGAAACAACACGTTCCACAGTGATCGAAGTGTTTCCGGGGTGCCTTCAACGCTCTTAAGTTGGCAAACAGAACACTGAGCACAACATCTTTCAGGTAGACCCACAGCCAAAAGTTACACGCATTAAGATCAGGTGATTCGGCCGGCTAGGCTGTAGGGAAATGGTGGCTGACAATGCTAGAATTTCCGAAATGGCGCTTCAGCAGTTACTTAACTGGATTTGCAATGTGCGGAGGTGCGCCATGTTGCACAAAAATGATCCCATCCACACATCCACGCTGTTGGAGAGTTGGAATGACGAGGTTGCGCAAAAGACACTCACAGCGCTTATCAGTGAACGGTACAGGTAACAGGACGAGAAGCACCTGCCTCTTCAAAAAAATATGGCCCAACGATAAATGATGCCGTAAACCCGCACCACACAGTGACCTTTTCAGGATGAAGTGGTACTGGTTGGTTTGCGTGTGGATCTTCCGTTGCCCATCTCCCACAATTCTGTGTATTGGCGTATCCTTTTAGAAGTGGGCTTCGTCTGTCCACAAAATCTTCCACGGCCAATCATTGTCCACTTTCATGCGAGCAAGAAATTCTAAAGCAAAGGTCTCTCTTGCTGGCAGGTCACCTGGAAGCAGCTCGTGCACATGGGTAATTTTGAATGGATAACAAGGAAGGACGTTTCGTAGGATTTTACGCACCGTGCTTACGTGTATGTGCAATGTTCGGGCAATTCTCCGTGCACTACACGTTTGCCCACCACTGCTCGCTTCTTCCTACATTTCTGTGCCAATGGCTTCCACCGACGTCGAATCAATTCGTTTCCTCCCTCTACCAGGTTGCACAGCAAAAGAACCAGTCTTTTCTAATTTCCAAACCATTTTCTCCATCCAGACTCACGACAGTCATCGGTCCAACGCCTTTTTAAGACCCTTCAGTGTTCGGAACTTCTGCAGAGCGATGTGTGCACAGTCATCATTTTTGTAATACAGCTTTATAAGCAGAGCGCAATCGTGCATTGAGACAGTCATGGGGACCGTCGCAGACGCGAAAGGAGGAAAAGCCGTGTACCCGGCGTGTTTATACCGAATTCAATCGGTCGTGCGCGTGGCAAGTGTTTTTGTTTACGTATACTGAGCCATACAGCGCCATCTACTGATCAATTTTCACATTTTTTTCTTCTCCCATACGTTTTCCCCTTCTCCGATAATATTCCGTTGCAGTCTGACGCCATTCTGACCAGGGGTGATATTACTAGAACGTTTGGTTTGAAAGTTCAATTTTAATTATAATCACCCTGTACGTCTTCAAAACTAAGAACTGAAACTAAAATTCTCGAAGGACATTATCGAAACCTCGAGCTCTCCCATTTTTCGGGATTGTCTAGAATGTTGTCAAATAGTTTTAAAGACCTTTTCGACTAGCCTTCCATTACAGTTTCAGCGTGTGAGAGACACTTTTGGAAATGTTTTTCTAACAACCTTGTCAAGCGCAGCAGTTCTCTTTGTAGAATTACACAAAAAGGTTGCAAAACTACTTAGTGTCATAAAAATATTTTTATTTCCAGAATGGAATAATCGGACTGAGAAAGCTCTAGGTCGAACCTGCTAGCAAGCAAATATATGAAAATTGCGTCAGGATATTTGTCCTTTACTGTGTTCTGATGGTCGTTCAATTCTGCAGCTACGACAGCAGCATTATCGTCACGTTGTGCTACTAGCTTTGAAACACATTCCTACTTTTCCAGAGAAGTTGTGCTACTGACATTAACGAAACCTAAAAATCTTTGTCGAACTTCATCACTAACAGATACGTACTACAGTACAGTAGAGAGCTGAGTATGCTTCGATGACATCACTGTTTTCATCCGCAGTGATTGTAATAAAGGGTGTAAAACTTATCTCTTTCTTAATTTCTTGCGGTAGAACTGTAGCGACAGAATCTATTAGGTCATTTTGAACGAGGTTGGATATTCCAGAGGACATTATTGCTAGCTGTAGATGGCGGCCCGTTGTTTCATCATATTTCCTTAGGAACAAAACGAAGTCAACATAGTTTCCAAGATTTTCGAAATGTTCATTTACTGCGTACCCGAAATGGAAGTTCTTGCTTAGAGAGAAAGGTAACTACATGAATGAAATTTTGAATAACTTTTGTGTTTTGTTTTAAAATCTGCCTATGGATGTCTAATTTCCGCGTCTGATTAGACTAAAAATCTATTTTTGATGTACCAAAGGCAATGAAAAAATATGACCGTAAGTGTTCATGATGATTTACAGTTTCTAAAAGTATTAATGTCATCGAATTCTGAAGCAGGCCATAAACTGTTTTCATTTCAAAATAGCATGGACGCTAATAAGATGATTTCAAAGTCTTTGTTACGTCCAGGTAACAACTTTATTTTATTGTAGTTTTCGGCTTTGCAGTGTCCAATACTTCGTTTTCTTGTTGTTTTTTGTGTAAGTGTGTATCTTCCACTCGCCATCTTTTCTTCTCTTCACCTGACCGCGTTCCAAAAGCACGGTTACGAAGACTGTCCCTGTCTCTTCGCTCGGAGCCACCGTTCTCTCTTTTATCTGTGGCAATGACCTTCAGTTGCAGTTATTGTATCCACCCATCTGAGCGGCTAAGACTGAACTGAAAGAAAGAAATTGCACCTGAAACGTGTTTTTCTGGTTCACTACATATTTATACTAACAGGTAGACTTGCGTATTACATACTCACCGAAAATTTCGCAATTTTTGTACGTAATGAAAACACACCCACGTAAAAATAATTCAGACAGCTGCTGGTAACTGCAAACGTTTGAATGTCTTAGAAAACTCATTCCGCGACCCGAAGAAAGACGAGCTCGTCCGAGATGTTGCGTAACAACAATGCAGCAGTACCAACAGTACAACGATGAAGTTCGCTCGCTTGACTGTCGGACTACAGCCGAAGTGCTGCATGTATTATAATGTGATTTTTGATACCCTGTTACTGCTGTCTGTTTATAATTCAGAGAAGAGCTACGAACGCGCTGCAACCATTTTACCGTTTAGGTGCTCGACGGCAGCTCAGTTTTACACATAAAACTTTATCCAAGACAAATTTAAATGTGCGACTGAGAAATTAAACGATATAATTATCTCAGAATAAAATTTAAGTGAATGACTCATTCCTTTCATTCAGTTGCATGACCGCCACTGGGAATGATCCTCGTACTGTACTCAGCAAATGCGTCTTAACAAAAAAATGGTTCAAATGGCTCTGAGCACTATGGGACTCAACTTCTGAGGTCATTAGTCCCCTAGAACTTAGAACTAGTTAAACCTAACTAACCTAAGGACATCACACACATCCATGCCCGAGGCAGGATTCGAACCTGCGACCGTAGCGCTCTCGCGGTTCCAGACTGCAGCGCCTAGAACCGCACGTGCGTCTTAACAGCTCTGTACCTAATCATTCTGAATCTTTCAACCAAGTGATAGTTAGCTGTGTGCGATCCTAATAGTACGTGTATGCGTTGATTGTCGTCCAAGATGAACAATGCCTTGAATTTTCCCGCTTTATTACTCACAGATCTCCATACTTCTTCCTGCCATAAGAATTTCAATTTAATGATTCAAAAGCAGACTTATGCGATGTGTTTCTGTTACAGCTCACGTAATTACTAATTCAAAGATCATTATAATAACAATACTGTTCTTATATAGTTGTTAACTGAATACTGTTATTACACAGCTTATACCAACTTTGTAAATCCCAAATTTCGTCGGTAATCAACGTGATACCTCCACCAGCTCGGAGGCATTCCGCCTTGGTCCATCATGATGCCACGGTGGCACATTACTGCTTGTATACGTGTTCCAGTGTTCGCACAGAACCGGCAATGGCTGTGCGCGGCACTTTCCCCGTTATACTGGCCTGTCCTCAGCGGATGTTATCTTTAGACTCCGTGACGACGCAGGTTCCGGGGTTAATTTGATACCAGGAAATGAGATGAGGCTTTTTCGCTTATTTAAATTTTGCCAGATTCTAGATAACAGAGCATGATCGCTTGAGGCCGCAGCTATCCTTGAAAAAAAAAAAATTACTCCGGACCACTCAAGCTGCATCCCAGCTTACCAGCGCTTGGGTTTAGTAATTATGGATAAATAAAACGCTTTGAAGGTAATGTGTTAGGTTCACTGTTTAGCGACTAAAACTACAAAATTCAATGAAATACCACCTTTCAATGTGCAGCTTAATCAAAAGGACTGGTCAGAATTTTAAGTACACATCATTCACAATTAGACAAATCTCATTACCATTAAAAGAACGCTCTATATACTAAGATAAACAGTTTCTGTGATCAGCAACAATTATATTAAACAGCAATTAAAGAGGAAACAACAGTTTGTATACCAACAACAGATTTAAGGTGAAACAGGCGTTTTATCAAATTATAAATCCTAATAGTCAAGCCCACAAAGTGAAAGCTTAATTGTCTAATTACAACCAAATGTTATTATCATTTAAACCACGGACTGTATACTGGGTGGTCCATTGATCGCAGCGCCATCTAGCGGGCGAACCATAGCGCCATCTGGTTTCCCCCTTGAAGCTAGAAGAGTTTCGTTCTTTGTAGTTTTTTCATTTGATGCTTATTTCGTGAGATATTTGGCCCGGTCACTATAAATGGACCAACCTGTATATTATAACCAAGGGCACAGCTCGGGATAACAGAAACGGGAGTAGTTAGGTTAGAAACAACTTTCTATTATAAGGACGCTACAAATTTGCCCCGCGGGGCTGACTCAACAACCATGAAACTAAGAGGCAACGGGATGAGTATCAGAATTAAAGACAACTATCCAATATGAAATGTCAAGACTAGGTGCTGCCCCTGTATCTCCACCGAGAAACAAATTACTTCGCCGTAGCTAGACTTCGAATTCAGTATTCACAAAACTTGTTTTTCTTTTTTTTAACGTTTAGTGGCTAGGAACAGCGCGCAAGACCGCTCCCAGTTAACAACATGCGGCCAGTTTTTTCAGCAGAGATAAATTCCTGAAGCACGAGGTTTAAGCCACACAATGAAGATTATATGCTTTTCTTCTTGCAAGATGTGACTGTTAACACCAAACACAGTAAATAAAACCCAACAGTGTGATAGGTTGAGAAAGTAAGGACAACCTGCTTGCATCTAGGAACAGTGCCTACTAAATTCAGTCACCTGCGCCCAAAAAAAGTGCTAGGTCACTAAAGACAGAGATGTTACAGCCCCCGACATTAAGAGAAGGGGTCAGGGCGACTGTCACATTAAATAAACTATTGAACCAAACGCTTGAGCTGTCCACAACAAGAGTAGCTTCCCATAGTAATTAAAAAATCTAGGCCAGGTTTAAAAACATATTACAATGTTAAAACAAGGGATACAAAACCAGCGTAGAATAAATGCTCAGGCCCTTAAAACGAGAAGAACATTAGTTACACTAAAGAGTTACTGCATTACAGTTCGGTCTAAGGCGCTGCAGTCGTGGACTGTGCGGCTGGTCCCGGCGGAGGTTTGAGTCCTCCCTCGGGCATGGGTGTGTGTGTTTGTCCTTAGGGTAATTTAGGTTAGGTAGTGTGTAAGCTTAGGGACTGATGACCTTCGCAGTTACGTCCCATAAGATTCACACACATGTGAACATTTTTTTGATTACAGTTACGGTAGTTAGTGAGTGGTAACCTCAACTCACCACTCTGATGATGAAAACAACAGTTACATGAAACAATTAATAGATTACAATTACATAACATGCTGAGCGGCGATCTCCTATGCGAAAATGATGCAGGTCAGCATGGCGTGTAGAAGCACAGACGCGAAGGCACTACGGTCCAAGTGCCCCATACGGCGGCCTACCACATTGTCCGTGACGCTGGAACAGACTAAAGACGCGTGTAAGTCCAGGCCACCACAGAAAGTTCAACACTTCCGCAGTTACAGTGCTTAGTGAGAAAGGTAAAATTAAGTCAGCGTCATAGTAAAGACGCACTGTGGGTATCAAAAAAGATGATAGGACAGAACAATTATTCCAGAAGTAATGCCGAGCATGGACTAAGAAACCAGCACAGCCAGAAATTTCTAACTCAGCTCGACTCCTCTCCGAGTTACAAAGCACCGGGGACGACGCGGGTAGATCAATGAGACTCTTACATGGCTGGAACACGCTGGAATCAGGCTTACCTGCAAAAGTTCAATACATCCTTTCAGACAAAAGGTGCATTTCTCTGAGCCAGAATTCACACTAGGCGAACAAGGCCACGAATCAGATACCATGTACAGCTAGATTACCACATGGTCAGTTAATCAGTTCCGGAAGTCTTTAAAGAGCTCTGCACTAAAAAACCGATACCGATGTACACATACAAACTTCCTAATGCCCAACGATTTCGCGACGTATTCTCTTCTTTGTTCATTTTCTGATTTTTGATCTCAAATGACAGTGCCCTGTTAATCTGCTGGGTTGAATCTCCACTTTTTCTGAACGATGCCGTGCCGTTTCGGCTCCCTTTCATTCTACAAACTGCTGAGTTCGTAGCAGCGATATAAAGTGCGCTGTTTATCTACGAGCTTGATAGAGGTGTCGCGAACGGAGAAGCGAGGCGTTGAGTGCGTGGAGTGGTTTGCCGGGATCAGCGGTGCTAGAGCAGCGGCTTCCTCCTCTCTCGGTATCACGGAGGGCACGTGTCTCTTATTTAGGACTGACTAATCTTAGAATTTAATGATTGGAAAATAGATTTAATATATGGTGGTGCTTTAAAAAAAGAAAAATGTTCATTACCGAGGAACATACACGAAACAAGTTACAGTTAGCCAAAAGCGGCAAGAATGTTCGGCAGAGATAAATCAGTTATAGGCACGCAGTACAGATTATTTGCTTTTATTCTTACAAGATTTGACTGCTAACATCAAACACAATAGAACCCAACAGGGCGATGACCAGACAAAATAAGGAATACTAAAAACAATCTGTTTACATCTAGGCAACGCGACTACGAAATACAGTCAACTGTACACAAAGCATGCGCGAGGTGTCCAAAGGTATTACCGTTAGAGCACCCGACTTTCCGACATTAAATGAAGGGGGCAGGGGGGTGGGGTTAGACATTAAATAAACTACTATTCCAGGAGAATGAGCGGTTAAAAACAGGTGTAGCTACCCATACTCATTAAAAAAAAGTAGGACAAGTGTAAAAATATATTACACTGTTAAAACAAGGTGTACAAAACTGGCATGGAACATCTAGTCGCTTAGGCCCTTAAAATGAGAAAAACAGCAGTTACATGAAAGAGTTTCTAGATTACAGTTATGTAAGTGAGCGAGTAGCGATCTCCACTGAGTGCTTAGGCCTTTAGAAAGAGGAAAATAGCAGTTACATGAAACAGTTAATATATTACGATAACATAAATTACGAGGGGCGTTTGAAAAGTCCGTGCAAAGTCCGAGAGATGGCACCACCAGCGCGTAGCGAGACGATGTTTAGGTAGAAGCATCTTTGGAAAGAACGCACACCAAATTTCAGCCATGTTGGCCTATTTCTTTGTTTTATCATTTGTGTGAATCAAGGAAGTCAAGTGATTGTCAAAAAATGGATGAAGAAGAACTTCGTGTGGTGATTAAACATTACTTTATGAAAGGCAAAACGCCTCAGGAGACTAAAGCTTGATAAATATTACGGCGACTCTGCACCTTCGATTAGAACAGTTTATAAGTGGTTTTAAAATTTTCAGAGTGGCCATATGGGCACAAGTGGTGCTGAACGTTCTGGACGCCCTGTGGAGGTTACGATTCCTGAAATGATTGATAAAATCCATGATATGGTGACAGAAGAGTTAAGGTGCATGAAATTCCTAGTGCTGTGGGCATCTCAAATGAACGGATACATAATATTTTTCATAAACGTTTGGACATGAGAAAGCTATCCGCAGGATGGGTTCCGCGATTGCTCACGCTTGACCAAAAACGGAATCGTGAGAAGTGTTGCAAGCATGGTTTGTAGCTATTCAGGAAGAATCCGCAGGACTTTAAGCGTCATTTCGTCACTGTGGATGAAACGTGGATACATTACTATACTCCTGAGACCAAACAACAATCTAAACAAAGGGTTACCAAGGGAGAATCTGCACCAAAGAAGGCGAAGACCATTCCTTTGGCCGGAAAGGTTATGGCGACTGTCTTTTGGGATTCGCAAGGGATAATCCTCATCGACTATCTGGAAAAGAGTAAAAGTATTACAGGTGCATGTTATTCATCGTTATTGAACCGTTTGAAAACCGAGCTCCATGAAAATCGCCGGCGATTGGACGCGAATGAGTCCTTTTCCATCACGACAATGCACTAGCACACAACTCAGCAATTGTGCTCCCAAAATTCATGGAAATAGGATTCCAGCTCGTTTCACATCTCCCGTATTCTACAGACTTGGCTCCCTCAGACTACTACTTGTTTCCCAATTTGAAAAAAATGGCTGGCTGGACAAAGACTTTATTTAAACGAGGAGGTGATTGGAGGAACTAATAGCTATTTTGCAGACTTAAACAATTCCTATTATTCGTAAGGGTTCAACAAATTAGAAAAACGATGGACGAAGTGTATAAGTGTAAAAGGAGACTATGTCGAAAAATAAAGAAGGTTTACCACAAACACGTATGTAGTTTTTCTTTTTGCACCGACTTTTCAAACACCCCCCATAGTGAGCTACGACCTCTCTGTAGAAGATGGCGCAGGCCAGCGTGGCATGTAGAAGCACTGCTGAAATGGCACTACGCTCCAGGAGTCCCGTAAGACAGCACACCACACTGTCCGTGTCGCTGGAGCAGACTAAAGGCGAGTCTAAATTTGGTCCACCACTCCACACTGAACGCTGCCGCTGTTCAAATTTTAAAAAAATGTTCAAATGTGTGTGAAATCTTATGGGACTTAACTGCTAAGGTCATCAGTCCCTAATCTTACACATTACTTAACCTAAATTATCCTAAGGACAAACATACACACCCATGCCCGTGGGAGGACTCGAACCTCCGCCGGGACCAGCCGCACAGCCTGTGACTGCAGCGCCCAAGACCGCTCGGCTAATCCCGCGCGGCCTAAACTGTTCGTCGAGATGGCTAAAGCTGAGTAAACGTGTTATACTACACACACACACTGTGGGTGTAACAGAACAAGATTGCACAATAGAAGAATAATTCCAGAAGTACTGCTGAGCATGGATAAGAAACCTAAACAGCCAGAAATTTGCAGCTCGGCTCCTCTCCGATTTACAAAGGTGCTGGAAGTGAGATAGGTGGAGTAGTGTGATTCTTATACAGCCTGAACAGCAAGCTCACTTGCAGAAGTTCGATCTACGCTTTCAGACAAGAAGTGAATTTCTAGGAGCCAAAATTCACACTGGCCGACCAAACAAGCAGGGGGCTTAATTCCACGACCCAGAATCAGCTAACACTTTACCACATGGAAAATTAATCAATTCAGGAATCTTTCAGTGTGCTCTACACTAAGAAAGTGCCCGACCCCAGGAAGCCGTTGTGCACACACAAACTTTCCAGTGCCCAAACTCAGATTCGAGACACGTACTCCTTTGACACTGAAAGAGGAGGACGTCGCTGCCCAAGCACCACCGTTCCCAGCTCACCCCTCCCCGTGGAAACGTTCACTTCCCTGACAGTGACACTACCACCAAACCTCTTACATGAACAGAGCACTCTATACCATGTCCGTGAACTCACGCTGACAAGGCACGCAATATGTAAAAGGAAAGGGAGCCAACACAGCTCAACTTCTTCAAACAAAAGTAGGGAATGACTTCCATGGTACTAGAGGGAGCTACAGAGGTCAGAACACATACTGCAAATAATTGAAGACGTAGTTCGTAAGTGCTACACTGAAATGAAGAGGATGACAAAGGAGAGGAATTCGTGGCGGGTTGTATCAAACCCATCAGAAGATTAGTGAAAAAGGAAAGAAGAAGCCAAGAGTGGGGAGCTCTGGCCAGCGGTTTACTACAGTATAGTTAAGCATTGTTTTAGAAGCTGTATCTTTGCCACATTTACATCTTTGTTTTATGTGGTCCACTGGGGCCATCTACATCTACATCTACATGGATACTCTGCAAATTAAATTTAAGTGCCTGGCAGAGGGTTCATCGAACCACCTTCACAATTCTCTATTATTCCAATCTCGTATAGCTCACGGAAAGAATGAACACCTATATCTTTCCGTACGAGCTCTGATTTCCATTATTTTATCGTGGTGATCGTTAAGCCCTACGTTGGTCGGTGCCCCGCTGGGCAAATTTGTAACGTTGGTGATTGGAATTTCGTGAGAAGATTCCGTCGCAACGAAAAACGTCTTTCTTATAATGATTTACAGCCCAAATCCTGTATCATTTCTGACACTCTCTCCCATATTTCAGGATAATACAAAACGCGCTGCCTTTCTTTGAACTTTTTCGATGTACTCCGTCAGTCCTACCTGGTAAGGATCCCACACCGCGCAGCAGTATTCTAAAAGAGGACGGACAATCGTATTGTAGGCAGTCTCCTTAGTAGGTCTGCTACATTTTCTAAGTGTCCTGTCAATAACACGCAGCCTTTTGTTAGCCTTCCCCACAATATTTTCTATGTGTTCTTTCTAATTTAAGTTGTTCGTAATTGTAATACCTAGGTATTTAGTTGAATTTATGGCTGTTAGATTTGACTGATTTATCGTGTGGCAGAAGTTTAACGAGTTCCTTTTAATACTCATGTGGATGACCTCACACTTTTTGTTATTTAGAGTCAACTGCAACTTTTCGCACCATTCAGATATCTTCTGATGACTTCATTTAGTCGATAAACGACAGCATCATTTGCAAACAACGGAAGACGGCTGCTCAGTCTCCAAAATCGTTTATATAGATAAGTAACAGCAAAGGGCCTGTAACAATACGTTGCGGAACGCCTGAAACCACTTCTGTTTTACTCGATAACTTTCCGTCAATTACTACGAACTGTGACCTCTCTGACAGGAAATCGCAAATCCAGTCACACAACTGAGACGGTATTCCAAAAGCACGCAATTTTAGTACGACCCGCTTGTGTGGAACGGTGTCAACAGCCTTCCGGAAATCCAGGAATACGGAATTCACGTGGGTTTATGAACTAACTGCTCGAAATAATTTTCAGAAAATGCGTTTAGCACAATTTCGGACGATATTTTATGCATACCTCCGGAATTAAACATGTATTTTCACCAACATATCGAGGGTAAATTAAAGTCACCACCAAGTATTATCGTATGAGTCGGGTACGTGTTTGAAATCAAACTCGAGTGTTCTTTGAACGTTTCAGCAACTGTATCATCTGAACTGGGAGGCCGATAAAAGGATCCAGCCAACAATGGCCTCTGCCCATACTAACTCATAGGAAGTATCTACTTCAATTTCGCGACATGTTAAACTACTTCTAAGAGCAACAAACACGCCACCGCCAACGGTGTTTAGCCTATCTTTTCGGAACACCGTTAGGTTCTTCGCAAAAATTTCCGCTGAGCTTATATCGGGCTTTAGACAGCTTTCAGTGGCTATAACGATTTGAGCATCAGTGCTTTCTATTAGCGCTTGGAGCTCTGGTACTTTCCCAATACAGCTACGACAATTTACAACTGTTATACCAATGGCTCCTGTATCTATGTTCTTTCTGTGTTCAGCTTGCACCCTTTGTGGGCGAAGCCCATCTTGTGTTTTCCCCAGACCCTCTAACCTAAAAAACGTCCCAGTCCACGCCACACAGCCCCTGCTACCCACGTAGCCGCCTCCTACGTATAGTGGACACCTGACCTATTCAGCGGAACCCGAAACGCTACCACCCTTCGGCGCAAGTAGTGGAATCTGCAGCCTACACGGTTGCAGAACCGCCTGAGCCTCTGATTCAGACCCTCTACTCGGCTCTTACCAGAGGTCCGTAATCGGTCCTGTCGACTATGCTGCAAATGGTCAGCTCTGCTTTCATCTTGCAAGCAAGACCGGCAGCCTTTACCACTTCTCTTAGCCGCTCGAAACCAGAGAGTATCTCTTCTGATCCAAAGCGACACACATCACTGATACCGACGTGAGCAACCGCCTGCAGTTGGCTACATCCTGTGCTCTTCATGGCATCCGGGAGGACCCTTTCCACATCTGGAATGACTCCACCCGGTATGCACACGGAGTGCACGTTGGTTTTCTTACCCTCTTTGTCAGCCAAGTCCCTAAGGGGCCCCATAACGCGCCTAACGTTGGAGCTCCCAAGTACCAACAGTCCCACCGTCTGCGACTGCCCGGATCTTGCAGGCTGAGTGGTTCCCTCTGAAACAAGACAGGCGACAGCATCTGGCTCAGCGACAGTGTCAGCCACAGACACCTGGAACCTGTTTGTCAGACAAACCGGAGAGGCCTTACGTACGCCTGGGAAGTCTTTCGCCGCCTCTTTCGCCCTGGGGCGAACTCCCACTCGACCACAGTTGAGGAGTCAGCCTCAGTGCGACCAGTAACTGGGTTGGCCACCAGTGAGGACAGATCAGAGGACTCTGATGCGCTGGACGTCCGTTGGATCCCCACGGCTGGCCCACAACAGTGGTGCCCATCCACTGTAGCCTCAAGCTGTGTAACCGAAGTCATCGCAGCCTGGAGCTGAGAGCGAAGTGTCACCAACTCGGCTCGCATCTGCACACAACAATCGCAGTCACCGTCCATACCAAAGACCGTGGAAAACTAAACTATGCACATAAACGGACTATCGGCACGAGCTGCGCAACTCTACTGTAGACCCTGAAGAAAACTCATTAGCTGCGTCTTGTAATACACAGATATTCAAGAATCTAACTACCGAAGGACTCAGGTGAAACTAAATAATTTGCCCCTGATAAGAAACATGTAATATATCACAGAATCGGTTTACTTTCTGACGCAAACGAAAACGCGAGAGCTGTGGCTACTAGGTTTTAAATTTACATGCAGAAACTCAAGAACTATTGAAGCACACAGATGATATAATAAAATTCGCTCCTGCTTAGGAACTCGTAAATGTCACAAAAGCGGTTTACTTATCTGTTGCTGCGTCTGTCGCGGTCGGCTACTACTGCCTGACTCTCATCTTAATCAGAAATATTATCAGATCTGTATATCTGAGTATTCTAATCATATCACCGCCTCCTGTACTGACTGAACTTGTAGGAGCTCAACAGGGTCCCTTTTCGCCTGTCTAATGGTGCGGCGGTTTTTTCCTGCCTTTTAGATTATGTCTTCGGCGATTCTATTTCGACAGCATGGTGGTTTATAGTGTCACGTTCGTTGATCACTTGAAACACCTGGAGGCGATTCTGGAGCAACTTAGGGAGGCAAGGTTGGCCATAAAACCATCCAGCAAATACAAATATTATTTTGCAGCATTTAGTTTCTGCCGATTGTAATAGGATCAATCAAGGACGCACTAGGGATATGCGTAGATTCTCTGTGCTCAATAATAGGAAGGCTGTGGCTAGATCTATTGGCATGGGAAAATGTTGCTCAATTAGTGGGGCCCCTTAATGACCACCGAGCGAGGTGGCGCAGTGGTTAGACACTGGACTCGCATTCGGGAGGACGACGATTCAATCCCGCGTCCGGCCATCCTGATTTAGGTTTTCCGTGATTTCCCTAAATCGCTCCAGGCAAATGCCGGGATGGTTCCTTTCAAAGGGCACGGCCGACTTCCTTCCCCGTCCTTCCCTAATCCGATGAGACCGATGACCTCGCTGTCTGGTCTCCTTCCCCGAAACAACCAACCAACCGACCTTAATGACCTTCGTAAGAAAGGGGTTGTTTTACATTGGGGCGAGAGTCATGAGGCATCCTTTGAGGCAACTAAGCTGTTACCGATTTTGCTTCTCGAATGGCTGCCGTTCGTCTGCAAGAACAAAATGGTGAGAAGCGTCCCATATCTTACGCTTCTATGCATTGGCTGTCCTCTTTGCGTCCGCAGCTCGTGGTCGTGCGGTAGCGTTCTTGCTTCCAGTGCCAGGGTTCCCGGGTTTGATTCCCGGCGGGGTCAGGGATTTTCTCCGCCTCGTGATGACTGAGTGTTGTGTGCTGTCCTTAGGTTAGTAATGTTTAAGTAGTTCTAAGTACTAGGTGACTGATGACCATAGATGTTAAGTCCCATAGCGCTCAGATCCATTTGAACCATTTTTGTCCTCTTTGCACTGAGATATTTAACTTTTATCTTGAACACTTTCCTTGAGGACTGGACGAATTGGACGCTGGGCGATTCGGATTTTCTCATTTCGTTTTAAGGTCAGGCATACTAGGGACCCCAAGAATCAGGCGGAGGATGCCATAAGGCGCATGTTCGAAGGGGAGATCCAGGATCAGGGGGGGGGGGGTCTTCTGAGGGTTGGGCAACTGGGTGTTGACGGAGGTACCTAGAAGGGGAAGCAAGATCTTGGCACTAGAATAGCAGGGGTTAAAGAGGGGTTATTACAAAGTTAACAGATGGCCTACTTTGTTATAGTCCCCATGACAAGCGAGAACCTAAGATTTGTTTTCCCATGTAAGTTGTCTATCCTGTATCGCGTTACTTTCACAACACACCATGATCGGTAGCCACTTGGGTATTCCTAAAACATTGCTAAGGTTAAGGAAGATGTCACCTGGGCCCCCTTCATAAGGATATTCAGAGATTGGTGGGGGAGAGTGACAGCTTTTTTGTTTTTTTGGTCATCAGTCTACTGACTGGTTTCATGCGGCCCTCCACGAATTCCTTTTCTGTGCTAACCTCTTCATCTCAGCGTAGCACTAGCAACCTACGTCCTCAATTATTTGCTTGACGTATTCCAATCTCTGTCTTCCTCTACAGTTTTTGCCCTCTACAGCTCCCTCTAGTACCATGGAAGTCATTCCCTCATGTCTTAGCAGATGTCCTATCATCCTGTCCCATCTCCTTATCAGTGTTTTCCACATATTCCTTTCCTCTCCGATTCTGCGTAAAACCTCCTCATTCCTTACGTTATCAGTCCACCTAATTTTCAACATTCGTCTATAGCACCACATCTCAAATGCTTCGATTCTCTTCTGTTCCGGTTTTCCCACAGTCCATGTTTCACTACCATACAATGATGTACTCCAGACGTACATCCTCAAAAATTTCTTCCTCAAATTAAGGCCGGTATTTGATATTGGTAGACTTCTCTTGGCCAGAAATGCCTTTTTTGCCATAGCGAGTCTGCTTTTGATGTCCTCCTTGCTCCGTCCGTCATTGGTTATTTTACTGGCTAGGTAGCTGAATTCCTTAACTTCATTGACTTCGTGACCATCAATCCTGATGTTACGTTTCTCGCTGTTCTCGTTTCTACTACTTCTCATTACCTTCGTCTTTCTCCAATTTACTCTCAAACCATACTGTGTACTCATTAGACTGTTCATTCCGTTCAGCAGATCATTTAATTCTTCTTCACTTTCACGCAGGATAGCAATGTCATCAGCGAATCGTATCATTGATATCCTTTCACCTTGTATTTTAATTCCACTCCTGAACCTTTCTTTTATTTCCATCATTGCTTCCTCGATGTACAGATTGAAGAGTAGGGGCGAAAGGCTACAGCCTTGTCTTACACCCTTCTTAATACGAGCACTTCGTTCTTGATCGTCTACTCTTATTATTCCCTCTTGGTTGTTGTACATATTGTATATGACCCGTCTCTCCCTATAGCTTACCCCTACTTTTTTCAGAATCTCGAACAGCTTGCACCATTTTACATTGTCGAACGCTTTTTCCAGGTCGACAAATCCTATGAAAGTGTCCTGATACTTCTTTACCCTTGCTTCCATTATTAGCCGTAACGTCAGAATAGCCTCTCTCGTCCCTTTACTTTTCCTAAAGCCAAACTCATCGTCACCTAGCGCATTCTCAATTTTCTTTTCCATTGTTCTGTATATTATTCTTGTAAGCAGCTTCGATGCATGAGCTGTTAAGCTGATTGTGCGATAATTCTCGCACTTGTCAGCACTTGCCGTCTTCGGAATTGTGTGGATGATGCTTTTCCGAAAGTCAGTTGGTATGTCGCCAGACTCATATATTCTACACACCAACGTGAATAGTCGTTTTGTTGCCACTTCCCCCAATGATTTTAGAAATTCTGATGGAATGTTATCTATCCCTTTAGCTACAAGAATGCTAAGCTTAATTCTAACTCCCTTAACTGGCTTTTGAAGGCTACTATGGAGGATTTTCCTATGGAGAAATTTTTTGCTTATTACATCGGAGCCGGCCGCGGTGGTCTCGCGGTTCTAGGCGCTCAGTCCGGAGCCGCGCGACTGCTACGGTCGCAGGTTCGAATCCTGCCTCGGGCATGGATGTGTGTGATGTCCTTAGGTTAGTTAGGTTTAAGTAGTTCTAAGTTCTAGGGGACTGATGACCACAGAAGTTAAGTCCCATAGTGCTCAGAGCCATTTGAACCAGCCTTCGAAACACGTACTTTCAGCGATACTTCTCAAAGCTATATCTGATATGCTATCAGTCACCTAGTTTAAGCTACTTTTCAGCGTCAGATGTTCTGGGCGCAATGGTCCCTCAAATTAAGTACCACAGTGTTATTTCCATGTTACACCCACTCACATACACACAAACACACACACATACACACACACACACACACACACACACACACACACACACACACACACACACACACACACACATGCACACACACTCACACACACACACACACACACAAACACACCTACATACACGCACAAAATCTCCAAGACTGAAGAAACCTTCTATATGGTGTCTCACTGCATAATTAAAAACTAAGTAATGATTCAGCTCACGAAGTACAGTTTTGGAGTGGAGTTGTAGCGGTAGGGGAGATAATGCATAATTTTCTGCAAAAGATTGATATCATTGACAGATTAATACAGCTTCTTATTAGAACCTTATGCCAAATCAAGGCTATGTTATTGGTGATAGAATGACTGAACTTCAATCATCCGACAGTGGGTAGAAGTTTTTCATGTGGTAAATTCTCAAAGCTGATCTCTTGCGAGACATTGCATCAATGTGAAAGCACCGTTTCTCCTCCACAAATCTCACAACAAAAGGCGTATTGGGAAAAAGACGCTAATACACGGGAAATATAAAAATCCTGCGGCTATAGCACATAACGTGTAATTGCCTGACACTAAAATGGCTTCACTAATAGATGGCATGCCTGGGATATTGTAGCTGCTCCATGAAGACCATTGTTACCGTATGGAACTGGATGTAATGCAGCATTTTGCAGGAATTTTTAAGAAAGTGGAAGTACGATACTTCTTAATAGCAGACCATGATTCCTGTGTGTAAGAAGACTACAAAAAAAGGTAACAATGTGATCGTGAACAGCGATAATACAGTTGGAACAGGCTGTGTAACACGAATGTGCTCAATCTGAGGAATGAAGGCAAATAACAATTTCATTTGTCAACTGACAGCCGGCCGCGGTGGTCTAGCGGTTCTAGGCGCTCAGTCCGGAACCGCGCGACTGCTACGGTCGCAGGTTCGAATCCTGCCTCGGGCTTGGATGTGTGTGATGTCCTTAGGTTAGTTAGGTTTAAGTAGTTCTAAGTTCTAGGGGACTGATGACCACTGATGTTAAGTCCCGTAGTGCTCAGAGCCATTTGAACCATTTGTCAACTGACAAGTCTATGAGCGCACAAATATGTTATTAACTATATTATAGAGATTATAAAGCGCGTTAACGTATGTATATGTAAAAATTTTACGTCTTCCCTGACTAAAGAATATGGCATTTGTAAGCAAGCCTCACAAATTACGTTAAACACATTATATGGGAAAATCTGGATTTAGCTATGAATACAGGATATCAGCATTTACTGTGAATTCCAGTGTAAAGTGTTTACATATTGGAATTCTCAGAGTAAGTGGAACATTTGAGGATATTCATCGTATAGAAGTACACGTAACATCTGCTTCTAAACCTCTGTGGAAACACTTTGACATTCTTTGCCACTTGAGTTTAGCGCGATCGTATCGCTGACGTATTAGAGCTCAATCTTTGCCGCTGTTGGCATAGTGACTTAGAGTTGTTTATGTTTATCGTTGTTTTTCGAGTGTTAAAGTGCTGAAAGTTATTCTGAACAACTACTTTATTATTCTATATTCCGGGCATACTAGAAAGTCGCTACAGTGGTGACCCCGCGAATAAGACGCAACAGCACACGCACCAAGTCGGAATAATGACTACACCGACATCAGTAGCGGAAAACAGTTTCGAGGAGGAACAAAGTACGTCGCCTGCCGCAAGCTCTTCCACAGGAGAACGTGGAAGTACGCCTATAGGTCAAGGAAATCTCAAACTCCCTGCTTTCTGGACAACGAGGCCACAACTGTGGTTCACACAGGCGGAATGTATATTTCAACAATGCAAGGTAACCTGTGATACTGATGAGTTCAACACTCTGGTGTCACGTCTAAAGTGATAGAAGAAGTGGAAGATATCTTTTCACAACGCAGAGGCTCTAATACAACGCTACACTTTACCTACAGAACTACGTCTTCAAAAAATCTTCACTGAACAATATGTGGAACACAAGCTTCCGTCGCAAATCCTCAGGTCATTACGCACATTGGCGGGCTCAGATTTGCTGCCAGAACAATCTTTACGGGTACTATGGCTACACAAACTGCCAGTCAACATCCGCGCCAACATCGCCGCACAAACAGATATACCGTTAACGACATTAGCAGAGAAGGCAGACACCATAGCAAATAATTTAAGAGTATCTTCTGCTTGTGCAACAGTCAATGCGAACCACAATAGAAGCACGGGAGTACACAGCAATATAGAGGCAGACATCGTGGATTCCGGTTCAGGCATTACTTCCTCTCACCACCAGCACACATCGCAAGAATCCGTCATGGAACAATTGGTAGCACAAGTAGCAAAACTTAACGTCCGAGTCGCCAAGCACCAACAACATTTACAGAGCCGACGCTGGAAAAGACGCATGAATAACATTCCTCAGAGCCAGTCAGAACATTGGTGCTGGTATCACAAACGGTTCCGCGATTCTGCTCGTCAGTGTACCCAACCCTGCAGCTTCCCAAACTTCTGAGACGGACATCAATGGGTGCGAATGTTCGTCATCAATTTTTTAGGCACCAGCGCAGTTAGTTTATGGAGAAGAGTTGAGAGTCCCAGGGGAATTAACCCATCCACAATTCTCTCGATTGGCCACTTCAGAGCATTACACGCAGTTTGCACAACAACGTAGCAGTAGAATGCGAAAACTCCAGCCTACCAACGCTGTCAGACATGGGGAACTGTCGTATCGGCCGCCGCACAGCAGCCGTCAACTCGGCGAGGCGTGCTACAACACGCGCTCCACACAGCGAGTACCGCTGGAGCCGCACACGATGTCAACAACTGGCGCAAGTGAACGCGTTGTCGCGGGGTTAGCGGCAGCGTACACACCACTATCGTTACGGATTACCCTGGCGGCGCTGCCCTTGCCACCAGAGTGAGCAACAGTATAAGGGCGCCATCTACCACACTCTGATTGGCCGGACCTGCGGATTTAAGCGAGCTCCCTGAGCCCGTTTAACCAGTTCAATCTTCGCCGATGACTGTGTTACTACCCGGCTGCTAGATTCACGACGACCGAACCTTACTGTGGCCTCCCTGGCTGGAAACTTACAACGCGTCGGTATCGACTGGTTGGCAGCGGTTTGGACTTGTATTCTCTACTAGTGAAACTGATTTCTCCTTGGCGCTACAGCCAGCGAAGTGTTGTGTAGTCGAAATTAAGTTTTGTTTTGAGTGACAGAAGGTCAAATAAATTTGGTTGTCACGGAATATTTGTTGTGTTATAGTGCGGACATAACAGGAACGAAAGGTGTTTGTGCATAAAGACTTGACGCAAACATCTCATGTGTGGCTCAGAGACGATGCAGTACGCCCACCACTCGTTTCTCCATACTGTGGCCCCTACCGAGTAATAGAGAGAGGTGAACACTGGTTCAGAAGTGAGAAGAACGGCAATTAAGAAGCAGTGTCTACTGAGCGCCTCAAACCGGCGTGCATGCACGCGGACACACCCAGCACTCATCTCATGGTCTCACGTTCACCCAACGAGGAACCCATCATGGTGATGCCAGAGAACATGGACGAAAACCCAGAAGCACACTTAGAGAAACAGGAAGAATAGGATCTGGTTCCAACAGTGGTTACAAGAGCAGGTAGCAAAGTGAAGTGTAAATTCCCTGACATACCGGGAGCACTCGGTTTTAAAATAAAGGGGGTCTGATGTGACAACCCTTTGACATTATTTGCCACGCTATCGTATCGCTGACGCATTAGAGCACAATCTTTGCCACTGTTGGCATAGTGACTTAGAGATGTTTATGTTTATCGTTGTTTTTCGAGTGTTAAAGTAATGAAAGTTATTCTGAACAACTGCTTTATTATTCTATAGATCGGGAATACTAGAAAGTCGCTACACCTCCATTCGCATTTAGATCTGCTTAAAAACGATGGTTCGGAAGATATATGGACCCATCTACAATGCCATGGAAGGTAAATGGGAACGAAGAAAAAAAGAAGATTTATACCAGCGGTATGGAAAGCCACACATTGGACGAATATTGGCGCAGAAGAGACTCCAATGGTTTGGCCACATCCTACGGGCAGACGGATCCCTTCCAAACAGAGTCCTCCACTCTCAACCCACAGGAAAACGCCCTAGAGGACGCCCAAGAACTCGATGGAAGGATAGGATAACAACGATCCTGAAAGAAGTGGAACCAGCGGCCGTGGAGGAGGACGCCAACGACCGGATGAGATGGACTGCCATCTGCAACAGCTCCCTCCTCTCGTGTAATTGACAGACACTGCGTGTGTGTTTTTTTTTTTTTTTTTTTTTTTTTTTTTTTTTTTTTTTTTTTTTTTTGTTTCTGTAATGTATCCCTCTTGCCTTTTAAACCTTTGATTGAATGCCCTGTTTATTTTTTCGTTTTTCTTTAAGCTGTAATGTACGTATGTAACTTTTACTACTGTATAGAGTACTTTTGTAAGTCTTTTTGTCTTTACTTTTCCTTTTGTTCTTCTTGCTGTAGGCCTTAAAGGCCCGATAAGGCAATAAATGATGATGATGATGATGATGATTAAAAACGATGGTTACAGTGCATCTAAACGTGGTGGGCATGACAGTGCGCTTCTAGCAATTGAAAAAGCTGTTTGCGGAGTTCAAAACTGATGAAATTACTTCATTTAAAAGACATTCATTTGAGAAAGTTGAAAACCTAAGACTCTATATTCAGCAGAAACCCAGAAGAAAAGAGTTGGCAGTGTCCAACCAATAAAAATGTGGATGCTTCGACAACAGTACAACATATAAAATTTTTGGCAACATTAAAATTCCTGTATGGTCTCATGAAGCAGAAATACAAGAAGAAACAAAGCTAACTGGTGGGAAGATAATGAAGACAGTTTACTGGAATTAAGAAACATACGTTTTATAAATAGAGTGCATACTTTTTTGGCATTTATTGAATTACTCTGAAGAAAAATGATTAGATCATTCAAGTGAGATATTATAATTAAAAGTTAAGCTTGTTACTATTAAGACTACAACAGTTATTAATGTAGAAATAATTGTTTTCTGTGTATAATGCTATTCAAAAATTAATAAAGATTTTATTCTTCGTTGTCAACCTGCCAAAAATCCACAAGAAATCTCTTGTTTATGATAACCAACATGTGTGTTTTGGATAATGATCTTGGAATAGTAGTTGAAAGTGAGCAGTCGTGTGATCTTGGAAGGTATCTGAAAGTGGGCAGTTTGAAACATAGCAACACTCATAGTGTACCTACTTCTAAACAATGCCATTTGATTAAAGTTCAGTCTTTGCACCCCAGAAACATGGCCTTAATCTGCCTTTATATAACATTGGACAGTTTTATCTAGTGTATGTGATGTACTGTTTTATTCTTTTACCCTCTAAAATGATGCCTGGTGAGGAGAAGTGTGTGTGTGTGTGTGTGTGTGTGTGTGTGTGTGTGTGTGTGCGTGTGTGTGTGTGTGTGTGTGTGTGTGTGTGTGTTATGTAAAAAATATTTTGGCACTTAATTTTAGGAGCCACTGTGTCTTGAACTGGTGACACTGAGAAGTAACAAAACTAGGTAGTTGAAAGTGCATCAACCTAGTTTCCGAAAGCAGAGAAAAGTGAGTGATTGAAAAACATCTCATGATCCCTCCACTCTCCAGCTTGCTGCTGGATTCGAGTTTTGCAATTTATAATTGTTCTATGAATCGAATGATACTTGATAATGCTCTTTAATGCATTTACAAATATACTTTAAAAATATTAAGGTGAAAAGGGCGATGCCAATTTGTAATTTTTAGAAGTTAACTAGTAGCTGACATGGAGTATCAGGCACTGGCGAATAGCTGGACGATCTATAATATATGAATTTGAAGATTCTTTGTATTGGTGCAAATGGTTAGTTACAAAACTGAATATGGGCTTGTAAAAGGAAGTGAGAAAAACAGGAGAAAGAATCAGGTAACTTTGTATTAAAACGAAAGAATTGTATAAAAAATAAATTAAATGCACAAGTTTTTCAAACAGATGTGCTGTAGATGGTATAAAATACATTGCCATTTTTAATAAATAACAGCAAATATTTGGTGCACATGTTCACTTTTGGAAATTACTAGAGGACATATTTCACTCTGAAACCAACAAACATGGTGACAATCATATTTGAATGGATATAATATTGAAGTCGTATATATTCTCAAGGAAAAATTATTGTAAAATAATGAGATGACGAATGTAATTACCATTTACAATACACATATTTAAAAATTATTTGGCTCTTAATGTGATTAAAAAAAGGAAACTGTCTCTCTGAGTTCTCTTTAAAACTGGTTACGATTTTTGCTACACAGGTTAAATATTTTGCATTATTATAGTACATATTTAACATATATGTATTTCTTGAATGAAAATTGTAGTTTACAACAACTGCAATTAAAAAACGCACTGCCTTCCCGAAAAAATTGTGAAAGATTTTAGCTCCCCATGTGAATTACTTTGGGCTATAAATAGGGCACCTATTTCAGATTCATTTTCTATTACTAAAACTGAACTGTAATTTTTAATATAATCAGTACTGAACAAGCTCACCTCTGCTGCATAGAATCTCAGAAATGGTTTCGACCTCACGGTTACCCAAATAGTATACCTTGCATTATTCATATAGCATAAGATTAACGCAAACACATTTTATGGCTAGATATGGCTTAAAAGTAACAAATTATGATGTGCTAAACATGGTTTGGTTGAATAACAATATTAAACAGAATTTGTATCGTTCATTTCTTCATAATCTTCTTTCTAGTCTTGTTGTCTTAAGTTAAATTGGCAGGACACCATCAGTTCTTTGTTAAACATAAGCTCTGGATTAGTGTCCCACTTGGTGCCATAGTGCTTATTTAGCAGACTCAAAATGTCTTTCTTTTTTGAAGACTAATTTGCAATACACAAAAGCAGGGTCTCAACAAGCATTTGCTTAATACTTCTGCCTTTTCTGCAAACACGCATTTGTTCTTAAAGCTCTGTAGAATACCTTTTTGCAGCATGGATACCAATTATTTCTTTGCTTCTCTGTTTCGTTAATATTTTTGTGGGAACAAACTTGAATTGCCAATTCATTAGAGGTCTCAGTACACCAATCACTGCCTTTTTCCAAGTATAGGCTCCATCCGGATGCATTACAGTTCAAAATTCTGAAATATAATTATTTAGACCTGCAGATTAAGAATATTTCCCAACTCTGAATATTTTTCTCGACACGACAAAAAACACGATCTCGTGCATACAGGAGTGGGCGGACACTGGAAAATTTAACACTATTTCTTGTAACTGGTTGGTATTTTACTTGCCAAACACTTACATAGCATTCCCGTCATGATTTGATTTTTGTTTTGCTCACAACCATGAAAAAAAGACGTACACTGTGCACTGTTGGAGAGAAGTTTCTCAGTTGTTTATAATGAATATTTCCAGATTCTTGTCTCCGTTATGTGGTTATAAATATCTCCAATGAAACTCTGTTTCATTCTGCAGCATTCTGTTAAATGAATGCCCACTTTCGCTCGTGGTCGCGAATTTCAATATGGAGTGTTTCGAGGAGGAAGCTTTGACGTCAGCCAAATGGAAACCTACTTGGTTTCTACCTTATGTTGATGACACGTTCGTGATATGACCACATGGAAGGGACAAGCTCCTAGACTTCCTTACACACCTGAACTCCACACATCCGAACATAAAATTCACTATGGAGACCGAAGCAGAAGGAAGTTTACCATTCCTGGACGTCATGGTCAAAAGAAGAGCGGATGGCACCCTGAAACATGGGGTATACAGGAAGAAAACGCACACCGACCTATATTTGCATGCAAATAGCTGCCATCACCCTTCACAGAGGAATGGGGTACTAAAAACACTGGTGCACAGGGCGGCACCATCTCGGAACACCTCAAAACTGTATTTCGGAAAAACGTGTACTCGGAATGGCAGATCAGACGCGCCCTCCGCCCCACCTCTACAGTACAGCGTGTGGAGATAGACGAAGTCACGGAGGAAGAGACAGCCACCGCCTATATACCATATATTGGCGCACTATCGGGGAAAATAGGACGAATATTGAGGAAACACCGAGTAGGAACTGTCTTTTGCCCTCCCAATAAAACACGAGCGTTATTGGAAAGTGTCAAAGACGATCTCGGTTTGCGGAAGGCCGGCATATACCAGATTCCCTGTGAGTGTGGGAAGACAGTGCGCACCATCGAAGATCGTTGCCGAGAACATCAGAGGCACACTCTACTTATGTACCCCAACAAGTCGACAGTCGCAGAGCACTGTTTGTCCGAAAATCACGAAATGGACTACCAACATACCAGGGTCTTGGCACAGACATCTAAATACTGGGACAGCATCGTTAGAGAGGCTATCGAAATTCGTACCAGGGAGGGACTCATCAACAGAGATTGCGGCTATAACCTCAGCAAGGCATGGGAACCAGCACTGAGTCTAATTAAAAAGAGGCTCGGCAATGAAAACGAACGAGCGACCAGGGCGGACGAGACAGTTACACCGACGCCACCACAAACGCCGATGCCAGCCTCTCAGCGACCGCCGACGCTCGGCCGCGGGCGCGGACCGCGGAGAGAACACCTCGCGGGGGAAGTGGATTTAGGACGGCCGCCCGCCCTCAGGAGTTCAGTTCGTCTGTGCACCTGACGATGGTGACATGTCTGATCGCCGAAATATTGTGCCCGTTGGACACTATGGACCGGCAGTACACCCGTGAACTGTTCGAGAAAGAAATACGCCGGGAGAAGTTGAAGAATCACATTCACTTTGTTATTCAGGAGTGATTCATTTACGTGTTTCCGTCTCTGATCATTGTCAAAAATATCTTCCGAGAAAAAAAGCAAAGTTATAACTACAAATGTACGTAAGAACACATCATTTAAAGTAAATTTTACAAAAAATATTACATAAATTACAGAAGTGGATGTTCCAAATATAACAGCAAAGTCTTTAAACAGAGTGTGGAGCCATGTGTATTACCCATGAGTATGATAACTTCACTGATACAAGGCTGGCGTTACAAAGCTTAGCTGATATCACTTTCCATCGTGTGGAGTGAATGTGTAAGGAAAGGGGAAATATATTTAAATCAAAAAAGTTGTTGAACAACCTTATATTAAAAATTTAAATAACACAAAAATATTCGAAGTTAAGCCTACAAACATGATAAAACAAGAGCATATGCAACAGTGCATAGGGAATACAGGATTCAATAAACGTCTTTGCAAAAAGTAGATGTCAGGAGATTCCACTAGGCGGCGAGACAGTTGAAAATGACGTTATTCGCGACACATTAGTAGTGTGTGTGAAAACTTATGGGACTTAACTGCTAAGATCATCAGTCCCTAAGCTTACACACTACTTAACCTAAATTATCCTAAGGACAAACACACACACCCATGCCCGAGGGAGGACCTGAACCTCCGCTGGAACCAGCCGCACAGTCCATGACAGCAGCGCCCAAGACCGCTCGGCTAATCCCGCGCGGCACATTAGTTGTTAAAGCTGAAATATAAACTCACGTAATGCACTAATTTGGAGCAAGTAATGTAATTTTTTATTTACTCTAACTGAATAGTGGCAGTTCGTGGTAGCTGCGTTTTGTAATGCTTTTTATCTCATCCTGTATTCCGCCTGCGCTGTTGTAAAAACTCTTGTTTTATGGTATTTCTAGGTTAATACTTAGAGTTTTTCTTCTATTATTTATATTTTTGTAGAAGAACGTGCAACTAATTTTGTGGTTACAATAATGCGCCGCTGTCCTTATACATTTACGACACCTGGCAGGAAGTGATACAATTTAAGCTTTGTAATGCTGTTCAGCTACCAGTTAAGTACTAATACTGATTGGAGATAACATGATTCCATATTCTGTATGAATGCTTTGTTCTTATTTTTGGTATGTCTCCTTCTGAACTCTCAGTAAGATCTGTCGTAAAATTTACTTTGCGTGATATGTTATTAAAGACATTTGTGGCTATGGATTATAATTGTTCGTTGGCACACATTTCTGATGACGGGTAGAGCCCGAAACACGAAAATAAATCACATCTGAGCAGCTAAGTGAATAGTTATCTCAGCGACCTACTCAACAGTGGATAATTATTCAAATTTAATGGATACAACTGTTCTCTTGCAGTAGCTGTTTAGTTATGGCACGCACTCTATCACTTCCTAGCAGTAGAATATTATTTTAGTTCTGAATAATTATTTGTCTCTTAACAACTGTCAACTATTATTGCCTTGTCTGTTTAGAACGTTATTTTATTCGCACGTGTTTTGTACTGGCATAGAACATTGATACAAACGGTTGAAATGTGGAAACATCATTGGAATAATTTCAATATTGAGACGTATTTTAAGTGCCAAGTGGACCGTAACCTGTAATAGTGTCAATAACCTGAACCAAGTGGGTTTTGTATTGTTCTGGACCAATAATATACAAAATATGTCTTTGGAAATAAAATTGTGTGACTTATTTTGTGTATCCATTATGCCTGGCAGTAAGTGGGGTGCAAAGTTCGAAACGTAGTCAATTGGGCACAAAGTGGAAGGTGCAGACAATTTGATCAGAGTCCTTCGTGCTTTGGGGGTACTATGCTGTCACAAATTGTACATATTCATTTGCAATTAGCCATTCTAGTTGTAAACAGAAATATACCGCACGACGCAATAAGCAATAATGATCACACTGCCTCGTTTCCAGTTGCCGCCAAGATTGTGATCTGCGACTGGGAGAAGATAATACGCGTGTGTGTTTGATTAAATGTGGAGTGCGGAATTTTTTGACTGGCGTATTTCCTAGAAAGAAGCGTGGTTTATGAAGGTGCTACTGCCAACTTCCAGTGTCAGACATGTTAATTATCCAGACTGTTGTCCTTGCAACTGCTGAAAAGGCTGCTGCTCATTTTCAGAAACCTCTGGTTTGCCTGGTCTCTTCCCACATACCCCTCCATTGTGATTGCAAGTACGATAGAGTTATCATGTATCGACTAGGTCCATGGTTCATATCAAGCTTAATATCTGTGTTGTAGGCTGTAGTTGAATCAGCGAATACCATTGGAAAATTTCTGGTGTCTTCATAACCCAATTTCAGTAAATGACGTTAGAGCTAAGATGGGCTCACAAGGACTATTTGATCAGAGTCCTTCGTGCTTGGGGGTACTATGCTGTCACAAATTGTATATACTCATTTTCAATTAGCCGCTCCAGTTGTAAACAGAAATATACTGAGTGACGAGAAAAGCAATAACCTGCTAGGACATTGCTGGGTTTCCTAAGGCTTGTTACTGCTAGACTTTGAGGTATCTGAAACTGTTGTGCGTGTGATTCTTTCACTGTTGAGAATATGGAAGTATAATGGTGTGAACCAACTATAGCATGCGGATTTACATTTTACACCACTTCGGGCAAATTCCATCTTTCTTGCACGCATCCTTGGTTTGAGCTTTTTTCCTTGATGTTTTAATCCCCTCTTCAGTAGAAAAATATGGCTAAAAGTTTTTAGTTTACTGTAGTTCTTTGTTATTCTGTTCAAGTTCCAACTCAAATGTCTTTTTAAAGCGTTGATTCAAAGGGAATTTTTCAGTAAGGATTTCAGTGTGGTGCTCTATGACAGAGTGAGTAACTGCAAGTGCATGGTTCGATAGTGGCGTTGACGTCCCTTGTCATCATAAAAGAGGAACAGCTTTCCCACTTCTTGATGTTTATATTTTCCATCATTTCCTTCTAACTTTCTAAGAGCCGTTTACCGTCTGCATCTGTCAGGATCATCTGATTGTTGACATTCGTTTTAAAGGTTATTTGTAAACTGAGATTTCAACAAGGAGTCTATCCCCCTCTATATCCGAGGCGCATTTTCGTTTCGTTGTAGTAGCTTCGAGACCCCATGGACTCGTTTATAATTTTTAGCTGTTATCCATCGTAAATTTCAGGCAATTTATTTCGCGTAACACTGTCGGCCTTTATAAAATTGCATCTTCTGGACTTCCTAATCAATGGTAGTCAAATTCCGATGTTGCGTATTAGAGGCCGACGCTGATTGCTACCTCAACACTCTCTAGTGTGTAGAGGTGGGAAACAGAAGCAGCCAGTCGTAATAATGCTTATATGCAGATTTGTGTCACTCTGTCATCTTGATAAACGAGAGTGTTTGTGTCTTTGGTATCAAGAACCAAATGAGATGCTTGTTCTTCTACCCATTTCGCTGTATATTTCTCATTTTCGTCTGCTGAAGGTCCCCAGTTATTAGGCTGCACATTGAAATATTCGGAATACATGCTGATGATCAAGAGTCGACAGGAACTGCCAATCGTACAGTTATTGATTTCTACGCTAATATTATTGTATTGTAATTACTTATGATGATTTCTATTTAATGCTGGTGGAAGTAGTCAGTTATTCTACAATTCCCCATGTCTTGCCGACCTTTAGTTAGGGAGACAGGAATGAATAATGTTACGTGAGGTGTTAGTTAGTATACTGGTATTTTTGTTTTGTGAGTTGTTCTTCTAGTGTTGTATGGAATTCATGAATAATAATGAAGTCCATGTTGTGATCCACAGCCAACAGTAAGAATCTAACTACCATGAATAAGACAACTCCAGAAGTGTCAATACATTAAAATCAGTTATCGCGTTTGATTTTGACGTTAAGCATGTAAAACGTTCACTATGAAGACACAAAAGTTATTGTTGTTTTTAATTTCAGATTATTCAATCACATACTAACGAAAAATCTAATTTTTCACGCATCTCAATGTATAATAAGTTATTGTCTCCTGAATTATATATTCCATTATGAGATAATTTTGTAAGTACATTCGGTCATATTTGTGAATGCTTCTGAAAAATGAGTTGTGAACAGATCTAGCAGTAAAGAAGTAATAAATAGAAACGTCATGCCTGAAGCTGTAGTTTTACTGTATAAACAGCGAAAACGTACCAAGTGATAAGTTATTTCCTTTTATGGTGTCTTGGGAGTGGAAGTGAGAAAAAGTTTCGAAATTATTTGAAACCATGCGTAAAATTTGTTGGAAGTTTCTAAGTACTCTCATTCTCACGTACTGGATGAATGCGCGCCATGAGCTATGTCGCTGTGAAAGATATAGAGAGCTTCTGACTTTAATACCTGTCTTCCTGTTTTAAACCATTGACATTAGATTAATCCTCTTAACGAATAGATTGACATCATTTCAAATTTTTAAATTATGTTAATAATTTTTTAAAATAATGAAAATCAATTTTTGTTTTTGTTTTTATCTCTGAAACTCATTTCATGGCAACCTTCAACTGGGCCTGTGTGACCGACTGATCGATTTATCCAGTCAGTAATATCGATATGATCGAGTGTTGCGTCCTCACTCACTCTTTCGACGTCTAGCTGAGCTCCAATGTTCGGACTTTTAGGCTTACATCTTCTGTTATTCGGTGCTGAAAAGAATATGTAATTTATATTAAAAATGAGGAAATTCCTCCATCTGTATTTAAGGCGTCGATTTTATTTTGTCAACTAGTTTCAACGTTGTAGCAACGTCATCTTCAGGCACATACACTTGTTGACGTCAACTGCGTGCGGCTGATACTAGAAGTCAGTGGTAAGATACGGTCGTGCTCCATCTGGAAGGTGGTTATATGACGTTGTTACAACGTTGAAACTAGTTGCCAAATAAAATCGACATCTTAAATACAGCTGGATGAATTTCTTCATTTTTAATATAAATTGATACTAGCTGACGTGCCACTGTCCATTTCAACTATGCATGTACGAAGAATATGAAATAAGTTTGTATGTTTTTCTCTGACCTTTATAGAAGCAATATCTAGGCGCTCTGCTCTAACAGAACGTTGCCCGCAGTTTTTGAACTCGGACGTTGTCTACCGGCCCAGTTCCTGGTCAGACAATGTTCTAGTGTCAAAGGATACACAGAAACTCCTGTGCTGGAGCAAGACGCCGATATCGTGTCACGTATCTAGTTGACATTACTCGTCAAACGGAGTGACCTTCCTCGTTTTCTGTTGTAAGACTAATCGATTATAACGTAGACTGTCAAGGACATAGAATTTTCTGCGGGATGTACCAGCCTATAGTGTCGGATTCTCTAGTGTTTTACGCAGTGTGCATAGTGATGCTGGGAGACAATCGAAGACAGTAAATGCCGGCATTCGGATATGTCTCATTTTAGTAGAATCTATTTTTTTTTTCGAACGATACCACAGTTCTAATCAAATGTTCTATTTCTGTTGACTAGTATTTACTCCAATGTCCTCCACCAAATTCCATTCATTTCCGCAATGTCTCATGAAGAGAGAACATGCGATACGTTGATGTTTATTCGTTCGTCACATGAGGACGATAAGCTGGGCTTTCCTGTTGGTGCTGTTCGAGAGGAGACAGTAAACTGAAGTGGACAGAAACAATGCGGTTTACAGAAACGATATTAACACAAAGAACTTCTGTGCTGTCAGGCCGGATGACAAGTGGTATTATCACTCAAAAATCCTGTTTTCTAGGTTACTAATGAATCAATCTAACACGAAAATTATGAATTTACAAGTTGGCGACACTGTCAGTTTATGTTTAGTTTACGGTATTGCAAACATCGGATGTGTGCTGAATACGCTCAGTTCAAATTCTGTCTGTAAGTATCAATGTAAACTGTGTTGTTTCAATTTAGATACCTGGAAAGTAATTTCGCTATTTCGTTTCACTATCTTACTGTTCAGTTTTGAAATATACTTTAATCGTACAAATGTTTCGACTAACTGAAAAGGTAATGTTATGATTTCGAAATTTGTAAAAAATGGTTCAAACGGCTCTGAGCACTATGGGACTTAACTTTTGAGGTCATCAGTCCCCTAGAACTTAGAAATACTTAAACCTAACTAACCTAAGGACATCACACACATCCATGCCCGAGGCAGGATTCGAACCTGCGACCGTAACGCGGTTGCAGACTGCAGCGTCTAGAACCGCTCGGCCACACCGGCCGGCTCGGAATTTGTAGGGCAAATAGAAACAGTAATGCCAGTGTTTATTAGAACACAATGAATTTGTCGCAGATGAAGAACCACGTTCCACCGTGAATTTGTTATTCGGATGGAAAAGTCATTTAAAAAAAATATCAAGGCCGATTATATTTAACAGATCACGAGGTACATTCCAGTGAAGGAAATGTTGTTCAACAGCTCTCCGTCACTTCTGGGGTATCTACGACTTGTAGATTCATACAATCATATTCGGGAAAACCAGACAACCAGACAACAACTGGAGACAGAACGTTCGTATTCACGGGACATGTACTACGGTCTGCAGAAATGATTAGAATTTCAGTCACCTCGGTTCAGCATGTGTGCTATTGCCTAGTAGGCACAGGGCTCACCATGGGCCCTGACAACCTGTAAAATGCCTGATGGCATCTACACGTTAAAAGGCGCAAATGGCGTCCTGTGGTATAGTGGTATAGCCATCCATGCTACATTCAGTTGATTCTAAAGTTCTTCACTGGTGGTGGTTCACAGCACTGCACCTCACGTTTCACCATTGCCACACAATTTCGACTGGTGAGAAGACTGGTGATCTGGTGGACCAGGACAAAAGGCCCACACCCTGTGACACCAAGAAGGCACGTGTCCACACAGCAACACCCGGTCGTACATTGTCTTGCTGAAATATGGCGTCTGGGGTGTTGTGCAGAAAAGGTTTGCCGACAGGTAGCAGGATGGTAGGTCACACCGCTCACTGAATACGCAACAATTGTGATTTGTCGTTGTACCCATACCATATGGTCTTCAGTGGGCGCTGTATGTCTTGTGCGAATGCTCTTACTGTGATGCAGCTCCGCTTGTCTGTGGCGAACCTAAATGCGCCAGTCATCTTCAGACAAGCAAGCCTGGAGCCGTACAGCATGTTTCTGCACATTTGTCAAAGGTAAACGGAGAAGTGGACGAAGCGCACTAACCCATGGCGTAATAAACGGTAACGGATTGTCACCCTTAGAACGTAAGATATGTTACACTGTTGCGCCAGAGCCGAGAAGGACCGAGATTTGTCCTGTCGTGTAATACCATTCGGATGAGGTGTCGATCTTCTCCGGGGGGGGGGCTTGGTCTGGGTGGTGCTACCTGACCCATCTCGTTGTGTTCTATGACCTTCCGTGACCATTCTGCCGAAACACTTCGTCCCGCACGAGCAGCAATTTTCCGAACGGATGCGTCACATTCTTTCACGCCAACAATGTGCCCCTTTCAAGTTCATTAATTTACGGTACGGTTCGCGCAAACGTATGCGAAGCATCCTGCACCTCTGCTCAATCATAATGATCCTTTACCGTCAGGTTATAGTGACAACGAGAGACGCAGGTACATTTTACCGGCAGGTGGTTTTGCGCCACGATATCGATGCTGATCCTCAACCCGCGAGCCGATATGGTTGAAATGTTAATCTTTCTGTAGAAAGTACGACTGTATATGTCCTGCGAATATGAATATTCTGTTCCTAGTCATTCAAATTGTTCTGCTTGTCTTCTGAAGATCAGTGCAGAAAATGTCAGTGACTTAGAGCATTAGCAAACAATCCATGTCATCATTGTAATGTTAGGATAACGTACTGACATATGGGCTACTGTTCGTTTGGAAAATCGAACAGAAATTAAACCAGTTTTTAACTATAAAAATTTTGTTTCTAATTTTTCTAGAACCAAAACAGATTTGGATATTTCTCTTTTCAGCCAAAGAACCAATAACTGAAACATTAAAAAGATTAACACTCCTACTTCTACACACACCTTTATGCTTGCAGTTCCCCACAGTCGTTTAATGAACAAAGTAAGAGCATATGGACTATCAGACCAATTGTGTGATTGGATTGAGGAGTTCCTAGATAACAGAACGCAGCACGTCATTCTCAATGGACAGAAGTCTTCCGAAGTAAGAGTGATTTCAGGTGTGCCACAGGGGAGTGTCATGGGACCGTTGCTGTTCACAATATACATAAATGACCTGGTGGATGACATCGGAAGTTCACTATGGCTTTTTGCAGATGATGCTGTGGTGTATCTAGAGGTTGTAACAATGGAAAATTGTACTGAAATGCAGGAGGATCTGCAGCGAATTGACGCATGGTGCAGGGAATGGCAATTGAATCGTAATGTAGACAAGTGTAATGTGCTGCGAATACATAGAAAGATAGATCCCATATCATTTAGCTACAAAATAGCAGGTCAGCAACTGGAAGCAGTTAATTCCACAAATTATCTGGGAGTACGCATTAGGAGTGATTCAAAATTGAATGATCATATAAAGTTGATCGTCGGTAAAGCAGATGCCAGACTGAGATTCATTGGAAGAATCCTAAGGAAATGCAATCCGAAAACAAAGGAAGTAGGTTACAGTACGCTTGTTTGCCCACTGCTTCAATACTGCTCAGCGGTGTGGGATCTGTACCAGATAGGATTGATAGAAGAGATATAGAAAATCCAACGGAGAGCAGCGCGCTTCGTTACAGGATCATTTAGTAACCGCGAAGGTGTTAGAGAGATGATAGATAAACTCCAGTGGAAGACTCTGCAGGAGAGACGCTCAGTAGCTCGGTACGGGCTTTTGTTAAAGTTTCGAGAACATACCTTCACCGAAGAGTCCAGCAGTATATTGCTACCTCCTACGTATATCTCGCGAAGAGACCATGAGGATAAAATCAGAGAGATTAGAGCCCACACAGAAGCATACAGACAATCATTCTTTCCACGAACAATACGAGACTGGAATAGAAGGGAGAACCGATAGAGGCACTCAGGGTACCCTCCGCGACACACCGTCAGGTGGCTTGCGGAGTATGGATGTACATGTACAGGGTTATTACAAATGATTGAAGCGATTTCACAGCTCTACAGTAACTTTATTATTTGAGATATTTTCACAATGCTTTGCACACACATACAAAAACTCAAAAAGTTTTTTTAGGCATTCACAAATGTTCGATATGTGCCCCTTTAGTGATTCAGCAGACATCAAGCCGATAATCAAGTTCCTCCCACACTCGGCGCAGCATGTCCCTATCAATGAGTTCGAAAGCGTCGTTGATGCGAGCTCGCAGTTCTGGCACGATTCTTGGTAGAAGAGGTTTAAACACTGAATTTTTCACATAACCCCACGGAAAGAAATCGCATGGCGTTAAGTCGGGAAAGCATGGAGGCCATGACATGAATTGCTGATCATGATCTCCACCATGACCGATCCATCGGTTTTCCAGTCTCCTGTTTAAGAAATGCCGAACATCATGATGGAAGTGCGGTGGAGCACCATCCTGTTGAAAGATGAAGTCGGCACTGTCGGTCTCCAGTTGTGGCATGAGCCAATTTTCCAGCATGTCCAGATACACGTGTCCTGTAACGTTTTTTTTCGCAGAAGAAAAGGGGGCCGTAAACTTTAAACCGTGAGATTGCACAAAACATATTAACTTTGGTGAATTGCGAATTTGCTGCGCGAATGCGTGAGGATTCACCACCGCCCAGATTCGCACATTGTGTCTGTTCACTTCACCATGAGCTGTTGCAACCGCGCCGAAAATTCAAAGCGTTTGACTTTGTCATCGGGCGTCAGGGCTTGTAGCAATTGTAAACGGTAAGGCTTCTGCTTTAGCCTTTTCCGTAAGATTTTCCAAAGCGTCGGCTGTGTTACGTTTAGCTCCCTGCTTGCTTTATTCGTCGACTTCCGCGGGCTACGCGTGAAACTTGCCCGCACGCGTTCAACCGTTTCTTCGCTCACTGCAGGCCGACCCGTTGATTTCCCCTTACACAGGCATCCAGAAGCTTTAAACTGCGCATACCATCGCCGAATGGAGTCAGCAGTTGGTGGATCTTTGTTGAACTTCGTCCTGAAGTATCGTTGCACTGTTATGACTGACTGATGTGAGTGTATTTCAAGCACGACATACGCTTTCTCGGCTCCTGTCGACATTTTGTCTCACTGCGCTCTCGAGCGCTCTGGCGGCAGAAACCTGAAGTGCGGCTTCAGCCGAACAAAACTTTATGAGTTTTTCTACGTATTTGTAGTGTGTCGTTACCATACGTCAATGAATGGAGCTACAGTGAATTTATGAAATCGCTTCAATCATTTGTAATTGCCCTGTAGATGTAGATGTAGATGTTGAGTGAATAGTCACCAAGTTCTCATTTTTTTATGTTAAAAGATCATGAGCTAGGTTCCAAAACCAACTGTACGTTTAAAGCTAAGAACAACAGCCACAATCAAGTTTAACATTGAATTTAATTTTTATTTTTCAGATTATCTTTCTTTACTTGTAAAGCTGAAAACTGTTTCTATTCACCCCATATTACGATAGGCAATGTGCCGGCACAAGGTTTCACCCTCGCCCTTCTCTCACCGTTATCACACAACACAAACCTGACATTACGCTACACACGAATCCATTACACTCGGCTGCATTCTATAAATACACGTGCGACACAAATCACATATCCGGAAGGAAAGTGACCAATGCGCGGGGGAAGAACAAGCTTCCCGACAGCCGCCTGAACACACCCTGTGGCATATCCCAGGCAACAACGCCATCAGAAATTTACAATTTTTGCATTACTGTACACTATGGATTCGCCTTCTTGTCCCACCATTTCAGATATTTCGTGAGAATCAAACGGTATGAAATCATCATAGTACTAGCAACCAAGTCAGATGGGGCAACGATTAAGACATCCGTATCGCATTCTGGACAACGGCAACTCAAATCCAGGTCGAGCCATGTAGATTCACGTTGTACCTGAATCGCATAAGGCAGATGTCCAAATGGTTCCTGTTAAACAGGGACAGCCCATATCGTTTCCTATAATTATCAAACGCAAGCCAGATCTCCAAGCATGTCTTCGACGGGACATTAAACTCCATTCTTGCTTCCCTCAGACCAGCGAGCCGTAGGCACATTTGTTAAAAAGAGTCTTTGGTGGAACGCAGCAGCCATTTGCATTTCTCGGTGGCAGTAAACTTATAATACTGTTCCAGTGAAGACATTTAAGATATTCTGTACTTAGTACTAGATTCCACCACATGAAAATATGCAAGAAAATATCTCAGACATGACCTATCAGTTATCTTACCCCGTTGGGATGCACTAAGTGATGAATACGAGCAGTTCCAGAGGCAAAGGGATCACTTGCCAACAAAAACAAATTTGACATTAAATGTCGAAAACACTGACATGGTCGTAGCATTATTTATTATCAACAGAAAACTTGCAAATATCCAGTAGTTAATGCGAACTTCTGAACCGGATAGTTAACTGTACATTAGTGTGAACTGATATTAAAGAAACGGTTGCGTTTCTGTTGTTGAAAATTTTCCAGTGCTAAGTACCTGTTTACTCCAGGAAAATATGATTCGGAGAAAAAAAACGTAGAAAGTAACGATACTAAAAAATTGGGTGGGCGAGTAACCGCAGTGCACAGCATACCTGAACGTCTTTCATTGACTCTTTAGAGCTAAAAACTAATCCCTGAAACACTTTTGTTTCCTTTCATCTTTTAATGAACGAATTCATAATAAAACCTAGCCTGAAGAAGCTCTTCACAATTTTAATTAACGAGCAGAGCAAAATGAATACCTACTAGAAACGAGAGGAGTATTGTATTGTTCCTTTGAATAATACTGCAGGAGAAAATCAGGCTGTACACTCATGAGTGACAATGAGAGTCGTCATGCTGATTCGTCCAGGGAAAGTCTTGGAGAGACTCCAAGCTGCGGATGCGACGCGCACTATGATTCCTCCCAAACATCGACCCTACTGCTCCCTTTAGCTTTACTGTAACTCCTTCACGTAGATAAATACACTCTTTCGATGTCAGATATAATGATTAATGCTCTAGAATGACCGCGACAGAATTACTACGCATCCACTATCAAAGGTGCATTGTTTCGCAGTAAGTACATTGCCATTTTAAAGGCGAGGTTACCCCGTGTCCCGAGACGTCTGATACGTTCCCACTCTCTTCGCCTATGAATAATAAACACGTTTTAATTTATCATATAACTGAAAACAGAATTTTCTCTCTTTTATTGCACTGATGTGCTTCAGATCACTATTTTAGACAGCGAAACAAGACATTTAATGAATCCAGGTGCGATTTATGACATAACTGTCTCAAGCACAGTTTGGTAGTTGAAGGATATTTTCTCCAAACTGCTGAATAATATTTTAATGATACTGCTACAACTGATACAAAGTCACATGACGAATGATCAGCAAAGATATCATAAGACGATCACGAAGCGATGTTAAACAAAATGGCAGCAGAGAGCAGTCACTGAAAATTATTCAAGAAATGAAAGAGAAAGTCATTGATAGTCCTTCCGTACTGAAAACATGATATATTTGTGAACTCGTTCAAGTGATAATGATCTGTGTGATAACTGTTTGTCGATTTAAGAGTTAATCCTGGCAGGAGATCATGCTGGTGACCATGGCATTGTTCAAACATCTACAAGCTGTGGAGCACCAGCTACATAAACTTTATATCAAGCCACCCTGTTGCACGGCAGAGGTTTTTGTGGAGGTACTTGAAATCGAAGGGCTGAAAACATCCATTAACCAGTATATAAGGTTGGTAACAGTCAACTCTCAGAAACACAAGCGAGTGTGTAAGTGTACCGACGATGTCATCATCGAATTTGAGTTCTGTTCCCGTGTTTCAATGAAATAATCAGTAAGTTACTTCTTTACTGCTAGATCACGATTCGTAAAATAAAGAACAACCCCTTCAGTCACAATTATGATGTTATTTCAATGTATGATGTATTTCGAACCCTGGCGGGCTCATCTTCAGATGTTTCGATAGTCTACATCTTTTTATTCTCCTAATTTCGCTTAATTCCGGTCCTGGTAAGGCTACGGTGATGTATTACAAAACGACGCGATGTGAATATAAGTTTACAAATATAAGGAAAATCGAAAAATAACTTACAGTTTCTAGTGGTGGTTCAAATGGTTCAAATGGCTCTGAGCACTATGGGACTTAACATCTGAGGTCATCAGTCCCCTAGAACTTAGAACTACTTAAACTTAACTAACCTAAGGACATCACACATCCATGCCCGAGGCAGGATTCGAACCTGCGACCGTAGCGGTCGCGCGGTTCCAGACTGAAGCGCCTAGAACGGCTCGGTGACACCGGCCGGCCTAATGGTGGATACATGGTTTTAATATTAGCTATTATTATTATTTTATGGTATTTGGCCATCACCATACAGCAATCCATTATATAGATACAAGGTTTTGAAGTATGAGTAGAAATGTGTATGTACATATACACACTTTCCATTGTGTAGCACATTTATAAACACAAATCAAAGAATTTCAAATGCAATGATGCTCTGTTTCTACATGGGTTCATTTCTTTATTTTACGAAAAGAATACAGTCATGGAATAAAAACTGACAGCAATGGACAGAACACTGTTGTTTGTTTTCTACACAGGAATCTTGCACCTCTCTGTGTACCGACGTTATTGGTTTTTCATTTATTATTTCTAGAAACGTAGATGTATTTGTTTACATTATCTATCTGCGCAACTTAAATTATGACTACTGTTCAGGAGTTATGTTATGGTCTACCTCACCTTAGATCTCTGTTTCCTTTCTCCTTCTGTCAACCGTTATGTCTTGTTTACCTGCTGCAGCCACATTTGCTGGTCTTCCAGTGCCTGTGCTACCTTGCTCAGTTTATTGTCAACATTGTAATCTCGACTCCTCCATTAACTACCGATGGGATATCCATTTCTTCCAATTTTTTTGGACCTTTTCGTTTATACCAAATATTTTCAATCCCTTCCTACTGTCTTATTTTACTTTATTAGCTAACTTTGTGTATCATGCAATGTTCGAAAAGAATTTCATTTGTCGCCCTGTAATCTTATGTTATTTCTTTTTCTTTACTATCCAAGATTCACTTCCATACATAGATAACAACACAACTTTCCGAAATTTCTGTTCTTACTTAATTCGAAGAGATCTAATGGTCCAGTGGTACTGTTTAGGTAAGTGCAGTTTTTCAGTTTCACTTTTTCGATCTAGGCGTCTTATGTACGTTAGCAGGGTCCCTAAGAATTTCAAGCTATCTACTTGCTGCATGAGCACGTTTTCTATTACAGTTTTTGTCTGTGCTAGGTTTTCTCCACAGAAAGCCATTGCTTTCCTTTTTTATTGAAATTGATAAGTGAAATTCTATAGTGTCACTTTCCACCACTGTACAGTTTCGTGAAGGTATATGTTAAAGAGCAGTGGCGAAAGGCTGCACCTTGTCGTACTCATATGTCAATATTCTCTATTATTTTCTCAGTATTTCCAATTATTTAGATTCTTCCACTATTATAGATGTTTTACATGTATACTACGTATTGGTTGTGGTGAATATCTCCATAATAATTGCCTATTTTCCTTTATTGAAATATTCCTGCGTTTCTCTATAATTTGTTGTATTATAAATTTATCGTTCATGCAACTAATTACTTTTCTCAGGCCATTTTGCTCCTCCGATAGAATACACTCCATTATGGGCTTCAGTCTTTCGGTTATTGTTCTATATCTTAAACATCGATTTCAGTAAAGACGTTCCTCTATTATTTTAAGGAACTGATTTTTCATCCTTCTTTGAGATTGATTTTATGAACGATATTTTCCATTCTTTTGGTATTTCTTTTCTTATACAGAAAATATCTAGAAGTCTAATGAAACTTGTTTAAAATACTGCTGAAAAGAATTTTATCAATTCTTTGTTTACTCTTCTACATTCTACACCCTTTCGGCTCTTTGTATATGTGGGCACCTTTGTGGGTGCCCATCCTCTTCATCTGTAGCACAAGGATATGTAATGCAATACTGTGTCGGAAATTACACTTACATCGAGAAATGTTGCTGTTCTAGTTTTCTACAAATCCTGTCAGTGTGCACGATTTAGAATTTTGGGATGTTTATGATCGGTTAATTATGGGGGTTTCAGGATTCTTTCCTGTAATTTTCTCATATTTGAAGTGTTCATGATTCATGTGTAGGTATGTTATTCACTGTACTTTAATATCCCTAATCATTTCATATTTCCTCTTGTCAATAGATGTATTACTCGCTTGATACTTGTAATCTGATAAAACAGTTGTGTTGCGCAAGTCAAAATTCTTTCGTTTTCTTTAACTCAAAAAAGGGAACCTGTTAAAAAATTACAGGCATTTGTGAACACTTGTGGAATTAATACTTTATGCAGAAAGATTAAATAGAATGTGAAGTTATTTCCCAGAATAATAATTAGCTACTCTTTTCACAACAGTGTTAACTCATTAACAAGGCTTGTACAGCTATAAGAGAAAGATACTATTTCAGATGACATTCTGATTTAAAACGAAATCCCGCAGTACTGCAGCAACGTAAGTCATTTCTTTCTCTACAGGAACATACACTTTTGTGCATCTTACAATCATTGTATTTGTGTGGTGCCGATATTGCAGTGAGAGAACAGGATTTTCTACAGCTTCAGAATGTTGATCTGCATAGTTGTGATAAATGATGCTTTAATATACTCAGACGGTTGCTGATTATTTGGGGAAATTGTGGTTTGTATTCTTTACTATCACTTTTGCCAGAATTGGTGAGAACTTTGTTTTGTGACTTGAAAGGACTAGATAACACATATACATGTGATACGTTAGTTGGAAATTGAAACTGTTTCTACTACGTTTGTGACTGCTGATCTTCAGTTTAATTTCAGTGGGAATGTCTTATTGGTTGGTTGGTTTTGGGGAAGGAGACCAGACAGCGTGGTCATCGGTCTCATCGGATTAGGGAAGGATGGGGAAGGAAGTCGGCCGTGCCCTTTCAGAGGAACCATCCCGGCATTTGCCTGGAGCGATTTAGGGAAATCACGGAAAACCTAAATCAGGATGGCCGGACGCGGGATTGAACCGTCGTCCTCCCGAATGCGAGTCCAGAATGTCTTATTAAAAGGTAATTAATACACATGAGGTACTCACTAGACATGGGCTGTTAGATGCTTTTATTTAATTTTTTTATCATTCATGATATCAGAAGCCAATAATTGAAACAATTTCTTGAGCTAACAAGTTCAACACATACAGATCGCACTTCAGCTATTCGTAAACCTGAATCTGTTCTCCACCATCTATCATTATCACCATTAACCCTGCTATAATGGTTATGTCCATATCACCTATGATTTCAGTTATATCACGCTCTCATAATATCATAATTATTGCCCCTATTACGAATGTCGTCTCGGTGCCTCCTATGTCACTGCTATACCAACCTGTGCGAGAATCATGGAACTCATAATCATACTCTCTATTCCACTGTGGCTGCAATCAGGATATTAAAACTGATTTTCTTCTCCACTACGATGGGTTTCCTACCTCTCACAGTGGTCCACAATTTCGGTCACAACTCAGGAAGCGAAATCACAACAATCTTTTTCTCAACATTTCATTCTGCATCAAATTCATCATAACAGGTTGTGAAAGAACTTGGGATAATATGCCTTCCTTATTATCACCGTCGTCATCGGTCTTGGAATTCTTCTATCCAAATCTGTGAACGACTTATAAGTAAACTGCCGAACACCTGTTCCGTGGCATTCTTTTTCAAAATTACTGTACCATGATGTAGTGAAACTGGGTGGAGGTAACATTCAGCTGGCTGCTGGAAAACGTAAATTATGTTGTAAGGTTACAACACAGTGACGTCATTCACCGTTGGGAAAAATTTGCTGCTGAAGTCTCACAAATTATCGAGTACAGCTAAGTCCCTAAGCTTTTTCCTGTTTACGTTGGTTCATTCTGGATGGAACGAATAATGCATGAAAATGTATTGGTAAAGGAGACGCTAAAGGACCAAGATGTCAGCAGGTCTGCATCATGTGTCGGATCTAAAGGTTTTCTGCGAATGAAGCTAGCGGGACATTTCTTAAGACGATTTGATTTGATTTAAAATTTATTTTAAGTTCACGTACATGAGTGGCAATCATGTGTTGTTAAATATTAACATTTTTATCGAGTGCAGGGATCGCCAGGAGGGGAAAGGTGATCGTTAGAAGTTAAAATTGTAGAGCAACCAGTAGAAATATGGAACTTTTTCTTTATAAAATAAAGTTACATGCAACTTGCGACTGATCTACCACTTTAATTTTTAACATGATTTCAGATACGTACACTGTGATAGAAGTATTGATTTATATTTTTGTCTGTTATATGCTGATTGGGTGACTCTTGAGTGCTGGAGAGTACCTAAACATGAAGTTGAGAACCTAAAAAATAATTGTAGTAAGTACTAATAAGAACTTGGTAATGTAATCCTTCAATTACTACAGATGTGTAATGAGAGTAGTGGCAGAGAGAGCTGTCATCTGTATCGAAAGAATAATTATTTTCATGGCGTATTTGTAAGATTATTTTGTCTAAATTCCGTTCATTAAGTGTGATTGGAGGGAGATGAATGCCACATGTTGTGAAGATGTAGTGCCTTATGTTTGTGTTGTTTAAACATTACTTTCATTCTCGAGTACCCTGATGCAGAACCACTAGTTGTAAATATGGAAAGGTTAGAACTTCAGTGGTGGCAGCTATTTATTTCAGCTTACGTAAGACAGTTACAAATATCTAAGTCTTACGATCCTTCAAAGTTGTTCGCTGTCAGCGATGTGGAGGTCACAGTACAGCAGTGCCAGTGGTGTTAGTAAATCGAGTGGAGCCGTCTGTTGCCTGACGAATCTCTGTAAAAATTCAGAAGCAAATGCCGTGAGGTGTTTCTTTCAGCTAAGGAATCAAGTTAAAATCACAAGCGCTAAAATAAAGAAATGGCGTGTGACGAGGGCCTCCCGTCGGATAGATGGCTCGCCTGGTGCAAGTCTTTCGATTTGACGCCACTTCGGCGACTTGCGCGTCGATGAGGATGAAATGATGATGATTAGGACAACACAACACCCAGTCCCTGAGAGGAGAAAATCTCCGACCCAGCCGGGAATCGAACCCTGGTCCCTAGGATTGATAGCCTGTCGCTCATTTTGTTCGATATAGTTCGTTGCGTTTGGCCGGGGCGGACATCGCAAGACATCCGTTCAAATTGATCGTTGCTTCCTTGACTCAGTTTTTTATTACAGAGAGCACGCAGCCCTCTGACCGAACACGCTGAGCTACCGTGCCGGCCCACTCAGCTACCGGGGGCGGACATCACAAGCGCTGAAGTCCGAGAGTGTGGTGGGTGGCACAGCACTTCCCAGCCACATCCTACGAAACAAGTCAACCACAAATTGCGCCACATGCGCCCAGACATTCTCCTGCGAAGCCATTGGTGGGTCCTGCAGAAAGTGTCACCGAGTTTTCCTCTAAGCTGTTCATTTCTGAAACACACCCTACGACCTTCTTAGAGAAAGAAGCGGAGACCGTTTTATGCAGGTCCCGCCCACCGTTTTGCAGCAAATGCTCGGGCGCAAAGTGTGCAAATTGTGGCTGATTTGTTCGTTTGATGACGCTGGGAAGCGCTGAGCCATCTGCCTCACTCTGGAGACGTAAGCCCCTGTGCCTTAAACTTGATTTCTAAATTGAAGGAAGCACTTCACCTCATTTGCTTCCGAATGGTTACAGAGATCCGTCGGGCTATAGGCACCACTACTGGAACTATCGACACAACTGGCGCTGCTGAATTTATCCTACGTCTTTCACATCGCTAGCATCGAGTTATGCACAATGCTACTGACTATTCTGAAGGGCAGCGAAACCTTTAAGGATGAATCTGCTCTTTTTAAAACGTAAGTAAGTAGTTGCCACTATTAAAATTCCTACACTTGTATAATGATTTTATTTCCGTTACCAGGTGGTGTGAAGGAGCTTTTCCTTAGACAGAACACGTACAGTGTCATTTTACGACGCCTCCTACACCCATGCTCATAAATTAAGGATAATGCTGATACACGGGGAAACAACGCTCTGGTGGGCGGTTTGTGGGTTCAAATCACCTCGGGGTATGACCATGCGGTGTATTTGACCTGCGGTCGTTACACGGTGGCGCTGGAAGCAGTTCACATACGCAGAGGTGTGTCGGTGCATGTCAGAGTACGGTGCAGCGAGAAAGTGTGCAGACGTTTTCAGACGTGCTAATGGTGAGTGTGTGTTGAAAATGGCTCAAATAACACATATTGTAGACGTTATGAGAGGTAGAATACTAGGGCAACTGGAGGCTGGTCAAACACAGCAGTTCGTAGCAGGCGCCCTCCGTGTGCCACAAAGTGCCAAGATTATAGCAACTATTCCAGCAGACAGGAAACGTGTCCAGGTGCTACAGTACGGGACTTCCACAGTGTACAACACCACAAGAAGACCGATATCTCACCATCAGTGCCCGCAGACGGCCACGGAGTACTACAGGTAGCCTTGCTTGGGACCTTACCGCAGCCACTAGAACAGTGCACATAGTACTTTGTCATTGGAACAGTGGTCCCAGGTTATGTTCGCAGACGAGTCCATGTATAGTCTGAACAGTGATTCTCGTCGGGTTTTCATCTGGCGTGAACCAGGAACCAGATACCAACCCCTTAATGCCCTTGAAAGGGACCTGTATGGAGGTCGTGGTTTGATAGTGTGGGGTGGGATTATGATTGGCGCACGTACACCCCTGCATTTCTTTGTCAGAGGAACTGTAACAGGTCAGGTTCATCGGGACGTCATTTTGCACAAGTATGTCCACCTTTTCAGGGGTGCAGTAGGTCCCACCTTCCTCCTGATGGATGATAACTCACGGCCCCACTGAGCTGCCATCGTCGAGGAGTACCCTGAAACTGTAGATATCAGGCGAATGGAGAGGCCTGCATGTTCTCCAGACCTAAACCCCATAGAGCACGTCTGGGATTGTCTCGGTCGACGATAGCTGCACGTCTTCAAACCCCTACAACACTTCAGGAGCTCCAACAGGCACTGATTAACGAATGGGAGGCTATACGCCAGCAGCTGCTGGACCACCTGATCCAGAGTGTTCCAATCTGTTGTGCAGCCTTTGTACGTGTACATGGAGATCGCACGCTGACCGACCTCTCTCCAGGACGACAGGGGTACATGGGCAGGAAAGAGTAGCGCTTTGTAGCACATGTGTTTTGGGACGGTTTTCTCAACTTATCAACAATATGGTGGACTTACAGATCTGTATCGTGTGTGTTCCCTATGTGCCTATGCTATTAGCGCTAGTTTTGTGTAGTGCCACGTTGTGTGGCACCACATTCTGCAATTGTCCTTAATTTATGAGCATGAGCGTACATCGCTGGCAACGGGTTTTACACAATGCTGTTGACTACTTCGAAGGTTGTAATATGTCTGGCATATTCAGCCACCATATTAGGCTCCAGGAAGCTATTCCTAGGGCAGTGGAGATGCAAGAAGCATAGAGATGACGCAATGTGGGATGAGGTAGCAGTGACAGATGTTAGATTCGGAACCATTCCCGTGAGGAAGACCGCCTGCATGATGCTGCTGCTCTGTGATTGGCTGCTGTGTTCGGCGGTAGGGCGCCAAAAGGTTAAACTTTAGTTGCTATTATTAATTAAACCTGTCATCCAAATTAATTCATTTTCTTAAATAAACATCTCTCAACCGCCAGCTATCAATCAGTCATTTCAAAGTTACGAGTATTAAAATTAAAGTATTACTAAAACAAAAGACTGACGATATTACTGCCGATGCACTTCGGTGGCGTTCAGGTCACGCCTTGCTGGCTTGGCGCGCGAAGTGTCTCGGGCAGTCCGGCTCTCCAGTTCTGACCGTTCCAGTAGACAGACATGTTGTCTGTTATAGCAGTATTTGTTTCATCCAATTTTATTCTCCAGTTCTGACGGTTCCAGTAGACAGACATGTCGTCTTTGGCAGGATGTATTTCATGTTATTTTAGCCAGATATAATGACTGTGGAAAGATATTTTCAATACGTTGTGATGAAGAATAGTTGCTCGTGTCTATATCAATAAAAACGCGAGTGGCATCCCAAATGAGTTATAGTTTATTCGTAGCAGCAGTTCCCTGCGAAGTTAATTTCAGCCTCAAGAAAAAGAATCCACGACCTGCGTGCTGTTTTCTGCGCTGGTGCCATCATCATCATGAAGACAGCAGGTTAGTGAAGTGTACAAGAACTTATGTATTCCACACAGGGCAGTGGAAACAACTAGGCACCTCATGTGTACTGCATGCTCTGTACAAATGTGCTCAGTGACACGTCATCTGCAGTAATGCAGAGGAGGTAAAGAAGGATGAAAGTATTAACACTATCTCACTTTTATTCCTTTTTCTTGTCGTAAGGTCAGCGAAACTTTGAAGCTTTTATCTACTTTTTGTGAACTGTAAATAAATAGTTGTCACTATCACGATTCCAACACCCGTTTAATGATTTTATTTCCGTTCTCAGGTGGTGTGAAGGAGATTTTCCCAAGACAGAACTAGTCCTCGTTTAGGAAGCTTACATACTCGGTTCCATAGACTCACATTCACGCAAACCGTGTTACTGAGTCTTATTACAAAATGAAAATTACAATACTTAACTTCTGCTACTACACAGATTGTTGCAAGCAAACTTCTTCAGTGTAGACAATACCAAGTCTGTGCTACATAGAGAGTGCAGGAGAAGAGACTAGAGTTGATGAAGCTATAAATGAGTCTAATCTTGAAGCTGCTACTGAACTGGGTCGCCAGCAGTCGGTCGCTGCGCTTATGTCTTCTCCGCATAGGGGCCGATGCTGTCGCGTTGTCGTCCTGGAGAGAGGTCGGTCAGCGTGCGATTGACTGACGTCTCCTCACAACCATCTCTTCTCTATCGTCCCCGACTGGTGTGCCGGCACTTGAATTAACGCCGTAACAAAACATGTACAGTTGCTTTACACTTAATTTTTCATAGGGCTCTCCTTTAGGTGGAGCAGATTCAGTAATGTATTCATTTTCATATGCATATTGCATGTACTTCTTTCTCATCAGTTCAAGATTTGCAGAGGTTAAGCTGTAACTCAGAGTCAAATGACAACGCACTTTGGCAGGTGTAGAAAATGGGCTAAAAATAGCGTCGAGTAATAATGTAACTGGAAGAACGGGAATTTGTATAATGTAGCTGGAAGTAGGTCTGGTGAAGGGTAATCTGTTGTAAAGAAAATATAGTGAGATCTCGTTCACAACTGTCCAGCGGTTAAATCAAGAACAATGAGGCTGCAATGATACCACTAATTCAAGAGTGCACATAAAATGTTTGGTATATTGTTTGTATTTTAACGTTACTAATTATGTAAGATTGGTCGTGATTAAGTGCCTGATCTGCTTGTGTAAAACATTTATTTTCTATATTAAAAATATTATTTTACGAGTATATTTTAAATCGGTCCACTAATGTGAAACTCATTTCCTCAAGTTTCTGTATTATTTTGTGTTTTAATTGTTATCCGCGTTAAGCAAGTATTTTATGTTTATGGAGGATTCGATTTTCTATCGTTCCCACCGGTCACATGGAAAATTATATGTTCTAAATTTCGGTATTCGATCTGTTTATACAATCCTGTTAATTTGTGCTAAATCTGTGTATAAAGACTTTGGTGTAAAGATGTAAAAGAAGGTACTCAATAAAAACCAACATGAAGGCATAAATGATGACGGGCCATAATCTGAACTGCCTTGTATCCAGTCCAAGTGGTGTGCATTCCCTATGGAGGAACATGTGTCATATCATACGTAGAACATGACGCAGTGGCACTCGCCCATGCGTAACAACTGGAAACACCTTCCAGGTAATGTGAGGCGTTAGCTGTCAAAAGGATGATTGGACTCACAATGCATGGTGAATAACAGAGTTTCGTTCACTGTAGCTGTGCTTTGTTGGTATGGGTCGACGACGAGTATGACTCTAACGATAGCCAAGATTCTGTCTGTGTTCTCCAACGCCAAGTTTCATCATCAACTACAACAAAATGTTGTTCTGTCCTTTATGATGCCACTTGAGATCCTAGAATAACCAGAGTCGGTGACTTAATTCATTCTAGAAACATCCTCCTAGACTCCATCAGCGTGTCAGTGTCTATGTAGGGAATACTATAAATCGTGTAACGAACATAATTCACTTCTTATCAATCTGTAGCAGATTGTTAACCAACTGCTTATAGATAAAGTTGTCAAGTATTTAGTTAGAAAGTGCAATCAAAAGGAAAGATATAGAGGGCTCTGCGTGCTACTAAAATAGATTTATGGGGAAATATTTGTGTTCTCGTTGACACAGAAGACTGTAATTCATACTGTGGTGTGCATAAACGTGTAATAAGCTTCTAGCAACTAACAGCAGAATCCAAAAACGTCAACTTACATTAAGGGCCTCTTAAGAGTCTATTTTTCTTCCTCAGTAACTAAACAAATACTGACAGAGACAATAGTAGTTTACGATTTTCTTAACTTAAACTGACACTAGTGAATTCATCAGTGAGCTAAGTAAAGTTTGCCCCTTACGACAAGGCAGAGTGGTATGTAGCTTGGCCACTGTGGGGTTAATTGAAGTGAGAGGGGAATGTTTTATTGTTTATCTTACAATGCTGAGTGTGCGCAGCTAATACCGGTCAGCCACTACGATATAAATGTGGAACGGAAGCAACTCGGATTCGTGTATGCACACGATAGAGACGGTCATCTGCAAATGTGATACATGTTCGTAGCAAGTAACGTGAAATTATAATACGGCTGTTGTAAAGCACTGCACTGAGTAAAAGAAAAATGACATTCAAAACGTTTAGTAAACGTTTGTAATCGTGCCTCATGTTGGAATTACTGTTATTAATACAACATTAATTTATGTAGGTTACCAATTGATAGTAAGGTCGGTAGGGGAATGTGTGGTAAAGTGGCCAGGACGGGAGAAATGGCAGCTGAATATTTTTTTTTCTTTTTTTCCCTAAACAGAGCTGCTGCTGCTGCACCCGAAGTCGTCACACTAGTTCTAATTTACATCGCCACTGTTGTCAGAGAGACTGACAGAGGAAGCTTGTCCATTATTTTTTAGAACCAACTTTTTTGTTTTTGAGTCTTCTGATAGATGATAAGTCATATATTTTTATTATTGTTTTTACCCCATTCGTATGGGGAGTAACCATTTTTAACGCTATCAACGTTCAAATAAAGTCTCCTGGTCTACAAACATTTTCCATATTATACATAGATAGTTTCTTCTATGGATCACTAATGCCGACGTGGCGTCGGATAGGAAGGTGGCCACATTACTCTGCGGGAAACGTGGTCAAATGTTTACCCCAATAAGAGATAGTTACTTTCAAAAAACACGCATAATATCCGTCTAGATCTACATATGCACAGCTGCTCTCCAAATCATACTTAAGTGCCTGGCAGAGGCTTCATCGAACTAATGTCATATTAATTCTCTATTATTCCACTCTTGAAAAACGCGCGGAAAAAGAACACCTATATCTTTGCGTGCGAGCTCTGATTTCACTTATTTTATTATGATGATCGTTTCTTCCTATGTAGACCGACTTCAATAAGATGTTTAGCATTCCGAGGAGAATGTTTGTGGTTTCAGTTTCGTGAGAAGCTCCCGCCTCTTCGAAAAACGCCATTGTTTTAATTATTTCCACCCCAAATCCTGTATGATGTCCGTGACACGCACTCCCATGTTTTTCGATAATACGAAACGTGCTCCCATTCATTGATCTCCTTGATGTATTCCGTCGATCCTGTCTGGTAAGGATTCCATAACGCGCAGCATTACTCCAAACGAAAAAGGACAAGCGTAGTGTACGCAGTCTCTTTAATAGACCCGTTGCATCTTGTAAGTGTTTGCCAATAAATCGCAGTGTTTGGTTCGCCTTCACCACAAGATATTCTGCGTGTACTTTCCAATTTAAATTGTTCGTAATTATAATGCCTAGGTGTTTAGTTGAATTTGCAGCCTTAAGAGTTGATTGATTTATCGTGTACCCGAAGTTTAACTGATTCCTTTTAGCATTCATATGGATGACCTCACACTTTTCATTATTGAGGATCAATTGTCAGTTTTCACACCATACAGATATCCAAAGAATTTTGCAATCGGTTTTGATCTTCTGATGTCTTTGCTAGAGAATAAAGGTTAGCATCATCTGTAAACAACCTAAGACGGCTGCTCAAACTGTCTCTCCTAAATCATTTATATAGGCAAGAAACAGCAGACTGCCTGTAACATTACCTTGGGGAAGGCCAGAAATCACTTCTATTTTACTCGATGACTTTCCTTCAATTACTATGAACTGTGACCTCTATGCAAGGGAACATGAGTCTAGTCGCGTAACTGAGATGACATTCCGTAAGTACGCAATCTGATTACAAGTCGCATATGAGGTACGGTACCAAAAGCCCTCTGGAAATCTGGAAATACGGAGTTAGTTTGAAATACAATGTCGATAGCACTCAACACTTCGATTGAGTAAAGAGCTAGTTTCGTTTCATAAGAACGATGTTTTCTAAATACCTGTTGACTTTGTGCCAATAGAAATTTTCTTCGAGGTAATTCATAGTGTTCGAACACAATATATCCTCCAGAATCCGGCTCCGTATCAACGTTAACGATGTGGGCCTGTGATTTAGTGGATTACTCCTGTCGCCTTTCTTGAACATTGGTGGAGCCCGTGCAACTTTCTAGTCATCGAGTACGCACCTTTCGTCGAGCGAGCGCTTGTATACGATTGTTAAGTGTGAAGCTATTGCATCAGCATTACTCTGAAAGGAAAGTCATTGGTATATAGTCTGGACCAAAAGACTTGCTTCTGTTAAGCGATTTAAGTTGCTTATCTATTCAGAGAATATCTACTTTTGTGTTACTCACGTTCTTCGTATTCCTTGGTGAAGGAATTTCGGAAGGCTGTGTTTAGTAACTCTCCTTTACCAACACTGTCATCGATAGTATTACCATTGCTATTGTGGAGAGAAAGCAGTCATTGTGTCTTGCCGCTAGTGTACTTTGCATACGACTAGAATTTCTTTGGATTTTCTTCCTGGTTTCGTAACAATGTTCTGTTTTGGAAACTTTTATAAGCATCTTACATTGATGTCCAGGCTAAATTTCGAGCTTCTGTTACGATTGGCAATCTCGGGGATTTTGCGTTCGCTTAGATTTGGCATGGGTTTGTTGTTGTTGTTTCTGCAACAGTGTTTTGAGCTGTTTTGTGCGACAAGAAAGTCGTAGGTCTTCTTGCATACAAAGCTGTCATTCTACCCCTTTGTGACAACATTGAATTAATTAATTTGCACTATCTAAAACCGTCTCCTTTCTGTCGTATTTGGTCTAATACAACAGTTCGACTGGAAAAGATATATGGCAGCCGACTGGTATTCTTTTATGCACATCGGGCGTGCCTAGAAAGTATTTCCGGAAATCAGAAAAACAAACACAGGATCGTATTGGACTAGCACTGGCCGTAGTATCCTCTCAGATAAGGAAAACTAATCACAGTTTATGCCTTCAGAAAAGTGCATTTAGTTCCAATATATTATTTTCTTATTCTCTTGGCCGGCCGTGATGGCCGAGCGGTTCTAGGCGCTTCAGTCTGGAACCGCGCGACCGCTACGGTCGCAGGTTCGAATACTGCCTCGGGCATGGATGTGTGTGATGTCCTTAGGTTAGTTAGGTCTAAGTAGTTCTAAGTTCTAGGGGACCTCAGAAGTAAAGTCCCATAGTGCTCAGAGCCATTTTCTTATTCTCTTGGAAATAATTGATGTAATACTTTATAATATGCAGATTCAAAATTTATGAGTGATAAACTAACCTGCCCCCCCCCCCCCCCCCCCCTCCCCTCCTCGACGACAATATGCGGCCACAGGTTGCGTCCTCCAATAGTGTTAGTATTGGCTCTTCAGCAAAAAAAAAGTTTGATGGTTACTGCTCTAGTGAATCACTGTAAATTCTGAACTTTTATTTATTTAATTTTTTGGTCGATTACTCGCAAACGAGGGCTCAGCAGGGTGGATGGACGTAGGACGTCACACCTAGGATCATAACCTACTCTGCTGTATAGCTAGTTCCAGAATGTCTATACTGTCCCTGGGGATCTCTTATTGTAAGAGTTACGTGAGCCTTCGAGGCATGTTAAGAGAGAGAACGATCTATAGAAGTCGCATTGCCGCGTTTACTATTCGAGATGCAACTCGGTCTGCTGAACAACAGATTTATAATACACATTTATAACACAAGTGGATGTGCGTGATGTTTTATGGCGGCAAACCGCTGAGGAGCGGATTTCTGATTTTCAAAAAAAAAAAGTGTATAAATGAGAATATATATCTCTCCTGTGTTGTTTAGATGGATAGTTCTAATATGCTTTGTATGTACTGTTAGTGCGTGTACCAAAGAACGTTCGATGTTCTTAAATATCATGAAAATTTTGGGATCACTTATCTTACGTGTACTAGTAATTTTTCCAGGTCCTTAATCATCAAGGTCAAATCGATTACTCACTCTACTGCGCTCCTGTTGCACCTTCTGTAGTTCATTTAGACCATACGCGAAAAGAACAGGGTCATCTGCTAATCCGTTAATTTCTATCCGGTGATTGTGTTTCCCCTCTCTTCTCAGTCTGATAGCCTACTGGGGTTGCTGTAAATAGTTTTGGTTGGACTGGATCCCCTTGTTCTTCCGAGTCATAAGAACGTGCAATACCAGAATGAATTCTCACTCTGCAGCAGAGTGTGCGCTGATATGAAACTTCTTGGCGTATGTACTGTGTTACTGTGTGCTGCATCGGTACTCGATTCCGAAACCTTTGCCGTTCGCGGGCAAGTAGTCTACCGACCGAGCTATGAAATCACGTCTCCTTCTAGACCTCACAGACGTTCTCTTGCTTGCCTTGCGGGCGTAGCGTTTCTGGAATAGAGATATTGCGGAGAAATCTGGTCGTGAAACCTCCTCCCACCCCGCCCCCCCCCCCCCTCACCTTCTGGCCACAATAATAATCAAGAAACTCTTCAACGTATTGCTGATTGGTACGTATTGTGTGGCTGTATTTTTAACATAGAAGTTAACGTGATATCGTTACAAAATATCGAAGGAGGACAGGGCAAAAAAGTTGGGAAGCACAAAGGGTGGCCTCAACGTGAAAGAAATGTACAAAACTTTACAAAACAATAGTGGCGATATGACAAAATGCCTCTTCAGGGAACTAATGCCTAGAAGCTGCGTGCATCCAGTCGATGTTGGACCTATACACCGCATTTTGATTTATGTAAGACAATATTACTTGTAATGTACTTCACTGCAGGCATCAACCTTTCAAATCTCAACGAAAAACGTCTATACGAAACTCATGAAAAGCCGTCTAAACCCACCGAACTAAAAAGCCCATATATCGAATGGAAAATGGTGTTGAGCAGATTAACAACTCAATCTTGCAATCAAATGTGGCAGCGGTATGTTATGAGGTGGTTAATGATATCTTCTCCTAAAAGGAAAAACTACATAAGATACACTAGTCGCAAACATCCTTATGCAACGATTGCCAAATAATTGACACTCAGTACCCCCGATATGTATGCAAAGCACAATTCGAAGTATGGAAGTGGATCACTACAAAGGTGCCTTTACTGTCTGCACGAATCCCTGATTAATTACATCAGCTCCTATCACAAAACCGGAGTGGTGCGTGCATCCAAGAGCCAGAAACTAGGAGAATTCGTCACTTTCCACAGGAAAAACTAATCTCATCCATTTGTTGTCTATAAGCAATTGTTAATTGCGGAATATTCGAACCTAAAACAAAATTGCAGACGCAGTGAGTTGGTACAGGATTGCCTCGACACAGAAGTCCGTCACTGAATGTTTTCTAGCGTATGCAGTTTACTACGGAGCACAAGAAGTCAACATAACAGCGTAGGAGTTAAAGGGAAGCATACGGTGCGTCTTACATATAGTCAGCCAAGAGCAGCACGAAATGAAAGGGACCTGACTCCAACATTTTAACAAATCATTTTCTGGGAAGGATTTTCTCATGCTGGGGAAATTGCGAGGTATTTTATTTATCTCTTTTAGAAGCGTCGCTTGATGAGAACACTTTGAAGAAAAGATCTTGATTTCGCAATGTGATTTTACTTTTCTCTCTCTTTTTTCACGAAGACCGTCTACAAAATTATTTTAACTGGGTGAAAGAGGGCGAGGGAAATCTTTTCTTAGTTGCAGGAAAATAATATTTCTCTATAACTTAGTTTTAGACTAAAAGTGGGTGTTGAAGAGGGCTTCGCGAGAAGTTGGAATTAATCTCGGAAAGAAGTTCTAATTCACCAAGAAGGGATTGTTTCACTAAGAAGGCTTTGAAGAAGACTAGTATTTTTCATTTCAATTGCGAAAAAGCCACGCCGGAGAAGGTGATGTTTCATGAGTGAAAAAGAACTTGTCCAAGTAAAACAGAATTCCCAAATTCGAGTCCTGGCTCGTCACGCAGATTTAATCCACCAGGAAGGCACAATATTCAGTACTCTAGAGCAAGTGCGTTAGTGCAACCCACAAAATCTTTATCAGTTTAGCGCCGACCATAGTCGTGCCAAACTCATCATTTACTTTCAGAAAGACTTCACTACGCAAATGTTCTTGTGTTTCCACATTTCCGGTACTGATAAATGTGTCGAAGACAGATCAAGTGTAGGAAAAACAGGAATGAAATTGGAAAGTGAAAGACTTTTGCGTAATACGCTCCTCTTGTGGCGATAAATTCGCCGTGCCACGGAATTTTGTGCAAACTGAATGACGGACAATGCTCGTCACGGGCAGACCATTCTGCTGTAAATTCTATAATGTCTCATATTGAAACGTCCCCTTAGAAAACTTATAAATTACTGTGCTGGTAAACTTCTACATTATTTGATACAAAGTCAGCAGAGTAAAACTGAACGTACTCAGACAGTTCTCTCTTTAGTTATTCTGATCATCACTAAACTGACACACAATATTTTTTTAGCGCAACGCAGTCTGACTTTCAATAATCCCCACAAAAGAATGGCCCTGACTAACTATAACTTATACTTTTCATGAATCACTTACCTCACAAAAATCTTCGTTACTCGAACTACTGCGATACAGCGAGCGCCAATACTGCCAGCTAAATAAAAGATCTGGCGGACACATGACCAGATCGTCCGCTTATAGTAACCTCTCAAAACTCTGGCATCTCTCTCTTCTCATCCACCACAGCTGGCGGCTCACCTCCAACTGCATAACGCTACGCGCAGTTCACATCCAACTGCCCAACACTACCCTAGCGAATATTCCAACCATGACACAGACTGCACATCCACCACTGCTGGCGGCTCAGCTCCAACTGGACAACGCTACGCGCTGTTCACATCCAACTGCCCAACACTACACTAGCGAATATTTCAACCATGGCACAGACTGCACACAGCACAGTCAGTGATTTTCATACAGAGCGCTACGTGGCGTTACCAACATAAAAACCTCAACAGCCTACTTACAGTATGTACATATATCGGCGTTACTTATGACTTCTGAGATTAATATTTCGTGGCGGCTAATGTTTTCAGGGAAACGTTTAGGTACGCAAAATGAAAAAAAATAAAGAACTCCCAGTATTATAAAGAAACATGGGCGATTATCTGTTTCCTAAGAAGAAAACGAGGATTTCGCAATTTTGACTAATATTTCCGCTGCCGCCATACTGAAAATTTATGCTTGTCATCTATCTTTTTTGGAAATTTTTTCTTGACTCCAATATGTAGACATGTTCCTACGTCATGAAAGTGATGTAGCTTAGTAAAACGCAAAGTAAGAAGAACTTCTCCCTAAGTCTATTGATACGTACGATCTGGATAAGTAGTTGGCCAGAGAGATTACCACGGGGGTATCATCGTTAAGTGATCTCTTTGGGTTGGCAGATTCTAAAGAGGAAGGGATCGGGAAGTTGTGGAGAGAGAGTGGAGAGTAGATAGTGGACAGCTTGTATTGGAGAGCGATACAGAGAGGGTAGAATGGGCTGCCGGCAGAACGGCAGCGTGTATGAAGGAACAGAGAGACTTGGCGGAAGACGTGTGCACAGACGAGAGTGGTAACCTGGGAGCGGCTGATTGTCGGAATGTCTCGCAGAACCAGCGCGTCACACGCTGGAAGTGGCTTTCGTCTGGGCAATGTTTGTCGACTCAGGGAATTGACTGCAGTATAGAGCACGTCTGAGCTTCTAGCCTCATTGGTGAGCCTCTTTATACTGAGTAGGAACTTGTTCTTCGGGTCTCCCATTTAGTGGTTACTGTTCAAGCTCTCCTACCCGCAGTTTATTCTGCTTTTCCTACAACGGCTCGGTGTAGTTGTATCTGACGTGACTTTGTTGTGCCTGTGGCTTTAGTCCCCTACAGCACGTCATTTTCTACGTAACTTCGGACTTCTCAGTTAAACGCTGATAATTAAAATCCCTAGACTTCTGTCTCTGTAACGTTTTTACAACCCTTGAAAGACGGATTAGCGTAACCTTACAATTTTTCAAATTGTGAACGTGTCTGAAGGTTTATTTTCCTCTTCAAAAGTTTATTTGAGTTTTGGAGAATTTTTTTTAATTAATTCTTAAATCCACGTCAGGGTGAATATTTGCTATTTCAGTCCTCCGATTAGAGGTGATTTATAGTAATTGTTATCTACCCTTTAAAGTTGTCTCAGTTTGAATTGTGCCCTTTTGTAATGATCCGGTCAGACTAAAGTTTAACGTTTTCCTTATACGTTGTTCTTAACTTGTTGGAAAATTTCCTTTCATCTAAATTCTAAGCAAATCTGTGAAATTAATGTGCTTGTTAAATGTCACAGACGTCGGTATTTGCTTATTTTTATTGCATTGAACAATTTTTAGCGTTTTTAGGTTTCTAGTCACATTTTCCTTTAATTAAAGTTACTGTGGACATCTGTTTCGACTGTGGTTCACTAGTCAAATTGTTGAGCCTCTTTGTAAAATCATGTTCTGCTTAGCTATTTCCAGTTACATTTTGCTTTCATCAAAGTCTTTGTGAACGTGTGTTCTGATTCTCTGTTTCACTATTTACACTGCTAAGCCCCCTGTAAAGTCACCTCTTCCTTAACTGTTTCAAATTAAAACTTGATCTCAATTAAATTGCTCTACGCACGCTGCCATGTACTGTGTATCGGTAAATAAAAAATAAGAAATATATTTCTCCTCTATCCTAGACTTGTATTTGGTTCTCCCACAGCTGCATGCCGTGTCCTGCTATTCTACCATATAAAGTATCTCACCAAATAAGATGTTACTACTATATGAAATAGATAACTATGAATTTGAATTCTGTGCGGATCTAAAAGGAGACTGCTTAGCAAAATCCAGATCCCCCTAACCAACACACGGTGTTTGAGGAGTCGAACTCCCACGTTTATGACGTAAAATTTGCTGAACTAAATGTAGTACAATGATAGAATTTTGCAGGTTCATTCTGTAATATACACTAATGCTCAGAAAAAAAACAGAGCACCTTGAACGATTGAACGACAGGAGATATGGCGTTCATATTCACAGGACATGTACATTAGTATGTTCTGCAGAAATGATTACCATTTGACCCATGTCCACCCGCGGGTTCAAGGTCAGCATAGATAACAAGCGCGACACCACCTAACGGTATAATTTTCCTGCGCTTCTCGTTATCGCTATAAGCCGAAGGTAGTGAATTAGTGTGACTTGAGCAGACGTGCAAGATGGCTCGCAGACGTATGCGCGAGCCGTACCCTCAAATCAGAGTTTGAAAGAGTACGCATTTTTGGCACGAGAGAATGTGTTGGATCCAGTCGGGAAATTGCTGCCCGTGTGGGACGAAGTTCAAAAACGGCTCTGAGCACTTAGGGACTAAACATCTGAGGTCATCAGTCCCCTAGAACTTAGAACTATTCAAACCTAACTAACCTAAGGACATCACACATATCCGTGCCCGAGGCAGGATTCGAACCTGCGGCCGTAGCAGTCACGCAGTTCAGGACTGAAGCGCTTAGAGCCGCTCGGCCACCACGGCCGGCTGGGACGAAGTGTTTCGGCCGTGCGATGGGTGTTTGCCTCATTGTCACGGAAGGCCGTAGAATCGACCAGACATCCCCCCCCCCCCCTCCCACCTTTCCGTCTCCCAAGGACATCGACATCTCATACCAATGGGATTGCGGGAGAAATCTGCGCCCTACTCGGCTCTAGCACAGTTGTCGAAGAGTAACATATCTTACACTGTAAGGGTGACAGACCGTAGCCGTTTATTGTGGCATGGGTCGTCTTTTTTTTCGTCTACATGTGCAAAACATGTTAGACGGCAGTGATGTACTGAACGACGTGACTGAGGACAGGAATGGCATCACGTAATGTCTTCCGACGAATCCAAGTTTTGTTTGTTTGAAAATGATGGCCACATTTCGGATCGTCGCAGACGGGGGGGGGGGGGGGGTGGAGGGAGGGGGGGGGGGGGAAGGGCATCACAGTGACTGCATTCGCACAGGACATACAGCAACACCTCAAGGCGTTATGGCGTGGGGTACATCCATGAATCACAGCTGTGACCTACATGACCGTAGTTATACCCTCTCAACAGAAAACTGCAGACGCCATTTTTCAGCAAGACGATGTGCGACCGCATCAGGTCCAGTGTTGTGCCAACCACCACAGCCTGGTGAATGCAACATGGATGGCTATACAACAGGACGTCATTCGCTCCTTACTCGCGTCGATGTCATCACGCATAAAATAAGTTATCAGAACCCATGGCAGCTACCAAACAGCAGGACACATACTGAACCGATGTGACTAAAGTGCTAATCATTTCCGCAAAACATACTAAAGTATATTTCCTACGAATATAAACTTCCTATTTCTAGTCGTTCAAGGTGTCCTGTTTTCTCTGAACGTGAGTGTATATGGAAACTCTCTGCAAATTGTGTTGTGAATAGAGTTAGTAATAAAGTTGTAATAAATTAAATCGTCATGGCTGATTCTGAAGGTTTACTGCATTAGCAGCGGAAATAACGTGAGCGATTTTTCTTTCAGTATTTTCTGAGAATACCTTTGAGAAAAGTTTACAAAACGGTCAGTGTATAGTTTGTTGGGAGCCGTTACATGCTCACATTCTCAAATATTGGATGAATATAGCCCGAGTAATTTTAGTGTCATTAGTTGGGCTGCTTCAAGACACTTCATAATTTTAATACTTCACTTAATGTTTTAAACCTTTAATGTAATGTTATACATCTTGATGAGCTGATTGTAAGATGAGCAACCCAGCTTACATCACCTATTCCAGGTGCGGGAGACGTAGCTTGTATCGCCTGTCGTAAGGCGAATGATAAGTACTCCGGGTTCAGTGATGTATGTTGGTTTGCCCTTCTTAGGATACGTTTAATTTTACCGCCTTCCATATTTTATTTTACTTGAGGCTGACCTGCCCCTTCACTACTATGAAGTAAAACAAATTGCAACACCAAAAAATAATTAATGTAGAGTAATTAACGTAGAGTAATTAAATTTCGGGAATACATTTGTTTCGGTAACATACTTAAGTGACCAAAATCGCAAGACGACAGGTTAATGTGCTCGTAAACGTGAGACATCCCATTACAAATCTCACATGCTGGTACATTAATCACTGTAGTAACCGCCAGAATATTGAATACAAGAATGCAAACGTGCATGCGTTGTGTTGTACAGGTGCCAAATGTCAGTTTGTGGTATGGAGTTCCATGGCCAATGAACAGAGGGACAGGTAAGGCTGGTTGCGGATGACACTGGATTCGTCATCCGATGATGTCCCGTATGTGTTCGACTGGAGATAAATCTGGTGATGGAGCCGGCCAAGACAACGTGTCGGCACTATGTAGAGCATGTTGGGCTGCAACAGCGGTGCGTGGACGACCTATGTCCAGTTGTAAAGCACCTCTGGAATCCTATTCATGAATGGCAGCACAAAAGGTCGATTCACCAGACTGACGTACATTTTTGCAGTCAGACTGCGTGGGATAACCACTAGAGCGCTCCAGCTGTCATACGAAATTGCACCCCGGATCGTAACTCCAGGTTTAGGTCCACTGTGCCGAGCAAGCAGACAGGTTGTTTGGGGACCCTGAACTGCCTCCTTTTAACCAACACACGGCCTTCACTGCCACCGAGGCAGAAACAGTTTTCATCAGAAAACACAAATAGACCTCCACCCTGCCCTCCAATGCGATCTCACTCGACACCTTTTAAGACCCAAACGAAGGTGGTTGGAGCACTCTGTCTTCAGGCCACAAGTGGCCCATCGCGGTGTCATCCTCAGCTGAGGATGCGGAGAGGATGGGCGTGTGGTCAGCACACTGCTCTCCCAGTCGTGATGATGGTTTTCTTTGACTGGAGCCGTTACAATTCGTTCGAGTAGTTCCTGAATTGGCATCACGAAGCTGAATGCACCCCGAAAATGGCAACAGCGCAAGACGGCCCGGATGGTCTCCCATCAAAGTGTCGGCCACGCCCAACAGCGCTTAACATCTACATCTACATCTACATCCATACTCCGCAAGCCACCTGGCGGTGTGTGGCCGAGGGTACCTTGAGTACCTCTATCGGTTCTCCCTTCTATTCCAGTCTCGTATTGTTCGTGGAAAGAAGGATTGTCGGTATGCTTCTGTGTGGGCTCTAATCTCTCTGATTTTACCCTCATGGTCTCTTCGCGAGATATACGTAGGAGGGAGCAATATACTGCTTGACTCTTCGGTGAAGGTATGTTTTCGAAACTTTGACAAAAGCCCGTACCGAGCTACTGAGCGTGTCTCCTGCAGAGTCTTCCACTGGAGTTTATCTATCATCTCCGTAACGCTTTCGCGATTACTAACTGATCCTGTAACGAAGCGCGCTGCCCTCCGTTGGATCTTCTCTATATCTTCTATCAACCCTATCTGGTACGGATCCCACACTGCTGAGCAGTATTCAAGCAGTGGGCGAACAAGCGTACTGTAACCTACTTCCTTTGTTTTCGGATTGCATTTCCTTAGGATTCTTCCAATGAATCTCAGTCTGGCATCTGCTTTACCGACGATCAACATTATATGATCATTCCATTTTAAATCACTCCTAATGCGTACTCCCAGATAATTTATGGTATTAACTGCTTCCAGTTGCTGACCTGCTATTTTGTAGCTAAATGATAAAGGATCTACCTTTCTGTGTATTCGCAGCACATTACACTTGTCTACATTGAGATTCAATTGCCATTCCCTGCACCATGCGTCAATTCGCTGCAGATCCACCTGCATTTCAGTACAATTTTCCATTGTTACAACCTCTCGATACACCACAGCATCATCCGCAAAAAGCCTCAGTGAACTTCCGATGTCATCCACAAGGTCATTTATGTATATTGTGAATAGCAACGGTCCTATGACACTCCACTGCGGCACACCTGAAATCACTCTTACTTAGGAAGACTTCTCTCCATTGAGAATGACATGCTGCGTCCTGTTATCTAGGAACTCCTCAATCCAATCACACAATTGGACTGATAGTCCATATGCTCTTACTTTGTTCATTAAACGACTGTTGGTGATCTCACGGGAACCGGTGCAACCACTGCGGCAAGGCCGTTGCCCAAGGTGGTTTAGGGTCAATGGAATATTGTGCACTACAGGGCGTCATACTCGGCACCGTCCTTGGAGTAACCGACTTGCAACAGTTCGATGTGTCACTGTGGTGCCACCCGCTGCTCAAAATTGCTACCGCAGATGCAGTACGATGCGCCAGAGGTATACACCAAACACGATGGTTTTCCCTCTCGTTAGTGCCACGTGGTCATCCGAAACCCGGTCTTCTCGCTACCATATATTCCAGTACCTACATTCCTGCCAGACCTTACTGTGGTATCGCAGAAGGAACATCTAGGTATTCTTAGCCAAATTTCATGACCTTGTTCTAACTAAATCAGGTGCTGATACTTGCGTCTTTGTCGAGTTCCATCTTAAAGGTAGCTGTCACTACCATTACATCGTGTATTTAAAGCTAACCTGATTTGCATCCTCATAGCGCTCTAATAGCGCCTCGGTTACGAGACTGGTGCGAAATCTAACCAGAAATCACCTTTCAGATGTAGGATCACGCTTGTTAACTTTTGTTTATGTCGCACGAATCCTACTTGGTGTTGTCCTCTTTTTCCGTCAGTGTATTTGTCATTTTGGACGATCTATGCAAGACATCAAAAGTTAACAGTTCGAACATTGACACAGAGTCAGTCCGTTTCGATGATGAATGCTAAAAAAAATTTGAAAAAAGAAAAACCGGAATAAACTGACAAGCACTACTGACAAAATATTAGATCTTTCCTAGGAGTTATAATACCGGAACTGGATAACACCATCTTTAATTTTGATAATGGCCTCGCTTCGGCAAAACTGTCAGTTATGCCATATTCATATGCTTCAAGAAGAATATAATAATTCCAATCCCAAAGAAAGTAGGGGTTGACAGATGTGAAAATTACCGAACCAACAGCTTAATAATTCACGGCTGCAAAATACTAACGCGAATTCTTTACGGACGGATGGAAAAACTGGTAGAAGCTGACCTCGGGATAGATCAGTTTGGATTCCGCAGAAATATTGGAACACGTGAGGCAATACTCACCCTACGACTTATCTTAGGAGATAGATTAAGGAAAGGCAAACACACGTTTCTAGCATATGTAGACTTAGAAAAAGCTTTTGACAATGTTGACGGGAATACTCTCTTTCAAATACTGAAGGTGGCAGGGGTGAAATACAGGGAGCAAAAGGCTATTTACAATTTGTACAGGAACCAGATGGCAGTTATAAGAGTCGAGGGGCATGAAAGGGAAGCAGTGGTTGGGAAAGGAATGAGACAGGCTTGTAGCCAATCCCCGATGTTATTCAATCTGTATATTGAGCAAGCAGTAAAGGAAACCAAAGTAAAATTCGGAGTAGGTATTAAAATCCAAAGAGAAGAAATAAAAACATTGAGGTTGGCCGATGACATTGTAATTCTGTCAGAGACGGCAAAGGACTTGGTAGAGGGAAGAGCAGTTGCACGGAATGGACAGTGTCTTGAAAGGAGGATATGAGATGAACATTAACAAAAGCAAAACGAGGCTTATGGAATGCAGTCGAATTACGTTGGGTGATGGGGAGGGAATTAGATTAGGAAATGACACACTCAAAGTAGTAAAGGAATTTTGCCATTTGGGGATCAAAGTAACTGATGATGGTCGAAGTAGAGAGGATATAAAATGTAGACTGGGAATGGCAAGGAAAGCGTTTCTGAAGAAGAGAAATTCGTTAACATCGAGTATAGATTTAAGTGTCAGGAAGTCGTTTCTGAAAGTATTTGTATGGAGTATTGGAGTGTAGCCATGTATGGAAGCGAAACATGGACGATAAATAGTTTGGACAAGAAGAGAATAGAAGCTTTCGAAATGTGATGCTACAGAAGAATGTTGAAGATTAGATGTGTAGATCACGTAACTAATGAGGAGGTATTGAATAGAATTGGGGAGAAGAGGAGTATGTGGCACAACTTGACTGGAAGAAGGGATCGGTTGGTAGGACACGTTCTGAGGCATCAAGGGATCGTCAATTTAGTACCGGAGGGCAGCGTGGAGGGTAAAAATCGTAGAGGGAGACAAAGCGATGAATACACTAAACAGATCAGAAGGATGTAGGTTGCAGTAAGTATTTGGAGATGAAGAAGCTTGCACGGGATAGAGTAGCATGGAGAGCTGCATCAAACCAGTCTTAGGACTGAAGACAACAACAATATGTCATATTCAGATGAAGCAACTCACTGATGTTTAGATCTCCTTGAGCGGCCAAGCCACGGCGGTTTCATTTCGTTCAGCCTGTTGTTCCAAACAGATCCAGGCGTCTTGTATGGAATTCACGTCTGATGATCAACTGATCCAGTCGCGATATGATAGGGTTCTTGAAGCTTCTTCAAAGCAGGAAGGTATGCGCGCTGCCCTGCTACTATGGGTATTGTTATCTTCGAAGACGTTAGTGTCTACAGCCTACTCGTCACGAAAACGCTGAAGAAAGAAGGCGAACATTTGTTCACCGAGGATGTTGAAATAAACATCACTGCAGCCTGAATGACTGGGCCGAGGCGATGGTAGGAAAAAGACCCCCAAGCCATAGGAGTATTACCTCCAATCTAAGCTACACCATAAACATACCGTGGGTTGAACGCCTTATTGTGCCGTCTGTTCACTCGGCATTTTGCATCTAAATATTCATCTAGATGGATACTATGCAAGTCACACTTCAGTGCCCGCAAGAGAGTTCACCGAACCACCATCACAATAATTCTCTCTTATTGCACCCTCGAAGAGCGCTCGGAAAAGCGAACACCTATATCTTTCTACGGATAAGATAGATCTGTTGCGTCTTCTAAGTCCTCTGACAATGAATTGCAGCCTTTGGTTTGCCTTCCCCACAAAATTTTCTATGTCTTCTTTCCAACTTAAGTTGCTCGTAATTCTAGTTCCTAGGCATGTAGTTGTATTTACGGCCTTTAGATTTGACTTGTTTGTCGTGTAACCGAAGTTTAAAGGTTTCCTTTTAGCGCCTATGGGGATGACCTCACACTTTTTATTATTTAGGATCAATTGTCAATTTTCGCACCGTAAAGATATCTTTTCTAAATTGTTTTGTAATTTTTTTTATTTTCTGATGACTTTGCTAGACGACAAACAACAGAATTATTTGCAAACGACTTAAAGCTGGCAGCTTAGAATGTCTCCTAAATCGCTGACCTATCACACTACGTCGAGGAACGCCAGAAATCACTTCTCTTTCAGTCGATGACTTTCCGTCAATTTCTATGAATTGTGACCCCTGTGACAGGAAATCACGAAACCAGTGGCATAACTGAGACGATATTCCATACGCACTGAATTTCACTATAAGCCATTTGTATGGTACAGTGTCAAAAGCTTTCTGGGAAGACAGAACCAATTTAATATCACTCGTGGATAGTACTCAGGACTTCGTGTGAGTAAAGAGCTAGTTCTGTTTCACAAAACCGTTTCCGATTCATTCCCTTAGGATCTTTGTGGGACTGTTGAACTTACGTGGTGTTGCAGTCTGTTTCAAAAGCAACATAAGGTCAAGAAATTACTGCAGGAAGTGCTGCCATCTGTAAACGAACTCCCACTGAACCTGAAAACTGCAAAGGCGACAAATGTTATATCCATTTACGGACACCTGTAAAGTATAGTAGCAAAAGATTAGGTAACGTAAAGTTCAGAGTTCAGGAGTTAGAAGGGCCAATCAGGTCCGCCCGCCCGCCTTGTCATCATCGGTCAATGAAATCAACGGTTGAGGTATTGAGGGGCAAGCACTCATCATACCGCTCTTGCGGTCGTCGTCATGTTTGTTGAACTTGGAACAGGTACTAATCCTTCGCGTAGCTACTCAGTTGGCCTCACAAAGTTGAGTGCAGCCCGTTCCATTCCCCCCATGAAGAAAAACTCTGTGGCGGTATAAGGAATCGAACCCAGGTCCGCCACATGGCAGTTATCCTCATTGACCATTCGGCTGCGAAAGAAAACACGTTCGTATACAGTAAAAAAAAAGGAAAACACCTTCGCATAGAGTAAAACAAAAGGAACAGAATAACTTTCAGCGTAACATCTAAGCCGTTCATTAACATGTAAAAGAATTGTTATAGTAAACTATGAAGGAATTACATAATAACCGTCGAATATTTTTATGCTCAGGCACACTGTATGTATACTTGGATAAAACCAGTCGATGATTGGTTGCGATGGTTATCTCTGTACTGCAATAAATTCAGAAAAAGTGGAGATGTTAATAGGGAATAGCACCATGACTAGAAAACAAAACACGAAAGGTGAAACACAGATACTGTTTTAATGTAAAACGATGTACATTGAAATAGTTCCTCAACAGTCAACTGCATTCCGCCTCTAACCGTAAAATAACGAGGCACCATCTTCCTTATTATAGAATATGGTATCTGTCATCACTCACACAGAAACGAGAATTCGAGAACAATTGCCAGTCTCTTCGATGACGTATGCTTACTAGTTTCTCTCCTTTTATTGAGGGTTGCACATTACTTTTGTTACAGGAATTTTGCAAGTTTGTCACACATTCTTCTGTTTCAATTGACAATTTTTGTCCATGTAAAATAGGAAGTACGGACAGTTGTGAAGAGTTTCCTTACAGACTAACGAGGTAAGTCCCTTAGCGCAGCATGTCACTGACTTAGTCAGAACACCGGCAGCAAAGTTCCGAACGACAATGCACACAAAAAGTCACTCGTTGGTGCTCGTCATTCATTTGTATTCGCCGACACACTAATCACACTTCACTAACACCAAGTTCACCGATTACTGAACGGATAATGCCCTTCTAGATAATTTTTACAGTGATATGTAATGGAATGTAGAGGAGAAAAATATACCTCTCAGTCACTCAGTCTCCCATTTCATTAACTTGTCGTTATGCGTCGTCATCATTCATCTTACTCTCGTTCTTGAAAACAAAGACAAAATTTTGCAGTACTTTTAAGATAGAAACGGCCTAGGAGAAAAATTGGCCGCTAAGAACTGAGAAATCACATTTCATCAGCGATAATGTCCTCGGTCAGATCCACTCTGTTAAGATGTTTGTTGTACTATTAAGTCACCTGAAAGTTAATTTGGGCATATGCAGGACAGATCATTTTTCACAATGTGAAATAGTGAGACTAGCATTGAGGTTGTAACATAATGAAAGATGAAGTCATAGGAACAATTACTCAAATGCATTAGAAGAGTTCGAACAACCATTAAGGAAAAAAAGGAAAAATAAACTTGTATTTAAAATGGAGACACAAAACACCAAGGAAACTTCCTGCGGATAAAACCCACTTAATTCATGAATTTCCGAACAAATTCAATCCAGCGTTTGAATGGCAAAAGTGCTGAGGTAATTTTCTTTTGTTGAAAGGCGAATGATAACTGACAACTTATAGCTTAAGCTACGTTGTTTCACTCGTCCACATACACAGATGAGTAATAAACAGCCGACTAAACATATAAACATGGGAATTGGACTCAAGCTTTGGAGAAAGAATAAAGAAAACGACTGTGGAATCCAAAGCCGTGTGCTGATCTCATAAGACTGTACCAAATATTGAATCTTGCAAATTTTGCAGTCAAACAATACTCACCTTAAGAAATGAATAGTAATCATAATTGTTCCTTCACTTCCAGAAATAAAGTAATCCCTATTTGACAAGTTGGAGTACGGGTGTAGGCAACGAGTGTAGTGCAAACAGAAAGGAATTCTCATGGAATTTTTATATTCCACGTGGTAACTATCAAGCGTCAGATCGCTCACAAACAGATAGCGTTCACCATAAAGTGTTCTGGAAATAGCATGTTGGTCGAAACCAATGTTGAAGAGCCTTTGCCGATCTTTGTTTCTACGGTACACGAGACGGATTTGTCAAATCTAGTGATGACCTAAAATACTGCAACATCTATTAATTAGCAGGTCGTTCTCCCTCGTTCTTCAACACTTATCTAACAACAACACCAATCCATTTCAATGTAGTAATCGATGCGTACGTTTTCACCAGAGCAATAACTCTGCTGCCGATGAAGAAGTTATATGTAAGGAACAGTTTTGTAAATGCTCTCATCTTATGATGAGAGGGAAGTAGGTAGAGCACAAGCACCATTGTTTTACGAGATGAATAGCGACTATGGACGATGTTACCTTTGAGATAATAAGAGCTAAAGCAAATAGCAGTGGGAAAATTATTTTAAATTACAATATAAGGGCACAAAAAGTTGAAACTGAAACTAGTCACCAAAGTACAGACAAGACAATCAGATAAACTTCACATTGGAGTAAATATGCACTGCAATAAAAAGACTTGAAAGTAGAATGTCTCCAGCGCCAGATGGTTGATATAAATAATTAATCAAATACGGATGACATGCGTTACATCAACAGTCTCATACTTTATTTAACAATATGACGAAGTAAGGTAGAATATCAAGAGAATGGAGAGAGAATATTACAATCCCAATCTGTAAAAACAGAAATAAGCAAATTTTAGATCATTAACGGGGAATTACCCTGCTTAATACCACCTTGACAGCGTTAAAATTAGTAATTAGAGACAGAACGCAGAATTACATGCGTTATTGACTTTTCAAAAACCTTTGATAGGGTCAGAAAAAAGGATAGAATTGAAACCTTAATGGACAACATAGGAACAATGGGTTTACTGAAAGTCATAGAAGATACACACAGGTAATAAAACGAGAATTAAAATACGCAAAGTATTTACAGATGAAATTATACTAGATAAAGGAATTAGACGAGGAGATTCATGACGCCCACTTCTGTTCAGCTTAATAATGGACCACATCATTGATGACAGAAGAAAGAAAGCTTGCTATAAAAAGGGAAATAAACTGGTAAGTACTTTTCTTTTGCTGATGTTACTGCACTGATAGCAGAAAATAAGGATGGTTCATAAAGGTTACTTCGCTAGTTTAATAAAACAGCTAAGCAACATAACATAGAAATATCTAAAAAAACTTAGTATATGGTAATATCAAAAGCATTGTATGATATAAATTAGAAGTAGATGGTGTTCAGTTCAATAAATGACGAGTTTTAATTACCTCAGGAGTGTTATTACCAGCCATAAATACTTAACCATGGAGGTGAAAATTCAAGTGACAAAGTACTTGAAAATACTGTACGGCGAAACAAATTTGTGACCACTCAGTGGAAAATAAAAATGTATAAAACAATGGTGCTTCCTGTTTTGACATATTTGTACGCAGAAGAAACTGGAGCAGAAACGAAGAATATAAAAGTTAATTGCAATGGAAATAAAGGTACTAAAATAGATGCAGTGAGTAACCACATCGGAGAAAAGAACAGATGTGTCGATAAGGGGATAGTGTAGAATACAAAATATAAAGAAATGGACGAAAACAAGAAAACGAAATTGGTAGGAACATGTGGAAAGTATGGACCTCAGAAGACTAGTTCAAATTTGTAAACACGAACGACTGTGAGGGAAAAGACTGCCCAGACGACCATCCAAGACATGGGGCAGCAGCTGGTCCAGTGCATGAGGCAGACAAACCGGGCAACCCTGGTCAGAAGAAAAAGAAGAAGAAGACGAAGAAAACTGTTCACATATTTTTTAAAATACGATGAACAATTCTTACGGAACAGTAGGGTGAACATTTGTGGATTGTTTTCCTGGTGCTATTTAATATGTGAAATAACAAAATAACTGAATGTAAATGAGAAAATTGGACCGTTCCCATCTAATAAAAAGATAACTCGCTGTTTAATAGCACCAGTCTCTCATGGATTGCAAGCTGCATAGAGTACTGAACTGAA